>NC_056731.1:389110393-389710393 GCF_019279795.1 Protopterus annectens | reverse complement strand
AACAGATGTCCTTCTCTTCACTGTTGCAGTATTCATTACATGAGGGAATTCCCCGTAGGTGACCCGACATTGGTCACTATACAAAAGTCTTTTACTACTGTAGGGTGCGTGATACGTTGCACATAGGCTGTGATCGGATGTCGACCATAAAAGTGGCATACGAATGTACCATCCTCAGAACTGACTGCCCCAGGAGGAATGCCAGCCTAAGGAAGTAAGGTAAGAATCATCCAAGAAGAAGCAATGCCAGGGGGAAGGAGGGAGGGATAGGAATACTGCAACAGTGAAGAGAAGGACATCTATCGTAACGGTAAGAATTTACACAACTATTCTGTGTCCTTCTATTCACTGTTGCAGTATTCATTACATGAGGGAGAATACAAAAGCTCATGACATAAGGGAGGAAGACGCAGCAGAGGAGCATTCCAGGAACCCATGCAGTATGGCTCTGGCAAACCCTGCTCTAGATATAGAGATTCCATCTAATATTTGCAGTGTTTGGTGAAGGTATGGACCGAGGTCCATGTTGCTGCTTCAATAAATGAATTAGTATCCAATACCTTGAAAAAGGCCCCAGATGAGGCAATAGCCCTAGTGGAGTGAGCCCTAACAGAGGAAGTTTGAGTCTTACCATAGTGAGTGTAGTAAAAGGTGACAGTCTTGGAAATCCAGGAGGAAACAGTCTGCTTGGACATATATGACTTTCTAACAGCTTTGGTTTTGTCTAAATAAAATCTAAATTGTCTGTGGACATCTAAAGTACGGAGCACCTTCTCACTAGGGCTCTGGGGGAAGGGAAAAAGGTAGGTAAGTGGATGGACTGACTTAAAGACAGGTCATTGACTACCTTAGGCATAAATGAAGGATTTATGCCCAGGGAAACCCTGTCCTTGTGGAAGACCAGAAAGGGTGAGGATACCATAAGGGCCTGTAGCTCAGACACTCATCCTGCTGAAGTTAAGGCTAGGAGTAACACAGTTTTCTAGGAGCAGTCCTGTAGAGAAACTGAAGAAGCTGGCTCGAAGGATGAGAGAGTCAGCTTTGCCAAAACAAAGTTAACCTCTCAGGGAGGTAGAATAGGTTTGCTGGGAGGTCTAATGTGTAGGATACCTTTAAGAAATTGTTTAGTCTCAAATCTGCTAGATAATGGGGGGGGGGGGGGGTAGAGGCAGACAGACAGATACGGCTGACATACGGGCTTTCACTGAAGAGTAAGCCAAGCCAGTCTTGAGCAATTCACACAAATAAGACAAAATCAGGGGAATTTCCACTGTCAGTGGGGCCTGGTTTCGTTTCAGACAACAGACTGAAAATCTCTTCCATTTGGCTAAATAAGATTTTCTGGTATTTGGTTTCCTGGCCTACTGCAGGATGGTAAGCATGTGAGAATAGGTGTCTGAAAGGAATTAGTACCCTATCACCCACAGGGTCAATTGGAGAGTAGACAAGTGGGGATGGAGGAGGGTTCCCTTTGCCTTGTGTGAGAATGTCAACTCTGTGAGGTAACTTGTGGTGATTGTCCTTGGCTAAATGCAGGAGGAGGAGAGGGAACCAGTGCTGTCTTGGCCAGAAGGGAGTCACCAGCAAGATTTTTGGTTTGTCCAGCTGAATTTTGGACAGGACTTTTGGAATGAGGGGAAGAGGAGGAAATGCATATAGAAACATCCCCTTCCAAGAGAAAGAAAGGACATCCACTTTCCAGACCAGAGGATGAGACTCTCGGGCACAAAATTGTGGAAGTTGTCTGTTCATGGTGAAGGCAAAGAGGACTGTTTGAGGAATACCTCACTGGTAGACAATGTCCAGAAGCTCATCCCTTTGAAGCATCCATTTGTGGGATCATGTTTGGGACCTGCTCAAGTAATATGCCACACAATTCTGTGAGGATGGGATGTACACTGCCTGAAGGGTCACTTGGAATTGTACTGTCAGCTCACAAGCTGGAAGAGCAGGATTTGGTCCCCCCCATTTGTTCACATACCAGAGGACTGTCATACTGCCTGAGAACAGCTTTAGAGGTCCTGGTTGGAAGGTCTGCATGGCCAATAGAAACGCCCTCACCTCCCTTACATTCAAAAGTTGAATACTTCGCCAAAAGAGACATCCTCAAGGGGCGATTGGGGGATAGGCTGTTTTCTCTTAATGATTTCTGTGGGGAATCTGAGTGCCTCCTTTTGCAGGTATGCTTCCGAGGGGAATCACTGGTGGGATGCTACAAGGAGGACTCAGAAGTGTGAGCAGAATCTTGGATAAGGACCACCTGCAGGTTTGACCATGCCAGCTGCCCCGATGGGACAGGAAAAACAGACTCAGCACCGAAAGCAGACAATGGAGGAGGGCAAGGACTCGGGGGGGGGGGGGGTATGTCCTGTTCACTGAGGTGGAAAATATTTTCTCCACTACTTCAAAAGCAGAAGCTAGGGGGGGACCAAGAGCTAGCCTGGTAGAAGCCAAAGCTACCTGTCCAGGACAGATCACAGCATCCTCATGGTCCTGCCTCAAAGCAGAAGTTGGAGCTGTGCTGTTTATCACCGAAGCCCCAAGAGGGAGGAATGGCTATGAGTGTCAAACCAACCCTAGCCCTCATCCCTGGATCTGGATTTGGAGCAGACACTATGGCTCTGACATGGCTTCAGCTCCATACAGGTTGACAGCTGGAGTTGATGAAGGCCAAGTATTTGGATCAGACACAAATGCAGAATTATTGGGTCTGAGGGCTCTGAAACCACAGGATGTACTGGAGTAAGAGTCAAGAGTTGAGCTTGGGCTGGAGGTAGGTTCATAAGTCCAATAAGAGACTGAGCCAGAATGAATCACAACTGAATCTTGGCCTTGAGGAATTTCCTCATCACCTTGTCCACATCTGCTTCAGTTAGATTCCTAGATTATCTAAGGTATGAGGAAGTTAAAGGTGGGCTGGATAATCCTTGAGAAGTCTTTTGCAAAAGAGTGCCAGGGCCTTGAGAGGGATAGACTCCAGAGTAAACATTAGTGAGTGGTGGACTGGAGACTTGGACTTGGATCTGGATGGATGCGAAAAGCCAGACAGATCCGAAGATTTTTGCATCTTTTTGGGTGCAGCACAGCCTGAAATAGATGAAGAAAAACAATCAGAGGATCACTTCCTTGACTCCTTGGACTTAACTAAAGAATCCCATTTAGCCTTTTCTGAAGATTTTTTGAAGGGAGGGGGTGCTCTAGTAGTAGTAGAAGGGAAATGGCTTTTTAGTACAATAAATAAGCATGCAGTGGTTGAACCCCATACAAATATAACATTCTACATTAAGATGGGCAGCCACTAGACAATAAACACACTCGGGGTGGGCATCCAAGTTAGGAATGTTGTGCCCCTGTGAAGTGCACTTCTTAAAGCCCGTAGGATTATCAGCTATCTTTCAGAGGAGAAACAACAATAAAATAAGGGAAGACAGACCATGCACCAACTATGGTACACAGATAGAACGATATCAACAACGGTATAAAGAAGTACCCAAAAGAACGGGTAGCAAGAAAAAAGAAAACACGGCACAAGGCACATAGAGTACAATAAGAACAAAAAACAGAGACTCTTCCAAATACAATGTTGATGGTTTAGTTTATTTTTTTTTTTGTTTTACCAGAAGAAAGGGAGGAGAAACAGGGAAAAGGTAAAGCTATTTATTTTACATTTGTTGACCGGGCTAGTCCAACTGGATGTATGTCCATTTTCAGTGGAGGCCCGGGGAGAAAAGCTCCACAAGTTTCAAAAAAAAAAGTACACAAAGACAATGATATTTACAAAGACAATGGAACTATTAATTAGAAAGTCACACAAAAAAATGTCAAAAACGAAATGTTAGTGAATATTCATGGGAAGAAGTGCATGGACACACTCATACTGTAAAATTACACAAGAGGTCCAAAGAGTAGACTGGTTATAGTTAATAAAGTCAACAATATATACATAGGCGCATGCCCTAAATAAGATAATGCGATAAGATGCAAGGTGTTATGGGAAGGGTTAGTTATTTAATCTGGGTTAGCACAGGGGCATAGCCAGTGTGATTTAAGGTAGGGTTTAAATTTGCTTTTAAATAGGTTAGCTGAGGATAGGGAGGTTAGGTGATTGGGGAGACTTGTTCCAGGTTTTACCCACTGTATTAGAGAACAGAGAGTCACCAGCTGAGTTAATAGATTTAGATAGTTGTACTAGTAGTTTGTTAGATGAGCGTAAGGTTTTGAGATTATTATAGGGGGTGACTAGGGAAGTGAGTATAGGTGTGTTTTCTGGTTGACACAGGATCTTGTGGGCTACTATTACTTGACTGAAGAGTATTAGATTTGGCAATTCTAGCCAGCCTAGTTGATTCAGTTTGATACAATGATGGGTTCTATAGGAGCACCCGGCAGCAAATCTGGCAATATTGTTGTAAGAGGTAGACAGTTGTTCAGAGTACTTTTACATAATTTGGTATAGATAGGACAGGCATAAAGCAGAGTAGAGATAAGGTGGGTGCAGGCAATGATGATCCTGGATAGTGGAGTTAGAAAGGGTTTCATCCTGTAGAGGGAACCTAATTTCTTACTAACTGTTTTTATAGTGTTATTGATGTGAGGCTCATAAGAGAGGTTATTATCAATTAGAACCCCGAGTAGTTTGGTGGTATGATCAGGAGATATAATAGTTCCATTGCTAGAGGTTACAGTAAAGTTAAGTGGGGAGGTTCTATGGGTGGGGATGAATAATAGCATTTTTGTTTTTTTGGGGGTTTAAGATAAGACATCTATGCAGAAGCCAATTTTCAACTGTGCTAAAGGTCTTTTGGGTTAGGAATTGAAGTTCTGATGGGGAAGTGGCAGAGCACATAAGTGTGGAGTCATCTGCGTATTAGATGCAGGTGGCTTGTGGGATTAAAGAATGGAGGTCATTTGTAAAGATGGAGAAGAGTAAAGGTCCCAATATGGATCCTTGTGGGACCCCTAGTGTAAATGGGAGGTGGGAAGATAAGGTGTTTGCCCACAGTACAGCCTGTTTTCTATTACTTAAGTAGGATTGGAACCACTGAATAGCAAGAGCATCCAACGACAGTGTATTTATGAGGAGGTGGTGGCTGACCATGTCGAAGGCTTTTGACAGATCAATAAAGAGGGCTGAGGATAGAGTGTCATTATTTCAATTTCTATTGTGGTCAGAAAAGGATAAGAGAGCAGAGGTGGTGCTATGAAATGGTCTAAAGCCATGTTGACAGTTGGCTAGTAGATTATTTTCAAGTAGGTGGGTTAAAAGTTGCATGTGAATGCATTTCTCCATTACCTTTACCACAGGGGATAACATGGCTATGGGCCTGTAGTTGGAAAAGTCCTTAGAAGTACCACCTTTATGCAGGGGGATAATGTGGAAGACTTTCCAGATGGATGGGATGGATCTTTCAGAAATACTTCTATTAATGAGGATGGATATGGGGTAAGCTATTACTTTAGCTGATTTTTGCAGATATTCTGCAGGTAGTTGATCTGCAGAGAGTGCGGTGGGTTTAAGTTTCTGGATAAGTTTACAGACAAGGGATGTGGGAACTGGTTGAAAATGAAAAGAAGGGAGTTATTGGTGGTGGCAATGGTGGAGCATGTGATGCTAGGAGATAGCTGGTTGGCCAGGGATTGAACGGTTTCTGTAAAGAAAGTGTTAAATGAGTTGGCTATTTGGGCAGGATTATTGTGATTAGAGCCAGAGGGAGTAGGAGTGCATGGGCGTCCTGGGTGTAGGAGGTTATTTATGCCTAGCCAGAATTTTTGAGGATTATTATGGTGGGTTTGTTGAAGATGGCAGTAGTAGTTCTTTTTATCAGACACTATGGCTTTTTTTGTTTCAGTTCTTAGCTGCCTGAACTGTAGGTGATCTGAAGGGCTTTTTGTTGCCTGCCAGTTGGCCCATAGTTTATTTCTTTGGAGGATTTTTTTGTTTGGTAGTTCTGGTGCGCCATGGGGCTGGTTTCGTTCTAGTTCTAATTTTACATATAGGGGCATGGCAATCTAGAGTGGCTAAGAATTTTGAATTAAAGTATTTGACTGCATTATCAAAGCTATTAGTAAGGATAAAAAATTATATCACTTCATTTATGCTACACCCAAGCTGCAGGTGGCCATGTCTGAACTGCTGAAGCGGCAAATGAGAAATGGGGTAATACAGGCTAAACAGGTATTATGGGTAAGGGGTGGAGCCCGAGCGAAGGCCAAAGTCTGTGGAAGTAGCTGAAGCTGGATTTGAGGTTGGACCTGAGACCCATTGGTTGAGGAACGGATGAAAAAGACAACATCAGATCTAAAGTGAAACATGCCAAAACTAACCATACAAGCTGGCTCCATGGTGCTGAGGAATAATGTCATGCATGTAACCCAAATGACCCTGGATCAACTAATGACCCAGAAACTGGAGAAGTCAGTGAGGAAGCGGAGAAGTAAGTGGTTGATGTTGTCTGCTCATCCATCTTCAGAGAAGAGAGTCTGTCTGGCCTGCTACAATGCTAGCAGCAACTGTAGAAACAGAGAAAGGTGCAAAACATGCACAATATGGGCCAAGAAATCCATATAACATCATTCCTGCAGCATGTGCAGGAAGCACACTCACAGGGGAAGGAAAAGCAGGACTTTGCACAATGCAGCATGCATGTGTGTTTGACACTGGGGGAGGGGGTTATGCTGCAATTAAACTACAAGCAGCAGCTGCTGTCAATTACAGAGTTGCAAGAAGTTGAACTGATACAAACTGCAAGTGAATTGATGCAGTATTACTGAGAACAACTTACTATCATCAACTGTAACATACCATACCAGGTTTTTTATATTGTCTCACTGAATAATGTACTGAAAAATCTCCTTAAACAATATCACTGCAAACTTTGGTTCACCTACAAGATATTGAGAAAAGCAGCCTAAAAGACCTGGATACCACAAACTAACTAATGATTTCAGACTACACTGCTAGCCTATTGCCTCAAATTGTAAGCTATTCAAAAATTGATATCTCTCTCTATCATGGACCAGCACTTCTCCACAACTTCTCAAGCAAGCCTGACTGAGATGGGTATCTTGAAGCAGTGTAAGAATTGTCTCATGCTGTCTGATGATCCTCTATTACTCAAACAGCAAAACACAGTGTGTGAGAGATGTAAATATATATCCTTGGAGGCAAACAATCTCATGCACAGTAAACACACACACCAAAACTGTCAGCAGTATACCACACATCACACCTCTCAAAGTCCATCACAATACACATAAGCCATCATATGGTAGGGTTCTAAAGATTAACTTGCCTAAACCTCAATGTCCTCCAAAACAAACACAGACACAAAGCATACTCAGTATATAAAGCCTACTTCCTCATAGAGCAGGAATCCCCCCAACGTCACATGTGCTGAGCCCGTAAGGCAGGCATCGCCCTAACCAAACATTCTTGTCATAGGTGACTCCATTGTAAGACATACAGATAGATGTGCCTCTTACTAGGCTGAGTAAGGAAAGAGTGACGGTTAGTTGCTTGTCTGGTGCCAGGATCCACCAGATCATGCATTTACTCAAGTTCTTGAATAACAACTACCGATACGGCTCTGTCATACTTCATACTGTTGTCAGTGACTTGAATTATATGAAGAGCAACATGATGGAGTTCTCAGACTATGTAACCAAGGCAGGTATCAGCCTACCACTGAGCAGCATTCTACCTTGTCCAAGGATGCTGCTGCAATACGAGCAAAAAACAATCGTCTTCAATAACTGACTTAGTTTTTGGTGCCATTCAAAGGGGGTTCAATATTTGTCAGCCTGGGAGGATATGATTGACAGCCTAAGCTTCTTCACCAGCAATGGCCTGCATCTGTCCCCTCTAGAGTTTCAGTTATTGACAAAGACATTCTCTGTCCCAGTTGTGTCTTTTAGGCAATGCCAACCTAACAAATCAACCAACATAAAACAAGAAAATTAAAATAAAAAGGTTTTACTGATTAATGCTAGACGCCTGAACAAGAAACTCCACTCCCTACATGCCCTTCTCACCCTGGAAGACAAACTGGCTTTTATGGGCTACAACGCCTTCCACACATTTAGACCAGCTACTGAGCAGGAGGGGTAAAAAAAGATGGAGGTGTACCACTCTACATTCAGAAGAGACTCATGAAGGCTGGTAAAGTAACATGATGCACTACAACTTCTTTGTGTCCAAATAACCATCAGAAAGGTCCCATACCATATATTAGCTAGATACAGGAAGTCCCTGTATGACAAAGGAAAGTCACTCAGTATCAAACCCAATACAATTTTCCTAGGTGATCTAAACTCTCCATCTATAGATTGGGAAACCTAAACCACTACTATCTGACAAGATGGAGATTCCTGGACTTTGTCAATACAAATGCCCTAGAACAATTAATCAGAGTACCCACTAGGGGGAATAACATCTTGGATTTTGTCCTTATCAGTATGGGCCATCTTGCACCATCTCTTGTGTATCTTCATCATTAGGTCTGACCATAAGGCAGTCTCCTTCAAAATAAATAAACCAGAGATCCCTTCCACCAAAGTACATTTAGACATGTACAAACTACATACTCTTAAGTGATACATTGACAAGCTTCATATCCCCACCATACCCAGTTAACTCCACTGAATACACAGAAATCTATACCACCACAATATACCAATATGTTAACAGCTGCATAGATGCAGCTGTACTCCCTAGCAACAAGTGCAGGGCAAACCACAGACACAAACCCACACGGTGGAACCAAAACATTAACAAGCTTTTCAGTAAAAGGAAAATAATTTTGACCAAAAGTAGGAAGAGTAGTTCCCAGAATGTTACAGTCCTTGTCAATGAAATAAACAAACAACTCAGGAACTTAATAAAATCCACCAAAGCCGAGATGAAGGTAAAATAGCTACCCACGCCAAAGATAATAACAAGGCATTTTAGTTATGCTCGTAATCTCAAAAGCACAACACAGCACTATGTTGAGCTGATTGTGAACAGGTTACCTACACTTAGGCAGAAGATATAGCTAACCTACAGGCTAATAATTTTATTTTATTTTTATTTATTTTACATTTGTTAACCGGGCTAGTCTGGCTGGATACATGTTCATTTTCAGCAGAGGCCCGAGGAGAAAAGCTCCACTATCAGACTAATACACTATAATATATGAAGTCATTAATAATACTATCTATACAAATAAAACTAAAAACTAATATAGTATAATAAATACAAATGCAAATACATTTTTCATGTACAAATCTGACTAGATGACAATCAAAATTCAGTCAGGGGCTGAGGAGAAAAGCTTCAGTATCAAAAACAATTTAAAGTTAAAACAATATCCATAGTAGCTAGTCATGACAACAAATAGGTCTTGGCTGAAAGCATAAAAGAGGTTAATATATAGTGTTAAACAGGCAGGTTAGTAGTGTCAAAGATATTAAAAGGTTAGAGATAGGTAAAAGGCAGAAATGATGTAAAGAGAAAGGAAATAATAAAGTACAGTTACTGTTAGGTATAGGAATTCTGGACTTAGTGAGGCTAAGGAACAGGCAGTAAGTAAAGGAGGGGAAAACAAAGATGAAATATAAAAGGTAGCAGGATTATAGGAGGTCAGCTAAAAGAGAGACAGAAAAACAGAGTGGTCAGAACAGAACTAAGAACAGAAGCGTAAAGGTATAAAAAAACGACTGTGGAAGTCACTTTAAGTTAGAACAGAGGAGCAAAAGTACACAGGCGCAGACTGGCCAGAGTAATAAATTTGCTGAGGTCAGTCAGGATTAGAGCAGGGGCATAGCCAGTGAGTTATTAGGTGAGTTTTCATCTGTTTTTGAAAAGATGGCATGAGGGAGGTCAGTTCTGTGGGGAGTTTATTCCAGTAAGAACCGACAGTGTTTGCAAATAAGGAAGCACCTGACTTATTATGAGATTTCAAAGTAGTAACTAGTAGCTTGTTGGCTGATCTAAGTGTAGTAAGATTTTTATGTGATGAGTTTATTTAGTGTGGGTGTGTTGGAGGGTAATGTATTTTAAAAGTGATGATTAGTTGCTGAAGTAGTATTAGGTTTGGAAGTTCAAAGCCAGTTTAGTTTTTTGTTAAGACAGTGATGAGTTTGGAATAGAGAGCCAGTGGCAAATCTGGCTATACTGTGGTAGTGCGTATAGGTAGGCTTTTGAAGATTAGCTTTAGATATATTGATAAAGGAAGGAGAGGCATACAATAATGTAGAAATGAGGTGAGTTTAGCCACTGGAAGTGCAGTAAGGAAGGGCTTTTAAGTCTGTAAAGGGCACCCATCTTTTATTGACTGACTTGATAGTTAAGTCAATGTGATAGTCAAAATTTAGCTGATTGTCTATGGTTACGCCTAGCAGTTTAGTGGAAAAGTCAGGTTGATGACAGTGCCATTGCACGATACAATGGAAAAGTGATAGGGGTGGATTTAGAGGTAGGGGTGAACAGTAGAAGTTTGGTTTTTTTGGGATTTAGGAGGAGACAGATATGTTGGAACCATTTTTCTGCTGCAGTGAAGACCTCCTGGGTAGCAGAGTGGAGTTGTGCTGGGAAGAAGCAGAGCAGATGAGAGTGGAATCATCTGCATACTGTATGGATGTTGGGAGGAAGTGGGCAGGTTATTTATGAAAATAGAGAAAAGTAGGCGACCTAGGATGGATCCTTGTGGGACACCGATAGTAACAGGGAGTTGAGAGGATAGGTGGCTGTCCCAGAGGACTGCTTGTTTTCTATTAGTCAGGTATGAGTCGAACCACTGTAATGCTTGTGAATCAAGTGAGAGGGATTGTGAAGTTTATGGTTGACCATATCGAACGCTTTTGAGAGGTCTAAGAATAGTGCAGAGGAGAACAGGTTATTGTTGCGGTTTTATTGATAGAGTCAGTGAAGGAGAGAAGGGCAGTTGAAGTACTATGGTAGGGTCTAAAACCATGTTGTGAGTCTACAAGCAAGTTGTTATTTAAGAGATAATGTAGAAGTTGATGGTGAATGCAGCGTTCCATTATTTTGGATAGAGGAGATAGAAGGGCAATAGGCGAAAAATTGGAGAGAGTTTTGAGTCCTCCCCTTATGGAGGGAATAATATGGGAGATTTTCCAACAGGATGGGATTTTGGATTCAGTTATGGTTCTGTTTATTAAGATGGAGACTGGGTAGGCTCTCTCGATGCAGCTAGTTGCAGATATTCAGCTGGAAGCTTGTCTGCAGAAGGGTGCAGGCTTTGAGTTTAGATAGAAGCTTATGTATATAGGTTGTTGAGACAGTACTAAACTTTAGCATGTGTGTGCTGTTTTGAGTGGGGTAGTTTGGAGGGTACATGGTACTTGCAAGTGAGGTGACTGTTTGAGAGAAAAGTTGTTGAAAGTGTCGGCTATAATGTTAGGTTGGGTTTGTGCTAGGTTAGCTGGGGGGGTAGGTTTTGGTGTTGCCAGGATGGAGTAGTTTGTTTATTCCTGACCAAAATAGTTTTGGGTTTTGGTGTTGGTTTTGTTGGTATTGAAGGTGGTAGTTTTTCTTGTCCAGAATGGTAAGCTTCTTTGTTTTATTTCTCAGCTGTTTGAAGTTTTGATGGTCAATTGGGTTTTTGTGACCTCCATTTAGACCATAGTTTATTTTCTAGCTCATTTTTTTTGTTTTAGTTTTTTTAGAGCCATGGGGGGCTTTTTGATTTGACTCTGACTAATCGGGATGGGGCATGTTGGTTTAGAATTTGTAGGAAGGTATTGTTGAAATGGGAGTTGTATTCCTTGAGTTCATTTGAAAGGATGCTAGGTTGAATTCTGTTTGTTGTGTTTGGTTTGGGATTGTTGAATTTTGTTTAGTGATAAAGGTAAGGAGGTGGTCACTGATATTGTCAGGGGTATTCCTGTTGTTGTTGGTTAGTATCCAGTCTAGGATGGTTTGTTTGTGGGTGGATTTATTTATTCTAGTAGGGGAGTTGATGGTTTGCATAGTTAAAAGAGATAAGGTGAATGGAGGGTGTGGGGGATTTGTGAGTTCCAGTCAATGCTCTGAAATCACCTAAGATTATGGTTTCTTGGCTACTACAGGACAGGAGGAGGATATTCTTTTTTTTCAGGTATTGATGTTCTTGCCTGGATGGATGAAGGAATTATGTTAATAGCCTGATTTATTAACTGGAGTTTTGGTGGGAGTTTGGCATTTCCGCATAGAAATCAATTAAGGCATGTTGTTATTAATGCTACGCTTAATATTTAAGTGAGGGTTTGAAAGATATTTGTGTATTTGATGGGTATTACATAGAATGTAGTAGGTTGAAAGTATATTTATATGGGTTTGAAGGTTTGAGAAGTGTTAGGTTGTAAAGGTGTAATTTAAGAGTGTTAGTGTGGCAAGTAGGAAGAGAGGTGTAAAATAATAGTTTAATTAATTGATCTGATTGTAGTGGATGTCTTTGTAAATACTTTAGTTGTTTTGTTGAATGTTATAATCATATCTATTTTTAATTACTTGTATAAAATTGTTATGATATTTCTCTTGTATGTATAAATTTAGTTTTAACTTTACCCCTCTCTCTCCCCTCCATCAATCTCTCAAGATATACCTGAAACTGGTTCACCTCCAGCTACCACACAAGACCAAGTCCTACAAGTGTTATGAAAATGCTAAAAATAATGCATTGATAGGTCCTGACAACATCCCTAGATGCATCTTAAATAACATGATTTAGCCACACCCCTAACAACACTGTTTATTCTCAGCCTCCATACAGGTTTTGTACCAAGTAAATGGAGAACAGCTACAAACATTCCCCTGCATAAGGGAGGGCCTTCTATACAACCAGGTAGGTAAAGACCCATAAGTCTAACCAGCCTCATATGAAAGCCAGGGAAAGACATCTTATGGATTTTTTTTAAAAGGTCATCAAATCAATGGATAAAAGCAAAATGGCACACACTGCATACCTTGACATTTGCTAAAGCTTCTGACACAATTCCCCACTCAGGCATAGTAGAAAAGCTAAACAAACTGGGAATAAAACCCTATGTCACCCACGGGATTGTAATCTGGCTCACAGATAATCAAAATAGGGGAAGTTACCTCCACAAACATAAGAGTCACCAATGGAGTTAACCCCCCCTTCCCCCCACTGGGTTCTCCATTGGGACCTCACCTGTTTGGCATCAACTTTACTGAAATAAAACCCAATACCAAATGGCTCTTGCTAACCAAGTTCACAGATGACTGCAAGCTAGGAGCAGTCATTGAATCATCAAATGACATGGCTATCCTACAGGAAGGTTTGTCTCAAATAACTGGTATCAGAATCATGGCTTGAAACTAAATGCCAAAAAACATGTTATTGTATCTTTTGGTAAGCCATCTACCACAGGGAACTACCACATTGACAATACTCCTGTAAGAGATGACCCAGTTGTTTGGAATTTGGGAACTTATGACTTTTGACCAATATGTGTCTATTGTTGTAAGAATGCCCCTCTACATTGCACAGCTTATAAAACAAAGGATTGTGTCTAGATCTAGGGATGTCATTGTCCTCCTTTACTCAGTCCTCATTAGGCCACTAACTGAAAATAATGCCCGTTTGACATGTATCTGTAGCCTCATCAACAGAATGGTTTGAAGGGACATGTATATTTCACAGAGGATACCGCTGCTGCTGTGGAACCTAATCCCCATCCACATAAAACAAAGTTCATACCTGTCCATTTTCAAGTGCAACTTAGATGTGTGGATGGGAAACAGAAAAATTAGCCCAGGACTACCCCATGTATGACTAATGGGCAGATGCAGTTCCTAAATGGTTTATTTCATGCACGAGTCTCTTCAAATTATATCTGCTATGATTCCAGTTATTTTCATTAGGAGTAATATATAATTATCGATCATGGGATTGGTAAGGCCAATTTATAACCAAATAGGACAAGTTATTTTGAGCACAAGAGGGAAACTGGCTAGGCTTAAAATGGCCCACAAGTGCAGCTGGTTTAGTATTTACCTATGAATCCATAAAAATCTGACTTAAACCCCTTTAGTGTACACACACTCCTCATAAAAAGTAACAAAAAAGTACTAGAAACCACAATTTGCTGGGTAAAAATTAAAATTAGTAATAGGTAAACAATGTAGGGGCATTTCAATATGACTTAACAGGATTGCATAGGGCAGAAGAAATGTAAAAGTACAGTTGTGTAAAGTAAACTTACAATAAAAGCAGATGTTCTGATAGATCAATGTTGCAGAATCCTAAGATCTTTAGCTCCTAAAACCTGCCACCGGTTCAGCTTTCAAAACTTTAGGGGACTTTCCACATGCTGTAATTGTCAGGAACTTAATGGAAGTTCCATAAAAACACACAGTGCAAATTTCTTTAGAACTTTTTTCCTAAAAAATAGAGAGGCAAGAGGTATGAAAGCACAATGCTAGGAAACAAAACCAACAGTAAACTATATACTCAAGGGTAGGTACATCGACATCCTGGCAATATAAACAGAAAATAGGCAAAATACAGGGGGGGGGGGGGCTGGAGGGAGTGACTGCTACTGCAACACTGATCTATCAGAATGTCTATTGTTATGGAAAGCTTACTTACACAACAGTACTATGACCAACATATACATCAGTGTTGCGGTAGCCCAAACTATTTGGGTAGATTACCATAACTTAGAACTTGAGAAGGTATGAGGCAAGTAAATTAAGACTCCAGGAGTCCCTGGAAAATGGTCAAGCAAAATCTGTTCTGGACATGGAAATGTATTCCAGTTTGTATTGCTTTATAAAGTTATGTACAGATGACCATATTGCTGTATCCAGAATACGTCTAGAGTCCACCCCTTTCCAGAAAGACCACATAAAAAGCCAAAGCCTTTGTGGAATCGGCTGCAACCCTGCCTGAATGTGGCTTAGTAGAGTGAGTATAACAAAAGGCAATAGCATGAGACAACCATCTGGAAATAGTCTGCTTTGACACTGTTTCATATGAAGGTAAGAATAAATGACACCCAAACAGCTGATCATCTTTCCTGAAGACTCAAGTTTTGTCTAAGTAATATCTGAGCTGCCTGCAGACATCTAAGTGTGAAGAATCTTTTCTCCCTTGTTCTTGAGTTTAGGAAGTCAGGGAGATTAACAGTCTAGCTAGTTCTCAAACAAACCCTGTCCTTGTGAGAAAAGAGGTAGGGACTGACTCACTATATGTCCTTGTAACTCAGATACTCTCCCAGCAGAAGTCAGAGCAGCAAGTGAAACAGTCTTCCATATTAAGAACCTCAGTTCAGCCTGATGAGCTGGTTCAAATGGAGACAGAGTAAGCTTTTCAAGCACAAAGTTTAGATCCCAAGGAGAAGGCACCTGTTTGGTAAGTGAACATGTATGCAACAGTACTTGAATAATTTGAGAATGGTTCAAAGGGGGATTTAAGGATAGACAAGCAGCTGGCAAATGAACCTTACAGGTAAATAAGAAATGCCAAAGGACAATAACTCACACAAATAATCAAGAACCATAGGCACCCAGGATTAAAGAAGATTCTGGCCCTTGGAGAGGTACCAACTAGAAAATGTTTCCATATGCACATACGTATATGACATAAAAGTAGCAGTTTTCTTTTCACCTATTACAGTACATGCTGCACGTCCTCAGAAAAAAGGTGTCTAAAATGTGTCAAAATTCTATTATTCAGGCAGTGACATGAAGAGTTTTCAGGCTGAGGTCTATAAAATAACTCCTGTCTCATGGGGAAACCTGTGGTAATTACCCTTAAGCAGACTACAAAGAAGGAAGAACAACTGTTGCTTGGGCCAAGATCTAACAGAGGTGTTCCACACAGCTGTATAAATTCTTGGAAGACCCAGAATTATGTTTTCATTCTTCTGTGTCTGTTCTGGTCTTGCTTAGCCTGTCTGCAATCAAGTTTTGCTATGATGAAATGTATGAAGCCTAAGGAGCCCAACTGAGCTGAGCTGCTATCTCCCAGGTTATCACAGCAAGTCTGTACAGACATAACAATTTGGTAACCCACCCACATTTGTTTATGTACCCATCACTGTAGTGTTGTCTGTGTAAACTTGCAGAGGTCTTGAGGACCAGAAATGATATAAAGCTTTCAAAGTGTAGATCACTGCCAAAATCTCTCTCGACTTTTAGTCAAGTGTGTGAGGGTTCCCACAGACCTTTAACTTTCACCACTTTGGAAAATGCTCAGCACGCCAGTTTTGAAGCATCTGTATTGACAAACTGGAGAGGTGAGTCAAAAGGGAGAATGGCAGACCTAGATTTTAAATGATCTGGTCTACCCACCATCAAATCTAACTTCTTACAAATCCTAAAATGGATCTGAAAAGATAACAGGTGAAGATGCAGAGTCCAGTCTGACCTGAAGTACCACTGGATCCTTCTCATAAGGACTCTGGCTAGAGGAAGCATGAGAATCACTGATGCGATACACCTCAATATCCAGAGAAACTGCCTTGCAGATACCTGGTTTTGAGTGGAGAAACTCAAGAAGAGCTGTTGCAACATCTCCGCTTTGTCTAGAGGAAGTAAGGCTCTTCCCAGGGTAAAATGCATCAGAAATCCCAATAGTTCAATTGTGTAAGAAGGGCTGAGAGATTTTTGTAAGCAAATTTGAAAACCCAGACTTGGTAAGAAGTTCTGAACAGCTGCTAAATATTATTGGCATCTGGAGAAAGAGTCTGCAAAGATAAAAAGTAGTCCAAACATGGAAAGATGTGAATGTCTTGAAATTTGCAAATGGCAATTGCTGGCGCCAGACACTCTGCGAACACTTCTGCTGCAAAGGAAAGCCCAAAGAAGAAGACAAAGCATTGATAATGCAAGCCAGACACAGAAAAGCTTAAAAAAAATCTGAGGAGCTTTGCAATGGGAATGTGATAAGCATCATTTAAGTTTAGCTTTACCATGAATGCTACAGAATGGATACAAGGTACAAGGGAATGAAGGAAAAGCATTTTGAACTTTGGAATGTTGACATAAAGATTTAGAAAGGTGAGGCACAGCTCAGGCCTCCTGGAGTTTTCATTATTTGGTACCAGAAAACTTCTTGGATACAAGTATTTTCCTATCTGACAGGCAACACAGGTTCTCTTGCTAACTGAAAAAATCTGGATGCAGAATGGGAGGAAACAAGGATATATGGTTCACTTTTAGAGCACATTTTTCTGTCAATATCTAGTACTACAAGGGAAGATGAAGTCACAGCATATATAGAGAGGTTAACATGATGGAAAAGGGGAAGCCTATAAAGGCAGTCATGCTGACTGGGAGGAATGTACTTGATTTTTGGAGAGTTTTCTTTCTTTTTGGGGAGCCACCTCCCTATTGCATTGCAAATTCATGTTTAACAGCTCCTTGCCCTTTAAATTGCTTATTGACAAAGGAAACTGAGGTGGAAAGGAAATTTGTATTTACTTTAAAAATTAAATATCTGAGTCGCTCCTTGAATCAATTTTAACCTTTCATCACACTTCTTGAGCACCACAACTTCAGAAGTGACAAGCCAAACTTCTTGTCTAAGGGAAAAATTAAAATTTTAGTTGCGACATCTTCAGGAAGATTTTGAGAATGAAGCAAAGCTAATCTTTTCTTTACTGACCCAGAATCAGCTGCTCTGGAGGAACAATCAGCAGCATCATAAACAAACCTTAAAAAACTTAGTAACATGAGAAGCAGATGCTAGTGAGGCATTCAAGGAGTGTTTAACCTCAGAAGAAGGAAGGTTAATAATTACCTTTTACAATTTTGTACTTCAACATATGAGCCTGACAATTTAAAAATCGTAAAAAATAAAGTAAAAGAATAAACTTCCTTCCTTAACTTATCAAAAGATTTCCCATCTTCAGAGGGAATGTGGTTAGTAAAACTAATGTGTTCGGCAGAAGCAGTTTTAGACAGAGAAATTACTGTAGGATCTGCTTTAGGGTTGGAAAACAAATGTTTGTGTTTGAAGTACCCTATATGGCCTTTCTAACTTCATGGAGACAACAGGATAATTATTAGGCAAACTACAAACATTGAAAAATATCTCTAAAGCAGGTAAAACAGGGGGAAAAGCAGCAGAATTAAGCAAATCCTACAGTAACAAATTATAGTACATTTTCTGTGCTATAAAAATGTCATTGTGCTCCAACTGAATATTTTAAAGTCACAGGAAAAGAGGCAAGATAAATCGTCAAGAGGGAAATCTGAAGTCAGACTTTCCTCAGAATCAGACTGTTCAGACTGAAGAATTTCCAGATGTATCACCCCCTTGCAATAATCTGCTTTTCTAACTAAAAATCCAAGTCCAAAAAAGAGGGAACTCTCTCTTTTCTTGTCTGAAGAAGACATAGGCAAGGAAAAGGTAATAATGAGCTATTCAGCAAATCCCTGCAAATCTTTCTTATCCACGGAAATAAAAACAGAAGGCAATATTTTTCACTATACTCATCTTTTCAAGGAAACTTCTCAAGAAATGACTGACCCATAGAAGGAATATGTATCCCAGATTCAGGCTCACTATCCCAGTTCAGTGAAGAACCTTCACCTACTGCTCTTACCCCTAAGACCAACAACAGTGGCTCTCCCTTGCTTACCAATGGCATCCCTACAGCTGCAGAGGATGTGGCTATTCCTCTGCCCTTGGTGGCTGCAGGTCCAACACCAGAAGAACCAGGGGGAAAAAAATGAGCAGGCTGAGGAAACAAGAGTGGCCAAAGCAGTTCCCCAAGAAATGAAAACCATTGCAAAATCATCGAAAAAGCTAAATATCTGCCTGTGAAACACTATTCTGACATTCTACTCAGCTCTCAATGATTTAAACTTATCAAGAATGAGACCTTTTCCCATTAGTCCCTGCACTACTCAGAGATGCACCAACATACAAACCTGAGAAATCTTAACTACTCAGGTATGCTCCTCAACCCCCCCCCCCCCCCCAAAATCTAGGCTTCACTCCACAAACCATGCATCAATTATTGGTCCCAAAACTGTGGGAATCTCTCCCTTCTCTTCTTAAAGATCATTCCTCAACTAATTTTCTGATTAGAAATAAAAGCACATTTCAAGACTATAGGATATTGCAATTGTTGTCTTTCTGGTTGTATAACTTATCCTCTTCCTACCCTTCTTCCCATTACATGTCTTGCTCTGACTCTGCTTTTCAGTGTAATTCATATAGCATCCACTCTCGATCTGATGCATGCTTATATCGTGTTTTGTCAGTCACTCTGTATATAATGTCAGTTATCTGTTGTCTTTATACCCACAAGCCAACTCTGTATAGAATATACATATATACTGCATGTTGTCATTCTCTCTGTATATAATGTCATGTATGTAGTGTTTACCTCTGGCTGAGACTGAAATAGGTACAGTGGGATGAGTACTCTGCCTTGGTTTTAACAAATTCAAAATAACATACATAAAACAAGTGTGCACTGTCACTTAAAACACTGAGTACTAAATATCGATATACTGCTAAACACTTGAAACCCAAAGTCACTATACAAATTTCTTACAAAAGGGAAAATTTAGACTCCACTGTGAAGAAACAGTCATGAATAAATCTGTACTACACTGCACACTAGAAAAGGAAATAAGGTTCCTTAAAGCAAACATGTTTATAAAACAGTGAAACAGACTTATAAAGTATAATTCTGCAGCTGCAGTATATAAACACTACCGTAAAATTAATACATATGCATGTGTGTACCATAAGAAAACTGACACAAATGACTGAACAGACCTGACAAAAGTCCTCCAAGTCTCAATTATTTAATCATTTGTTAATCAGTTTATTAGAACAAACTCTTGCAATCCTGTTTTTTTTCGGCTACAGCCTGGGCCATAGGTGCAAATGCAACGCATATGGATAATTTAGTGCAGGTAGTTAACCAACATAACTTTGAGGGACAGGAAAGCAAAGTAGAGCACACAGAGACAATCACACAAATGTTAGATAAATAGTAAGTAGAAACCAGGAATAAATATCAAACCCGTGAAGCAACAACACTAATCAGTGTACCACTGTGCTGTCAATAACCCAACTATATAAATAAAGCTGAAATGGAGACGTATGCTATATAACGGGAAAATTACTCACAAAAGGATGCATGACTGTGCTGTCACTCGTGCACACTACCCCAAGGCAAATAACTGAACTAACCCCCATACCTCTTTACCCTTCCTCGTCTGTCTATAAATGCACACACAGGCTATGTGTTGCTAAAAGGTTCATCCTACAGTCTTGGATTTGATTCCCTCACTCTCTATTTGCCTTCTGTGCCCCCCCTAACAAGACTGTGTGCTTTGGTCAGTCTGAAAGGAGGTATTCATGCCTCATGGGTTTATCCTGTTAACACATAAACATAAAAATAAATAAAAACTTCCAGAAGTTAAAATACAAATCAGAAATGTATGGTTCCAGCTTTATGCAGTAAACAGATAAAAAAGGAAGACAACATCTTGTTTACTTTTTTTCTACAATACACAAATGCAAACAACATGAAAGAAAAAAGTCAGCATACTTTTATAAGCTAAATATGGCATGAGTTAACATCATATATCAACTGTACATCATAATTCTGCCATACAAAAACATGTACCCACTGGAAATGGTATGATTTTAATGAAAACTTGTGAAACTGCTTCAGAGGCATCAATCCAATTCTTTTTGTATCTCAAAACCTGCCATCACCCCTAAAACCAGATCACCCTGAGACAACACCCGACAAAAACAAACTAAAAATTAAACATAAACCCAAAAACTAATTAAAGGGGGGGGGGGGGGGGGGGGGGGGGGGGGGGGGGGGGGGGGGGGGGGGGGGGGGGGGGGGGGGGGGGGGGGGGGGGGGGGGGGGGGGGGGGGGGGGGGGGGGGGGGGGGGGGGGGGGGGGGGGGGGGGGGGGGGGGGGGGGGGGGGGGGGGGGGAGGGGGAGGGGGGGGGGGGGGGGGGGGGGGGGGGGGGGGGGGGGGGGGGGGTGGGGGGGAGGGGGGGGGGGGGGGGGGGGGGGGGGGGGGGGGGGGGACGGGGGGGGGGGGGGGGGGGGGGGGGGGGGGGGGGGGGGGGGGGGTGAGGGGGGGGGGGGGAGAGGGGGGGGGGGGGGGGGGGGGGGGGGGGGGGGGGGGGGGGTGGGGGGGGGGGGGGGGGGGGAGGGGGGGGGGGGGGGGGTGTGGTTGGGGGGGGGGGGGGGGGGGGGGGGGGGGGGGGGGGGGGGGGGGGGGCACAGGAGTGTTTAACCTCAGAAGAAGGAAGGTTAATAATTACCTTTTGCAATTCTGTACTTCAACATATGAGCCTGACAATTTAAAAATCGTAAAAAATAAAGTAAAAGAATAAACTTCCTTCCTTAACTTATCAAAAGATTTCCCATCTTCAGAGGGAATGTGGTTAGTAAACCTAATGTGTTCAGCAGAAGCAGTTTTAGACAGAGAAATTACTGCAGGATCTGCTTTAGGGTTGGAAAATTAGAAGTTATGTACCTACCATAACGTTCCATGTTAGTTGTCTTCTCTCGCCTTCTTTCTTGCTGTATGGGTTCGGAGCCGATCCTCGGCTCCGACTCGGCACTTGCTTAGCTTGAGAACTCCTTTTACCAGCTCGAGGCAACCCTATATCCCATGATGCAAGGCGAGACTACCTCAGATCTCGTTTGGTAGCTAAATAACCCTGCCAATAATACTAATCCCAAAGGAAGAGCAAAAACTAGCCTAGCAGAACTAGGCAAAAAGTTCTAAAGATAGACTCTCTAAAGAACTAAGGAGAGTGAATCTGATACAGAGAAACTCTTCAAGATCTGTCCAGGCCAGGGAGAAGGAGGGAGGGGCCAGAAAGAAGGCGAGAAGACAACTAACATGGAACGTTATGGTAGGTACATAACTTCTAAATGTTAAGTTGTCAATCTCGCCTTCATTCTTGCTGGATGGGACCACGTCCCTAGCACCTGTATCCTGGGTGGCTCAATGGAACAGACTCTTGAGTACTGTGGAACCAAAACTGGCTCTGTCCCTGGAGGCCAAATCTAATTTGTAATGAGAGACAAAGGTATGAGGAGTGGCCCAAGTAGCTGCTGCACAAATGGTATCAATGGGTAGCCTATCCTGAAAGGCTGTAGAAGTGGATAGGCTCCTGGTTGAGTGTGCCTTCGGTTTTGAGGGTAGTTGCTTGCCTCTGAGCGAATACACATAAGAAATGGTGGAAGACAACCATCTGGATAAGGTCACTTTTGATACTGGGAGACCTTTCCTGTTTTCTGCATAGGAGACAAATAATTGATCTGATTTCCTGAATTGTTTAGTTCTATGCAAATAATATCTGAGCTGACGATGGACATCCAAAAATGAAGTTTTGTTCAGCTCTGTCAGAATAATTTGGGAAAAAAACTGGTAGATCGATGGATTGATTAATATTAGTTTGAGAAACAACTTTGGGCAGAAAAGATGGATTTGTTCTCAAGGATACCCTGTCCTTGTGAAAAACCAAGTAAGGGGAATGGATGCAGAGAGCTTGAATTTCGGATACCCTCCTTGCTGAAGTGACAGCCAGTAAGAAAATTGTTTTCCAGGTCAGTAACTTTAAGGAGCATGAAGCAGACGGTTCGAAGGGGGGTAAAATCAAGGATGCTAACATCAAATTCAGATCCCATTGTGGAGGAGGATGTTTTATTGGAGGCTTTAGGAGAAAAACTCCTCTCAGAAAAGCTTTGCATAGTCTATGCGACATAATGTTATGATATTGCAAGCCAACATGATATTTGGAAATTGCCGCCAGTTGAACTTTAACTGTTGATGAAGAAGATCCTGACTGAAAGACTTCAGCCAGAAAATCTAAAACAGAATGCACAGGTGCAGTAAAAGGATCAATGTGCCTGGAATTTGCCCATAGGAAAACGTCGCCACTTGCTAGCATAAACTGTTCTGGTGGACGACTTCAATGAAGCTATTAAGATATCTCTGACAGGATCAGAGATCATAGGAAGCCTGGCTAGGGAAGAAAGTGGAGCAACCAAGCAGTGAGGTTGAGAGAACGAATGGCCCGGTGCTGTTGACCCGATTGGTGGATCAGAAGATCCGGAACTGGGTCCAGATGCCAAGGCTGCACCAGGAGGTGACGATGTAGGGTCGGAAACCAAATTTGTCGAGGCCAGTAAGGGGCAATGAGAATCAACTTGGCTCTCAAAACGGTAGCTTTCTGAATAACCTGTGGAATTAAGGGGAAAGGAGGAAAGGCGTACAGAAGTCCCCGGGGCCAATCCTGGGTTAGAGAGTCTCTCAGGGGTTGGCCTGGTAGGGGAAAGAGGGTAAAGAAGTCCGGGCATTTGTTGTTTTGGGGTGTAGCAAAAAGGTCGCAACAAGGGGTGCCCCACTTCAGAAATATCTCGTCCACTACCAATTGATTGAGAGACCACTCGTGAGGCCTGAGAATGGCTCTGCTCAGTCTGTCCGCTAAGAGGTTGGATCTGCCGGGGATGTGCGTTGCTATCAGAAACCGATGAGAGGAGATTGCCCATTGCCAAAGTCTGAGAGCTTCTCGACACAAAGGATAGGACCTGGTCCCGCCCTGCTTGTTGATGTACCAGACCACACACATGTTGTCCGTTTGAACTGCTACATCCCCGTGGGAAGAAAGTCGTTGAGGGCTTGCAACGTTAAAAGCACCGCTCTCATCTCCAGGACATTTATGTGCAGATGGTATTCTATGGGTTGCCAAGTCCCGTGGACCATCCTGCCCTGATAATGCCCCCCCCACCCGATCAGAGAGGCATCCGTAGTGACTGTGGCAACTGGAGGAGGGGGAACAAATGGTCGGCCCTGATGAAGTAGAGGGGAAGATATCCACCAGGTTAGATGAGTCCTGCATGATTGTGTAACTAAGATTTCGTGCCTCATGGGAAGGTTCTGGAACGACCACTGAGTGAACAACATCCACTGCAGAAGACGCATGTGGAAGCGAGCTAATGGTAGAAGTACAATGGCCGCAGCCATAAGACCTAGAACCTTCAGAACCAATCTGGCTTTGACTTTACTGCTCTGCAATAAGATCCGAATGTATTTTTGGATGTCCAGAATTCTCTGATCTGTTAGTCTGGCTAACATACTGACGGTGTTTAATTCTGCGCCTATAAAGGTGATAGATCGGCAAGGCAGCAGAGAAGATTTTTCGAAATTCACCGATATTCCCAACTTTTTGCAAAGCTGCAGAGTGTAGTTTCTGCTCCGAAGAAGCTGATGCTTGGTGGTGGCGGAGAGGAGCCAGTCGTCTAAATAAGGAAACACCTGGAATCCTTGACGTCTCAGATGAGCTGTGACCACTGCCATGCATTTGGTAAACACTCTGGGGGCTGAAGTGAGGCCAAAGGGCAGGGCTCTGAATTGGTAATGACTGGTCCCTAGCCAAAAGCGGAGAAACCTCCTGGAGCGTCTGTGTATCTTTATGTGATAGTACGCGTCCTGAAGGTCTATCGAGCACATCCAGTTGTCCTTGCCCAGAAAGGGCAGAATGGACTGAAGCGTGACCATCCGGAATCTTGCCTTCTTGACAAATCTGTTTAGATTGCTCAGGTCTAAAATAGGTCTCCAATCTCCCTTCCTTTTGGGGACCAAAAAGAATCTTGAGTAGACGCCGGATCCTACTTGGTCTGCTGGAACAGTCTGGATGGCTCTTTTTCCTAGGAGCTTTGCAACCTCCTGTTTTGCCAAATCCCTTTGACCGGGTGAGATGTCTGGAAGGGATTGGTGAGGTACGGGATACCTTTCGAAGGGGATTTTGTAACCCTCGGATATGATCGACTGTACCCACATGTCTTGTGAGAGGGAACGCCAGGCTACTGGGTACAGCAATATCCTTCCCCCCCGACTGCCTCCAAGGGTGGACAGTCGGGCAACACCTCAGGGATGCTGAAAGGGCTTATCAGGAAGAGGCCCCATGTTGCCCTGATTCTGGGGACCCCCCTGCCTCTAGGGTGGCGTCTATTATTGTTACCCCCTCTGCCTCTGGGGGTAAACTGACCACATGTGTCCGGCGCTGCTCCTTGGGCTTTGCGGAACCACATCTTCCCTCCTTTCTGACCCTTGAGATAGGGTCTAGAAGGGGTGGAAAAATGGACTCCTACGGCAGAAAGAGTTTTGCCGTCTTGCTCACACCTGGTCAAGGTTTCCTTCACCTGAGGTCCGAACAAAGCCGAACCGTCAAAGGGGGTATTGGTGAAGGATGCCTTAAAGGGGTCCGCGAAATTACAAAGCCGCATCCAGGCTTGACGTCTAAGAGCCACTCCTGTGCCTGCGGCTCTGCTCGCTCCATCAGCTGCATAGGATATTAGCCACATGGAGGAGTTGGTTAAAGAATTTAGGATTGCTAGCTGTGAGGCAATCTTGTCCTGAGCCCCAGCAGCTGAAGGATCCTGAACCACTTCACCTAGTTCCTTGAGAATATCTCTTTGAAGTCTGGTGAAATGACAAAGATAGTTCAGCGAATGCATAGCAAAGGTCGCTGAAGAAAACATCCGCTTGCCATACCTATCCATGGTCCTAGAATCTTTGTTAGGAGGATGGACAGGCACGGAAGGATCCGCAAGTTCCTTCTTGGTGGCCGCCGCCACCACCATAGCATCCACAGAGATGCCCTTAGAAAGAAATTGCTTGTCTGAAGGGGCCGTAATAAATTTGGATGGCCTCCTGGGGACAGGTTCCACAGAATCCGGGGCCCACGCCTTCCGAGCCACTACCTGCATGAGTGGGTCGAAAGGCGGAGACACCCAGGAGGTGGAGGGTCGGGATCCAAAAGCCTCCAGGTATACCAACTCATCCCCGGAGGGGTCAATGGAAGGCCAGTTCCCCCTCTGTTTGAGGAGTTCCAGGATGTCTGAAAATGAGACATCCTCAGAGGGGGACCGAGGGGAACCCTCCGACTCATCTAAGTCGGTATCTGATGTTGTAGACTCAGGGGAGTCTGTGTGTTTCCTCTTACACGTCCTCTTTCACGGGGGTTCCCCTGCAGGATCAGGAGAAATCTCGGAAGAGGAAGTTATTCCCAATGGGGAAACCTGGGGCGATGGATCCCTGGGCCTGAGAGCAAGAGGCTGGCAAGAGACATCAACAGGCACTGAAGAGGGAGGAGCTAAAGGGATGGACCGTTGACCTGGCTCAGATGCCAGGACACTCCTCATCACCTCAAAGGCTCCCCTCCCAGGGAGACCAGAATACTCCCATTCTGAAGAAACAGGAATTCCTGGCTCCACTGAGACAGAAGGCTCCGAGGCCGATGTCGGTGCCGAGCTTACCAAAGCCGAAGCCCCGAGAGGGAGAGTGGGGTCGGACAAGGGTCCGATGCCACTAGCCCCCTCGGAGCCGACAAGGGAAACCCGACGACTGGATCCCTCCAAGGAAGGTCTCATGGAGGAGATCGGAGCCGAAGACGACGGAGCCGAAATGGGATGTATCGGTTCCGGCGCCGACACGGTCGCTGTCCCAAGAAGCTCCGGCTCCGAACTCTGGAGGAGAGTCGGAGGAGGAAGTTCAAGGGGAAGAGCAATAGCCGAAGTCTGCTGAGACGGGCTATGGAGCATTTGGGCTAGTGCCTGTGACTTCAACAGCCTGCTTACCACCCTCTCTAAATCGTGGTCAGACAGCCTGGAAGATCTCGAAGATCGGCTCCGATGACTCCGTTCCGACAAAAGAGGAGACCTCGGAGCAGAGTGAATCGACTCCAAAGAAGGGGACCGAGATCTCTTCTTGGACGAAGCCATCGGAGCCGACGTCCTCTGGGTTCCAGATGGAGCCGAAGACTTTTCGGCTCCAATGCTGGATAACACGTCGGCACCAGCCGGAGCCAACAAGGCAACTGTAGACTGAGTGTCGGAGCCGGTAGGAACCGACACTACCACATCAGAGGAAGAAAGATCGGCTCCAGCCGGAGCCGATCTCGACTCCGAAGGAGTTGGAGCCACCGGGGAAGGCTTAACCACTGTAGCCTGAACCTTAGGTGGCTTGGAAGGTTTACCCGACCCAGTTTTAGTGGGTGAACCTTCTGGCTTTAATAAGCCATGGAGGATTAACTTGTTCCTCCTCTCCTGCAGGACTCTCTGGCTAAAAGAATGACATATGGCACAGGAGTCCTGCAGGTGTAAAGGCCCCAGGCAGTAAACACAAGAAGTGTGACCGTCTGTCAGAGACATCTTCTGACAGCACGAGTCACACTTCTTGAAGCCTGACACCTTTCCTTCCCTAGACATAGTCTAAGAAAAAATACACACAGAACAGTCACACTATTAATCCCCAAAACACACACACAGATAGGGATTAAGAACAGGGTGGCCTAGGCCCAACTGAAAATAACTTTAACTTTACAATTTTAACTTTAACTTTAAGGGGAAATAGGGTGGGCTGTAGAAAAACTACACACTATCTAACACTAAGAAGAAAGGGAGAGTAAAAACCCTAGACTAAACTGTTTGAAATATCAAACTCACCTGAGCTGGCAAAAAAGAGACCTCTTCGCAAAGCGGCAAACGAGATCTGAGGTAGTCTCGCCTTGCATCATGGGATATAGGGTTGCCTCGAGCTGGTAAAAGGAGTTCTCAAGCTAAGCAAGTGCCGAGTCGGAGCCGAGGATCGGCTCCGAACCCATCCAGCAAGAATGAAGGCGAGATTGACAACTTAACATCAAATGTTTGTGTTTGAAGTACCCTATATGGCCTTTCTAACTTCATGGAAACAACAGGATAATTATTAGGCAAACTACAAACATTGAAAAATATCTCTAAAGCAGGTAAAACAGGGGGAAAAGCAGCAGAATTAAGCAAATCCTACAGTAACAAATTATAGTACATTTTCTGTGCTATAAAAATTTCATTGTGCTCCAACTGAATATTTTAAAGTCACAGAAAAAGAGGCAAGATAAATCGTCAAGAGGGAAATCTGAAGTCAGACTTTCCTCAGAATCAGACTGTTCAGACTGAAGAATTTCCAGATGTATCACCCCCTTGCAATAATCTGCTTTTCTAACTAAAAATCCAAGTCCAAAAAAGAGGGAACTCTCTCTTTTCTTGTCTGAAGAAGACATAGGCAAGGAAAAGGTAATAATGAGCTATTCAGCAAATCCCTGCAAATCTTTCTTATCCACGGAAATAAATACAGAAGGCAATATTTTTCACTATACTCATCTTTTCAAGGAAACTTCTCAAGAAATGACTGACCCATAGACGGAATATGTATCCCAGATTCAGGCTCACTATCCCAGTTCAGTGAAGAACCTTCACCTACTGCTCTTACCCCTAAGGCCAACAACAGTGGCTCTCCCTTGCTTACCAATGGCATCCCTACAGCTGCAGAGGATGTGGCTATTCTTCTGCCCTTGGTGGCTGCAGGTCCAACACCAGAAGAACCAGGGGAAAAAAATGAGCAGGCTGAGGAAACAAGAGTGGCCAAAGCAGTTCCCCAAGAAATGAAAACCATTGCAAAATCATCGAAAAAGCTAAATATCTGCCTGTGAAACACTATTCTGACATTCTACTCAGCTCTCAATGATTTAAACTTATCAAGAATGAGACCTTTTCCCATTAGTCCCTGCACTACTCAGAGATGCACCAACATACAAACCTAAGAAATCTTAACTACTCAGGTATGCTCCTCAACACCCCCCCCCCCAAATCTAGGCTTCACTCCAACAACCATGCATCAATTATTGGTCCCAAAACTGTGGGAATCTCTCCCTTCTCTTCTTAAAGATCATTCCTCAACTCATTTTCTGATTAGAAATAAAAGCACATTTCAAGACTATAGGATATTGCAATTGTTGTCTTTCTGGTTGTATAACTTATCCTCTTCCTACCCTTCTTCCCATTACATGTCTTGCTCTGACTCTGCTTTTCAGTGTAATTCATATAGCATCCACTCTCGATCTGATGCATGCTTATATCGTGTTTTGTCAGTCACTCTGTATATAATGTCAGTTATCTGTTGTCTTTATACCCACAAGCCAACTCTGTATAGAATATACATATATACTGCATGTTGTCATTCTCTCTGTATATAATGTCATGTATGTATTGTTTACCTCTGGCTGAGACTGAAATAGGTACAGTGGGATGAGTACTCTGCCTTGGTTTTAACAAATTCAAAATAACATACATAAAACAAGTGTGCACTGTCACTTAAAACACTGAGTACTAAATATCGATATACTGCTAAACACTTGAAACCCAAAGTCACTATACAAATTTCTTACAAAAGGGAAAATTTAGACTCCACTGTGAAGCAATAGTCATGAAAAAATCTGTACTACACTGCACACTAGAAAAGGAAATAAGGTTCCTTAAAGCAAACATGTTTATAAAACAGTGAAACAGACTTATAAAGTATAATTCTGCAGCTGCAGTATATAAACACTACCGTAAAATTAATACATATGCATGTGTGTACCATAAGAAAACTGACACAAATGACTGAACAGACCTGACAAAAGTCCTCCAAGTTTCAATTATTTAATCATTTGTTAATCAGTTTATTAGAACAAACTCTTGCAATTCTGTTTTTGTTTGGCTACAGCCTGGGCCATAGGTGCAAATGCAACGCATATGGATAATTTAGTGCAGGTAGTTAACCAACATAACTTTGAGGGACAGGAAAGCAAAGTAGAGCACATAGAGACAATCACACAAATGTTAGATAAATAGTAAGTAGAAACCAGGAATAAATATCAAACCCGTGAAGCAACAACACTAATCAGTGCACCACTGTGCTGTCAATAACCCAACTATATAAATAAAGCTATAATGGAGACGTATGCTATATAACGGGAAAATTACTCACAAAAGGATGCATGACTGCGCTGTCACTCGTGCACACTACCCCAAGGCAAATAACTGAACTAACCCCCATACCTCTTTACCCTTCCTTGTCTGTCTATAAATGCACACACAGGCTATGTGTTGCTAAAAAGTTCATCCTACAGTCTTGGATTTGATTCCCTCACTCTCTATTTGCCTTCTGTGCCCCCCCTAACAAGACTGTGTGCTTTGGTCAGTCTGAAAGGAGGTATTCATGCCTCATGGGTTTATCCTGTTAACAAATAAACATAAAAATAAATAAAAACTTCCAGAAGTTAAAATACAAATAGAAATGTATGGTTCCAGCTTTATGCAGTAAACAAATAAAAAAGGAAGACAACATCTTGTTTACTTTTTTTCTACAATACACAAATGCAAACAACATGAAAGAAAAAAGTCAGCATACTTTTATAAGCTAAATATGGCATGAGTTAACATCATATATCAACTGTACATCATAATTCTGCCATACAAAAACATGTACCCACTGGAAATGGTATGATTTTAATGAAAACTTGTGAAACTGCTTCAGAGGCATCAATCCAATTCTTTTTGTATCTCAAAAACCTGCCATCACCCCTACATCATCAGCAGCATCATTTCCCAAGCGTTGATGAGTGCAACACCAGACAAAGAACACAACAGTCAGAATAGATTACAACTATAAACTCCTAAGTACACAATAACTCACATAATACTGCCATTAAGAAGAAATATTTTCTTCAAATAGACAGTTCTAATCTGTGAGGCTTATGACCCAAGTTTAGTTACATGCCTAGGTACCAAAAGGCCAGACAGGGGGTAGGGAACACAGAGGAACCGGCATGTGCAGGCCAGTTTTCAGTCTGAATGGAATTACTTTCCATGGTAGAAATTAGCTTTCAGTCTGAGTGAAATTCTTTTCCATGGTAGAAATGAGTGGCTAATGTCTAGCAATTCAAAGAAGGGTCAAGAAAGGAATACAAGACACACAGCCCTGATGTGCTCAATGGGTGATGGTGCACATAACAGCCAGCAATACAGCTGCTACATCACAAGTGTCCCTCAGATTGTGGAGAAATTCATAAGGTACACTTGAAAAAAAAACTTCCAGGGTCTGAAGTATGAGATCCATGACTGCCTATCACCTAACTCCAGGAACAAGAAACAGTGCATCAAAAAAAGTAGCTGTCCTCTGCAAAGACAAGACCATACACAAATACAAATAAGGTGACAAAGGGTAAAGATGGAGTTTTTCAGAAGCTGTGTGGACTGAGGTTTTTACAAGTTCTCAAAGGCAAAAAAAATACAGATTGAAAAAATACAAAAAGAAAACATTTCCTTTTGAAGAAATGTACTTCTTGAAGTCTTGCACTAAAAATTCTAGGATACTCCAAGGCCCAATTCCAAAACACTTCCAGCTTGGTTAAACAGTATGATTCCCAGGAGAAACTTCAGGTGCAATCAACTGTTGGTAGGACACCTATTCAAGTCATTGCCAGCTACATGACTCTCTCCATGAATTAGGACACCCATTCTGCCTATTTGGATCTACTTGAGTCTATCAAGATATAGCCAAACACCATGGTTTTGGGTGGCTTCAACTACCCATCCATTGACTGGGTAAATTGCTCATACTCAAACTCACTTGCCCAAAGGTTCCTCAATTTTTTTAACTCCAATACCCTCGACCAGCTGGTTGACACCCCCACAATGGGTGCCAACATCCTGGACCTGGTATTTAGCAACATGGGGGAACACTGTAGCACCCCTACTATGAGGTCTTCTCTGGTGAGATCTGACCACAAATCTGTCTCATCTGAAGTAACTATCATACCTGACCACCTCTAGTAGCAATAAACTAAAAAACATCTCCAAAGCAGATTATAACCTCTTACAGGATGATATAAATAGCTTCACTGCACCTCCACCCCAAGATGGAACTAGCAAATATGCCGAGTTTTACACCAATGCTTTATACAAACACCCATATAACTGCACTAACTCAGCCGTACCTGATAGAACCAAAATAAGCTCCTCAAGGAAGAGCAAACCTGCCTGGTGGACAACTGCCATTAAAAGGCTTTACAATAAGAGGAAGAAATGGCTATTTAAGAGTAAGGGGGAGCCAGCCCTAAACTGGAAACACTTCCTCCTCATCTTAAACAAGAGAATAAGACTTCTTGTGAAGTCCTCCAAAGCAAACTACGAATCCAAATTAACAAAATGACAAGAAAATAAATGATGTATACAAGAAAGCAACAGGCAGGAATCCACACAGTCTTTTATTCACCTCTAGCGCTTCGGCAAACGCCTTCAAGGAGTATAAAACATTACAAACTCATCACAATTAAATACACTAATCAATAAAACAATTAACCAATAAATATTCAATTACATTAATTAATTACTACCAAACACAGAAATTAAACACATACTAAATTAAATTAAAAACCTCCAGTTACAATCAACATTAAGACCCCGAGGAGACAAAGTATCACATTTCAAGATAAAAATACTTTCTTTACATAACTGATCAGAATACACTCCTTTATGCACTTGTTCCAAAATCGTGGCTTGTAAGCCATCAGGATTAGAATCATGAACCTGCATAAAGTGCTTAGCCACAGGACTCTCTTCTTTCCGATTAATAATGTTCCTAACATGGAGGTTTTTAATTTAATTTAGTAGTGTTGCTTTCTTGTATGTATCCAAATTAGCTTCCTCAACTAAAAATAACTAATAAAATAATGAATGAATGAATGAATGAATGAATAAATAAATAAAATAAGGCATTCTTTAGTTACATCCATAATCTAAAAGCAAAGGCCCAGATTTGTGCCGAACTGGTAATTAATGATACCACATATACTGAGCCTGTAGACATAGCTAACCTGTTGGCCGACAGGTTCTGTGAAAACTTCACTCCCCTGTCCCCACCACACGTACCCCATGGCATCCTTACCACCTGCCCCCTACTTTGTATTTCAAAAGAGCAGGTCATAAATGCCCTCTCTAAGGCCAAAAACACAGCATCTATAGACCCTGACAACATCCCAGGATGCATCCTACATGGGCTCCAACAAGAATTAGCAACACCATTGGGTACTCTCTTCAATCACAGTCTAAGCACCGGCTTCGTCCCAGCTGAATGGAAAATGGCCACCATTATTCCCTTGCACAAAGGTGGTGCTTGCACTGACCCCAAGAACTATAGACCCATTCGCTTGACTAGCCTTATCTGTAAGGCCATGGAGTGAATCATCATGGACCTTATCAACAAAGATATAGGTAATCTAAAAACACTTGACCCTACCCAGTTTGTATTTGTCAAAGGGAGATCATGCTATTATACCTGGTGGACTTCTTCGAGACAGTCACCAAGGGCCTGGATGAGGGGAAATCTGTGCATACAGCCTACCTAGACTTAGCCAAGGCATTTGACTATATCCCCCACTCAGGTATCATTGACAAACTCACCCTGCTAGGCATCAACCCTTATATCTTTAGATGGGTCGCTAACTGGCTCATTGATAGAACCCATATAGTCAAAGTAGGGGAATCCACCTCCAACAGCAGACCTGTAACCAGTGGTGCTCCACAGAGATTACTCCTGGGATCTCTACTGTTTGGAATCTATTTCTCTGAAGTACAAGTAAAAACTAAAGGTCTGTGGCTGACAAAGTTTGCAAATTACTCCAAACTGGGAGTGGTCATAGAATCCCCAAATGATGTCAACATCCTACAAGAGGGTCTTACGCAAACAAATGATTAGTGCCAAAGTCATGGCCTTAAACTCAATGCAAAGAAATGTATTACCATCCATTTCGGTAAGGGGGATGTTCCTGCTAACTACCACACCAATAGCAACATCTTAGGTACGCACTTAGTGGTGACACACCTGGGTACACAAGTTTACACCAACCTTAACTTTGACCACCATGTCTCCACAGTGGTAAGAAGGGCATTCCATACAGCTCATCTCACAAGTAAGGGCATTGCGTCCAGAAAGAAAGAAGTTATAACCTTCCTGTACTCTTCCCTCATCAGGCCAATAACTGAGTAAACACCCCTTTTAGTATGTACCTCTCCAAGTACCTGCAGCAGCAGGAGAGATCACAAAGGTTCCTCACAAGGAACATTCAAGGTCTTCAGCATCTGTCCTATGTGGATCATTTGAAATCACTGTCACTTTATTCTGTTTTATACAGACTACTCAGAGGCAATCTCTGTCATGCATACATGGTAATCTCTGACCATGCTTTATTGGAAATGCTGCATCTTCGTAAGTCAAACGGTACACGGGTTACCACTCTAAAGACCTTAACCTGGTATGTGACATTAATAGAACCTGCTGGAGGGACAGATGCATCTCCCAGAGGTTACCACACCTTTGGAACAGACTCCCACTTCATGTCAAACACAGCACCTCACTGTCCCTCTTCAAATGCAATCTGGACGATCGGATGGTGAACCGTATATTCACTCTGGGTTTTCCACCTGTGTCCCTCTTTGAGAAGGGCAATAGGTGCTGATCAAGGAAATAAGGGGTAACCGTAAATTCACCCTGGGAGGTTCCACCTATGTCCCTCTTGGACAGGGCAATAGGTGCTGGTTGTGGAAATAAGGGCAGAAAGTACAGTTTTGTACCTACCATAAATGTAGATGTCCTAAACAGTTAGCATCTTTTCTCATAATGGGTGTTGTCCTGTTCAGGCAGCAACGGGTCGGTCGTTTTTTAGAAGTCTGTCCGGCGGCTGATGTCGCACTTCGCCCTTGCGAATCTCTGCTGGTCTCTAAGTAAAAGGCATCAGGCGGCGCTCATCATGCCGTGTTTCTTTTCCCAGATGCCCAGTTGATGCTAGGAAGCTAAAGCTTGATAAGAGATAATGCTTCCCAAATTAGTGTAATCAAAACACAAAAAAACCAAGCATGTAAGGACATATATAATGTAATGCACACCATAATGACTCTCCCCAGCTTATCTTGGCTAGGCTTGTAAGGACTCTAGGGATATCAGCCTATTAACTTCCTATGATCCCATGGTGTAAGAGCCAACCCCAATTCAAGAAAGCAAAAGTACTAATTTCCTTCCTGAAAATTAACTCCCAAAAGGTCCGAGTCTGATCACAGTACACATCCCTCCTGGAAATAACATAAGAATACCTGAAAACATTCTATCCTGAGCATCCAAAATCTATAATTCTGGGAGACATTAACATGGACTGGCTCCAAATTAAGTCTGATATCCCAACAGCCAGTATAAATCTTTTTGAATTTAAACAACTTATAGAGACCCAACTAGATACAACAAACCCACAAACAGAGCAACAATACTAGACTGGACAGTAACATCACACCCCAGTAACATCTCCAATACAGGTACACTACCTGACACTTTCAGTAATCATCTTTCCACATTTGTCAATAGGATCTCTACTCCCTCCCCAAAGCAACTACAATTTAAATTTGTACATAACTTAAAGAAACTTAACACAGAACAAATTACGTCATATTTCAAGACTTACAAGTGGTCAGACTTAAAAACACTGGCACACGAGGAAGCAGTGCTACACACTTCAACATTCCTCTCCATATTAAATTAATGCTCTTCACTAAGAAAAAAAATGGTCAAATTAAACTCTGCTCTTTTAGTGACCCATAAAACTAGAGACTTGATGAAACAGAGGGATAAAATCTGGAAAGTACTGCAGACTATAAAACACAAGAAAGTCTATGACATTTCAGGCACCTAAGAAATAAAACTATGCATAGTATTAGATTACACAAAAATAATCACTATTTCACTTTGCAAGAAACCCAACAAAATAATCCTAGACTATTTTGGGCATCCATAATGAGCCTATTACACAGAATGCAGCTCCCTAGCAATTCTAACCACTAATGACATACCAGCAAAAGTAGTAAAAAAATTCAACATCATCATCACACAATCCATAACTGGTATACAAAAATAATACCACCTATGACCATACACTGTTGTTAGAATTTAACTCCTACCAAGAACACTTTGTCACTAAAACGTGTTTCCAAAACACTCATAAAAATCTATTCCTCAAGCAAAAAACACCTCCCTGGCTGCAGAGAGCCTGCCACCTGAATATCTAAAAACAGCTGCAGAAGCCATAACTCACCCTTTAACCCTTTTAATAAATAGATCCATCAGAGAATGTCATGTCCCCACCATATGGTAAAAGGGCTATACAGTACCACTTCAAAAAGGAGGCTCTCCAAATGACTTTGCCAGCTTCAGGCCCATTGCAATTTTATCGCCCTTATCCAAAGTTCCTGAGAAGTGTATTCAAAAACAACTGGACTACCTTATTACTAATAATTTTATTATTAATAACTTTCTTTCCCAAACACAAACATGGCTTTCGACCAAACCACAGCACCACCACAGCTCTATTAAAATACACAAATACTATCAATAAAAACAGAAACTCTGGGCACTTGGTCTCTTCTCCATTATAGGTTCATAGGTTGGTACTAGGCTATCGGCCCTAGGGCCTATACAAGCCTAGCCATAACAATTCCCTGGCTATTTCTTCCCACACTATTTACTTCCCTGGACCCCTGTCTAGCAGGGACCTATCTAAAGCTTTCAACACTGTCTCACATTACCGTTTACTGCAGAAACTTTCTTCTCTTGGCTTTTCACCCTCCTCCCTCTCCTAGTTTAATAGTTATTTAGCAGACAGATACATCCATCTATCCTGCCAGTCAAAGTTGGTGTTCCACAAGGATCCCGTAATTGGGGCACCACTATTTCATGAATTTATAAATGATCCCCATACTGCAGCCAAACATGCCACACTAATATAGTATGCAGATGATTCAACCTTAATTTGTTCTGCCTAAACACTGAATAATTTACAACTTACCTAAGAAGCCTTCACCTCCATGGAAACCTAGCTAGGCAATTCTCACGTCCTATTAAATCCTTACAAAACCAAACTTCTTCTCATTTCTCCCACTCCTTAATCTCAAAACAAAAGCCACTTTAACATTACTTCCACAGACAAAAACAAGATAGAACTGGTCCGCCAGACTACAGTTTTGGATGTCACTACAGACAACAGTCTGAATTTGGCCCCACATCCAAACAATAATTAAAAAGACAAACCAAAAGATGGGTTTGCTATACAGAGCAAAATCATATCTCACATATAAAACCAGGGAAAACATCACAAGAAAGTACATTTGTGTACACTTACCATAAATGTAGATGTTTGAGTGAATTCACTGTTGCAGTCATCACACTTGGGTTACCCTGCCAGGGTAGTCCTCAGTCAGCCCGAATACCAAAGACTTAATATTTCTGCGTCGGTTGCTGTCACTTCAGGACTGACGTCAGATCGTCAGTGGTATAAAAACAGGCAGCCAACGCCATTACATCAGTTTTTCTTGCCCCAAATGTCAGGAGTCCCCAAATAAGGAGCTACGTTATGGTGGAAAAAACACCACCAGTAAAAAGTAAATACCAATAGCCCTGTAAGGAGTGAGGAAGAGAGAGAGACAAGGGGGCTGGAGGGTGGGAAATCAGGACTGCAACAGTGAATACACTCGAACATCTACATTTATGGTAAGTGTATACAACTGTACTATGATCTTTGTGTTTCACTGTTGCAGTCATCACACTTGGGTTGATTCCCAAAGCTGAAGAATGGATGGAGGCAGTCAAGAAGAGTTGGGGCTGGCTAGTATGCCCTGCAGGACTGCTGTTGCGAAACCCGCCCTGGATTTGGAAAAGATAGGCAGGTGGTAATGCCTGGTGAAGGTATGAACAGAACTCCAAGTTGCAACTTCCAGAATGACCCTGGTAGGGACTCCTCTGAGAAAGGCTGTACAGGTTGAAGTTGCCCTAGTGGAATGTGTTCTGCCCCCTGAGGGGGTGGTTTCCCATGGTGTTTGTAACAGACATGGATACAGTGTGCTATCCATTTGGAGATGGTTTGTTTTGATATGGCCTTGCCCTCTGCCCCTGGTGCAAAGCTGACTAGTAACTGGTCAGATTTCTTAAAGGACTTAGTCCTATCAAGGTAGGATCTGAGCTGTCTGTGCACATCTAAAGAGTGCAGGATCCTTTCCCCCTTATTTTGAGGTTTAGGGAAAAAGGTAGGGCAAATGAATAGATTGGGTGAGAGCCACACTGGGCACCACTTTAGGCATGAAAGTAGGGTAAGTCCTGAGGGGGACCCTGTCAGCATGAAAAATTATGAAGGGTTCCACAGCCATAAGTGCTTGCAGCTCAGACACTCTTCTAGCTGAAGTGATGGCCAGAAGCAAGGCTGTTTTCCAAGACAGGAATTTTAACTCTGCTGACACTGCAGGCTCAAAAGGGGGGTAGCGTGAGCTTTTCCAACACAAAGTTAAGGTCCCAAGCAGGGGTAGGGGCTCTTCTTGAAGGCCTTAAGTTGTTAGACCCTCTCAGGAAAGTACAGTTTTGTACCTACCATAAATGTAGATGTTCGAGTGGTTATGCTGCTGCAGTCATCACACTTGGGTTATCCTGCCGTCAGGCGGCCCCGCGGTCGGCCTGAATTCCAAAGCCTTGGTCCGGCGTCGGTTGTCATCTCTTCTTCCCTGACGTCAGTGCGGCAGGAGTATAAAAGAGGCAGCAGACGCCATTTTCTTCAGTTTTTCTTGCCCCAGATGTCAGGTGCCCCAAACTAAGAAGGTAAAATAAGAAGCTTGCAAAACATACCTTAGTGCAAAACAATGGTACTAGCTGTAAGCAAATACACCATATAGACATGCATCCCAAAGGTTGAAGTACATGGAGGTATAAGAAAAGCCTTGTTAGGTAGAGGGGATGGAGGGAGCATAACCTGGACTGCAGCAGCATAACCACTCGAACATCTACATTTATGGTAGGTATAAAACTGTACTATGTTCATCGTGCTATGCTGCTGCAGTCATCACACTTGGGTAGAGTCCCAAAGCTATGGTTGGGTGGTAGGAGCTAAACTGGGTTAGGTGCAGCTAAGATGCCCTGCAGAACTGCAGTGGCAGACCCAGCTCTGGTTTTTGAGTATAGAGGAAGGTGGTAATGCTTGGTGAAGGTGTGCACTGAACTCCAGGTAGCTGTCTCCAGAATGTCCTTTGTTGGGACTCCTCGGAGGAAGGCTGCTGAGGTTGCTGTAGCCCTGGTAGAGTGAGACCTAATACTAGCAGGCACTGCTTTCCGTGGTATGAGTAGCAAAAGCGGATGCAATGTGCTATCCATTTGGAGATGGTCTGTTTTTGAAACAGCCTTTCCTTCTGAGCCTGGTGCATAGGATACCAGGAGTTGGTCTGATTTTCTGAAGGCCTTTATCTTGTCCAAATAGTAATGTAACTGTCTGTGAATGTCCAAAGAGTGAAGGAGTCTTTCTCCTTTATTCTGTGGGTTTGGATAAAAGGTGGGCAAGTGTATGGTCTGATTGAGAGCCACACTGGATACTACATTTGGCATGAAGGAAGGGTTGGTGCGTAAAGATACTCTGTCCTGATGGAAAATGATGAAAGGTTCCACTGCCATAAGTGCCTGCAGTTCTGAGACTCTGCGTTCTGAGGTGATAGCCAGCAGCAGGGCTGTCTTCCATGACAAGTACTGAAGCTCTGCTGAAAAGGCTGGTTCGAAAGGAGGAAGTGTCAACTTTTCCAGTACAAAATTTAGATCCCAAGTTGGAGTTGGTGATTTACTGGGGGGTCTTATATTTTTTGCCCCTCTGAGAAACTGCCTTAGCAAAGGATGAGAGAAAATGGGAGGAACCGTATCATATTGAGCTGAAATGGCTGAAGCATGGATCTTTATGGATGAGAAAGAAAGGCCTTTGTGTAGCATCTCAGTTAGATATTGGAGTATGTGCAGAATATTTGGGATGCCAGGATTTAGGCTTCTGGCCTGGCTCCATACACAAAATCTTTTCTATTTGTCTGAGTAAGTTTTGCTGGTGCTGGGCCTCCTGGCCTCCAAAATGACATTCTGGACGTCCATTGAGAGAAGTGTTGTTTGATAATTCAAGGTATTTTCCATGCAGCTAGATTTAAAGTCCTTAGTTGACTGTGAAGGATCTGAGAGTTTTGTTGGGTTAACAGCAGAGGGAATTGAGGTAAGATCCAGGGAGGTCTGCGAGTCAAGTTTCGTAGTAGTGGGTACCAGTGTTGACGTGGCCAGTCCGGAGCAATGAGGATCATCTGTGGTCTCTCTGATCTGGCTTTCAGTAATACCTGGGTCAGTAGAGGAAGAGGTGGGAAGGCGTAGACTGACAATGCTGTCCAACTGAATGATAGGGCATCCACTTTCCAGGCCAGGGGATAAGTCCTTGTGCAAAATTTTTGTAGCTGGCAATTGTTGGTTGAGGCAAACAGATCTATGTCTGGTGGTCCCCACCTTTCAGTTATCATTGAGAATACTTGTGGGTGTAGTCTCCACTTGTGAGGGTCTGTCAAATTTCTGCTTAATTTTTCTGCCAAAATGTTTTCTTTTCCTGGCAGGAATTGTGCTTGCAGTTGTACTTGGTAAGTTAATACTGTGTTCCACAAGTCCATTGCCTGTCTGCATAGTGGGTAGGAGTGCGTTCCTCCTTGTTTGTTTATCTACCACATAACTGTGGTGTTGTCTGTCCTTATTAGAAGTTGTCCTGGATGCAAGAGGTCCTTGAAGGCTGTTAGTGCATTTTTTACGGGTAGCATCTCCTTTTGATTGATGTGTAGTTGCCTTTGGTTTGCAGACAATTTGCCCTGTATGCATTGTCCTGCCATGTGTGCACCCCAGGCATAGTCTGAAGAATCTGTTGTCAAGGTTTGGCTTGCTGGAGGTGAGACAAAAGGAAGGCCCTTGTTTGCTTGGCATGCTTGAGCCCACCATAGAAACTCTTTTTGAAGGCAGGGAATGAGAGTTATACTTGCTTCAAGGCTGTGTCTGTGTTGGGACCATACACTTTTTAGGTACCATTGTAGTTTTCTCATATGCAGCCTTGCATATACAATTAGTTGAATGCAGGATGCCATGTACCCCAATGCCTGCAGGAATTTCCTTGCAGTGAGCTGGGTAGAAGTTGCCATCTTTTTGAAGTACTGAGCCAGTTGTTTTTGCTTGTCTGGCGTGAGGTAAGCCATCAGGGCCATTGTATTCAAGCTGGCACCCAGGAAAACTATTTCTTGTGAGGGTATTAGTTTTGACTTCTTTTTGTTTACTGTGTACCCTAGGCAACTTAGCAACTTTGTTACAAATGCCAGATGCTGTAGTAGGATGTCTTTGCTGTCCGCTTGGATCAGGCAGTCGTCCAGATATGGATAAATTTGTATTCCTCGCTGTCTGCAGTATACAATTACTGATGCCAGGCATTTCGTGAATACTCTGGGTGCAGTAGATAAGCCAAAAGACAATGCAGAGAATTGATAATGTATTGTGCCTGCCAAAAATCGGAGGTATCTTCTGCAATCGTGTCTGATAGGGACATGCAGGTATGCCTCTTGGAGGTCCAACGTTACCAGCCAAGACTCCTTGCCCAGCATGGGAAGAAGCTGCTGTAGTGTGAGCATTTTGAATTTGGGAATGTCCAGGTATGTGTTTAGAACTGAAAGGTCTAAGATGGGTCTCCAAGCTTTGTCCTTTCTTGGTATTAGAAACAGTCTTGAGTAAAATCCTTGACCTTGCTCTTTTGCAGGTACCTTTTGAATTGCTTTCATGTTCATGAGAGCTGAAATTTGCTTTTGCGCCTCTGCCCATTGGTTTGTTGGCAGATTTGGCATGCCTCTCATCCGTGGTAAAGTGTGAAAATGAAATCTGTAGCCTCGGGTAATAATATCCAGAACCCATTTGTCCTTTGTTATGATGTGCCAATTTTGTGGGAAAAGAGCCAGTTTTCCTCCTAGAGGTGCTGCCTGGGCAATTTTGCTTGGCAGGCGAAGAGGAAAGTCATTGAGTTTGTTTTCTGAAGGGTTGAGATCTGTCGTCTCCCCCTCTGAGTTGTTGTTTGCCATTGTCTAGGCCTGAAGGTACCTTGTGCCTGGCCTCTGCCCCTAGGGCGTCTGTACCTGCCCTTTGGGGTCTGTCTGAAGCAGGAAAGGACCAGTTTTTTGATGGCCAGTTTCTGCTGAAGTGAGGAGGTTGTACCTGTAAAAAATCTTTAACTGTTTGCATTGATTTTGCCTTTTCTTCCATCTTCTTTAAAACTTCCTCTGCTTTGACACCAAATAACGGATCCTTTTGCAGTGGAGCATCCAGTAACTTTGCTTTGACATGTTCTGGTAAGGTCTGCTCTTTTAGCCAAGCATGTCTACGTATTACAGACCCTGTGACTGCTGCTCTACATGAGGCCTCCAAAGAATCAAAGCCACACTGCAAGGAATGCTTTCCCACTTGTTCTGCTGCATGCAACAAATCTTGCATCCCTTTGAAATCTAGTTGATCTGTTTGAGGGATCATTTTCTGTTTTAACTGAGTAAGCAAGTACTGCTGGTATTTAATCATGTGGAATTGGCAGTTTAATGCCCTCATGGACAAAGTGGCAGAGGTATACACTTTTTTCCCCCATCTTTCTAATGCCCTGGAATCTCTTTCCGCAGGTAGTGGATTCTTAGCAGTAGAGGCCTTAACCCCTTTGGGACCCTGGGAAATGGTTTCTGGGTCTGCAGCAGGGCTTTTATATAAAAAAACTGTGAGAGTCAAGGACTCGATAGTATCTGCCTGGCTTAGGTGGTGTTGGAGGTAAGGAATCTGGATTTAGACTGGATTCAGTGTAGACATCATCCAGAATGTCTAAAACAGGAGGAATGTCTAGGGGTCTATGCTGAGGTAGAAGAAGAAACTCACGGAGTCTTTTCTTGGAGTCAGAGTAATCTTGTCCTTCCCAGTGGAAATGCTCTCTCATGGTGTGCAGGGTTTCCCCAAAAGAGAAGTCTTCAGGGGGGGAAACAGAGGGAATGGACTCCTCAGCATTTGAGTCCTCATAGAGAGGGAAGGAGTAATCCTGTTCCTCAGAGTCTGCTGAGGAAATGGATTCCTGGTCAGAAGGAGGTAAATTTTCCTCCAGTCTAGACCTTTTGTCAGGAGGGGGTTGGGAACCTCTGATAAGGGTAATCAGGTCCTCCGCCATTTTGAGCACCTGTTTTTTAGGCATAGGGGCCTGTGTGGGAGTCTGTGGACCCGGTTTCTTAACCTTTGGAAGCTTAGCGTATGACTTAACGGAGAGAGTCATCGGTTTAAAGACGCCTTCTGAAACCGAAGGCCTGTCCATAGTCTCCGGATCGCCGCCAGGGCTGGCGTCCACGAGTTGAGGAGGAACCGGCTCCAGTGGCCCAGTAGATTCTGACTGAGAGGTAGTCGTATTTTCTAAATCTGCGGTAGTCAGGGGCTGCGTAGGCACCTCACTGAATACCAAAGATCCGGCGGCAGGCCTAACCGAGACCTCGGTATCTGGTCTAGGTCTAGGCTGCCGGTGTTTGTCCTTGCGTTTTTTAAACATAGCGGTTGTCAGAGGTTCCAACGACATAATGTAGTTGAATTTTCTGCCAAAATAATGTCGGGCGGTATTAGCCCGACGCTTAATAGTGCGTTTATTGAACCTAGCGCAAAACCGACAACCAGAAACGTCATGGTCTGGGCCTAGGCAAGGAATACAATAAGAATGAAAATCCTTATGAGGTATTTGCTTCCTACAAGAAGTACAATTATTAACTTTGTCTGACATCGGTCTGAGGCAAGAAAAGTTTCCCCAACGGGGTACTTAGCTGTATAGAAGACTTCAGCTGAAATTCTGTTCAAAACTCTCAGGAGCTGGCCAACCGGCACTTGCGAACTGCTTCTGCTTCGGGCACTGTGCAGCAAGAAAGACTGGAGAAAATGGTGTCGGCTGCCTCTTTTATACCCCTGCCGCACTGACGTCAGGGAAGAAGCGACAACAACCGACGCCGGACCAAGGCTTTGGAATTCAGGCCGACTGCGGGACCGCCTGACGGCAGGATAACCCAAGTCTGATGACTGCAGCAGCATAGCACAATGAACATCTGCTTGAGGAGAGGGTGTGAGAAGAGAGGTGGCTCACTGCTGTAATGAGTAGAGATGGCAGAGGCATAGATATTAATGGAAGAGATAGGCCCTGTGGAGTAGGTCTGCTAGGTAATCCAGGATGAGGTAAGGAGGGCAGTGCTGGATCTGCTCCTTTAGTCTGGCTCTAGGAACAATAACTTTTCCACTTGTCAGCATAGGATTTTCTAGTACTGGGTCATCTAGTTTTACGTATAACATCCAGTACCTGCTTGCTTAGGCTGGCCACTGGTGGAGAAGTCAAGGAATAAGCCAGGCTGCAAGGTGCAGGGTCTGATGAGTCTGTGGTTAGGGTCTGGGCAGCGTGGGGTTGTGTAAAGGGAAGCCCCTTGTTGTGGTTGCATGCTGCTGCCCACCAAAGGAACTCTTTCCTTAGACAAGGTATCATAGGTATGATAGTTTCTAGGTCCTGAGAATGTTGGCACCAAAGACTTTTTAAGTACCTTTGAAGTTTCCGCATATGCAGTCTGGCATATGGAATTAGCAGAATGCAGGAGGTCATGAACCCTACAGCTTGCAGGATATTCCTTGCGGACAACTGGGTTCTGGTGGCCATTTGAGAGGAGTAGCCTGTCAGATAGGCTTGTTTTTCTGGAATAAGGAATGCCATCTGGGATGCTGTGTCCAAGCTTGCTCCCAGGAATACAATATTTTGACTGGAGACTAGTTTGACTTTATTTTCATTGATAGTGTACCCCAGGGAGGTTAGAAGGTCCTTTACAAATATCAGGTTCTGCAACAGCTTTTCCTAACTGTCTGCCTGAATCAGGCAATCGTCCAAGTAGGGGTACATTTGAATATTTCTCTGTCTGCAATAGGCAATGGCTGGGGCCAGGCATTTTGTGAAAACTCTGGGAGCAGTGGATAAGCCAAAAGGAAGTGCAGAGAACTGATAATGCATAGTTCCTGCCCTGAAACATAGATATTTCCTGCAGGAGTCCCTGATTGGGATGTGCAGATAGGCCTCCTTTAGGTCTAGGGTGGCTAACCAGGCATCTTTGGACAGCATAGGGAGTAGCTGCTGTAGGGTGAGCATTTTGAATTTTGGTATCACCAGGAAGGTGTTTAGAATGGATAGATCTAAGAGTGGGCACCAGATGCCCTCTTTTCTGGGTACCAGGAAAAGTCTGGAATAAAAACCTTGGCCCATCTGTTCTGCATGAACAGGCTGAATTGTCCTTATGGAAAGCAGGGACTGGACTTGGTTTTGTGCCTCCGCCCACTGGTTTGGAGGAAGGTCTGGGAGCTCTTTTGGGGTTGGCAGCGTGTGGAAATAAAATTTGTACCCCTGGGATACTATGTTGAAGACCTATCGATCATTGGTGATGGATGTCCAGTTTTTTGCATGTTGGGCAAGTTTTCCTCCTACGGGAACAAGCAACTGGGCAGAGGTGAGGGCAGGAGTTGAGAAGTCATTGTGAATTCTTTCCATAAGGGGGTGGCTTAGCACTCCTTGTTTTAGAAGTGGAGGTACTCCATTGCTTAGATCTCTGCATACACTGAGACTGTAGTCAGGGGGGAGGGGTCTGTTTCCCCTAGGTCTAGTTTGAGGTGGCCTTGAGAGGGCTGGAAAGGAACAATGTTTTGAGGGGCAATGCCTACTGAATCTTGGAGGCTGCAATTGCAAAAAATCTTTGACTGTCTGCATAGACTTAGCTTTTTCTTCCATCTTTTTTAAAACCTCCTCTGCTTTGGTGCCAAACAGATTGTCCTTGTTCAGAGGTGCATATAAGAATTATGATTTGACATGGTCTGGCAAGGTCTGCTCCTTAAGCCAGGCATGCCTTCTAAGTACAGAACCTGTGACGGCATCCCAGCAAAATGCTTCTAGGGCGTCAAACCCACATTGCAGGGTATGCTTGCTGACTTGGCTTGCAGAATGCATAAGCTCCTGTAATTCTTTATTTTCTGCACAGTCAGGGAAGGTAGATAACTTTTGCTATGTTGCTGGTATGTCAGCATGTGGAACTGACAATTTAATGCTCTAAAGCTCAGGAATCCCTGTCCGAGGGGGTGGGATTCTTAGCTGTAGTTGCTTTTATTCCTTTAGGTCCTTGGGAGATGACCTCTGGGTTAGCAGTAGGATTTCTGAAAAGAAATTTGTGAGAGTCAGGGACTCTGTAGTACCTCTCAGGTTTCCTGGGAGCAGGAGGTAAAGTATCAGGAAGACTAGATTCCATAAAGATATCATCCACATCATCCAGAACAGGAAGGATAGCTAAGGGTCTGTGCTGTGGTAAATCTAAAAACTCCCTAAGTCTCTTTTTGGACTGAGGATAATCCTGGCATTCCCAATGGAAATGCTCTCTGAAAGTATGTTGGGTTTCACCAAAAGAAAAAATCCTCTGTATGGGGAGGCAGAAGGAATGGATTCCTCTGTATCTGAATTCTCATAGGCAGAAAAGGACATGTCTTCATAATTAGAAACCTCAAAGTCGTCGGACTCTTGGTCAAATAAAGCTGCTGGGGACAAGTCTCTTTTTTGTTTAGCAGAGGAAGGCTTGCTTCCCCTAATCAGCATGATAAGGTCTTCCGCAATTTTAAGCATCTGTGACTGTGGCAAGGAGGAAGGCGCTTGAGTTAGGGATGTCGGTTTTTTAGACGTAGCTCGTACTCTTGGCCTTAGAAACTTGGTTGTTTTAGAAAGAACTGAAGATGCGAAAGAAGTCGTCGGTTTGTGTTGAATATCGGTAGTGCGAAGAACTTCCTCAGAAGCCGGTGCCTGCACAGCGGCTCCGGACCCATCCAAGGTAGAGACATCTGCAGTTTCCGCAGTCAAAGGAGGATCCCCAGCGGGGTACTTAGCTTTAGAAAACTTCAATATGATTCAATTTCGCAAATGACAACTCGGGTACCGGCCGACCGGCACTTGTGCGAATTGCTTCTGCTTTGGGCTCCTCGGCAAGAAAGACTGATGCAATGGCGTCGGCTGCCTGTCTTTATACCACTGACAACCAGACGTCAGTCTTGAAGTGACAGCAACTGACGCAGAAATACTAAGCCTCTGGTATTCGGGCCGACTGATGGCTACCCCTGGCAGGATAACCCAAGTGTGATGACTGCAACAGTAAAACACGAAGAACATCCTATTTACTACTCACCTTATTATATGCATTGTAGTTCTTCACAAGTCTACCAGTACCCCAGAAAACAAAAAGTACAGTTTTGTACCTACCATAAATGTAGATGTCCGAGAGGTATGCATCTGCAGTCCTAACAAATGGGTTGTCCTGCCTCAGGCAGCCCTTCGGTCGGCCGGATTCCAAAGTCTGGGTCTGGCCTCAGCTGATGTCGCATTTCACCCGACGTCATAGCTGCAGTTCAGCGGGTATAAAGGCATCAGCCGATGCCATTTTCCTCAGTGTTTCTTGCCCCAGATGCCAGGTGCCCTCTAGGAAGGCTAAATTTGGATAAATGTAAAAGTTTCCAAATAACAGAGAGCAAAGATAAAAATAAGCATGTATATACATATATACAAACAAATACAATATAATAGATTCCCCCAGCTAGCTACAAGATGGGCAAATACCCTAGGAGTACCACAGAGGGGAAGGAGGGAGGGTAATCCTGACTGCAGATGCATACCTCTCGGACATCTACATTTATGGTAGGTACAAAACTGTACTATGTCCTTCAAGGATGCATCTGCAGTCCTAACAAATGGGTAGAATACCATAGCCAAACTGGGGGAAGAGGTACTAATAAGATTATGGTGTAGTTAAGATCCCTTGCAAAACAGCAGTGGCAAAACCTGCTCGGGATCTGGAGTATAAGGGTAGATTATAATGCTTGGCAAATGTATGCACGGAGCTCCAAGTAGCAGCCTCTAAAATGTCTTTGGTAGCCACTCCTCGTAAAAAAGCTGTAGTAGTGGCTGTAGCCCTTGTGGAGTGAGGTCTGATGTTTTCTGGAGTTGTCTTTCCATGGTAAGAGTAACAAAATCTAATGCAATTTCCTATCCACTTTGAGATTGTCTGTTTTGAAATTGCTTTTCCTTCCATTCCTGTTGCATATGCTACTAGTAGCTGGTCAGTTTTTCTATTGCTCTTGGTTCTGTCCAGGTAGTAGCGCAATTGCCTATGTACATCCAAGGTATGTAATAATCTTTCTCCCCTGTTCTGTGGGTTGGGGAATTATGTAGGTAGGTGGATAGCTTAGTTTAGAGATACCCTGGAGACCACCTTAGGCATAAAAGTAGGATTAGTTCTCATGGACACTCTATCTTGATGGAAGATAAGGAAGGGCTGTACTGCCATTAATGCCTGTAATTCAGAAACCCTTCTTGCTGAAGTGATTGCAAGCAGGAAAGCAGTTTTCCATGATAAGTACTGTAATTCTGCTGTTGCTGCTGGTTCAAAAGGAGGGAGTGTCAACTTTTCCAGCACAAAGTTCAAGTCCCATGCGGGCAATGGTGGCTTCCTTGGTGGCTTTACATTTTTAATTCCTCTCAGAAACTGCCTGAGTAGAAGATGAGAGAAGACTGGAGGGTCCATGTTGTATTCTGCTGAAATAGCTGATGCATGAATCTTAATGGAAGAATAGGACAGGCCATTGTGGAAAAGTTCTGCCAAGTATTCCAGGATGTTAGCTATGTTTACCAGTGACACATTTTCTCCTTTTGCTGCACTCCAAATGAGAAATCTTTTCCATTTTGCTGAATAAGTTTTCCTTGTTGAGGGTCTGCGAGCCTCCAAGATAATGTCTTTAACCCTTTGAGATAAATCTGGGTTATTTTGTCTTATGCAATGTTCCAGGCAGCTAGCTGCAACGTTTTCAAGTTTGGATGCAGGGTTTTGAAGTTGTTCTGTGTTAGCAGTAAGGGAACTAGGGGCAGAGGCCATATTTGTTCCCGAGACATACTCCTCAATAATGGATACCAATGGTGCCTCGGCCAGTCTGGAGCTATCAGGATGATCCTTGGGCGGTCTTCTTTGATCTTCAATAGCACCTTGTGCATCAAAGGAAGAGGTGGGAATGCATATGCTGTCAGGTTTTCCCAACTGAAAGATAGGGAGTCCACCTTCCAAGCAAGTGGGTGGTATGTCCTTGTGCAGAATTTTTTCAATTGGTGGTTGTGTGGGGATGTGAATAAGTCTATTTCTGGTAGTCCCCATTTCCTTGTAATGGATTTGAAGATGTCTGGATGCAGCATCCATTCGTGGGCATCCGTGGTAGTTCTGCTTAGGATGTCTGCTAGTATATTTTCTTTTCCTGGTACAGATATTGCCTGGAGCTGAATGTTGAAGCTCAGGGCCACATTCCAGAGGTCCAATGCCATCCGGCATAGAGGGTATGAATGTGTGCCTCCCTGTTTGTTGATGTACCACATAACTGTGGTGTTGTCCGTCCTTATCAGCAATTGACCCTGTTGAAGAAACGGTCTGAATGTCTGAATTGCCAGTTTTACTGCCAGCATCTCATTTTGATTTATGTGTAGGTTCAGCTGGTCCTGAGTCCATAAGCCTTGTATACACTTGTCCAGCATGTGTGCCCCCCAACCGAGGTCTGAGGCGTCCGTGGTGATAGTCTGGCTTGGTTGAGGGCTGTGGAAGGGCAGTCCTTTGTTCAATTGACAGGCCTGAGCCCACCATTGGAATTCTTGCTTCAGGCATGGAATTATTGGAATTTGGGTTTCTAGGCTGTGCTTGTGCTGAGACCATAAATTCCTTAGGTACCATTGCAACTTCCTCATATGTAGTCTGGCATGTGGAATCAATATTATGCAGGATGCCATGTAACCCAGGGCTTGCAGGACTTTCCTTGCTGTTAGCTGGTTCTGCGTTGTTAATGCCATGAAATAGAGCGGAAGGTGCTTCTGCTTTTCTGCTGTGAGGGATGCCATTTAATTTGATGTGTCCAGTTCTGCACCCAAGAAAGTTATCCTTTGGGATGGTATCAGCCTTGACTTTTTTATATTGACTGTGTATCCCAGGGCTTGCAGCAGATGAATGACCTTTTTCAAATCTTTTGCTAATTTGTTTTTGTTGTCCGCTTGTAACAGGCAGTCGTCCAGGTAAGGGTAAATTTGAATTCCCTGAAGCCTGCAATGAGCAATTACTGATGCCAGGCATTTCGTGAATACTCTGGGCGCAGTAGATAAGCCAAAGGGCAATGCTGAGAATTGATAATGCTCTGATCCTGCAAGAAATCTGAGGTATCTTCTGCAATTTGGTCGTATGGGGACGTGCAGGTATGCCTCCTTGAGATCTAGAGTTACCAGCCAAGACTCCTTGCCCAGCATGGGAAGAAGCTGCTGTAGGGTCAGCATCTTGAATTTTGGAACAATGAGATATGTGTTCAGAGCGGACAGGTCTAGAATAGGTCTCCATTGGTTTTCTTTTCTTGGCACCAGGAAAAGTCTGGAGTAAAATCCTTGCCCTTGTTCCATAGGCGGTACCTTTTCTATAGCTCTCATCCTTATTAAGTGGTCTATTTGTTCTAGAGCTTTTGTCTTTTGATTTGGAGGTAGGTTTGGCATTCCTCTCTTCCTTGGTAGAGTATGGAAGTGAAACCTGTAACCTTTGTCTATTGTCTGTAAAATCCATTTGTCTCCTGTGATGTAATGCCAGTTTACTGAAAATAAGGCTAGCTTTCCGCCTAAGGGTGCATCTAGTTGTTCCCTGGTAGGCGGTCTCAGAGCCAAGTCACTGTGATTGTCCTGTGGAAGTGGTAGTGGCTGGATCTGTGGCAGTACTCGCTGGTTGTTAGGCTGCCACTGGGGTCCCCTGTAGGCACCTCTGGATTGACCCCTGCCTCTTGGGTGCCTATTCCTGCCTCTCTGTGCTCTGGTGGTGTCTGGAAAGGACCAATTCTTGGAAGGCCAGTTCCTACTAAACCTTGGAGGCTGGACCTGTAAGAAATCCTTGACTGTCTGGACAGATTTTGCTTTCTCTTCCACCTTCTTCAGCACCTGCTGTGCAGGGAGCCAAACAAATTGTGCTTATCCATGGGAGCATCTAGGAGCTTTGATTTTACATGGTCTGGTAAGGACTGCTCTTTTAACCATGCATGCCTTCTGATCACTGTACCAGTCATAGCTGATCTAAAGGAAGCCTCCAGTGCATCATAGCCGCATTTTAAGGAATGATTACTGACCTGCTGAATGTTATGTACCATTTCCTGAAGAGACTTTTTGTCTAATGGTTCAGGCGAGGACAGTTTTTTAGTTAACTGATCTAACATAAATTCCTGATACTGAATCATGTGGAATTGACAGTTTAAGGCCCTAGCCGAAAGAGTAGCAGAAGTATAAACTTTTTTACCCCATCTCTCCAAGGCCCTAGATTCCCTTTCAGAGGGGAGGGGGTTTTTGGCAGAGGTAGCTGCTACAGCCTTGGGTCCCTGTGAAATAGTTTCAGGATCTGCAAAAGGAGCCTTATACAAATGATAATGTGTGTCCTGAACCCTGTAGTACCTGTCGGGCTTAGCAGGGGCCGGAGGAAGTGAATCAGGAGCAGTACAAGCATCATTAAATGCATCATCCACAACAGTAAGTACTGGAGGAATGGCTAAAGGCCTATGCTGTGGCAAATGCAAAAGGTCCTAAGCCTTTTCCTAGAGTCTGAAAAATCCTGGCCCTGCCATTGAAATTGTTCCCTCATAGCATGCAAGGTTTCCCCAAAGAAAATTCCTCAGGCGGAGAGGCAGAAGGAATGGAGTCTTCTGCATCAGAGTCCTCATAAGGAGAATAAGGGCCTTCTGGAGGGTTTGTATTTTCTGAATCATCAGAAGAGTAATCTGAAGAAACTGGCTCAGGGGGCTCTGCTCTAGGCCTCTTCTCTGGAGGTGAGTGAGAGGCCCTGTCAGGGTGAGGTTGGGATCCCCTGATCAAAGAAATGAGATCCTCTGCTAGACTAAGCATTTGAGTACTAGAGCTAGGCCTGTGAGAGGGGGTCTTAGCAGGCACAGTCTTGGTTGATTTTGCTGCTTTAGCCCTGGCAAAAGCCTTAATCGACATGGATGCAGGGGGCCTAGCAGCTCCATGTGCAGGAGTGGATATATCTAAAGGGATAGTATCAGATAAATCCTGTGAACCTGTAAGAGCAGGTGGAATTTCAGTAGCAGATTCAGCCATGCTGGATGAGGCCTCGGTGGGAGGCAAGCTTTCGGCCGAAGGAAGAACCGAGGACTCGGTTTCAGCCGAAACCGAGACACCCGGGATTGACTTAACCACGGTTTCGGCCGAAACCGCGGACCGCGAGTGTCGGTCCTTTTCCTTGCGCTTTTTAGCTAATTGTGAAGTCGGAGTTTCCGGCGGCATGTTGTAAGCAAAAGCGGAGCCGAAAAACTCCTCAGCAAATTCCGACCGACGTCTAAGTGTCCGTCGGTTGAAAGAAGCACAGGCTAGACAAGCTGCTACGTCGTGGTCTGGGCCTAAACAAGGTAGGCAGTAAGAGTGGAAATCTTTATGAGGTATTTGTTTCCCACAAGTTAAACAGTTATTCACTTTTTCTGACATCGGCTGAGGCAAGAAAGAGTCCCCAACGGGGTACTTAGCTTTTTAGAAGTCTTCGGTAGTAGCAATCTCTGGTTCTGAAAGACCGGCACTTGCGAACAGTTTCTGCTTTGGGCGCCACGCGGCAAGAAAGACTGAGGAAAATGGCGTCGGCTGACGCCTTTATACCCGCTGAACTGCAGCTATGACGTCGGGTGAAGTGCGACATCAGCCGAGGCCAGACCCAGACTTTGGAATCCGGCCGACCGAAGGGCTGCCTGAGGCAGGACAACCCATTTGAGGACTGCAGATGCATCCTTGAAGGACATCTTGAGCAGTGGTATAACAAAATCGCAAATCTTACTGCAAACTCTTCTTACTGCACTTACCAGAGTCATGCTCTCCAATTGATGAACTAGGTCAAACTATTCAACATGTTACACTAATCCCAGCTTTTAATCATGCATAACTTAATATATGACTAAAAAATTGTACAGACCTGAAATGTTTAGTCTACACCTTCAAACAAAGTAGAAATCCAAAATCTATGGATAAATCTATGCTATTACTAAATTATCAAATACAGCAGGGGATGCATTCTACTCTAATGATGTCTCTAAAATCTGGAACCAAATACCCCTCAAAGCAAATTAAAGAACCACAATCTTTTAAGTCACAGCTCAATCACTTAAGACAATTCTGGATCTGTCAGTGCCTTTCTCCAGGTTAATTGTACACAAACATCCATAATTATGTTTTTGAGCCTCTTGTATAAATTACTACTTATTTTACTTAGAAAGAAACTCATGAAATATTGCAAATACAAATTTCCTGTTGTACTCTCTGGCATATACAGGAATTGTTTTCCTTCCCATGTAAGGAAACTTCTGTAAAAACATTCGACTGCAACTTTGTAACACACCCAGTATCTTGTACTTTACAGTAATTGTTACATAACTCGTTTACTCTATAATTGTAATCTTTTTTAAACACCTTTATTGAATTATCACTTCTGGCATAAGCAAATTTACATTTATACAAAAGTAATCAAACTGTATTGACAAATTAACATCAACAAACATTATACTTCACATTTATTGCTATATATTACACAACTTAAGCAACATTATATACATTATTTAATTCCAGCATTACATAAATTATTAAATTCACTCTTTTTTAAACAAGAAACATATTTGTCAAACCATCACTTACAACATAAGCATGCATTTATATAAATGAAAACAAACCACATGACACAATCCTAGTTCTAAGTATTTTACATCACAAACCATACCAACACACACTCCCATTTGTCAACATTATACATCACTTATAATCTACTTGGTCATTTTCAGTCAAGCATTACATAGCTCATTTAAGTTCTGCCTTCTTTTAAACTTCATTCCTTTCCTGTATGTATTCTTCCCACAATTCCCATGTTTTTCCTATGCAGTTTGCTCATATCCTTTTCTAAAGATCTCAATTTCAGTTGTTTTATCTCTGCTAATTTATTCACTACTTTTAATATAGTTGGTTTAGATTTTGATTTCCATTTTCTAGTAATTGTTTTTTTGTCAGCCACCATAATTAGACACAGCAAGGCTGTACCATGTCTAGGCAATTCTGATTCTGTATCACAGCTCAGAAAAATCATCTCCCTCGTCACATCACTCCACCCACCCAGCATCTTGACAGTGCATCTCTCAAGGAATCCTTAAAGTCTGCAAACCCACCACACTCCCGGAAAATATGTTCTCAACTACCGCTTTCTTCCCAGTTACACCTCCAACATTTGCTGTCTATCTGAGGAAAATTCTCTGGAGCCTACTTGGGGTTCCCTGTCACACCTGCAACATTTGCTGTCTACCTGAGGAAAAATTCTCTGGAGGCTACTTGGGGTATAAAAATATCTATGTAAACATTTCCAAGCAAAAATCCTAAATCTTCTAGATTTTGATGCATATTTGGGAAGACATACATATACTTTCCCATTGTTTTGTTGCAAATTGCTTATCCAGTTTCTCTTCCCAATCCTTTCTAACCTCCTCTGATTGATTCTTATAGTTATCATGCAATATTTTGTTTGATTTACTAATTATTCCTTTTTTAATGGGAGCTTCTCTTCTAGATTCTACTAAAACTCTACCAGTGCTGGCCTTTCATTTATGACCCTCCTATTTCTTTCTCTTTGCCTATACTCTAATACCAATCCTTGAAAGGGAAGGCAATCTCTAAACTTCAGTCCAAATAAATTCTTGGCCTCCTCCCATTCTATTACCTTTCCCTCTCTAGTTATTTGCTCCCAATACCTTGGTTCCTTTGCCAATTTTCTCCAATAAATCCCAGCCCCTTCTTGTCTATTGTCTATATCCTTAATTGCAGTCATCCCTATTGACAGAATCTCCTTTCTCCATTCTCGTGTTGGCTCAGTTCTTAGAATACCTTCTGCTACTTTATGGATATAATATTCTGTAAGATTATTGTTATTCTCCTTAAAGGCTTGCATCCTTAATCCCAGTGTGATTGTAATCTTTATAATCTAAAATTGCGTCTACTTCACTGGGCCTCCACTGAAAAGGGGCTATTATGCCCAGATTGACTATCCTGGTCAACAAATGTAAAATAAATAAAAGTGGCTCATTCCAGTGTAACCCTGCTTTTTAGATAGGCTTTACAGTATGTCACTTACACCAAGAGCAAGTCTTTTGGAATCATGGCAAGTTTACATCAAAGTATGTAATTTACGAGCAAGTATTTTGGAACCTGAACCTAAATTTTCTATTTTTTTGTTAACAATGTTAAAAAGCTTTACCATCTAATGATGCAATTAATTAATTTGTTCATTAATCAAAGTAAGTAATGTTCCAATGATAGCTACTACTCATAATGTTTACAAACTGCTGAGCTGTGATTTCTTTTGCTTATACAAAGTACATATGCAACAGTACATTACTTATGCAGCAAATTTAAAACAGATGGAGTTTCTCCTCCTACAAAGAAAACGCTAAGCTACTGCAATAATGCATTAACTATGGGTATGACAAGGAAGTTAAACTTAAAAATGCAATTCTCACACATTAGTTCACGAAGAAAGGAAAAAAAGCTAAAATTTTAAAGTGATGCACTGCAACCGCTTTCTGCCAGATAAACATTTCATTTGGAAACAAGGGTGACTAGTAAATGATGTGTTTTAAATAAAAATGAAGACAACAAAATGGTGCTGTTCAAGAAAGCAGGTAACAGGAGACACTCCATATAAAAAACATTTACTAAACAGATTCCCTTCTCTAAACCTCAGGGACTTGAATAAATATTGCTGTCCACACTCTGTCATAGACTCATTTCTGGTACTTGTCTTATTAAACGAGCTGATGCCAAACAAGGTACGTAATATTTTTAAACACATATAATAGCATACTAAGACATTATGTTTATTTTGCAACTGTCAAATAAACTGCAGCAAGACATCATGAAACACAGAAATTTAATGTACAACTTCAGTAACTGAAGGCATGGGGGCAGCATTGTCTTACACATTCACTGCTGCACGTTAACAGTATTACGTGCTTCTGTTTCACTACTCTGCAAAATGGAAGGGACTGGCAGACATATTTACAAACTCTTCAGGCAGATATAAGATTAATGATGCTAATACACTGAATACGCAACAATCAGCTGACTGTCTAGTGGCCAAAAAGGTCCATAACTACAGCTATTTAAAGAATGTAGACCTACCTTGCCATCTTCACAACAGACACCAATATAGTCTCCGCCATCATCTAGGCTGATCTGATTTATCTTCACAGAGCTCTAAAGTGGAAAACATTTCATATCAGATTTAATACTTCATAAAATTGTGACAACACTGACATCTTATTTGTAGCTATTGCTGATACATCTTTAAAAGTAAAAATAAATTATGCCAAAAGATGTCTACATATGCTTAGCGACAACAGCTACCAGGGCGGGGAAAAATAGCAAAAACAAATAAGTTAATAAAATGAAGCATGCAAGTCGAAATAAACATTTCCAGAATCACACTTTACCATGATGTTTATATCATGCAACTGTCAACAGACACACATGCTGACTCATTATACCCCCCCCCCATTTGTATGGGAAATATGTACAACTTATTTAAGATGAGAATGATTGCTTCAGTGTTCTTCTCCCTTTCATCTTTTAGTTCTCTTGAACAGCCAACCCTTTCAGTAATGCTTTGAAAGAATTATGAATTCCTCCTAGAGCAGATGATCTCCCAGAATTTTTCACTGTTTTACACTGCATTGTGGAGACAACATCTTACCATATCTAGCTGGACACTTTGTCATGTCCATGGAAATAATACATGCTGCTTGCATGGCAAGAGGTTAAGATAGAAGGCACTGAACTTCCAAACATTTTTTCTGTCTTTTTCTGTAGTTAATAAAAACACATGTCCTATGCAATGAACTAGACTTACAAGAGCATGAGATGGCCCATACACCTGGAGCAAGGGGTCCGAATGGAGAGATGATAAATCAGCAGCAAAGGAGAGTTGTATTGCTGGAATTTAAATCATCCTCAAGTCTTGGGAGTACTTTCACAAGGTAGACCCTGCTTTTTCACAAAATCTCACCAAGATGGCACTGACATGCAGACAGCATATATCATGGAAAGAAGTATGTTAAAATAATAAAGATAGCTGGAAGCACTGGACCTAGGATTAAAACGTGCCCAATCCTGGTAGGTGCACTGGTGCCAGGACTGGAAAAAATGACAATGTAGAATCCTCAAGACACAGAAAAATTCCTATAATGGGGCTAGGCCAGGCTCAGGGGGGGGAATGGTCCCCCTTGTTGTAGAAGGAAGTAGCAGTCCACAAAAATCACCAAAAACTGATAGGCCAAAACAGAACCATACAGATGATAGAGTAGAATATTGAGAATAAGATATAAATTATGCACTGTTACTACTACGCAAGAAGCCCAGAATTTCCAGACAGAAGATTTACAGAAAGATCAAGAGGAAATTAGAGGAAAGAAAAATAGTTGCATAAAAAACTGTCAGAAGCTTCAAATAAAAATGTGTGCCCAGTAATACAACAGATTTATGAAAAACATTATATAGCCCAAGAAACCTTGGGTCATTTGGAAAAAGAAGCAACTCAGGAAGTGTGAAAACAAAGAACAAAATCTAGAGATTTCCAAAGGGTATAAAAAAGAAATATGGACATGGGAAAGAAAGATCGATCTGATATGATGCAATATTTATGCAAAGGAGAAAGCCAAATTAATCAATACAAAAAAGCAGCCCCAAAGATATTCAAAGAGAAAAACAGGTAAAGGCATGCAGATATGGAAAATTTTAGTATATAAAAAAAAATAAGATAACAAGGAGGGAAAGTAGAACAGAAGATTAGTAATGCAGAAGTTAAAGAAACAGAAACTGAGGTTATGGATTACCTCTGAAGTGAAAGATTTAGTGTAGAAAAACTAACTCTGATAACATCAAAACAGGATACAGCAATGTAACCTCAAATTAGTAGAGCGGGAAACACCTGATCAGTTTCCATATGGAAACACTTTGGAGCCTTTCATGGGAAACCAGTACAAAAGGGCGGCACAGTGGTTAGCGTTGTTGCCTCACAGTAAGACGTTCTCTGGTTCAATTCTCAGCTGTGGCGCCTCCTGTACAGAGTCTGCATGTCCCCAATGTGTTAACTTGGATTTCCTCTGGGTGTTCCTGTTTCCTCCCACATTCCAAAGACCTTCGTCTGGAGCATTTCTCCCCAGGCCTCCTCTGAAAATGGGCTCTGTCCCAGTCAGATTTTCCTGATAAACAAATGTTAAATAAAATAATATAAATAAATATATAAATAAAAGTTCAGTTGGAGTTGCACCACAAGGAAAGGAACAGGAAACAGTGACAAATTTGACACAGTCAAAGTTGTGGAGTAATAGGCCAGTGAGTTCCAATATGAAAGGCCAACAGATGACACAGAATGAAACTGGAGGTAATGTGGCACAGGGACATGCGCTGGATCTTTCTGTAGAATGCCCACAGGAGATGGAGAACAAAGAATGCGCCCTCAGTTTAGAAGAAAATGATCCAAGAGTCAAGTTGCTTGATGTAACAGAGATGGACAAACATGTTAAGATCAGAAGTAAATAGGATATATTACTGTGCAGCTAAATTATAAAATTAATAACAGATAAAGTCTTACCACAAAACACAGGGCAGTAAGGGAAAGGAAGGACAGAACTCAAATGTTATCATGGAAGGATCAACTGGAGAAATCTATAAAGCAATTAGGATAAGAAGTGTCACTGAGTATAGAAGAAGGAACACATCAACAAAAATATTCAGTAAGGTAGATGTGATAAAAGCAATGCACAGTATCAGAACAGATGAGGATGTATCGTGCACTATCACAAATAATAAACTAAAAATATCAGCACAAGCAGAAAAACTTAGAAGATATTCAGAGAAATATAAAGGAAAAGTATAAAATAAGCAATTTATTGATAACCCCAAAAAGTTTTATAGAGAATTGGGAAACAAGGCAAACGAAACAAACACCACCAAAATAGAAGAAATAGATACATCTTGAAGAAATACCTATAAAGATCCTCTGGAAGGCAACAAAGATGCTGAATGGATAGAAGTAGTAAAAGAAAGAATAAAGAATAAGAAGTTCAAATGTACAGGATATGAAATGGGATTAAGTAATGGCCAGAGAGATTGAAACAAAGTTAAGAAAAGCTCCTAACTGGAAAACCCCTGGCCCAGATGCAGTACCTAATTTCTGGCTAAAAGTATTAACATCTTTACATGAAGATTTAGCCATGAGTAAGAACTATTTATATGTGCACCCCTAACAGACACCTCCTACCTGGTTACCAACAGGAAAAACAATATTACTAAAGAGTGAACCTGCACACTATCCTAGAAACTATACACCACAAGTTATCCTAGAAACTATACACCAATAGCTTGCCTTCTGACGATGTATAAACTACACATTGGAATTGATGTTGACAGAATTTATTGTCATTTATACAAAAAACTCAATCATGACAATAGAACAAGAAAGTCGTATGGAACAAAGGATCATTTGTAGTTAAATAAAGTCATAATGGAGAACTGAAAAAAGGGGAAGAATCCAAGTATGGCATGGACAGACTACAAAAAAGCATTTGACAGTATTCCACATTCACGGATAAAAGAGTGCTTAAAAATGTATAAGATACACCCTACACTGATCAACTACATTACAGTGACCATGAAACAGTGGCAAACCACTTTGCAGTTAAACCATGATAAAGGACAAGTTATTATTCTGGGATAAAAATTTAAAGGGTATATTCCAGGATCACTCTAGACTGCGGTGGTGGTGCTGCGGTAGCATTGTCACCTCACAGTTAGACGTTGCCCATTCGATTCTCAGTTAGAGCGTCTTCTGTGTGGTGACATGCATGAATGGGCATTCCTTCGTTGAAGGTTGTGCGTTAGGCCCGGCAAGCCAGCACGTAAAACTCTACTGCCAATCATTAGCAGACTGGAGTTCCGCTGTGGTGACCCCTAACCGGGAAAAGCCGAAAGACACAAACAAATTCCAGGATCACTCTGTCACTGCTGCTCTTTTGTCTTGCTCTTAACCTATTAAGCTGTCTACTTAATAGACTAGGTCATGCCTACAATTTGTCCCCCAGAAAAAAACAAAGTGTAAAGACTTCTTAGCTTCTTTTTTGTGGACGATTTAATACTGTAAAGTTGATCAGAAGAGGAAATGGGAGCACAACTGCAAGTGGTCAAAATTTTTTCAGATGATATAAGAATGGCATTTTTTTTTACAAGAACAAAGGGGAAATCCGCAACTGTGGACAGTGCACAGGCATCAAACTCCTCTCACACTGCATGAAAGTTCAGGACAGGGTGAGTGATAAACAGATACGTAGAGTAGTAGAATGTTAAGACTGGAGATGAGCAGTTCGAATTCAGATCAGGATGCAGCACAATTGACCCGATGTTTGCAGTGACACAGATACTTGAGAAGAAGCTAGAGATGAGGAGAGAGTCCAACTGGGCATTCCTAAACTTGGAGAAAGCATATGACAAGGTCCCAAGAAAGCTGATCTGGGCAGTAACTGCAGTGGTTTGAAGTCCCAGAAACACTGGTAGAATTAGTGCAACCTATGTACAAGGACCCAATGACTCAAGTACGAACAGTGTTCGGCCTCACAGAGGGGTTCCCAGTGGGAGTGAGTGCACACCAGGGTTCAGCTCTGAGCCCACTGCTGTTCATACTGGTGATAAACTACATTAGCAAACAGGTCGGAGGGGACAGAACAAAGTTGCTGTATGCAGACAATGTGGCATTACAGGCAGACTCTGAGCTAGAACTTCAGCAAAGGATAGGAGAATGGAATGCAAAACTGAAGGCACATGGGATGAAACTAAGCACAGATAAGACAGTGGTAATGGCAGCAAACTGGGGAACTCAGAAGAAGCTGACAACAGAGATAGAAGGGAAGATAGTGGAACAGGTAAACAGCTTCAACTATCTGGGAGGGGTGGTTGAGGAGAAGGGAAGTCTGAATGAAGAGGTCAAAGCTAGAATCAGAAGGACTGCAGCAAACTGGCATGGAGTGTCGGGTGTAGTCTATGACAGAACAATGCCAAAGAAGATGAAAAGTAAGGTGTACAAGACAATGGTGTGACCAGTACAACTGTATGGTACAGACACCTGGGCAGTAAAGGCAGAACAGTTGAAGAAGCTAGAGGCGATGGAAATGAAGTGCCTGAGAAGGGTAGTAGGATGCACACTGTGGGACAGACGAAGAAATGAGAACATAAGAGCAGAAACCAAAGTAGCTCCAATTGCAGAAAAGATCAAAGAGAACAGATTATGGTGGTTTGGATAAATGTGCAGAAAAGCAAAAGACAATCTGGTGAGGAAGATTTGGGACAGACAGGAAGATGGTAAGAGGAAGCAAGGACATACAGCAAGGAGGTGGATGGATTGTGTGAAAGAAGATCTGCGACAGGCATGAATGTTGAAGAAGACAGGAGGGTGGCACTGAATTGAGAGAGTTGGCGATAGTTAACATGATACCATGATCCCATGTAGAAATATGCAAAAAAAGGGGGATGATGATAAGAATGTAATTTGGTCTTGATAAACTTGTAAAAGCAAACTTTAAAGAAGGAAAGCTGCAGCACCAAGAAAATGTCTGCCTGGGACAGGAATGTCATATAAAGGAACTTGAGCAAGAGGGAGCATATAAATATTTGGGAATTGATGAATGATCAACAATAAAACTTAGTAAAGTATATTTTTAGAAGATTAAAATTAATACTAAAAACAGTGCTGACATCTAGGGACAAAGTCCAGGCTATAAACCAATTTGCTCTTCCTGTCCAAACTTAAAGGTGTTGGGATCAGTTGGACAGGAAAACAAGAGGGATGCTTTATACTCATCAAATGATTTATAAAAATCAGTGCTTACCAAGAGTATATATTCTCCATTCCCTCCTCGAAATTGATTGCATGTACAGATGTACATTTGTAGGACTGCATACATATCTGCTGACCTCACAAGACCCAAATGTAGTGAAAGCTTTAAACATGAGAAGAATAAGTTTAAGATGACTTCCCTGCTTAGTTTACCTGAAGCATATCTCTGTCGAGCGGGAATGAAAATTAAAACAGAAGTAGATAAAAATCAGGCAGCAACTGAATGTGCCAAAAACCAAAGGAAAGATAGAATGTAAGGTGAAGGTTAAGATGAGAAGGCAAGACATTTGGAAAATGTACAAATTAGTTGCAAGTAAAGAAAACACTTGGAACAACCTCATGTTGATCACGATCGAATGCAGAAATGGCTAAAGATAGGTGAATTTAAACCAAAAGATGAAAAGTTAATATTGGCAAGCCTCAGACAGTGGATTACGTAAATGTTGGTTTACAAAGTCCATTGAACATGTGGGAGAAACAGACAAATGTAGGTTTTGTAAAAAAAAAGAATCGGAAACTGTTGCACATCTTGATGCTGGTTGTGATATACTAATGGTAGAAGGACTGTATACTGAAAGGCATAATAATATGGCAAGATTGTGGCACTGGGGGCTGTGCAAACATTATAATACTGAAGAAGCTGAGAAGCATTAGAAACATCAGCCACAGAGCATTCTAGAAAATGATGAAGTTTATACCACATGAGATCACCAATTACCAGCAGCTCAAAAAACAGATGCAAGAAAACCAGATAGAGTAGTCCATGAAAAGAAGACAAAAGTAGTATTGATCACTGAAATTGCTACACCCAGTGACTACAGTGTCTTATGCACTGAGACACACACAAAGTCATAAAATATCAGGATTTACAGGCAGAAATTAGAGCAATGTGGATGAAGAATACCTAGACAATTCCAGTAGTAGTAGGAGCAACAGGACTTATGAAAATAATTTACAATCGGACTTAGACATGTTACCGATACATGCAACATCATATGAAGTGCAGGAGTCACTACTGGGCACAATGTGGGTGCTGTGAAGAGCACTTCTTGGTAAAATCAAAGACTGAAACAATACTAATTTCATGAACTTTAATCAAACTTTGACTTGAGAATGGGGTCCATTCCCATTATGGTATTAGAAACCCGAAAGACTTGGAGAAATTAAAAAAAAAAATAAATAAAAAACTGGCTGCTTGCCAATATGGGGCACATAAAATAATGTTAGGTCCATGTATCCCATATTAAACCCAATACTTACAGTGGACATAAAAAGTTTGCACACCTCTGTTAAAATGCCAGGTTTTTGTGATATAAAAAAATGAGACTGCAATAAATCACGTCAAAACTTTTCCCAACTTTAATGTGACCTATAACCTGTACAATTCAACTGAAAAACAAACAAATCTGTTAGGGGAAAAATATAAAAAAATAAAAAACTTACAGTACGCTGGTTGCCTAAGTGTGCACACCCTTAAACTAATACTTTGTTGTGTGTGCACACCCTTGAACTAATACTTTGTTGAAGCATCTTTTCTTATGCAGAAAAACATCCAGGCCAGGCTAAAATTTGCAAAACAATACATCAAGTCTCTCAAAAGCATGTAAGAAAATGTGTTATGGTCTGATGAGACCAAGGTTGAACTTTTTGGGTACAATTCTAAAAGGTACGTTTGGTGCAAAAACAACACTATGCATCACCAAAAGAACACCATTCCCATGGTGAAGCTTGATGGTGGCAGTATTATGCTTTGGGGTTGCTTTTCTTCAGCTGTAACTGGGGCTTTAGTCACGGTGGAGGGAATTAAGAACAGTTCCAAATACCAGTCACTTTTAGCCAAAAACCTGCAGGTGTCTGCTAGAAAGCTGAATGTGAAGAGGAATTTCACCTTTTAACATGACAATGACCACAAGCATACATTCAAATCAACAAAAGAATGGCTTCACCAGAAGAAAATTCAAGTTTTGGAATGGCCCAACCAGGCCACAGACCTAAATCCAATAGAAAATCTGCGGGGTGACCTGAAGAGGGCTGTGCACAAGAGATGCCCTCACAATCTGATAGATTTAGAGCACTTCTGCAGGTAACAGTGGGCAAATATTGCCAAGTCAAGATGTGCCATCCTGATAGACTCCTATCCAAGAAGACTGAATGCTGTAATTAAATCAAAAGATGCTTCAACAAAGTATTAGTTCAAGGGTGTGCACACACAACAAAGTATTAGTGCACACTTAGGCAACCAGCGTACTGTAAGTTTTTTATTTTTTTATATTTTTATATTTTTCCCCTAACAGATTTGTTTGTTTTTCAATTGAATTGTACAGGTTATAGGTCACATTAAAGGTGGGAAACGTTTTTAAATTTATTGTTGTCTCCTTTTTTTATATCACAAAAACCTGGCATTTTAACAGGGGCGTGTAAACTTTTTATATCCACTGTATATTTACTTTTGAACCCAGGCTACAGAAATCTCATGTAGGAAAGCCATTCCTTCAGCCTGTCTTTTAACTTCATTATTCAGACTTATGTGCATGAAATGCAGAAGGAATGTCCACAACATTACAGTCACACATCTTTTACCATTTCAACTTTTAGCAAGCACAGTGCCCAAGTTATACCCCTCCTTCAGTCAGCAAAGTACTGCAACTCTCCATACCTTGGAAAACTGAATGGAGAACATCCTTGACTGGGAGATAACGACCTGACTGAAGTTCAAGCCTGGCAAAATCCTCATCAGTCATGAAATCTTCATGTTTTCATTTAAGAAATACAAGCAATGGTTTCTTCCTAAATGGAGTACTGAAATGTTCCGCATCTAAGGCTATCTATGCTTCAACCTTCACACTTTCACAATAACTGTTTGTAATCTGTCAGCTTTTGTTTTACGCGGATCACAATTAGACTGTAAAACATTTCATTTGGAGACTTTACTATGCTGCCTAACCTGTCCACTCAAGTATGAATGTTATTTTCCATGTTTAAGCCAATAGTATATATTCTGACTCATGACCTCATTGTTCTGTCATCCAAAATGTACTTCAGCTTGCATTTGTTTTTCTTTGATACACTTAATTTTTTCATGCTTTATTTTTGTATTGTAATATATATTTCCTTTATTATGCATGTCATAGTTTATTACTTCCTATTATTTCATTTTAGTTTATTTCACATACTCTAAAGTGCATTTTATTAAGCACTTTAATAAAAGATTACTTTGAAGGTAAGTGTTTGTATGTAGGCAAAACTAGCTGTCATTTCTCATCTGTAATCTATTACTCCACTTGCAGTGGCATATTCAATGACTTCAAGGCACTTTCAAGTTGGAGTACAAGGCATAACTACTAAATTAAATGTGTATGACATGTCCTAATGATTTAAAACAGCTATTGGTGCGTTACCAACCTATCCATTTCTTACTCTTATCCCACAAAGGACTTTTGGCAATTACTAAGATGAAAAGAGTTTTACTGTCAGCATTCATTCTCTTTGTAGACAACTCTCTTGTGACATTCACTAGCTCATGAGACATACAGGCAGATTTCCACAACCAGTTTTAAGTAGGCTCTCTATACTCTTCGATTACTGAAAAGTTTTAATGGTCACCTTATTTATCTTACTCATATTTTTGCTTTAATTATTTGTATGTGCTTTTATCTATGTTTTGTTTTACTTGTAAAGTGCCTGGGGGTAATGAAATGAAACGCAACAAATGTGTGTGCATTCTGCGGCACTTGCCGCAGCTTGTGATTATTTCAAGCTTGTGGGTGACACCACTGTTAAGTTTAACTTGGAAACTGAAGATTCTATACTAAAAGATGGATAGATCATAATTCATATAAAAGTAAAGTAACATATTACATCATATTACTCACTCTTCACTACTAGTGCAATCAGCAGTGAAATTAAAAGTTTGTAACACACACATGTAATGGACGAAGCTTGCTGATTACACTCTGACATTCAGAAAAAATCAGTTAAGTGCTAGAGTGGTGGGAAACCTGAAAAAGTTCACCTACACTCTGACGCAACTTACTGTTAGGGAAAGGTTAGTTTGTTTTTGATTTCTTGTCTTTGGTATTATTTTATTGCCTTCTTCTATTTTGTATACTGTGATTTGTTTTCTTTACACTGTGTTTTATTTGTATTCTGCTTTGAATTGCATATTAAAACTTGGAAAGAGACCACAACTCTGTCTCTTGTGAGTCAAACAGATTTTTTTCCCACCGTCCCACCCTGTTGCTACTGTGTGCTTAAACACAACTGTCTTTCTAGTTACCTGCCCCTTACGTTAATTTGATCACCTATCCCCTTTTCTCTTCCTTTTCACTGGCTGTTGTAAGCAGAAAATTATCATTTTGTGAAATCACTCCCTTTCAGCTATTTAAATTTATTGGCCATCCCACTATATTCCATAGAGCCAGAAAAAAGTGCCCACCCCCTTTCAATCTATCTTGCTCTTTTAAAATTAGTGGCTCTCCACTTAGACAGCTGAAACTTTAGTTACCCCCCTTTTCATATCTAACTGCATAGCGCACAGTGCAGTTTTTATAATATTAGCCTATTTTTTCATCTTACCCTGAAACATCTTTTGCAAGACCACCAGTTATTGGAGAGCCCACATTCTGCCTCTCAGCAGTCATCTTGGGATTAGTGTTTCTGTTTTCTCTTGGTGAGAGAAGGAGCACAGGGACATTATTTCCTGGAGACTGCATATCACCAGAAAGCCTAATAACTGCTTCACAGGTGACAGCCTGGAATTTGCGCTTATATCCTACTCCCGGTGACAGAATAAGCAGAGTGCATTGATTCCTGACGGTTTCTGCTTGGACAGTGTGTATCTGTGCTTGACATTCCTGATTAGTCTGGTTACTATTCAAGGCATCTACCAGGAGAAGGCTATATCTAGCCTACAGACCCTTGCATCATCTGGGACAATACTGTGGATCACCAAACAGGCTGTGGCCTGCTTCTCATCTTGGGATTGGTGCTAATGTTTTGCTTCTGGTGAGAGAAGAAGCAAAGGAGCATTGTATCCCAGCAGAGTAAAGCTGTGGTGAGACCAGCACTAGTAGCAGCCAAGCAGTAGCCATTCATGCGACTCCCCTCTTTTTATCATTCTTGACAGGCTAATTCTTTGTTTTCAGTAAGTACTGCTAGATTTGTTTCCAACTTCAGAATATCTGCCTAAATACTTCATCCTTAAATTTTCAGGGTCTATGTATTAGTTTTCCTTCAAGTGTTTGGTTGTGCCCTGTACAGACTGACACCTTGAGTGACATTTTTCCTGTAAAAGCACGATGGAAATTTCTCCAATACCTAGCTGCACACACAGTACATCTAGTTTGTAGTGACAAGCACTGTCCCCAGAGTTGCAAACCGAATACTCCTGACATTGCTTTATATTCTCACTCCAGCTATCCAATCAATAAAAAGGGTCTGTTGCCACTGATATGAACTTTCCCACTGTCTTTGTTACCAGCTTGGTGGATATGGGCATTCTGACACAATGTAGAAATTGCCTCATCTTTACTGACAACCAGTTAATTCTCAAACAAACTGATATTGTATGTGAGAGATGTATTTACAAAATGTCACTGGAGGCAAAGCTCTCACATAAACGTATTCCTAATGTCAATAAGGTTGTCAGTAGTACACACACTGCACCCATCACACACAATTCAAAGCAGACATATACACCCACATATGCTGAGGCACTTAAATGTAACCTTCCTAAACCACAAAACCTCTTGGATGAAGTACACGCAACAAATACCCTCAGCAGCCCCAAATGCACTCTTTCAAAATAACACCCACATCAACACACAGCACCACATCTCATGGAGCCTCTACCTCTAAGCTCATAAGGCAAGCCACCACACAATCCAACATTCTTGTCTTTGGAGAATCCATCATGAGACACACTGATGTCCCTTCTCACCAGGCTGAGTATGGAGTAAGTCACGGTCAGTTGCCTATCAGTGGCTAGGATGATCCACCACATTATGCATGCACTCAAGTCATTAGACCACAAGTACCAGTATGACTCAATCATAGCCCATGTGGGAATAAATGACCTGAGATGGACCTCCCTAGACTACATGAAGAGAGACATTATAAAGCTCCTGGAATATGTGTCTCAGGCTGGTACGAGCCTAGCATTGAGCAGCATTTTACCTTCTCCAAGGATGATGCCACAATGCGATCAAAAGATGATGGACTTTAATAATTGGCTTCATTTCTGGTATCACTCTAAGGGGGTGCAATATTTGTCAGCTTGGAAGGAGATGGTCAACAGACCACACTGCTTTGTCAGGGATGGTCTGCACCACTCCCCTCTAGGCTTTCACATATTAGCTAAAACACGGTCTTCCCCCATAGTGCCTTTTTTAGGCAATGCCAAACTGAAAGTACTTCCGACACAGCAAATCAAAACCAAGAAAATCTAAAGGCATTACTGCTCAGTGCTAGGAGTCTAAACAAAAAAACTCCACTCCCAAGAAGCTCTCTTCAGCCTAGAGATATCTGTGCAGTCACTGAGACATGCTTTAAAGCCGTGGAGAGAACACCAACACGGCAAGGTTATAATGACTTCCACGCATTTAGACCAACCATCTACTATACAGACAGGGACTAAAGGTGGAGCTGTCTCTATTTCTATCAGAAGTAAATATACCTCAAGGCTGGTCAAAAAGGACAATGCACTTGAGCTGCTCCATGGTCAAATCACCATAGGCAAAACCCCAAATCACTTCCTTGTCAGCTACAGGTCCCCCTCTATGACCAGGGAAACCGATACCATGTATTCGAACTTATTAGAAACTCTAACGATCCAACCCAATACCATACTCATGGGTGACTTTAATTGTCCCAACATTAACTGGGAATCCTATAAGACACCAAATGTAAAGGCACAGAGAGTCCTGGATTTTGTAAATACAAACCCCATGAACTAGATAGTCAATACACCAACCACACTAATAAGGGAGTGTGTTGCATACCCCCCACTGTAATGTCTTCCCTGGTAAGGTCAGACCACAGATTGATCTCCTTTGCAGTAAAAATTAAATCTGGACCCCCAGCTGAACCTGGAATATTTCAAGAACTACTTTAAGGCTAACCTCCGGCTATTAAGTGATAACCTGGCAATTTTATTTCAAACCCTCATAAACCCTGAGAACACTGCTGCCTATGCAGAACTGTTCACAGAAAACCTGTACAAGCATGTCAATAGCTGCATAGAGGCAGCTGTACCCAACAGGAAGTAGTACAGAACGAATTCAAAAAACAAGCCACTCTGGTGGAATCACAAAATCAATAGGCTGTATTACAGAAGGAAGAAAATCATGGCAAAAATTAGGAGATGCAACACCCAGTATGATAAAAGCACTCTCATCAAACTAAACAAACATCACAGAGGACAAATAAAGTCTACCAAAGTCAAATTTGAGGTAAATTTGGCCTCCCAGGCCAAGGACAACCACAAGGCATTCTGTAGCTATGCCCGCAACCTCAAAGGCAATAGACAACTATGTGCAAAGCTCATTGTAAATGGAGCCACCTATACTGAGCCAGAAGATACAGCAAACCTACTGGCCAATAAATTCAGCTCCAACTTTACCCCTCTCTCCTCGTCAACCTTCCGTCAGGAAATACCATCAAATATAACCCCCCCCTGCTATCATTACAGAACAGGTCTTAATGCACTCTCTGTGGCCAAGAACACTGCATCAATGGCCCCAGACAATATCCTAGGATGCCTTCTAAGCAGCATGAAACATGACCTATCAGGGCCTCTGGAATTATTTAACTACAGCCTCCAAACAGGCTTTGTGCCGCATGAATGGATAAAGGCAACAGTCATCCCTCTGCAGAAAGGTGGGCCATCTACAGGAAACTACAGACCCATAAGTCTCACTAGTCTTATATGTAAAGCCATAGAAAGAATTATCATGAAAATGATCAATAGTAACATAGTAAACATCCAGACAGTGGACCCAACCCACTTGGTTTTGTCAAGGGCAGGTCATGTCTACTCAACCTGGTGGACTTCTTTGAGAAGGTCACCAAAGCAATGGATGAGGACAAAATGGTTCACACTGCCTACCTTGACCTGGCCAAGGCATCTGACACAATACCCAACTTGAGCATTACTGACGAACTCAAATAGGTTAGGTGCAAACCCGTATGTCACCTGATGGATAGCCAACTGGCTTCACAGACAGGACCTTGGGGAGTCCACCTCTACAAAGAGCCCAATCACATGTGGAGTCCCTCAGGGATCAGTCTTTGGACAGCTTCTTTTAGGCATTTACTTCTCTGAAGTCTAGGCCAATGTCAGTGGTCTCTGGCTGACTAAAGTTGCAGATGATTGCAAATTAGGAGCCGTCACTGAATTCCACACTGTCACAAATGTTCTCCAGGAGGGGCTGACACAGACAAACAACTGGTGTCAGAGCCACAGACTAAAACTAAATGCCAAAAAATGCATAACAATATCCTTCAGGAAGTCATCCACCCCTGGTAACTAGAATTGACCCAGTAGTCATGGACTTAGGTACACACATAGACAGTAATTTAGCCTTTGACCATCAAGTGTCTACAGTAGTGAGGAAATCCTTCTGTGTTGCGCAACATGTAAACAAAGGTATGGCATGTAAGTCCAGAATCACTGTTCTACTGAATTCAGCATTCATCAGACCTGTCACTGAGTACAATGCCCCCTTTGGCAAGTACCTAACCCAGTATATCCAACAACTGGAACATCCACAGAGGTTCCTCACTAAAATAATACAGGGCTTAAGTAAAATTTCCTATACAGACTGCTTCAAGGCTCTATCCCTGTATTCTGTCTCCTACAGGCTTTTGAGGGGAGATCTATGCCTGACATACAGGGTAGTGTGAGTCGCCACTCTGATGGACCTTCTGCATATCTACAAAACAAACAACACCAGAATTACCCATTCTAAAGACTTAATTAAATCTTGCCTGTGATATAAACAGGATCTGCTAGAGACAGGTATATATCCCAGAGATTACCCTGTCTCTGGAACAGGCGCCCCATCCATGTGAAGCAGAGTTCCTCCCTAACCCAATTCAAGTGTAACCTAGACAACTGGACGGGGAACAGGAAATTTGTCCCTGGTTTGGCACCTATGTCTCTAATGGACACATGCGACCTGAAAATGGTTCATCTCCCAAGCCCCTGCATATACTCTTATCAAGGGTGTCAGAACTTGTCAAAGATGTGGGATGCATGGCTAGGCTTAATAAGGCCCTTGGGATCGTTAGCCTAGTAAACACCTATGAACCTATGCTAAGCACCCCTTGCTAAAGTTGGGTCTCCAGTGGTGGATCCAGGAACTTGCAGGGGGGGGGGTGCAGTCAGCAATTTACACCAATTGGGTGAGGAATGGAAAGTAGAATAGTGGGAGTTGGTCGGGGGGGGGGGGCTGTAAAAAGATCAGTTATAATTGAATAATTAGTGTCATTGGTTTTACTAAGACACAGTATCCAACTTATTTTATAGTGATACAAACCCCTTGTGTATATTTAATTATATGCATCTTGCCACAGCAAGAATAATCTAGTGTACTTATGATAACGTTCCATCTGAGCTGTTGCCTTTCATTTGTCTTCAACTAGAGGGACTTGGATCTGGCACGGATGCAACTCGGCTGCATACTCCAGCATCGGATCCAAAGTCCAAGCTCCTCTCCTACCCATAATGCCCCCTCTCCCTCCACCCCTCAGATCGAGTTTGTTGCAGAAACAGCAGCAACCTGAAAGGCCAACAGGCCTACAAAACATGGTATAACCACATGAAGACCCACCTACTGAAAGCTGGCATGGACAAGAGGGTCCATGTTTCTTCAGTCCAGTCCGCTACACAGCCAAAAAAAGGCAGGGGATGGAAGGAGTGATGGTTGAAGACAAATGAAAAGCAACAACTCAGATGGAACATTACGGCAAGTACATAACTTACTTATCTGAAGGTGTTGTGTTCATTTGGTCTTCAACCTAAGGGCCAGAGTCCCTAGATACCGACAAAACCTGGGAGGTCCTCATGGAAGGATATTCCACAGCATGGCTGAGCCAAAACATGCCCTGCTCCTGGATAGAAAATCCAATTTATAATGAGAAATGGAGTATGTCATGATGCCCAGGTCACAGAAGAGATATCATCAAGAGAAAAACTGAACCAAAAGGCTGCAGAAGTGGAGGCTGATCTGGTAGAATGCGCCCGGACATGTCCTGGTGGAGACAAACATTTGGCTTAATAGGCTATAGAAATGCACCCTGAAATCAAGCAAGCAATGGTAACCTTAGAGACCGTCTTTCCCAAAAAAGGTTTAGAAAAAGAGAGAAAAAGCTGATCCGATTTATTTAAGCTTTTGGTTCTCTGCAAGTAGAAGTTTGTACTCTCCTTTATTTTGGAAATTCAGAAAGAAGACTAGCAAATTAATGACCCGGTTAATATTGGATTCTGAAGCCACCTTCAGCAAGAAAGATGGACTGGTCCACAAGGACACACTGTATTTATGGAAAACTAGGTAAGGAGGTTTAATAGATAGTGCTTGAAGCTCAGAAACCCTCTTGGCTGAAGTAACCACCACCAAAAACGCAGTCTTCCACAACAAGAACTGTAAATCTACCAAGGCACCTGGCTTGAACAGGGGGCAACCAAAGCCTGCAGAACAAAGGTAGGATCCCAAGGGGGCAGTGGGTCCTTAACTGGAGACCTAAGGAGAAACGTACCTTTTGAAAAGGCCTTACAAAGTTTAGACAAAGCTAAGGAGGCCGAACTTTCACCCACATGGAAGTTGAAAATCGCCGTCAAGTGGACCTTTACAGCAGAGAAACTAGCTCCACCATTAAACATATCTGTCAAAAATTCTGCAGCTGTAAAGGGATCTAGGTCATGCTGAGAAGCCCAGATCAAAAAATGCTTCCATTTGCTAGAGTAGATCTTCCTTGTAGAAGTCTTGTGAGCCGCAATCAGGATCTTCTTAACAGGAGAAGAAATCCTGGGAGTCCTGGCTATCATGGAAATTGGAGCAGCCAAGCTTTGAGCTTTACGCTGACAAGATCCAGGTGAGGAGCCCCTGACGGATGCAAAATAATATCCAGGACCAGATCCAGAGTCCAGGGAGGACACACTATATGACACACTATATGAGACCACAGAGTGAGGAACCAAACTTGACGAGGCCATAAAGGGGCTAAGAGGATAACTGAACTCCCCAGCTGCCAAGCTTTCTGAATGAACTTGTGAATAAGAGGAAGTGCAGGACACGCATAAAGTAGACTGAAGGGCCAAGCATGGGCATCTCTAGGGAACTCTCCCGGAGGGGGGCGGGGGGTCAAAGTGAAATACTCAATGCACTTCGTGTTGGAAGGAGAAGCGAAGAGATCACAGCAAGGTCAACCCCACTTTAAAAAGATCTTTTCCGCTACTGATGGATTCCAAGACCACTCGTAAGACATCAGAATAGATCAGCTGAGCCCATCTGCCAGGATGTTGGACTTTCCTGGAATGTGCGTTGCCACCAGACAACGGCCAGTGGAGATCACCCACTCCCACAATCTCATGGCCACACGGCAAAAGGGACAGGACCTAGTTCCCCCCTGTTTATGTACTACAGCACTGACATATTGTCTGCTTGTATGGCAACAGTCCCAGGAGGAAGAGAGGCATGGAAAGCTTGTAATGTCAAAAGCACCACCCATATCTTCAGGACACTGATATGCAGATTGGTCTCCAGAGCAGACCACGTACCTTGGACCATCTTTCCCATGCAATGCCCTCCCCACCCGAGCAAGGAGGTGTCCAATAGTCACAGTGGTCGTGGGAGATAGAAGAATAAATGGCCAACCCAAAAGGAGGTCCTGGGATTGGAGCCACCACAGAAGAAAGTCCCTGCAGATATGAGATAGTTGAACAGGATGGGACAGAGGAAGGTCTAGCAGGGACCACTGAACCACTAAGGTCCACTGCAGGACCCTTATATGAAGCCACGCAGTTGGGACAAGGGTGATCATAGCCACCATGGATCCCAACTCTCGAATAGCTAAGCCCGCCGGGAGTAATTGGGCTAGAATAATGTCCTGTACATGATGGCAGAGTGAAGACCATCTGTCCAGAGGCAGAAAAACTTTGCCTTGTATAGTGTCTAGTTGGGCCCCTATGAAATCAACACCTGAACTGGTGTCAGTTGGGACTTGGTGAGATTCATGGTAATACCCAGGGACTGGGCTATATGAAGAAGGTAATCCCTGGTCTGCATTAGCCGATGCCTGGAGGGTGTGGAGAGGAGCTAATCGTCCATATAGGGGAAGACCTGAAATTCCTGCAGCCACAGGTGAGCCGCCACTACCACCAGTACTTTGGTAAACACCCACGGGTAGTGATGAGTCCAAAGGGGAGCACTCTGCAGAGAAAATGATTGGCTCCCAGCCGGAAGCGAAGAAACCTCTGAGAGCGCCTGTCCATCTTGATGTGGTAGTACGCATCCTGGAGGTTCACAGAGCACATCCAGTCATTCATCTGCAGGAAGGGCAGAATGGACCATCTGGAACTTTTTCTTGGCAACAGAGACATTCAGGTTTGACAGATCCAGAATAGGTCTTAAGTCTCCCATTTTCTTTGGCACCAAAAAGAATCTGGAATAAATGCCTGATCTGGACTGGTCTGGGGGACGGGCTGGATGACTCATTTTGCGAGCAGCCTGGCAATTTCTATGGCTGCCTCCTCCAGTGGACTGGGTGGAATGTTCAGGAGGTGTCTAGGTGGAATGGGAGGATGAAGAAAGGGGATAGAGTAACCTCTGGATATGATCTTCAGAAGCCAACGATCGCTTGTAATGGACTCCCAGGCTGTTGGGTGCAAAGACAGGAGCCCCTGACTGCCTCCAGAGATGAGCAGTCTGCCAATCCCTTTGAGGCTGATTTACTTAAACTAAAAAGACAGCAGTGGCAGTGCCTCCATATGGAGGCATGTTTGCATCATACAGTAGTGCCTAGAGGCATGCGAATTCTTCGCATGCCTACATATGGCAATACTTTTCCTAAACTGTTAAAACAATGGCAGATGCTGAACATGGAATTAAGTTTTAGTTATATGAAGCTCCTGAATGAATTCTTTGCCCCACAAGAGAAAGAACTGGCAGAGAAGATGGAGGCTTTACAAAAGTAGCTGTATGAGAATTATACGGAAGCCTCCTGTGTAACTGAAATTGACAATGTTTTACTGAATGTTCTTGCTTATGATGATAGACTGCAGATGCAGAAAAAGAAGAAATTAGAGAGGGACTTTGCTGATTTTAAGAGGGGCCATATATTTGTTTGGCCTCGTGGGTCCTAAAGGACACAGCAATCAGATAGTGGCAATACCCCTCTGACTGCCTCTAGTCAGTCTGAACCAACTGATTTGCTTTTACTTAATATAGCTACTGTATCAGAAAAGGAGGGGCATGTACCTACGGCTTCAACTTCTTATGTTAATCCAAAGAATTGTATCAATAAAGTGTTGACAGAAGATCTAACCACTGCAGTAGCTAATGGTGGAGCTAGACCTAAAGATAATAATACTTCAGTATTTCCGGACAACCTTTTTTCCAGTTTGCCGTCCCTTTTCAGGTTGCCACAGCAAGTGATATGAGGGCGGAGTTTCAGCCAAGGGCAGAAGCGGCGGAAGTCATCAATGGAGAGCGATCGGAACTTAGAGGGGGTGAGTCGCAAGGGGAATCCACTTTAGTGTTTAATTTACCGTCAACTACTTTAACCACAGCACAATTGAGTCTCTTGGACAAAGGTTTGAATTTCGTGCCCTCTCGACCTGTACAAATAGAAGATGTTCTTTTAGATATTAGAATGGTTGTGAGGAACATTGCTCTTAAACTTATGTTTGGGGGGCAGCCTAATACAATGGATGTTATGGAATGTTGTAGTTTATTTGTTCCACAACTTACACCTGTTCTTGAAACTTTTGTTAAAGTTGTGGAGAAAGAGCTATCCAACACTGACATTGGTAAGAATAACTTTTTTAATTTAACAAGAGATGAATTTTTAGCTTTGCAACAGCTCTGTGACAATGATAGTATAGCTATACGTCCAGCCGATAAAGGAGGTGCGGCAATTATTTTGGACTCTACTCATTATGATAATACTAAGAAGGAAATGCTTAACGATACTGAAAACTATGAGCTGATTACACAGTCTATGTTATCTACTATTATTAAAGGGGTGCATGAAGAACTGTATGAATTATTAATGTATGAAATGATATCTAAAGAATTGTATGATTTTATGATGGTATTTGAACCATTGGTTCCGATCATCCAGGGACAGCCCAAGGTGCATAAGTCTTTAACCCTTCCCACTTTTCATCCCATTATGTCAGGGAGGGGCTGGGTTACTGAATTTATTTCAATTTACCTTGAGAATCAACTCAAGAAACCCTTAGAAAAATCTGTGGCGGTTTTGAAAGATAATGAACACTTTTTGAGCAACCTGGGTGATTTTAGTAGAACACATATTATATTTTCAGACAATGTATTGCTTGTCACCATGGATAGCCTCCCTAAAAAGGTTTTTATCTACGAATACTGAACACAGTAGGGTACATGTTGATTTGCTGGGGTCTTTGATGGAGATTGTTCTATTTAACAATGTGTTTTTATACAAAGATGCGATCTACAGGCAGAAGAAGAGTGTTGCGATGGGAATCCCCTGTGCCAACAGTTATGCCAACCTAGTGTTGGCAGAATGGGAAGGGCAGGGTGGTCTTATCCCATAATGACTATTTATTGCACCTTTTACATCATAAAAGGTTTGTAGATGACGTTTTTATTTTTTGGAAGGGAGGTGTTGATGCTTTACTTGATTTTGTGAAGTATCTTGAGCTTAGCAGTGAATACTTTAGGTTTGATGTGAATTATTCATCTACTTCAATTGAATTTTTGGATACTAAAATTTCTGGCTAATGGGCTTATTCACACTTCCCTATTTAGGAAACCCTGCAAAAAGAATGTTGTTCTCCATCAGAGAACTATGTACCCCAGGCATGTCTTTGGGAACATTGCCAAAGGTCAGTTTCTGAGAATGTCGAGTTTACATACGGAGAATACTGAACATCAGGATGCTGTAACTATTTTGGAGGGTGACTTATTGAATAGGGGATATAAGAAAACCATGATAGATAGGACCTTAGTAGAAGTACATTCAATGCGTACTACAAGAGGTAGACAGTATTTTAATAGGACCAATGAACCTCAGGTTAATTATTGTACTTCAGAAAGGCACATGAATACATCGCTTAGGTTGCCTTTGACTTATGGGAATAACATCCACTAGATTTGTGATATAGTTAATAAATACTGGCTGAGTTTATTAAGAGATGAAAAGATTAAAAATATGGTAGGTAATAAACCTCCTTTTACAGTCAAGAATAATTTGTCTTTAAAAAGACAACTTTGTTATAAAACAACTACTGTTTCATTAACAGTTTTTGATCGTTTAGGCACTTTTTCCCCTATAGGACCTGCAAAGCCTGTGCTTTTATCTGCAAGGATAGTAATTTTAAGCACATTGGACTGGGTTTTGATTTTAAGGCTAAGTTTTATGCTGATTGTAAGTCAAAAGGCTTAGTCCACATGGCTAGATGCAGACACTGCACTTCTTTTTATGTAGGTAAGACCTTAAGAATGCTTAAAGAATGCATTTTGCAGCACCTACGGGATATAAGGTGTAATAATTTACTCATTTACTCAGTGCACTAGCGTAACATATTTCCCTGCACTCTAACCATGTATTTGAATTCTTGGTTTTACAAATACCAGCGGATTTGAGAAGGGGGGATTTTAATAACAGGTTAGAGCTGGCAGAGACTAAGTGGATTACTAGATTACAAGCAGATAAGCCCCCAGGGCTTAATGCTGTCATTCCTATAAAGCCACTACTTAAAAAGCATAGAACGCATCAGTAATTGATGTTTTTAATTGGATAATTGTTTTTGGCTTTTACTATATAAATGGTTTTACAATGCTTGTGTTTATGGATCTGATAAAGCACAACTGTGTGTGAAAGCGCTTATCCTGTTCATCTGCAATAAAGTCTTGTATGACACCAGCCGTGGTGGACGCTTGGTTTATTTTTTTTTCCACTCATGTGTACATTTATTCTACTGAGCGACCTTCAGCTGCATTAGGTATTTCTTGTTGTTTTTCTATTAGGATTGCTGAAAGGGTCTGTCTGGGAAGGAATCCCAAGACTCTTAGTTCTTCGGACCCCGTCTGCCATGAGGGCGGAGCCTGTTGTATCCCCCTCTGCCCCTGGGTGAAGATATATCATGAGCATCTTGGGAAGAACCCTGACCCTTCCGAAACCACAGCTTATTGACCCCATGCTGATTCCTTGAAAAGAATCTTTGTGGAGTGGAGAAGCGGATCCCGAAGGCAGACAAGGTCGTCTTGTCCTTCTCGCTCTGGGTTAACATGTCACAAACCATTTTTCCTAACAAGGTGGAACTGTCGTAGGGAGTGTTCATGAAAGATGCTTTAAAGGGCTCCAAAAAGGCACAAAGGCGGAGCCAGGTGTGTCATCTGATGGCCACGCCAGACCCTGCAGCCCTCAAAGCACCCTCAGTAGCATGTGAGAGAAGCCTCATGGACATATTTTAAACATAAGTGAGGTGGTCATATGGGAGGAGAAGACCTTCTTCTCCTCTGCCGACATGGACCTTGGGGGAGACTCATCGACCTCTTTGACCAGGTCCCTCTACAGTCTGATGACATGTGCCACGTAATTTAGCACACATAAGGCAAAAGTGGCTGAAGCATAGATCCACTTCCCAAAACGATCACCTGAGACTCCCTATCTGGAAGGTGGACTGAGGAGCTCTCCTAAGCCAGCGCATTCTTAGTGGCCGCAGCAACCACCATGGCATTGACTGGGGTCCCCTTGGACCAACAGGGCTTGTCAGATGGGGCGCTTAGTACCTTGTCCAGGCACTTTGGGATGGGCTCAACTGTGTCCTGTTCCTTCCATGCCCTAGCGGAAATAAGAGCCACTAAAGGATCTGCGGGGGGGGACGGGACGACCAAGGAGGTAGAAGGTCCTGTGTCAAATGCCTCCAGGAATACTGACTCGTCAGGATTGGGTTTGGGGGTAAACCACCCACTGCGTTGGCTAAAGATCTCCATGATGACCCTAAAGAAGACATCCTCTGGGGGTGATTGGAGAGAGCCCTCCCCTTCCTCCAGGTCGGTATCATCAGTGAGAGACTCCGGCAGGATGTCTAAGTGCCTCCTCTTGCACATACACTTCTGAGGTGGCTCTTTGAGGGGAGGTTCTGGGGAGGATTCGGAAGCTTTGGGGAGTTCCAGGATCAGAACCTCTTGGAGCAAACTGGCAGGAGGCCATCTCTGAGGGGGCAGGACAAAAGATTCCAGCTCAGAAAAAGAGGGAGCCAGGGTGGAATCTGAGGATGAGTTTGTCAAGAGTCTTGACGGAGCCAAGAGAACCCTCTCCACCACCTCGAACGCCAAAGGCGAGCGGAACCCCGAAGGCAGAAAGGCCATGGCCAAGGCCAGATAGACTGTCCTTTGTCCCGAGCCTCCCGGTGCCATGGACCCATGGGGAAGGGATGACCCCAAAAACCTCAAAGTCAACACCCCCCCCCCCTTGGACCCAACACCAACGTTACGGCTCTGGGAGTCAGTCTGCTTTGTAAACACTGGAGCTAAAATGCTCAAGGCAAAAGTCGGCATCAAGGTACCAGGGACTAACAACACCAACCCCTTAACACCCGGGAACCTCAGACTCAAGGACTCTGAAACCGAAGGCCAGATCAGAGAAGGAGAGATAGATAGGAAAGGCAGACTGCATGCTCCCAGCAGCGGCGGGGGATGGAGCAGTCAAGACTCCCAGCTGAATCTGGGCCCGAAGGAATTTCAACATCATCCTGTCCACCTCTGCTTCAGACAGACTCCAAGCAGACTGGACTGAAGAGGCCACTGACCCTGGCCTAGAATGGCGCTGAGGAGAGGAGGCAGCTGGGGACAGAGCCCAAGAGGTCTCCCACTCTGGGGAGAAGTGCAAGAGACCAGAGCCAAGGGGAACTCCAGCTCAGATCTGGGTTGGACTTGGATGGGGGCTCGGCTGTGGAACAGCGCTCTGTAGACCTCTGTCTAGGCTGATCCTGCTCTTTAGAATGGACCTCCATCCCAGGCTTCTTAGCGGGAGGTTGAGTCCCAGAAGCCGGGGCAGACAAAGAAAAAGTAGCAGCCTCTGTAGGAGTTGGGAGAAGGCCCCTTAAAATAAGCTTGAACCTCCTGTCGATCAAAGCGAGGGGGTTGAAGTCCATGTAGATCGAGCAGGAGGAATCTAAATGGGAGACTCCCAAACATTGGAGGGAGGTAGCTTATGCCCACACTCTGCACACTTTTGAAACCCTGACACACACACACACACACACACACACACACACACACACACACACACACACACACACACACACACACACACACACACTAGATAGAAAAAGGAAGATTTTTATTTATTTATTTTTTTGGGATAGAGACTGATGCCAAGAAGCGCAAAGAGACAGTAGGGGTTGGAAAGATAGTAAACTACAGAAAAGAGAAGAATAAAAACCCAATAGGCAACACTTAGCAACACTGGAGCTTGGAGAAGCGGAAACCCGTGCTGTTTGAAATGAGCAGCAAACAAGATCTGGGGTAGGAGGGACAGAGGGGTATTATAGGTAGGGGACTTTGGATCCGATGCTGGAGTATGCAGCCAAGTCGGATCCAAGCCAGATCTGAGTCCCTCAGGTTGAAGATCAAATGAAAACAACTTCAGATCATAACTTAAAAAGCCTTATGCAAGCCATCCTCAATTTTTTTTATAAACGTAACATTGTGTTGATGTTAAAAAAAATCATAGCAGTACATCATTCTAAATTACAGAAGTAGGAAGTACAAGCTGAGCAATATAAACATGTAATGCAACAACTAGAAAAAATGCCAGACAGGGTAGGTGTTACTGAGGAAATAATGGTGATATGGTGTCACGCCTCACAGGTCTGTTATTTCCTAACAATCAGTTTGCATGGCATTATTGCACTTAGATAATGGGTTATATGTTAAAATATTTTGTTACAGGATTTCTATGATATGGAAAACAAGGGATATGAAATTTCTATATGATGCATTGCAATTTCTGTTAAAGTTTTATCTGGGTTCCTCACACATTTCAAAGGCATGCAATAGATCGCTCAGACGCTGACTAAGTATGTGTGTGTGTGTGGTAGTGATGCAGAAGAAAAAAACACATCAGGGCCTACCACTCAGTGGTCTAAACATTGGGACTAAATGATGTGGTCACTGTTGATATAATTTTTCCAACCCCATGTACAAATTGCAAAAAAAAGGGGGGGGGGGTTGATGCTTGATACTTTTTTTATAGTTTTGACTAAAAAGTTCTTCCATTTAATGTTTCAGAGTTACTGTAGCACATGCTTTTTGTTACTGGAAGAAGTATTTCACATCCAAAGTATATGTTATTGAAATATTTAATGACTGACACACACACACACACACACACACACACACACACACACACACACACACACACACACACACACACACACACACACACACACACACACACACACACACACGTGTCCAGCAAGTACATTCTCTCTTTACTGAATACATCTCAGATGTTTCACTGTGATGAAATAATGAAAAAAATCATACAGTGCATGACATTGCAGCCCCCCATGCATCACAGCTGTCCCTGATTTTGCCTGATATTTTCAAAACTGCTTAATGTTCTGGTATATTTCTGCAGATTACAGTCAGCCAGTAAAACCAGACAATATCACACTTTCTACTGTTCAGAAAAATATGCTGATTCAAAAAGTACAGTTTTGTACCTACCATAAATGTAGATGTTCGAGTGTTCACCCTGCTGCAGTCATCACACTTGGGTTATCCTGCCGTCAGGTGGTCCCGCAGTCGGCCTGAGTTCCAAAGTCTTGGTCCGGCGTCGGTTGCTGTTGCTTCTTCCCTGACGTCAGTGCGCTAGGGGTATATAAGAGGCATCCAACGCCATTTTCTTCAGTTTTCCTTGCCCCAGATGTCAGGTGCCCCCAATAGGTAGGCAATATACATATATATAGCTATATAAAAATAAAACAATACCTTCAGGCACAAGCAAATACACCACAGAGGTTGTATAGGATACAGTGGCATAGATAAGTTCAGCTAATTCAGAGGGGATGGAGGGAGGGTAACCTGGACTGCAGCAGGGTGAACACTCGAACATCTACATTTATGGTAGGTACAAAACTGTACTATGTTCATTGTGTTACCCTGCTGTAGTCATCACACTTGGGTTGAATCCCAAAGCTAAGGATAGGTGGTGGAGTTAAACAGGGTTAGAAGAAGCTAGTGGGCCCTGCAAAACTACAGTGGCAAAACCAGCTCTAGTCTTAGAATATAGGGGTAAGTGATAGTGTTTGGTGAAGGTGTGCACTGAACTCCAAGTTGCAGCTTCCAGAATATCCTTGGTTGGCACTCCCCTGAGAAAGGCTGCTGATGTAGCGGTAGCCTTGGTGGAGTGGGACCTAATGTTAGCAGGTACCGGTTTCCCATGATGCATGCAGCAGAAACGTATGCAATGCCCTATCCATTTAGAAATGGTCTGTTTTGAGATAGCTTTTCCTTGTGATCATGCAGCATGGGCTACAAAGAGCTGTTCAGATTTTCTGAATGCCTTAGTTTTATCCAAGTAGTAACGTAATTGCCTGTGAATGTCTAAAGAGTGCAGGAGTCTTTCTCCTTTGTTCTGTGGATTTGGGAAAAAGGTGGGCAAATGAATGGTTTGGTTTAGGACCACACTGGATACCACCTTTGGTATAAAGGAAGGGTTAGTTCATAGAGAGACTCTGTCTTGATGAAAAATGAGGAAAGGCTTCACTGCCATTAGTGCCTGTAGCTCTTGGACTCTTCTAGCTGAGGTTATTGCTAGTAGCAGGGCAGTTTTCCATGAACGAAATTTGAAATCAGCTGAAAACGCTGGTTCAAAGGGCGGCAGTGTAAGCTTTTCCAGAACAAAGTTGAGATCCCAAGTAGGTGTTGGTGCTCTCCTGGGTGGTCTTATGTTCTTAGCCCCTCTGAGGTACTGTCTTAGGAGTGGATGTGAGAATAAAGGAGGATCCATGTTGTAATGAGCTGAAATTGCTGAGGCGTGGATCTTAATAGATGAAAAGGAAAGTCCTTTGTGCAACATCTCAGTTAAATATTGTAGAATCTGAGGAATGTTTGGATCAAGGGGATTTTGGCCTTTAGCCTGGTTCCAGGCACAAAATCTTTTCCATTTGTCTGAATAGGATTTTCTTGTGCTGGGCCTCCTGTCCTCCAGAATGACATCCATAACAGCTTTGGATAGAGGAGTTGGCTGGTTGTTTAGGTAATTTGCCATGCAGCCAGGTTTAAAGTCTTGAGTTGGCTGTGTAGAATCTGATTGTCTTGCTGGGTAAGCAGGTGAGGAATTTGTGGTAAAATCCATGGTGGGCCGTGGGCCATGTTCCTTAGAACTGGATACCAATGCTGGCGTGGCCAGTCTGGTGCAATGAGTATCATTTGTGGCCTCTCTAATCTGACTTTCAGCAGTACCTTTGCTAGAAGAGGCAGTGGAGGAAAGGCATACACTGTTAATGTTTTCCAACTGAATGAGAGGGCGTCCACTTTCCAAGCTTGTGGATGGAATGTCCTTGTGCAAAATTTTTGAAGTTGGTAGTTTTGGGGGCTGGCAAACAGATCTATGTGTGGATGTCCCCATTTTTGAGCTATCATTGCAAATACTTGTGGATCTAGTTTCCACTCGTGTGGATCCATGATGTTTCTGCTTAGGTCGTCTGCCAAAGTGTTTTTCTTTCCTGGCAGGAATTGTGCTTGTAATTGAACCTGGTAAGACAGTGCTGTGTTCCACAAGGTCATTGCTTGCCTACATAGAGGGTAGGAATGTGTGCCCCCTTGCTTGTTTATGTACCACATTACTGTGGTGTTGTCCATCCTTATTATTAGTTGTCCTTGGTGTAAGAGGTCCTTGAAAGCTGTTAGGGCATTCTGTACTGCTAGCATTTCTTTTTGATTGATATGCAGATGCCTTTGATCTGTAGTCCATTTGCCCTGAATGCACTGTCCTGCCATGTGTGCTCCCCAGGCATAGTCCGATGCATCTGTAGTCATAGTTTGCCTGGCTGGGGGTAAGGTGAGAGGCTGACCCTTGTTGAGGTGACATGCCTGTGCCCACCATAGAAACTCCTGTTGAAGGCAGGGAATGAGTGGTATAATTGTTTCCAAGCTGTGGCTGTGCTGAGTCCATACACTTTTCAGGTACCATTGTAATTTCCTCATACGCAGTTTTGCAAATGGTATTAGTAGTATGCAAGATGCCATGAATCCCAAGGCCTGCAGAATTTTTCTTGCAGGGAGTTGGGTCTTTGTTGCCATTATTTTGAAATATTGAGTCAGCTATTGTTGCTTGTCTGGCATGAGATAAGCCATCTGGGCTGTTGTATTCAAGCTGGCATCCAGGAATATTATGTTTTGTGAGGGCACTAGTTTTGATTTCTTTTCGTTTACTGTGTACCCTAGGCAACTTAGAAGGTGTTTGACAAATGCCAGATGCTTTAAAAGAATGTCCTTGGTTTCTGCTTAAATAAGGCAGTCATACAGGTATGGGTATATTTGAATTCCTCTTTGTCTGCAGTATGCAATTACTGGTGCCAGGCATTTTGTGAAGACCCTGGGCGCAGTAGATAAGTCAAAGGGCAGTGCAGAGAATTGATAATGTGTTGAACCTGCAATGAAGCGGAGGTATCTTCTGCAATTTTGTCTGATAGGGACATGCAGGTATGCCTCCTTGAGGTCCAACGTTACTAGCCAAGCATTCTTTCCCAGCATGGGAAGAAGCTGCTGTAGTGTTAGCATCTTGAATTTTGGTACTTGCAAATAGGTGTTCAGAACTGAAAGATCCAGAATGGGTCTCCATGCTTTGTCTTTTCTTAGGACTAGAAAGAGTCTGGAGTGAAATCCTTGTCCTTGCTCCTGTGTAGGTACCTGTTGAATGGCTCTCATGTCCATGAGAACTGTAATTTGTTTTTGTGCCTCTGCCCATTGATTTGGTGGCAGGTTTGGCATTCCTTTTTTCCTTGGCAAGGTATGAAAGTGGAATCGGTATGCTTGTGAGACAATGTTTAGGACCCATTTGTCTTTTGTGATGATGTGCCAGTTGTCTGCAAAAAATGCTAATTTTCCTCCCAAGGGAGCTGCCAGGAGAGATTTGCTTGGTAGTTTGAGGATTGAGTCATTGTGTTTGTCTTCTGCTAGCTTGGGGCCTGTCTTCTCCTCCTTTCTGGGTAGCCGTACCCCATTGGCGAGGTTTGTAAGGGCCTTGTGACTGACCTCTGCCCCTTGGACGTCTGTATTTGCCCCTCTGTGATCTGTCAGAAGCTGGAAAGGACCAGTTTTTTGTTGGCCAATTTCTGCTGAAACGAGGAGGTTGTACCTGTAAGGAAACCTTGACCATCTGCATACTTTGCCTTATCCTCCATTTTATTTAAAACCTCTTCTGCTTTGACACCAAATAATACATCCTGCTGTAAAGGTGCATCCAATAATTTTGCTTTAACATGATCAGGCAGGGTTTGTTCTTTTAACCCAGCATGTCTACGTATGACAGACCCAGTAACAGCTGCATTACAGGAAGCTTCCAATGAATCAAATCCACATAGTAAAGTATGTTTGCCCACCTGTTCAGCTGCATGCAACAGATCCTGCATTTCCTTGAATTCAGACTGTTCTTTATGTGTGCTCATTTTTTGCTTTAATTGAGACATTAGGAATTGCTGATATTTCAGCATGTGAAACTGACAATTTAATGCCCTCATAGCCAGAGTTGCTGAGGTGTATATTTTTTTTCCCCCATCTATCTAGGGCTCTGGAATCCCTTTCAGAGGGCACAGGATTTTTAGCCATAGAAGCTTTAGCCCCCTTGGGACCCTGGGAAATTGTTTTTGGGTCAGCCACAGGGCTTTTATAAAGGAATTTGTGTGAGTCAGGCACTCTGTAGTATCTGTCTGGTTTGGCTGGAGCAGGAGGTAGAGAGTCTGGATTTAGACTAGACTCCAAGTAAACATCATCCACAATATCTAAAACTGGAGGGACAGCAAGTGGTTTGTGCTGGGGTAGTAAAAGGAACTCTCAGAGCCTTTTCTTAAAATCAGAGTAGTCCTGGCCTTCCCAATGGAAATGTTCCCTCATGGTATGTAAAGTTTCCCCAAAGGAGTAGTCTTCAGGGGGAGATGGTGGGGGGATAGAGTCTTCAGCATCAGAGTCTTCATAAGGGGGAAAAGTGTAATCCTGTTCCTCAGAAGAATCTGAGGAAATTGAAACCTGGTCAGAGGAAGCATAATCCTCCTCTTGTCTTGGTCTTTTATCTGGAGGGGGATGGGAACCCCTGATTAGGGTAATCAAATCTTCAGCCATCTTAAGCATCTGTTTCTTAGGCATGGGGCCTTGAACTGTAGACTGATGTACAGTCTTTTTTGGTTTTAATGGAGTTTTAAGCTTAGCATAAGACTTAATGGTGAGTGCAGTCGGTCTGAAGACACCTTCTGCAACCAATGGTGTTTCCACTGCACCAGGGTCTCCTTCTGCTCCGGTGTCGAAAGGGCCTAATGAAGATGGCTGCGTCGGCCTAGTACACTCCGCTTGAGAATCTGCAGCTGTCTGGGGTTCCAATTCTGCGGTCGTCAGGGGCTGCGTAGGTGCCTCACTGAAAGCCAGAGAACCGGCGACAGGCCCAGCAGAGGCCTCAGAGTCTGGCTTGTTCCTAGGCTGCCTGTCCTTATCCTTGCGTTTTTTTATGCATGCCGGTCGTCGGCTGCTCCGACGGCATGATATAATTAAATTTCCTACCAAAGAAATGTCGTGCGAAGTCAAAACGGCATTTGATAGTTTGTTTATTAAACCTAGCACAAAACCGACAACCTGTGATGTCGTGGTCTGGGCCTAGGCAAGGAATACAATAAGAATGGAAGTCCTTATGAGGTATTTGCTTCCCACAAGAAATGCAATTGTTAACTTTTTCTGACATCGGACTGAGGCAAGAAAAGGTTCCCCAATGGGGTACTTAGCTTTATTGAAGACTTCGGACTGAAATTCGATTCGAAAATCTCAGGTGTCGGCCGACTGGCACTTGCGAACTGCTTCTGCTTTGGGCACCATGCGGCAAGAAAGACTGAAGAAAATGGCATCGGATGCCTATTATATACCCCTGGTGTACTGACGTCAGGGAAGAAGCGACAGCAACTGACGCCAGACCAAGACTTTAGAACTCAGGTCGACTGCAGGACTGCCTGACGGCAGGATAACCCAAGTGTGATGACTGCAGCAGGGTAACACGATGAACATCATGCTGTTCTAAGCAAACTGAGGTAATATTTAAAAACTGTCCCTAATTTAAAGTCTTCGTCCTCCACCCCATTATTTTGAGTTTATCCAGAATTCATGAACAAAGAAGTTGAGAGGTGTATACCTGCTTGCTCCTCTCTCTCTTTCTCTCTGCAGAGCTGGATCATGATCACATGGGGCTCTAGGCAGGTTAATGTTATTGGGTCCCCAGCCCCAACCAAACCAACATCTCATTACTTTGCATTCTGTCCCCAATTACCACAAACTAGTGTTCAAACTTCTTAGTGTGCACCCTATTTTATTCTTTACTTTTAAAATGATCACAGAGATTTGGATTTAAAACTTTCATTTCAAATTTTACAGCAAAATGCTGAGCCATTGGCTAAGCAAAACAACACCTCTCACACTGAAAACAGACTTAGCATGAGCAACAGTAAACTTCTCTTCCCTTGAAACTCACATTAATTGAAAATGCATCTGGCAACCCATTAAAAGAGATGTGCTGGGATTCACAGTCAAACAGCATATAGTGAAGCATAAATCAGCAACTCTGTAAAGTGTGGAGGAATTCAAAAGGCAGATTTGTAATGCATTTGCTAAAAGCCTAGAAAAGCTAACTGGATGCAAATGATCATTTTCAGAGGCAGTCCAGAAACACTATCTGGTGAAGTTATTTGGTCAGAGTGACATAGCAGACAAATAAAAAAAGCTAAGGGGAAGCAAACCCTGCACTGCATGAAACAGCTCATTAACAGCTTAAAGCCTTATTCATCTGCACGAAGTACCAGATATACTACTGTAGCCTGACTCTATGCTGTCTAGTCATTCACAGCCACATAAACACTGGCAACAGTCAACAAAACAAGAAAACTAATGGTCGTACCCAAAGAATACGTCTCACATAATGATGATCCTGTTTTCTACAATCAATTCCCTTCCTTTGCACCTTAACTACTCTGGGATGCAGGAACAGAGTATACACACACACGCACACCTATACACAGATGTGGCCATCAATAAAAGCACCTTGTATGACTCTCTACACCGCAGTCCCCAATACTGTATCACAAAGCCACAAATTTTACAAAGAAGAGACCGTAAACATGACGAAAAAAATCAAGAGACAGTTGAGAATTATACCCTCTGTATGTATATATATATATATATATATATATATATATATATATATATATATATATATATATATATATATATATATATATATATATATACACACACACACACACACACACACACACACACACACACACACACACACACACACACGTGCAGGGTCTTACAAAGCTCAGCAGCAATGGGCATTGTAGTACTACTTTCCCTCCTAAATACCATTAACATAAAGATGTGGATGGAAAACAAGTTGGATGGGATCATGGTCTTAACAGAAGCAATGTAAAAAAATATTCTTTTTTAATTTCTCCAAATCTTTTGGGTTTCAAATACCATGACGGGAATGGAACCCATTCCTAAGTCAAAGAACGATTAAAGTTCATGAAATTACTATTGTTTCACTCTTTGATGTTAGGCAGTAGTGCTCTTCGCAGCACTGCAATGTGCCCAGTAATGGCTCCTCCAGCAATTCGTACGGAGTTACATGTATTGGTAGCATATCTAAATACAATTGTAGACTCTTTTTTATAAGACCCCATTGCTCCTACTATTATTGGAACTATCTGGGTATCTTACTTGCACATTGCTCTTGTTTCTGCCTACAAACCCTGATATTTTATGACTTTGTGTCTGTCTGTACGCAGGACACTATAGTCACTGGGTGTAGCAATTTCAATGATCACTGCTTCTTTTTTCTTCTTTTCTTGGACCACTATATCCGGTTTTCTAGCATCTATCTTTTGAACTTGTTGGTAATGGATGATCCCATGTGATGTAGACTTTTTCATTTTCTATATTGCTTTGTGGCTCATCGCTAAAGTGTTTTTCAGCCACTTCAGTAACAATGTCTGCACAATCCCCAGTGCAACAGTCTTGCCACATTATTATGCCTTTCAATATACAGACCTTCTGCCATTAGTATGTCTCAACCAGCAATGAAGTGTGCAACTGTTTCCAATTCAGTTTTACAAAACCTACATTTTTGTCTGTTTCTCCCACATACTCAATGGACTTTATAAACCAGCGTGTATGCAGCCCACTGTCTTGGGCTATCAATATTAACTTTTACCTCTTGGTTTGAATTTGCCCCTCCTCAACCATCCCTGCTTTCATTCCTGATCAACATGAGGTGCTTCCAGAAGTTTTCTATACTTGCAATTAGAAGTTATGTACTCACCATAACGTTCCATCTGAGTAGGTAGTTTCATTTGTCTGCAACCTGTGGGTCTTGGATCCGATATCGGATCCGAGCCGGCAACTTGTTTCAAGCTAATGGATCCGAGCTCCTAGCTCCTCCCTTCACCCATAATCCCCTGCTAACCCTCCATGACCTCAGATCGAGTTTGCCCCTCAATATATACCCAACAAAATGGTATCCAACTACCAGTAGATCCTAAGAAGGCCAGGGGGAAGGAGGGGGGGATGGTTGCAGACAAATGAAACTACCTACTCAGATGGAACGTTATGGTGAGTACATAACTTCTGAAGTAGGAAGTTCATTTGTCAGCAACCTGTGGGACAGAGTCCCCATGTACCTGCACCTTGGGTGGTCATCATGGAAGGATATTACGAAGCACCGCAGAGCCAAAGGATGCTCTCCCTCTAGAAAGCATGTCTAGTTTGTAGTGGTTAATAAAGGTATGAGATGAAGCCCAAGTGGCTGCAGAACAAATATCATCCAATGGAGCTCTAGACTTGAAGGCCGCAGAGGTAGAAATGGAGCGGGTGGAATGAGCACGAACTCCTTCGGGTGCGGGTCTACCCGAGGCTTGATACGCCAATAGGATACATTGAGAAATCCAGTGTGATAAAGATACTTTTGAGATAGCTTTCCCCAAGTTAAATTTGGCAAAGGAAACGAACAGCTGGTCGGATTGTCTATGGCCAGCTGTCCTATGAGTATAAAAATGAAGCTGCCTATGAACATCTAATGAGTGCAGCTTGTACTCTCCCTTATTCTGATATTTAGGGAAGAAGACCGGTAAATTTATGGATTGATTTATGTTGGTTTCCGATGCTATTTTGGGAAGAAAAGAGGGATTGATCCTGAGGTACACTCTATCTGGGTGAAAGATCAGGTAAGGAGGCTTCACTGAGAGAGCTTGAAGCTCCGACACTCTTTTTGCTGAAGTGAAGGCTACAAGGAATGCTGTTTTCCATGACAAGAATTTGAGATCTACTGAAGCAGCGGGTTCAAAGGGTGGAGCAGTCAAGGCTTGAAGAACTAGTGTAAGATCCCAGGGTGGCACGGCTTCCTTTACAGGGGGTCTAAGTAAAAAGGTGCCCTTGAGAAAGGTTTTACACAATTTGGCCGACATCAAAGGCCCTGTATCATGTCCCACATTGTAATGTGATATGGCTGCCAATTGCACTTTGACAGTTGAACAACTAGCGCCTTCCTGAAAGAGTTCAGTTAGGAAGTCTAATATAGATGGAAGAGGAGCCGTAAAGGGATCTAGATCATGATGCTCCGCCCAGATGGAAAAACGTTTCCATTTACTGCGATACACTTTCCTGGTGGAGGGCTTATGCGCTGCCACGAGGATAGCTTTGACTGGTGAAGAGATACCGGGAGTCCTAACTAGGAGTGGAACTGGAGCAACCAAGCTGTCATTTTCAGATTGTCCAGGTTTGGGGTCGGTAAGTTCGATGGATGGGAGATGAGATCCGGAGTGGGATCTAGAATCCAAGGGTGATTCACAAGGTGAGACCACAGGTAAGGGAACCAAATTTGCCGAGGCCAGAATGGGGCAATGAGGATCATCCTGCTCCCCAACCGTGAGGCTTTCTGTAAGAGCTGTAGCATTAGTGGTAGAGGAGGATAGGCATAGAGTAGACCGGGTGGCCAAGCATGCACCAGAGCGTCTCTTGGAGTTTCCCCTGGAGGGGGGATTAGAGCGAAGAAATTGCCGCATTTGGTGTTTGATGGAGATGCAAAAAGATCGCAGCAGGGTTGCCCCCATGTTGCGAATATCTGCTTCGCTACTAGTGGATTGAGAGACCACTCGTACGGAGTAAGAAGGGTGCGACTGAGCTTGTCCGCTAGGATGTCTGTCCTCCCTGGAATGTGCGTTGCAATCAGAAAGCGGTTGGAGGAGATCGCCCATTCCCACACTCTCATGGCTTCGCGGCATAGAGGGTAAGATCTGGTTCCCCCCTGTTTGTTGATGTACCAGACCACCGACATGTTGTCCAACTGAATTGCAATTGTTCCTATGGGGAGGAGATCCTGAAGTGCTTGCAACGCAAACAGCACCGCTCTCATCTCCAGAACGTTGATATGCAGGGAGGTCTCTGTATCATTCCACATGCCTTGGACTGTCCTGCCCGAATAATGCCCCCCCCACCCGAGGCGAGAAGCGTCAGTGGTCACCGTGGCGAGAGGGGGAGAGGTGCAGAAGGGTAGGGTACACCATAGTAATGCCCTCCTGCAAGCCTTGCTGATAGCAATGGGATGGTGGAGAGGAAGGGATAGAAAAGACCATTGCACTAGAAGAGTCCATTGCAGTACCCGCATGTTCAAACGGGCGCATGGAAGGAGCGTAATCGCTGCCGCCATGGAGCCTAGTGCCCTCAGGGCCAATTCCACTGGTGAAGTCTCTGATTGGAGGATAGCCCGCACATGGAGTTGTAAGTTCCGGATTCTCTCGGGAGTTAGGAAGGCTCGCAAAACTCTGGTGTCTATTCTGGCACCTATGAATTCTATGACCTGTGTTGGAGCCAGAAGAGATTTGTTGACGTTGATAGTAATGCCTAACTGTGGGGCTAGACAGAGAAAGAAGTCTCTGGCTGAGCAAAGTAGATGCCTTGTTGGTGTGGTAAGGAGCCAGTTGTCCAGGTACGGAAAGACCTGTATTCCCTGGAATCTCAGGTGGGCCGCAATCACTGCTAATACCTTGGTGAACACCCTGGGGGCTGTGGTGAGGCCAAAGGGAAGGACCCTGAACTGGTAGTGACTGGCCCCCAGCCGGAAGCGAAGGAACCTCCTGGATCATCTGTCCATTAAAATGTGGTAGTACGCATCCTTGAGGTCTATGGAGCACATCCAATCATTCTCCCTTAAAAGGGGGAGAATACATTGAAGAGTGACCATTCGGAATTTTTCCTTGGTTACTGACAGGTTCAAGCGGGAAAGGTCTAGGATCGGTCTCAAGTCCCCCATCTTTTTTGGCACCAAAAAGAACCTGGAGTAGAACCCTAATCCGAGCTGGTCTTGGGGGACGGGCTGGATGGCTCTTTGTCTTAGTAGCTGCTGAATTTCTGCAGCAGCGGCCTCCCTCTGATCGGGTGGTACATCGGGGAGGTTCTTGGATTTGGGGACATGGAGTAACGGTATTTTATACCCTCTGGATATAATGCGAAGCACCCAGCGGTCTGTTGTGATGGACTCCCATGCCGCTAGGTATTTCGAGAAGCGCCCCCGACTGCCTCCAGAGTGGAGCAGCCGGGCAACCCCTCAGGGCTGCTGCGCGGGCCGTTCAGAGAAAGGTTCTCTGGACCCAAAGTTTCTCGGAGCCCCTCTGCCCCTGGGGCGGCGTCCTCCCTGTCCTCCTCTGCCACGGTAGGATTGGTTGTCCGGAGCGGGTTGGGAATGTTGTGATTTTCGGAACCACATCTTCTTCTGACCCTTTTGGTTCCTCGAAAAGGACTGCTGGGGAGCAGAGAAGCGGACTACGATGGCAGACAACGTCTTCCCGTCCTTCTCGCTCTGGACAAGTGTCTCGTGAACTGTTTTGCCAAACAGGGCAGAACCATCGAAAGGGGAGTTCGCAAAGGACGCTTTAAAGGGCTCCGCAAAGTCACAATGACGGAGCCAGGCCTGAAATCTCATGACTAGGCCTGCTCCGCTAGCCTTAGCGGCTCCCTCTGTGGCGTGGGACAATAGCCGCATAGAGGTGTTTGAAATTGATCTCAGAGTGGCCATTCGGGTGGAGTACAATTGCTTGTCATCCTCCGACATGGACTCAGGGGGGGATGCAGCGTATTCTTTGATAAGATCCCGCTGCATCCTGATGACATGTGCCATATAGTTCAGAGACCTTACCGAGAAGGTCGCTGAACTAAAAACTCACTTCCCTAAGCTGTCCATCAAACGGGACTCTTTGCTCGGTGGATGGACTGAGGGGCTCTCCTGAGCCAATTCCCTCTTCGTGGCTGCCGCCGTCTACATGGCATCTACGGGGGGGCCCCTTGCTCCAATGTGATCGGTCTGAGGGGGGACTAAGTATTTTATCCAGGCGTTTCGGTATTGGCTCCACGGTGTCCAGATCCTTCCACGCCCTGGTGGTAATGAGGTCCACCAGGGGGTCGGCCGGAGGGGACACCCAAGAGGTAGACGGGCCTGCCTCGAATGCCTCCAGAAACACGGACTCATCAGAGGAAGACTTGGGGGCAGACCACCCGCCTCTGATCCTCAGCATCTCCATGATGTCTCCAAAGGAGACATACTCAGGGGGCGATCTTGGGGAGCCTTCCCCTTCCTCCAAGTCCGTGTCCTCGGTTAAGGACTCAGGGGAGTCCACGTGCCTCCTTTTGCAATTATGCTTGTGGGGCACTTCCTCAGGGGGGCTGTCCGAGGAGGCCTCGCCAGCAACATCTTGTTCCAATGGAACCATCTGTGACATCGAAGCAGGCTGTCCCTTTGGCCGGGTGATGGAAGCCTGGCCCAGCAGAGAGGGAGTGCAGGGAGGAGCCGATACAAGGACCGGGGGTCTGGATGCTCTCAACAGTGCCCTCTCCACAACATCGAAGGCCGAGGGAGAGCCACTCTCTATTGGATCTGAAAGTCGGCTCCCACTCGGATCCGATGAAGGGATCGGAGCCGGCGCCGAAACCATCGGATCCGAAGGACCAGTGCGCTCCGACCTGGATGGAGCCGAAGGCACACTGAATCCCCCGGATCCGAAGCTCGGGCCACGGCTCCGAGAGGTCGGATCCGACAGGCTCGAGGGCAGAGTTGGATCCGAAGTAGCAAGTACTGTCGGCGCCGACCCACCCCCAGCTCCAACGCTGCTCGGCTCCGAACGCTCCGAACCAGGATAGCGGGTCGGAGAAGGAGCAATAGGATGGAAAAAGGGTGTCGAGCTCCCCTCTGGAGGAGGGGGGGAGGCAAGAGCACTCCCATCTGCAGCTGGGCCTGGATGAACCTTCGCATCATCCGGTCCAAGTCTACATCGGACATACTAAAAGTAGATCTCGAAGAGGTCACCGAGGCAGGCCTGGAATGCCACCTCGATGACCTCGACGGAGATCGGGTCTCCTCCTCCTCGGGCCCCGGGGAGAAGCAAGGGGATCGGAGCCGAGGAGGAGACCTAGAAGTAGTGGAGGGAGAAGCCCGCTTAGCTGGCGGGGCCGAAATGGAGGTCTCGGCCCGCCGCTTGTGGTGCTTCTCCCTCCGTTTCTCCCTCCTGGCCTCCCTGTCCTCCGACACTTTAGCGGGAGTTTGAGTCCCGGACGGAGGAAGGGAGACAGGAGTGGCAGCAACCACAGGCTGTGGTGGAGCCACGGGAGCAGCGGAGGCAGAGGAGGCCGAAGCCGAGTCTGGGGGTAAAAGTCCCGCTAAGACCAGCTTCGACCTCCGCTCTTTCAGTGCCCTGGGGTTGAACGCTGCACAGATGGTACAGCCTGAGGTAAGGTGTTCAACCCCAAGGCACCGAACGCACAGAGTGTGGCCATCAGCCGGGGAGAGCTTATGGCCACACTCGGTACATTTAGAAAAGATGGCTTTTGGGGCCTCAGCCATACTTAAAAGAAGATAACTACACAAACACACAGGCCCCAAAAAAAAAACACCACACACACGCACACACTAACGACCAGCGAAGGGAGGGCAAAACTAAATAAAGAAATATACTAAAGGGTACCTAACACTTACACACTTTTTATTATTAAATAAAAGGGAAAATTTTGACAGAAAAAACAGTTAGTTACTACGTAGCTGATGAGCTCAAGGGAATCCAGCTATCCACAAGCGCGGCAAACTAGATCTGAGGTCATGGAGGGTTAGCAGGGGATTATGGGTGAAGGGTGGAGCTAGGAGCTCGGATCCATTAGCTTGAAACAAGTTGCCGGCTCGGATCCGATATCGGATCCAAGACCCACAGGTTGCTGACAAATGAACTTCCTACTTCAGATCTATATTTATGCATTTTCCACGTCTTGCCATCTCATCTGGTCCTTCACCTTATATTCTTTCTTTTGTATTTTGGCACATTCAGTTGTTGACTGATTTTTATCTACTTCTGGTTTGATTTCCATTCCTGCTTGACGCCAATATGCTTTTGCTAGATTAAGCAGAGAAGTCATCTTAGACTTATTCTCCTCATGTTTCAAGACCTTCACTACATTTGGGTCTTGTGAGGTCAGCAGATATGTACGGAGTCCCACATTTTCAGATCTATACATGTAATCAATTTCAAGGAGGCTAATCCCTCCCTTTGGAACGGGAATATATAATCTTGGTATACACTGATTATTATAAATTATTTGGTGAGCATGAAGCATCCTTCTTGTTTTCCTATCTAATCTAACACGTTTTGGGGCCAGTCAATCACTCCAAAACTGTAAGTTAGGGCAGGAAGAGCAAATTGATTTACAGTCTGGATTTTGTTCCTAGATGTCAACACTGTTTTCAGAATTAATTTAAGCCTTCTAAAGTATTCCTTACTACGTTTTACTCGCATTTGTTCGTGTTTGTTGATCCTTCATCAATTACCAAATATTTATACACTCTCTTACTCAAGTTATTTTATATCACATTCTTGTCCTAAACTGATGTTTTCCTGGTGCTGCAATTTTTCTGCTTTAAAGGTTGCCTTTGCACACTTATCTAGACCAAATGACATTATTATACCATCTGAAAAAGTTTTGACAACCTGCAGCTGTGCTTTGAGTTCCTCATCTGATGAGCTATACATTTTTTAAATCATCGACAAAGAGAAGATGAGAAGTCTTTGCACTTTGTTGTTTTGTAGGAGCCAAATTGTAGCCATGGCCTAAGTTTTTAAGTAAACAGCTTAATGGGTTAACGGAAAGGCAGAATAGCAGCAGTGACAGAGAGTCACCCTGGAATATTCCCCTTTGAATTTTTATCCCTGGGATAACAACCTGTCCTTTATCATGACTCAATTGCAAAGTGGTCTGTCACTGTAATGTAGTCGATCAGTGCAGGGTGTATCTTATACATTTTTAAGCACTTTTTATCCATGAATGTGGGATACTATCAAATGCTTTTTTCATAGTCAGTCCATGCCATACTTAAATTCTTCCCCTTTTTACAGTTCTCCAGTATGACTTTATTTAACAACAAATGATCCTTTGTTCCATATGACTTTCTTTTATTGCCCTTTTGTTCTGCTGCCATAATTGAGTTTTCTTCTAAATGACTATAAACTCTGTCGGCATCACTTCCCATGTACAGTTTATATGTCGTCGGAAGGCAAGTTATGGGTCTATACTTTTTAGGGTAACTTGCAGTTTCACTCTCAAGAAGGAGCATTGTTTTTCCTGTTGTTAGCCAGGTTGGTGTCTGTTCAGGGTGTGTGCATAAACAGTTCTTACTCATGGCTAAATCCTTGTGCAAAGATGTTAATACTTTTAACCAAAAGTTAGGTACTGCATCTGGGCCTGGGTTTTCCAGTTAGAGGCTTTTCTTAACTTTGTTTCAATCTCTCTGGCTGTTACTTCATCCCATTTCATATCCTGCATCTTTAAACTTCTTATTCTTTCTTTTACTTCTTCTATCCATTTAGCATCTTTGTTATGTTCCACAGGATCTTCATAGATACTTTAACAAAATGTATCAACTTCCTCTATTTTGGCAGTCTTTCAATTCCTTTTACCTTATTTCCCAATTCTCTATAAAACTTTTTTGGGTCATCAATAAATTGCTTATTTTTGTACTTTTCCTTTATATTTATCTGTGTATCTTGTAAGATTGTCTGCTTGTGCTGAAATGTTTAGTTTATTTGCAATAGTGCATGATAGATCCTGGTCTGTTCTAATACTGTGCATTGCTTTAATCACATCTATCTTTATCAGTATTTTTGTTGATCTGTTCCCTCTTCTATAATCTTTTAAGAGTGACACTTCCTATCTTCGATACTTCCATGATGGTATTTGACTTCTCCCCTTCCTTTTCCTCACTAGCCTGTGTTCTTGTGGTAGAACTTTATCAGTTATTAATTTAGCAGCACAGTAATATATCCTGTTTACTTCTGTTACAGCAAATGGATCTCTATGGACAGTTCTAATTACTGCATTCATTTTATCAGACTTCTGACTTTTGGGGTTTTATTGACCTTCTGCAGTTTATTTCTCTCACTGATCTTAATACAAATATCCATGTCTATTAAATCAAGCAACTCTTCTCTTAGCTCATTTTCTTCCAAACTGAGGTCATCTCCCTTGTTTTTCATTTCCTGTGAGCATTCTATAGAAAGTTCTATAGCATCTTCCTGTGGCACCTTCTCTTCAGTTTCACCCTGTGCCATCTGTTGCTCTGTCATATGGGAACTCACTGGCCTATCACTCCTCAACATTGACTGCATCAGAGTTTCCACAGTTTCCTGTTCCTTTCCTTGCTGTCTAGCTTCAAGTGAATGTTTATACTGGTTTCCAGTGGAAGGCCCCAAAATATCTTGATATGGCACCTGACCTATTGCTTCCTGTTCCACTGGTTTCCCCTTAATTTGGATATCCGTTGCTCTATCATGTTGCGGTGTTTTCTGCATTCGATTTTTTACACTGAATCCTTCACTTTGCAGATTCTCCATAACGTCAGTTTCTATTTATCTTCTCCATTATTAATCTCCTTTTCCTCTTTGTTGTCTTCTTTTTTGTATTGTAAAGTTTTCCATGTCTGGATTCCTTTGCCTGTACTTCTCTTCAAATATCTTTGGTTATGCTCTTTTTTTATTGGTCAGTTTTGCTTTCTCCTTTGCATAAATATTACACCATATTAAATATCTTTTTCTTTCCCATGTCCATATTTCCTCTTCAGATGTTTCCTTATCTTCTTGTTTCTACCTTAGTTTGGGGACTCGCTCCATCATACTGTGATATAACCTGTAATAGACCTTCTACATCAAATCCTTCACTTCACACGCACTCCATAACTTCAACTTCTATTTTTTTAACTTCTACTTTACTAATCTTCTTTTCTACATTCCATCTTTGTGATATTTTTTTATTGTAAAATTTTCCATACCTGGATGCCTTTGCCTGTATTTCTCTTCAAATATCTTTGGGGTTGCCTTCTTTATATTGATTAATTTGGCTTTCTCCTTTGAATAAATATTGCACAATATCAAATCTCTCTTTCTTTCCCATGTCCATATTTCTTTTTTATATTGTTTAAATATCTCTAGGTTTTGTTGTTTATATTTTTGCACTTCCTCAGATGCTTCTTTTTCCAAAAAGATCAAAGTGTCTTGATCTACATACTGTTTTCCACAAACCTGTTGTATTAATGAACGCAAATTTTCATTTGAAGCTTCTGACAGTTTTTCTTGCGGAAGTATTTTTCTTTCCTCTAATTTCTCTCTTAATCATTTTGTATATCTTGTTTTTGGAAATTTTGGGCTTTTTGCATAATAGTAACAATACATAATTTATTTCTTATCCTCAATAGTCCACTCTATCGTCTTCTTTGGCCTATCAGTTTTTGTGATTTTTATGAACTGCTACTTCCTTCTACAAGGGGGCCATCATCTCCCTGGGCCTGACCCCGTAGTAGGAATGTTTCCATATTTTGAGGATTCTATACTGTCATTTTTTCCAGTCCTGACACCAGTGCACCTACCAGGATTGGGCACTTTTTATCCTGGGTCTTGTGCACCCAGCTATCTCTTTTAATTTTTGACCTACTTCTGTCCATGATATATGCTATATAAATAAGGTCTATATATCAGTGTCACCTTGGTGAGAGTCTGTGAAAACAGGGTCTACCTCGCGAAGGTACTCACCAAGACTTGAGGACGAATTCAATTTCAGGACTACTCCTCTCCTTTGCTTGCTGACTTTTCATCTCTCCATTCGGACTGTATAAGTGATTTAATTTAGTGTAAAAAATTTCTGCAGATGAGCATTATACTGGATCAAGTCCCTTGCACTGACAGTAAGTCTTTTAGATTCTGAATTATTAAACAAGAATGGATAATGTACATTGCAGATGACTTTCTAAGGTGAACAGTATGAATGAAAGAAGCAATAAAGAATATTTTTATGCAATCAAGACTATAGTATCGATACTTTTGATATTAAGATTATCTGTTAAAATATTACTTCTAGATAATTCATTTTCTATTAGTTTACCAGTTTCTGAACCACAGCTGAGCATCATGACTGACGTACAATATACACAGCAACCACAGATTACAGCTATCACTACACAAAAATGGGTAGTGAGGGATATCAAGGAATATGTAGTAGTTATTAAACATGAGACTGGCTCATACTGACTAGCACCACCATACCCCAGACAAACACATTTACAACTGTAATCATTTGAGAGTTCTTAAATTAATAGCATACATTTGGAAGACACTGTGCTTACTAAAACAAAAAACAATGCTTTAATATACCATGAGTATTATAGACCCCCACACCGGTTTTATGCTCAGTAAAGTCTTTATGAGATGCTGAAGTTGAAAATAAAACAGGAGGGGGGAAGGGTGTAAAAAAATATGAGACAAAACTGTTGGAAAAGGAGGATTATTACAGTCACTGACCACAATCTACGTTAAAAGCTCCACAGAATCATAGTCTTTCTGAGACATACCTAGGTTCTGCGGGAGTTACAGAAACATGATGCACAGAAAAACTAATGGATCAGTTTACCAGGGCTTTAGCTTTGAAGGGAGTAAAAGGGAATAAATAAAACTGGAGAAGCAACAACGTGAACACTGAAAATGAATTGAATAACACAAAAAACAAATTACGGGTAAGCTGGATCAAACAGTCACTGATTGCTTATCTACTCCTTTTCAAGTGCAGAAGAAGGACCTTATAGGAGACAATAATTTTAATACTACAAAAATGTATCTACATGGTACAGATTTCTGATTCCACAACATGGATTCTTCAGCTCAATTTACTTCTCATTTTAGTCTTGTTGTAAGGTAGGTTCATCTTGAGAATGCAGCCTGAATCACTGTCTAATGCAAGAAAAAAAAGCAAGCTTGGTCTCTTCTCAACACAGAAAAAAACAATTCCTGATACATCCAGAACTCAGAAGTTGAAAATGAACTTTAATTTTACATGCTTGTTTACTATTTCTTATTTTCTTTCATTGACACTTATGCTGTATTGTTGCACACTTGGGTCTACATCTGTTCATTGAAATTACAATTTATCGAAGAACAGAAGTACGAACCCCATTCTGCGAAAGTGCATTTAAGCGAAAATGCACTTGCCCGAATCACACTTCACCAATGCACCAAACACCAGATATAACACACTACAAACACACTTTTGCAGGGGGTGAACCCCCCTGCACCACCACACCCCCACCACTTAAGTAAACTAACTCCAAGATTGCACTTCAGTGGGGAAAAGTGTATATTCCCTTATCCTCACTGCACAGTGTATAGGTGAAGTGTGATTCACAAAACTGCATTTTAGCTTAAATGCACTTTTGCAGAATTGGGTTCATACTTCGGTTTTTCGATAAATTGCAATTTCAAAGAACAGAAGTAGACCTACACACTTGTCTGTAGGCTGTTCTGTATCCGCTGTCTAATTTCATATACATAGAGTTCTAGGATCTGTCTGTGTAAGAAATGCAAACGTTAACAAGACAAGATAAACTGCCAGACTACCTACTGCAGCACATGATTTTCAGCTTTGTTGCTCAAGAATTCTGGATAAAGCCAAAATAATCGGACAATGTTAACTCTAAAATCACCTAAATTTTATGTATCTTAACACACACAAAAATTTAATGTCTGGCATTGCTAACTGTAATCCTTAGAGGTTTGTCAAAAACATCAAATACTTTATGAGGAATTACAAAAACATGAAGCAAATTCAAGTATATTTGACAGGCAAGCTATGGCATTCAGAAACACAGCTGTCACTGCCTTTACCCTTTTCCCAGCTTATGATGGCCAATAAGCAAAACCACATTATTGGTACATTTTTACTGACCTGCACGCTAGAGCAACAGTTATAGGTTCATAGGTTCATAGATTAGTACTAGGCTAACTGCCCTTTTGGGCGATTTGAAGCCTAGCCAATTACCCCATGTGAGAATCAAGCCCTGCACTTTGTGCCTTTAAGGTAAACACCTCAACCATTATGTCATCCTACCACCCCTATTAGTTAGGTGAACTGGATGAATTTCCACCCTGGACAATCCATCAGATCAATCAAATTATTTACCAGGTAGACTACTGGATAAATGGCCCCTTTTCAGCAACAATGTCTACTTAAATGATTTGCTCAAGGTTAAACAGTAGACAAATGAGAGCTGAGGAATCAAGCTCAGCACCATAAGAACTACAGCTCACACTCTTAATCCTCAGGAGAATATGAAGAACCAAGGCACAAATCTCTGTGTGCTACTTCCCATTTATTTCAAAAGCAAAAAGTGGCATTCCAATTAGGAATGCAGTAAAAGGCTGGTACTGCTTCTGCTCAACCATTACTACCTATCACACTAACTATCACACACCTAACAGCTTGCCCCTCTGCCAAAGGATCAGAATGACAGCAGCCCTCAACAGACAACATACCTGCCTTAAAAATTAAGAATGCACAACATTTTTTAAACAACATTTTGCTATCCTCTGATAATTATATGCACTATAGTGTATGCAGTGTGTTCTTGTTGACATCTTTAAATAGAAAGTCACACATTTTAGGAGGTCTGAGTTAAACTGTGAGACATTTGTGCAGGACCTTGGACCTACATACACACACAAACACTAAAACGAAGTTATGTCTTACCATAACATTCCATCTGTGTTGTCGATCTTCACCAATCCTTGAAAGTGGGACAGTGGGTTCAGTTCCAAGCCTCGGAACCAACTCGATCATATCTTCTAGATTACACTCTCCAAACTCTCGAGACAGACAATACCCATAATACTCCTCTCTAAAGTTACCTCAGATCGAGTTTGCTCAAGAAATTAGCATTTAGAAAAGTAGAAAAAAATGTGGTCATTTAAATATAATATTGACCGAGGCCATATAGGAGTCCTTAAAAAGAAATTAGCTAAGGAACATTCCAGTCAACTAAGAAACTTAGGATGGGGGAAGGAGAGTGGGTATGTCAAGGATTGGTGAAGATCGACATCACAGATGGAACGTTATGGTAAGACATAACTTCTTTATCTGATCTTGTCAATCTTCACCCAATCCTTGACAGTGGGACAGAATCCCTATCTACTTTAGCCTTGGGAGATCTCATGGAAGAATATTCCTAAAAACCATAGAGCCAAAGGATGCTTGACCCCTCGAGACCTGATTTAGTTTGTAATGAGTGATAAAGGTGTGATGAGAAAACCATGTAGCTGCTGCACAGATGTCACCTAAAGAAGCTCTGGCATGAAAAACTGCTGATATTGCCACAGCTCTTGTTGAATGGGCTTAAACTGGTTTAGGAGGTTGGAGACCTTTAGAGTGATAAATAAACATGATGCAGTCTCTGAGCCACTTAGCTAAGGTAACCTTAGCAAATGGATTACCAAAATGGAGGGAAGAGAATGCTACAAATAGCCGATCCAATTTTCTAAAAACCTTTGTCCTGTGAAGGTAAAAATGTAGTTGTCTGTGCACGTCTAGCAAATGAAGGACATATTCCCCTTTGTTAAAAAAATTAGGAGAAAAATACTGGTAATTGTAGAGACTGATTAATGTTGGTTTTGGATACTTTGTTGTGTTTTTCGGCTTTTCCCGGTTAGGGGTCGCCACAGCGGAACTCCGGTCCGCTAATGATTGGCAGTAGATTTTTACGTGCTGAGTTGCCGGCCCTGACACACAACCTTCAACGAAGGTACGCCCATTCACGCATGTCTACACACAGAAGACGCTCTAGCTAAGAATCGAACAGGACAATGTCTTACTGTGAGGCGACAATGCTACCGCAGCACCACCACCGCAGTATACTACCTTTGGTAAAAATGAGGGATTTGCTCTAAGTGCAATTCTATCTTTATGAAAAACCAAGTAGTGGGATTTGCAGGATAGAGCCTGGAGCTCAGATACTCTTCTTGTGGATGTGCTAGCGACTGGGAGTAAAGTCTTCCAGGACAAATATTTCAAGTCACAGGATGCTGATGGTTCAAAGGGAGTCATAGTAATGGCCTGAAGAACAACAGTGAGATTCCAAGGGGGAGCTGGTTCTTTAAATGGGGGTTTAAGTATCATGAGTCCTTTTAAGAAAGGTTTACAAAGCTTGGGAGACATTAGAGAAGAACCATTCAGGCCTGAATGAAAATTTGAAATTGATGCCAGATGGACTTTAATCGTGGATGTAGAGGAACCAGACTGGAACAGTGTAGTTAGAAAATCTAGGACTTCATTAATGGGGCTGGTATAAGGGTCTAGTCCTTTGTTCAAGGCCCATCTAGCGAATTTCTCTCATTTGCTTTGGTACAGTTTTCTGGTTGAAGGTTTGTGATGAGCAATAAAAATTCATTGGACAGGAGAGGAGAGTAAAGGATGCCTGGGGATCATGGGAATTGGAGAAGCCACACAGTGAGCTTGAGATGTTGGAGATTTGGATGAACCATGCCCTCTGGGTGAGTTAGGAGATCTGGAGCTGGGTCCAAAATCCATGGTTTCTGTATTAGATGAGGCCAAAGGAAGGGAAATCAAACTTGTTGAGGCCAGAAGGGGGCAATGAGGATTATTGTATTCTCCGTCCTTTTGGTTTTCTTTGGGAATTGCAATATGAGAGGAGTCGGGGAGAGACATATAGCAGACCGGGAGGTCAATCATAAAGAAGAGCATCCCTGGGTGACACCACCGGAGGGGGGATTAGGGCAAAGTAACTTCTGCACTTGTTCATGGGAGAGGCAGAAAGTTTGCAGCAAGGTTGGCCCCAATGGTGAAAAATCTTGTTCGCCACTAGAGGATTGAGAGACCACTCGTGAGGCAAAAGAATTATTCTGCATAACTTGTCCACTATCACGTTGGAACTTCCTGGAATGTACATTGCTGTCAGAAAGCAGTTGGAAGAAATCCCCCATTGCCAAACTCTGAGTGCTTCTCGACAGAGTGGGTAAGATTTGGTTCCCCCTTGTTTGTTTATATACCAGACTACCTACATCTTGTCTGTCTGAATCACTACTATCCTGAAAGGAAAGTCTTGGAATGCTTGCAACTCTAACAGCACTGCCCTCATTTCCAGAACACTGATGTGCAAGTTGGCTTCCAATTGGGACCATGTACCTTCTACTGTCTTTCCCAGATAATGCCCCCCCACCCTATCTGGGAAGCATCCGTGGTCACTATGGCTTAGGACTGAGGAAGAGTAAAGGGCAGACCTGAGAGAATCTGGTCAGAGTGTAGCCACTATCTGAAATCCTGTTTGCAACGGCTGGTGATCAAAATTTGGGGAGACATCGGCTGGTGTATCAGAGACCATTGTGAAGCTAGTAACTACTGTAGGATTCGCATATGAAACCTTGTCAGGGGAACTAGTGTGACTGATGCAGCCATGGAGCCTAATGTTTGAAGAACAAGTTTTGCCAGAACCCTGATCTTCTGAAGAATTTGGCTGACTTGGAATCTGATCTGCTGACATCTCTCTGGAGGGAGAGACTCAATACCTGAAACAGTATCTAAATGAGGTCCGATGAATTCCAGTTGCTGAGATGGCTGAAGGGTGGACTTTTCAAAGTTTATTGTTATGCCTAGAGATGTACAAAGATTTATGGTGTAGTCTGTTGCTTGTTCTAACAGACACCTGGTGGTAATGGTATAAGAAGCCAGTCATCGAGATATGGCAAGACTCAAAAACCTTGCAGTCTGAGGTGAGCTGCAACCACTACCATGCATTTGGTGAACACCCTGAGGACTATGGTGAGGCCAAAGGGCAATGTTCTGAATTGGAAATGACTGGCTCCTAGCCGAAAGCCTAGAAACCTCTTTGAGCTTTTTTCCATTTTTATGTGGTGATAAATATCTTGGAGGTCTATAGAGCACATCCAGTTGTCTTTTTCCAAGAAAGGAAGTATTGACCGAACAGAGACAATCCAAAATTTGGTTTAGTGGACTGCCTTGTTGAACTGGCTGAGATCCAGAATGGGTCTCCAGTCCCGTTTTTTGTGGGCACTAAAAATAATCTTGAGTAAACCCTGGATCCTGTTTGGTCTGATTGGGACTGTTAGGATGACTCTTTTGCTGAGCAGTTTTTGAATTTCTAAGACTGCTGCTTCCCTTTTATTGGGTGGAACATCTGGGAGTCTTTTTTGGGGTGTTGTACTCATAACTGGAATTTTGTAACCTCTGGATATTATTTCCTGCACCCATTTGTCCAAAGTTATCAATTTCCAGGCAGGTTGATGCAGGGATAATCGCCCCTTGACTGCCTCCAGAGGAAGGCATTCGGGCCCCCATTCAGGCATGCTGATAGGAAGTTCTAGAGAAGGATTTTCTGGACCCCTGATCTTGTGGTCCATTTCTAGCTCTAGGATGGCATCTCCCATTGCTTCCCCCTCTGCCCTGGGGGAAGTCTTTGCCTCGTGAGTCTTGGAAAGCCCTTTTGGATTTTTTAAACCATAATCTCCCACTTCTTTGGTTCCTAGAATAAGGTCTCTGAGGAGTGGAGAAACGTATGCCTACGGCAGGCAGATAGGGTCTTGCCATCTTTGTCACATCTGGCTAGGGTGGCTTTTACCTTGGGGCAAAAATGGTAGATCCGTCAAAAGGAGCATTAATGAATGACACTTTAAATGGCTCTGCAAAGTCACACAAGCGCATCCAGGAATGCCTTCTAATGGCTATGCCTGAACCCGCTGCTCTAGTCGTCCCTTCAGCTGCATCAGCAATGAGCATCAAAGACGAATTGGAGATAGCATCAAGGGTTGCAAGCTGAGAGGAAACTTTGGCATGGACCCCTTCAGCCACTGCTCCTGAGAGAGTATATGAAAGCCCTTTAATCAAATCTCTCAGTAATTTGGTAAAGTGTGCCGTATAATTCAAGGACCTTAGAGTGAAGGTCATTGAAGCATAAACGCGCTTCCCAAATCTATCCAACATTCTAGACTTCATGTTAGGAGGATGAATAGTTGGACTCTCTTCACAGAGTACCTTTTTGGTGGCAGCTGCTATCACCATGGCATCAACAGGAATCCCTTTAGACCAATGTGTCTCATCCTTATGGGCCGATAACATATGGTCAGGTCTCTTGTGGACTGGCTCTATGGAGTCAGGCATCTTCCACGCCAGCTGAACGATCAATTTAATAAGATAGTCAGCGGGCGGACAGAGCCAAGAAGTAGAGGGACGGGCATGAAAAGCCTCTGGGTATACTGATTCTTCCAAGGAAGGCTTAACAGAGGCCCAGCCACCCCTCAGTTTCAGGATTTCTAGGATGTCTCTGGAGGGAACATCATCGGGGTGACCTTGGGGAAACTTCCCCCTCATCAAAATTAATATCTTCAGTGAAGGACTCTTCCAGGGAGTCCAGGTGCTTCCTCTTGCACTTCTTTGCAGGGACTTCCTCAGGGGGATGATCTGAGGAAGTGTCCAAAGAGGAAATCACTAAAGTGGGAGTCACCTGGGACTTTTGTGCCCTCTGTCACAGGGATGAGACTGATGGTAGCTCAGGCTAAGAGGAAGTAGAAATTTGTCCTGACAGGGATGGCAAAGACTGACAGTCCCCAATGGGCAATGCCTTGTCCATTATCCAAAAGGCTCCCCCCCCCATAGAGGGATGACAGCCTGGAACCGAAATGGACTCTTTCGGAAACTGGTGTCACACCCTGCACCGAGGAGACAGCCTCTGGAACAGAAGCAAAGGATTTTTTTTTTAGAGACTAAAGGTAGGAGACACTAATAATGGCATTTTAGAATACCTATAATAGTTAATAAGAAAGAAAGAGGAGGAAAAAATTACCAGCAATAACACTTAGGTTCTACCAATGGTAGGAGAAAGAAAGAAGCAGAATAAACAGCTACGTTAAGGTTAAGAGGAGTGGGCAGATAGCATAAAAGGAACTAGAGAGGAATGTCTTAAAATGGAATAAAGAACTATTTCAAACAGTTAGGAAATTAGAAAATAACTCACTGTTATAGCCAAGGCTCGAGAGAAGGAAAACTAACGCGTCTGGCCTGTGAAGCGGCAAAAGAGATCTGGGGTAACTTTAGAGAGGAGCATTAAGGATAGTGCCTGACTCGTGAGTTTGGAGAGCACAAGCTGGAAGATATGGCTGAGTAATTTCCGAAGTTCGGAACCAAACCCACTGTCCCACTCTCAAGGATTGGGTGAAGACCGACAACATCATATACTATAATCCTCTACATGCAAGACAAGGCAACACAAGTTAAGTAGAATGATGTTGCCTGCTGTAAAATTACTATTGTCATCAGTCTGACACAAAAGTTATTCAGATTGCTGCCACAAAGGCTTTTACACACACACTTTATGAGGAATTATGCAAGGGTTGTGGAGAAAAAAAAAAACTTGCCTCGCACTCCTGTTGGGATCTACAAGTTAGCTCAATTATCAGGCAGGCCACGGCTTACTATACTCCATTAAAATATTCTGTTTACATGCCTTCTCAAAGAGACGCAGCTGGAGGAGCCATTAATGTTCTTAGAATCAGGTCAACTGACTGGCTCCTCCAACTGCATCTCCAGTTGTGACACTGAACGTAAAGAAATAAAAAGAAAATATATTGGGGGGTGCTATACCGCTAAATGAGGTACGTTCTCAATCGAGTATCAACAAAGCGGTACACTTTTTGATCTCAGTAAAACAGCAAAAAAAAGTGTGTATAAGGGTCTGGTGCCAGGTGCACCCTTGCACCACGGCCTAAACCCAGCACTGGGTCACTGGCAGTACAAATGACAGAGGCAGATTAAAAGATTTGTGTCCCTGACTTCCTGTTCTAAACTTAAAAAGTTATTAGAATAACTGGATGTGTATTCATCTGAAGGATACAAAGTCTGAAAACTAAATGTAAGCCATTATTTAGTGCCTTCAAACCTCAGTAATTTGCTTGAAAAACCACAGACTCTGTAAGGAACACAGCCAGAAATATAAGGCAAAAATCTAGACAGTTCAGAGGCATGGAAGACATGTGTAAGCATAAGAGACTGTGTTAAATACCTTTCTGAAAGCACTCACTAAGTGTTTTACAGCGTTGAAAGCTGATAAAACACACAACATTTTTTTTTCAATTTTACTGTAGCCTGTAGTACATGGAGCAGGTAAAGCTCCATGCACTACAAAGAATTATAAGCGGCTCGTGTTCATGACATGGATGCCATGATTCCTCTCTCGTGATTCGCTCTTGAGGTTAATTTCTGGGAATCTATGTCTTAAACATATAATATACTCATTACAATTGGAGACACAATCATAATCCTCTATGTTCTTACCATGTCAGGTCTTCCATTAGAGCACCTCTTATTAGCTTGGTATATCTTTCTCCACTGATCAGAATCTGACACTGTTCAGTATAATCCTGCATTAAGGTACATCTATGCAGCCACACCAACTCAAGCTATGATGCAAAAGTCTGGCTATGTAAGTGCCTTCACTATCACAGCTCAGCAAAGAGCTTCCTTGCCAGACGGAACTAAAATCCCTGTATCATGTGGGAGCTTAGGTGAACTCTCAAACCCACAAGTTAAATGTATGTAATTAGAACCTAAGATGGATTTGGCTGCAGAAAATAAAGACATACCAGAAGTTTTGTGGTGAATGTCTACCAATGCAGGGCCCACCAACAAGAGTAAAACACTAAAGTAAGATCGTAACACTGTGGCTTTGAAGCAACTGACAACTCGCAATCCAGTTAAACACCAATATCAACAAAGATGCAAATGGTATCATGAAAATCACTGCAGCACTGAAGGTCACAAGATGCAGAAGAGTCTGATCCTGACCTGGTACTGTGTCCTCACACCTAGGAGGCCTATGCCATGACCTCCTGAACTTTTCTGACAAGCAGGAATGGTCAAACAGGACTTTCACCAACTTAAAATCACTCCTAGGGAGTGCACACAGTCACCTTCATTCCTTCATTCAGTCCTTAGATTGTGCTAGCAGCAGCCAGCTGTCCAGGTAAGGGAACATTCAGATAACCATCCTTTCCAAGGCTTCAACTACATGGAAACAACCCTGGTGAAGATTCTGGGTGCTAAGGGAAACAGAAACAGCAACACACAGTAATAAAAGTGAACCTCACCTCAAAATAATGATGTGCCATAAGGCATTTAGCAGATTCAGCAACACCAGCTAGGAGCCCTGAAGGACTGAAAACACAATTTCATACAGGATGACCATCTGAGTTCTAGAAAAAGGCAGAAACTGTCCAGTCCCTCCAGGACCAGGATTACAACCCTTTCTAGCAGCACAGTCTGGGTCTGTATAAGACACTCATTGAAAATTACTGAAGCTTTTCATGTGGGAGCACAGATAAGCTGTACATTACGACCTACAGAGACAATAAAAATAACACAATGGTATTCTAGGCTGGACAAGTTCAAAGAACTGCCCCAACATGGACAATCCCCAAACAGAATTAGGACTACAATACAACAGCTAGAGAAATCAACCTATTTGGCACTTTATATGGTATCAGAGGGAGAAAGACAGTTTGAAGCTTAGAGACCCTCCTCAGGTGGCAAGGAGGCTTCATGAGTTTGGTGAAGTCTACAAACTGAAGCAGTTGAAGCAAAAAAAAAAAAAAAAAAAAAAAAAATATATATATATATATATATATATATATATATGGAAGCACTTTACATAATCAAATTACTGAAATCCCGAATGTCATGTGGTCGAGACCATATGATCGACATTTCAGTAAATCTGGGTTTCATTTTAGAAGTTCGAGTTTCCAAAACTCGATCTTTTGGACTCGACCATATGAAGTTCGAGATTTTGGGAATTCGAGCTTTTAAAGTGAATCCATATATATATGTATATATATATATATATATATATATGAGGTGATATAGCCCCATTCAAAGAGATGATAATATACTTCCTCCTCAATCCCAGATCTTGAGAAGAATGGCCAAAGAAGTCAGCACAAGAAATACACATCTAGGATCTTGTTCCTGAGGTGCCCTTTCTAGCAGTAAAACCTCAGCCACTCTTGGTTCTGCAGGCACACACACCAACCTGTGGCCCCAGCAAAAGATTTGGCAAGCTCAGAGTTACAGTGGGGCCCAAGGTATCCCACTGTTAAAGTATAGGTAAGAGTCATAAAATCAGAGAGGTTCTTGAAATTATCTGGAACCTTCTAGAATAGGAGAGGGACTAAAATTGCAACACTAGAGATGAAGGCCCCTCCTTAAGCACTGTCTGGCAGAAAGTAAATCAACTGCTGGAAACAGAAGACTGTAATAAATTATAATCTTATTCAAAGATAAATTCAAGAAAAAGTTGTTCAAGTATAGACATCCTATATAAATAGTTGGTTTTGTAATGTTTGTTTTTGGAACTGTTTCTCCACTTTAAATTTTGACAATGTAAATATTTCTTTGATATACATAGTGTATATATGTTTATGTTTATGAAAATCAATAAAAATGTATTCAGTAAAACAAGATGAAGGCCCTAAGTTTCATTGAGGCAGAGGAATACAATGTCTTACCATACATGTCTAAAACCCTAGACTACTTGGTAAGAGGTAAAGTTGCAAAAATGTTGAAGTTTCTGAGACCTACTCTGGACAGAAGGGATTACACAAGTCAGCAACTCGATACTTTGTAAGCTGCTCTGACCAGTCAGGTGGTGGAGTGTAATGGAGATCAGCTTTCTTGGGAATCAGGATGCCAATCAGCTACCTTGACGGCAACCTAAATAAATGATTAGAAGGGAGAGAAAACTAAAGGCTTTACAGGTTTCATTCTCAGGAACTTCAAAAGGTGCTTTTTGGGGAACAGATAAAGTTTCCAGGCCAGTACAACCTGCTTTTCATTAAACTAGAGAAAGGGTCATCTGGAGAATTTTAGGAAATCAAGGAAGGGAATTGATTCACTATTCTTATTTTTCTATGTGATTTTTTCCCTCTCATTTCTGACAATCAGCCCATCTGCAATCAACTGGACCATTCATTTTGTGTGGGGCAACAACCAATCACTGGAGGCCCACACCCAAGCAGCCATCATAGATTTTTTTTATTCTTTTGGAGCCAGCTCTTCATCCCAGCAGCCAATGTGTGTACTCACAGATGGTGAGGGCTTGCAACACCTTCTGTTTGGGTATGCATGCTCCCATACACACCTCATAAGGCTACTTTGATATCAAGGCTTGGTAGTACCAACCACACATCCCCAGCCCATACACTGCATTTCACTCACCAGCAGGTGCAATCACTAGAGCAGGCTTGACCACCTCTCTCCACCCCCGGCAGGATGGATGAGCTGGCATTAATGGCTCATTTCCTGTACTTGGTATCTCCAGTACCTGAGGCACTACTTGATCACGGATCATCTGAGTTGTAGCCGGGACTTCATTCCACTACACAGCATATCCATATTCACTGTCCTTACTCATGTCAGTTACAAATACCTCAGAATTTTTCACATTGTCAGATCCTTTGGAGTAGGAGCGAATAACACACTCCCTACTACCTGCTGGTCTAAGACTTCATGTGAAGGAAAGCAGATGACAGACTGGTGCCAGAAGTGAGGGACATAGGAATAAGCCAATGACTGTGTACTCAACAAAGGCATCATGCTTTGAAGAGGATTGCATCAGACCTCTTATGAGCTTCAGACAAACTCCCTAATGGTGAATTTCCATACCTGTGACTCAGACTCCCATAAGACACAAAATGTCTGCTTCGTATCCTAAGTGCTGGCATGGAACAATCTGCAGAACTCTACTCAATCAAAAATTTTTTTTGGGTGGGGGGTTCCCTATTACCTGCCAACCATCATGCCCACTGCTATTTACTAACCCACTCATTTCTCAGAGGGTGAGAACTGTTCCCAGCCCATGTGTTTCCCAAGAGATAAGACATGAATTCTAATACAGTTATTCAGGCCTTCATTAGGGCTTTTCTACTTGGCCATTAACCCCTTACCCTGGTTGCTGACCTGAGCACCTTCATCAATACGGGGGCTTACAGTGTCCTTTTCCAATGCTTCCACACATATGCTATGAGAGCTACCACAACAGCTTGATAGGGCCACAGGTCACACAACTGGTCTTATTTTATTGGGCACTAGGTAAGTCCTCACTTGCTCAGTGGCAATGGCCAACCAAAAGCACCACTCCCTCCTCCCAAGCTGGATTAGTCGATAACTGACACTTCACTCCTATCTTCCATGCACAGCTCTTTCACCATCTCAGCTGCTAATCGAGTCTAGGACACCTGGGTTACAGATAGTGCTTTACCCCTTAATGGCATCAATCTGTGGCTTCTCAACCAGAATCTGCTAATCCACATGGGCTTGGGGGCAGTCCATCCTGATATTTTCAAGTCTGTAAACCAGATGACTCAAGCAAATACTCCCCAGGATCAGGCTGAACGACCAAAGTCTAGCTGATGATCTAGGTCAGAGTTGCAAAAGAACCTCAGGAGACACCATTCAGGGTGGAAGCTAAGGGTGCACCTCCCCCTCAATAACCCTGTTCTCTACTGAAGGTAAGGACAGGTTTATTGGACAGTAAAACATCAGGGTGAACTTACTTCAAGAAGGGAAACCAAAATCTACTCTATGATTTTTTTTTTTCTTTTCAGCAATGCTACAAGTTATTGCTGGGGCTGTCCCTCTCCAGACAAACATCTACCTACCACTGCCATTTTCTTGGTTACAAGGTAGGCAAACAACTTCTTCCCCCTTCTGCTTTAAGTATTTGGGCTGAACCTTTGACACTTGGGCAGCAGTCAGTATCATGCTCATCCTTGAGACAGCAACACTGGTGCAGGTCTAGGCTGGCAATCAGACAGCCTTGTGGATGTTTTTGGGCTACATAGGCATGCAGATTCAGCACTTTACCAATGATAAAATGAAGCAAGAGTGAAATGCATTTTATAAACTGCTGTGTGTGTAGACTTGAAGGTTTTTATGTGTTGGGAATGGTTTACAATGTATTTTATGCATGCTAGTCTTTAATTTAAGTAATTTAATTGAATTGAATTTAAGTAATTTAATTGAATTGCCGGAGGTAGATAGACTCCTTTCTGTGGATAATGTTCAATTTACAATGGGCATGCTAACTACTTTGTCTAATTACTGTACGTTCTGAAGAAGTTCTTTATTAAAAGAACAAAAGTGCTTAACCTACTGCCTTGCATTTTTGTGTTGTTAGCTGTGGTCAGCCTTGCTTGGACTGGAAAGGGTGAATTTGTTGTTTTACTAATTACTGTACATGTTTTAAAAGACTGATTAGGCTAAATTGTACAATCCCAGACAAGAGGTACATTCAAAAATAATGCATCTGGAACATTTCTGTCTGTTATAAAAGGCAGGTAATGGACAGGTTTTCCATCCACTGGGAAAATCTAGACTCCAGACAGATGGTTACCATACTCTGGTACAGTGATGACCACTAGGTTAGTCAATGAAAATGGTTCCTAGGGTTATACGTGGTAACAAGGCATGCAGATGCAAGAGAAGACCTTACCATAACAGTAGATGCCCTGTTTCTCACTGTTGCAGTATTCTTGACTCTCGGGATATCCTGTCAAGGATAACATAATGTCTGGCATACCAAAGCATTTTTACCTTCCAACCATTGTATGTCAAACTTCTGTCTTATGTACAAGGTATAAGGTATGTATGTGATGTATGGATGCACAAACCTCAAAAGTGAAGTGCCTCAGAAGAACCGGAGCAACTCCAGAAAAAGCAATAACATATACATCCAGGAAGGAAAGGAAGAGGAGGAGAAAATGATGGAAGACCGACCCCCTCAGCCTGAAGGGGGCAACAGTACGTAATAATGGATAAGAGTGAGGGACAGAATATTGCAACATTGAGAAGTAAGACCTCCACGTTTATGGTAAGATCTTATACCACTGTACTATGTCCTTACTTATCACAGTTGCAACATTCTTTACTCTTGGGATCATACAAAAGTTAATGGAAAGTATGGGAGGAGGACAGGAGAGAAAAGCCCTCCACAAAAGCCTGCCTTAGTCCTGGAAATGACACCTAACTTGTAATATTTGGTAAAACTGTGAACAGAAGACCAGGTAGCAGCCTCCAAGAGAGAGCTTTTATCTAGACACTTGAAAAAAAGCACCAGAAAAAGGCCACTGCCCTGGTAGAATGAGCACGAACAGAACAGAAAAGCTGATTGCCATGAAAAGAGTAGCAAAAAGAAATGGCCTTAGAAATTCAGGAAGAGATGCTTTGCTTAGAAAACTGCCAAACCCGATTTCCTGGCATGAAAGGAAAAAAGAAGTTATGCACTTACCATAACGTTCCATCTGTGTTGTTCATTTTCATTTTTTCCCTCAACTGTTGGGTTTGAATCCGATCCTCAGATCTGAGCTCGTGGTAACCAAAAAGCTCTCAATCTTCTCCCTTAGCCATAATGCACCAACCCCTAACATACCTCAGATCTTGTTTGCTGATTTTACCAGAAAAGTATCTAACAAACATCTACAAAGAAATACTTAAAAATGTATGTGGCCTATAAAGGAAACCATATCAGGAGCTCAATCAAAAGGACAGTAGTGTTCTTATGAAATCTCATTCCTCCAGAAGTTTGTAGAAACAAAGGCTGGCTGGGTTGGCGGGCAGGAAGCTGAGGAAGAATTAAAATGGACAACACAGATGGAACATTATGTTAAGTACATAACTTCTTTATCTGATGTCAATTTTCATTCTATCCTCAACTGTTGGAACAGAATCTCCAGCTACCTAAAACCCTGGGTGGACCCTAAGGAAGGACACTCCTGAGCACAGGAGAACCAAACGATGCCCCACAAATCGAGGCCAGATCTAACTTGTAATGAGTTATAAAGGTATGAGGACTTGCCCAAGTTGCTGCTGCATAAATGTCTTCCATGGAAAACCTGGACAGGAATACTGAAGAAGTTGCTATGGACCTACTTGAATGGGATTTTACAGGTTTATTTAAAGTAAGACCCAGTTTGTTACAGATAAAAGAAATACAATCAGTTAGCCATCTGGCTAAAGTTACTTTTGCGACTGATTTGCCCAATTTCAAATCTGCAAAAGAAACAAACAATTGGTCTGTCTTTCTGATTTCTTTTACCCTGTGTAGATAAAAATGTAATTGTCTGTTAACCTCCAATAAGTGCAACATATACTCACCTTTGTTCACAAACTTAGGAAAGAATACTGGCAAATTAATGGACTGGTTGATATTGGATTCGGACACCACCTTGGGCAAGGAAAGATGAATTGGTTTGTAATGTAACTCTATCCTTATGAAAAACTAAGTTGGGAGGTTTTGAAAAAACACTTGAATCTCTTCTCCTTGAGGCAATGACTGCTAAAAGGACCGTTTTCCAAGTAAGAAACTTAAGATCACATTTTGCTGCTGGCTCAAAGGAAGAATGTATTAAAGCTTGCAGTACCAAATTCAGATACCATGCTGGAGTAGGGTCTTTAAACAGTGGTCTCAAAAGAAGAGTGCCTCTCAAAAATGCTTTGCACAGTTCAGCAGAGGCTACTGAATAACCCTGAAATCCAATATGAAAATTAGATATTGCTGCTAATTGAACCTTGATGGTAGAGGAACTTACCCCTTCTTTGAAAATACAGCTAAAAAGTATGTTATGTACTGGAGCTGAGAATGGATCAACATGATTTTGTTGTGCCCTGTAAAAAAATGTGTCCTTTTACTTGAATAGAGTTTTCATGTTGAGGGTTTACGGGAAGATAAAAGGATATGGCAGACAGGTGAAGACCGCATATATTGTCTGGCTATTAACGGAACTGGAGAAACCAGGCTGTAAGCCTGAAGTTTGGGATGTCTGGGTGAATCATGTCTGCTGGGTGAGACAGAAGGTCTGGAATTCGGTCCAGGATCCAAGGTTTGTAAAGAAGATGAGGCCATAGGATGGGAACCAAATCTGTCGAGGCCAGTAAGGTGTAATGAGAATGACTTTCTTCTTCAACCTGACAGCCATCTGTAGAAATTTCGGGATTAATGGAATTGGCAGATAGGTACAAATTGAACCAGGAGGCCAATCATGAAGTATAGCATCCCATGGTGATTTCCCCCTGTGGGGGAATTAGGGCAAAGTAGCTGCTGCATTTCTCGTTTAGGGGAAAAGCAAAAAGATTGCAGCAATGGTGACCTCATTGATGAAATATCATTTCTGTCACTGTTGAGGGACCACTCCTGAGGGAGAAGAATGGACCTGCTCAATTTGTCCGCTATCACACTGGACTTCCCCTGAATGTGTGTTGCTATGAGAAAGCGGTTGGATGAGATCTGCCACACACTGAGTGCTTCTCAACACAAGAGATATGATCTGTCCCTTCCTTGTTTGCTGATGTACCAAACAACTGACATACTGTCCATTTGAATTGCAATCATCTTGAAGGGAGAGCATCCTGGAAGGCCTGCAACACTAAAAGCACTACTCTCACCTCTAGGACACTGATATGCAAATTGGCCTCTTCGGGGGACCAAGTGCCTTGGACTATTTTCTCCAGAAGGTGCCCCACCCACCCCAACTGGGAAGAGTCCGTAGTCAGTATAGCCTTGGGCTGAGAGAGAAGGAATGAATGACCTTGTAGAACCTGATCTGATGGAATCTACCACCCGAGATCCTTCTTGCATGTCTGAGTAATTCTTATTTGTGCTGACACGAGTTGATAAATAATAGGCCACTGTGTTGTACTTGGGTTATTGCCACTGACACTGACCCTAGAGCTTTTAGGATCAAGCAGGCTGTAATGTTAGTACGGCAAATTATTTTCTTGACCTGCAAAGTGATAGTCTATACTCTTGAGAGAGGAAGAAAAGCTATCAATCACTTTGAATTGAAAACTGCTCCTATGAATTCCAAGTTTTGAGTTGGTTGTAGGTGAGACTTGTAATTTATGGTTAACCCCAGATGAAAACAAATCTGGAGCACCTGATTCTTTGTCCTTATTAAAAGATGCCTGGTCAGAGTGGTAATGAGCCAGTCATCTAGATATGGAACACGCAGAATCCTTGCAGTCTCAAGTGAGTTGCCACTACTGCCATACATTTGGCAAACACCCTGGGGGCTGTGGTGAGGCCAAAGGGCAGAGCTCTGAACTGTTACTGACTGGCTCCCAGCTGGAACCATAAATACCTTCTGGATTGTCCGTTTATTTTTATGTGATAGTACGTATCCTGAAGGTCTACTGAGCACATCCAGTCATCCTTGCCCAGAAAAGGGAGAATGGACTAAACCGTGACCATCTGAAACTGTGTCAAACTGACTTGTTCAAGTTGCCGAGATCCAAAACTGGTCACCAGTTCCGTTTTCTTTGGCACTAAAAATAATCTTGAGTAAGTTCTGGATTCAATCTGGTCTGGCAGGACCTCTTGGATGACTTTTTTTTTCTAGTAGCTTTTGTACTTGTATTGCTACTTCATTCCTCTGACTGGACGCAATGTCAGGAATTTTTCGTACAGTTGGATGGAAGGGAAAAGGTATTGTATTACCTCTAGAAATAATTCTCTGCACCCAAGTATCTTGTGTTATATGTCTAGCCAGCCTCTCTGGTGCAGGGATAGTTGACCCCCGATTGCCTCCAGAGATGGACAATCAGGCCTCCTTTCAGGATTGTTGATACAGCCTGTCAGAGAAAGAATCTCTGGCGCCCTGGTTTTGCAGGCCACTTCTGCCTCGGGGGTGGCATCAACCATTGGGAGCCCCCCCCATGCCCCTAAGGGAACTTTCTGCATGTGTGTTCCGGAAAGGACCCTGAAACTTCCTGAACCACATCTTCCCATCACCTCGTTGATTCCTAGAAAAGGATCTTTGAGGAGTCGAAAAACATACACCCACTGCAGAGAGGGTCTTTCCAGCCTTCACACACGTGGAAAATGTGGCCAAACAAAGACATGCCGTCAAAAGGAGCATTGACTAATGAAGACTTGAAGGGCTCTGCAAAATCACATAAGCGCATCCAGGCATACCTCCTAATAGATATGCCTGAACCCACTGCTCTTGAGGTGCCTTTGGCTGCATGTGAAATGAGCCTCATGGATGAATTTGAAATAGATTGGAGAGTAGCCAACTGAGAAGCCACAGAAGATTGGGCTTCATCAGGAAAGGTCTCTGAAAGGGAAGTTGAAAGTTCTTTGATCAAATCCCTTTGTAACCTACTAAAATGTGCCAAATAGTTCAGTGACCTACGGGAAAATGCCGCTGAAGTGTAGACATGCTTCCCAAATCTGTCCACTGTCCTAGACTCCCTGCAGGAAATGAACAGAGTAATTCTGTTCGCCAACTTCCTTCTTGGTGGCTGCCACCATGACCATGGCATGCACATGTACCCCTTTAGCCCAAAAGTCTTTCCCTGCAGGTGGAGCTAGAATCTTATCTGGCCTTTTGGGAATTGGTTCCATTGCATCAGGCTCCTTCCACCCTGCCGAGAGACCAAATCAATGAGCTTGTTGGCAGGCCGAGTAACCCAGGAAGTAGATGAGCCAGCTCCAAAGGCCTCCAAAAATACTGACTCCTCAGGTGAAGGGTTGCTGGGGGTCCAACCTCCTTTCTGTTTTAGGATCTCAAGGATGTCTCAGAATGAGACTTCTTCTATAGGTGATCATGGGGACCTTTCATTCACACCAAAGTCCGTATCTTCAGTGGCTGACTCTTGTGGAGAGTCCAAGTACCTCCTTTTGCACCTTCTCTTTTTAGGGACTTCCTCGATGGAGTGTTCAGGGGAAATGTCAGAAGAGATTATAAGACCTTGCTTGGTAGATTGGAGGTCTCGAGCTGGATGTCCTTGTGGAGTGGAATGATGAGGATCCAAGCACAAAGATGTCTGGGTGCTGGAGTGAAAATCTGAGGGTGAAAAGGGGTTGGGACTGTTAGTTTGTTGGAGCAGAAAATACCCTTTTCACAAGCTTGAAGGCAGACTGCCCTGGAAAGAGAAGACCTTGGCGACAAGGTGGCAGGTTTCTGGACCTTACTGTCCTCCCATCCCGAAAGCAATCTCCCTGAGGAGGAAGTCGGAGTGGAGCTGTCCAATGCTGAAGCACCAAGGCACAGAGATGGCTCCAAGATGTTAGCAGTCAATCCCAGCACCTCAGATCGGACAAGACAGCTTCGGCTGCGAGAGTTCTCTGGATCTGAAGATGTCACTGCTGTGGAACTCAAGAGTTAGATTCAGATCTGAATATAGGATATTTGGATCCAAGCTAGATGGACTTGTAAGACTTGGATCCAGGGACTCTGAAGCAACCAAAGTGATTAGAGAAGTAGTCTGATGTGGTGCTGTGGTCAAACGACGGGCCTCCTGACCCAAAGTGGTAGAAGCCAGTAGCACACCCATCTGGATCTGCATTTGCCATCTAGATATAACAATAGGATCAGACATTGTCATCTCCAAAAATATTTTGGTCGGCTCCTAGGATGTCAGATCCATAAGCCTCTTTTTCTTTGGATCCAAGGGGGAAGAGGTTACAGACCTTCTCAAATCTGATTTAGTCCTTTTCCTAAACAACTCCGAGGATGGAGTTGAGGAAGTAGAAGGAAAAAGAGATTTCAACTCCTTAGTCTTAAGCTTGCGGGACTGAGTCCCTGAAATTGTTTCTCTGAAGGAAAAACGCAGCAAGCCTTTCAATACTAATTTATTCTTTCTGTCCATTAAAGCACGGGGATTAAAGTTGTGGCAGAGTGAATAGTCTTCCTGTAGATGCTGTGGACCTAAACAATAAACACACAGATTGTGAGCATCTGAAATAAGCAACTTGTGCCCATACTTCAAACATTTCTTAAAGCCAGAAGTGCTCTTCTCGACCATTACAACAATAAAGAAATAAGCAAAAAGTAGAGTTTATATATACATACAGATAGATAAACAGATAGAAAAGGAAAGTTAAGGTATTAATAACAATGGTAAATAAAAATGCACTAACATGCAGTACCAGTTAGAGATAGATACCAACAATGGTATTTTAAGAAATACAAATAGTACAAGGGTAAGGGAAACAGTAAACTATGACACAAAAAGGAAGAAAAAATATATATGTAATAAATGAAAACTACCATATCGGACAAAAAAACGCTAAAGCTCAAAAGCTATGGCTGACCACTTCCTTTCGCTAAAAGCGGCAAAGAAGATCTGAGGTATGTTAGGAGTTGGTGCATTATGGGTAAGGGAGAAGTTCAAGAGCTTTTCGGTTACCATGAGTTCTAGTAACAGTTCAGTAGGATCCAAGGATCATATCCAAACCCAACAGTTGAAGATAGAATTAAAACTGACAACATCAGATTAAAAAGTAGCTCTGATTTCTTGATATTTTTTGTCTTGTCCAGGTAATATCTGATCTGTCTATGCAAATCCAAGGTGTGAAGAGCCCTCTCACTAATAGTCTGTGGAGAAGAGAAAAAAAAAGTAAGATGAATGGACTGATTCAAGGACAAATCATTAACCATCTTAGGCATAAATGATGTATTGGTATGAAGAGAGACTTTTTTTTTTTTTTTTTTTTTTTACAAAGACAAAGAGGAACTGCCATGAGTGCTTGAAGTTCTGAGACCCTCTTGGCAGAAGTAAAAGCCACCAATCACACAGTCATCAAGTACAATTCTGTAGGGAAGAAAAAACAGGCTAAAAAGAGGACTGAATCAATTTTTCAAGAAAAAAATTGTGCTCCCAAGGAGGAGGAATAGGCTTTCTTGGAGGCTTAATATGAAGGATGTGGATTCAGAGGCAGGCAGGCAGAAATGGCTGATAAATGAAATTTAAGAGAGGAATATGCCAAACCAGAATTCAGCAACTCATACAAATAAGAGAGGACCACAGGGACCCCACAGAAAAAGAGTCCAGGTAAAGCTTGAGACACCAAACAGAAAATTTCTGTCATTTAGTCACAAAGGATTTTCAAGTAGTGGGTTTTCAGGCCCCTGCAAAACCCAAACCTCGTCCTCAGAAAATTGGTGCTGGAAAGGAATCTAAATCCTGTCACCCAAAGTATAAATTGAAGAGTATACAAGTGAAGGTGAATGAGGGATCTCTTATCCATCCTGTGAGGTAACGTGTGACAAATGCCCCTGGCCAGATGAACCAGAATGGGGAAACAATGCTGTCTGGACCAAAAGAGAGTCACCAAGATTTTGGTTGTATCCCACATTATCTTGTGTAGGACTTGTGGTAGCAGAGGAAGAGGGGAATACACAGCATACACTTTAAAGCCCAAGGACCTGGCACTGTGGAACAGCAATGGTAAGTTGCCTTTTCATAGGGGAGGCAAAAGGATCAACCTGAGGAGTACCCCACCAATATATAATGCCCAGAAACACTTCCCTATGAAGCATGCATTCATGGGGATTTATCCTGGACCTTGCTCAAGGACTGCCACCAGACTGGCACTGAAGGGATGTAGACTGCCTGAAGAACCAAGTGATGACAGACTCCAAAATCCAAAGCCTGAAGAGCCAGCCTGCAAAGAAGGTAAGATTTTATGCCCCCTTCCTTGCTGATGCACCACATGACTGTGGTATTGTCTGTAAAAAGCTTTAGAGAATCTGATACCCAATGGGAGTGAAAAGCCTACAGAACTAGGAGTAGTGACCTAATTTCTTTGATACTGATATGGTATGTCGTCTGTTAATGGGACTAAAGACCCTGGACTTTTAGGTTGTTGGAGGAAGGTCCCCAACAGCTTCCAGTTAGGCAAAGGAATCTGAAAAGGTAGACCTGGATTCAGAAAAATCTGATGAATCCACCAGTGGAGCTTCAGCCTGAAATATGGAAAGAGATGGACCAGATACTCCAGACAGTGACACTGCTGGAGCCAAACAGCCTTGAGATACCACTGAAATTTCCTTGTGTGGAGTTTGGCAAAGGAAACCATGGAGAATGGTGGATGCCATGTACCCCAGGGCTCACAGAAATACTCTTGCAAGAGGGACTGGAACAGGAAGAAGAAACAGGAAATAAGCTGTCAAAGAGAGGATCTTGGGGGTGGGAGACAATCAAATGCTGAAATGGTCTGAATCCTACAACCCAAAAACATCTGGTCTTGACAGGAAGTCAACACAGACTTTTTGAAATTGGAGGTGAACCCCACACTTAGCAGAAGAATCACAGTAAAGTTTAGATTTTGAAGAAGGAGCTGCTGAGGGGGGAGCTTCAGTTAGAAGGTCATCCAAATAATGGAATATTTGAATTTCCTAAAGTCTGCAGAAGGCTACAACAGGGGCCATACATTTGGTAAAGACCCTTGAAGATGTAGAAAGACCAAAAAACAAAGCAGAAACCTAATAATGAGAGGAAGAAATAGAGAAATGTAAAAACTTCCTGAAGAGCGGGTGAATAATATGGAGATAAGCATCCTTCAAATCCAGAGAAACTAAAAGCTTAAGGAAGCAACAGACGGAAAAGTGTCTGTGAGGGAGGGGACCTCGAGTTACGACAGGTCTATTATGGGCCTCCACAACTCCTCCTTTCTGTGAACCAGAAACATTTTGGAATAAAAACCTGTTCCCTATTGAGACATGGGAACGGGTTGGATGGTTCCCTGATCCACCAGAACCCAGAGGAAAAAAGGGAAAATAAAGCTGGCAAACAGGAATCTGAGGAAGGGACTTCCAAGCCATAAAATAATCATTCTGGATGATGGAGAGAACCCGGGCTTCTGTGGTTATCTGTTGCCAAACAAGGCAAGGACAGGAAGGGAAAGAAAAGTGTTAGCCTGAGGGACAGAGGAATCTGGCTGAGGGGAACATGGATGTCCGACAGAAGGAGATTTGTCAAGACAAAGGTTTTTTGGCCACAAACTTTGAGGGGGTTTGTCTTGGAAAATCTGTTTAGTAAACCTCTTGCTCCTATAGCAAGTAGTCCAGGCTGCCTACAGACAAAAGAAGATTTAGATGGATAGCTCCTCTGGAACATAGACAGAGGGGAAGCAAAGATTTGTCTCAGATCTTGCATAACCTTAGCCTTATCACAAAGAGTTTTAAACAATTATGCAGCAGCAGGGCTAATGAAATTTTGGTTGTCTAAGGGGGATCTATGTTTGGCATTAACGTCCTCAGGTAAGGCTTGAAGCTGCAACCAAGAGTATCTCCTTGTGACGAAAAGAGGTAATGTCATCACAGCTAGTTGGAATTTTGTAAATAATTATATGTCATTTGTGAATATAAAACTGATTTATACAGGATGCTGGCATTACAAATTTATTAGAACTGTATGTCATGTATATCAAACTGAATTGTACAGGCATTTGTATTCAAAAGGTAAAGTGCTTGTGTTTGAAATGTATCCACAGTGTGTCCTACTGGAAGGAACAGAAATGTACATGCACTATTGTAACAGTTTCCTCTGTTAAAACATATACATATAAACAGACAGACGGGAGGTTAACCTCAGTCAGGCAAACTTTAAAAATAGCTAAAATTCAATCACTTTATAGGCTAGGCCATAAAGATGCTATCTCACAGGTTTCAATACAGCCAGAGAGACAATGTCTGTACTAGGAAGCTTTCTGTATTGTCTTTGGGGTAAACTAATTACTACTCTGAAAGTGTGGAGGTATGCAATTGTTTTATGACTTCCAGTACCAGTCTGAGCAAAAGCCCTTGTGTGTGTATTTTTACCGGTAGGTGATAAATACAGCCAGCTGCCAACAATGGGGGTTTGAATGTTAGCTAGAAGTCAGAAGACCAGAAATTATGTCATTCTGCAAGCTATACCAGAAGTAATATTTTAGATATTATTTTGAGAAGTCTCTTAGTGAGACTGAGCATTCTGTATTCTGTCTTGGGCCTGACAATGACAAGAACCATTCACCACACCATCTGCCTTGCTCTATTAAGTAAGTTATTAGGGAACAGTGATTCTCTCAGATTCAGTCAGGAATATAGTGAAGCTTAGTTTAAATATTGTTTTTCTTTATTTGTCTGAGCCTGTCCTTCAATGTTATTTTAAATATCTTCTGTGTTTTGAACTCTGGTGTCACTGTGAATATATACTTAGTATTTTCTTGTTCTTTTATTATTTATTATTAAATATATTTAAACCTTTCATTGTGGCTGATCTTTGTATAGATATTTAAGTTTTGAGAGTACTTGCATATTTATTTGGTGACACTGTGTGGGCCACTCCTAACAGTCTTGCTCTTGGTCAAACTACTATTTGTATTAGTATTAATATTACACAGTAAAATTGGACACCCTTTGTTAAGGGCCTTAAAGTAGATGGTGAGGAGTGGCAGCAGTGATAATTACCTTATAGTCTGGGCAGAAGGGGACATAGCTAGTAAACCTGTGCCAGCCTTTTCAGGTGTGTGTGTATGTGTCTGTGTGTGTGCATCTGTGTGTGTGCGTGTGTGTGTGTGTGTGTGTGCGTGTGTGTGTGTGTGCATCTGTGTGTGTGCGTGTGTGTGTGTGTGTAAAACAAATCTCCAAGAGTGTGTGTCATCCACTTGGGCAGAGACATGAAGCACTGGCTGGATAGAGAGAGAGTGTTGGAGGACTTGGCTTGGAACCCTGGCTAAGGACTCAACTCTATAGCTGTGCCAGTGGGGAGTCTTATTGGGGATATGGAGAAAGAGCGAGAAACCAGCCCTGGGCTTACTGTGGTCTCTGGGTGCTCTTAAGGGAAATTGTACTTGATGTAGACAGCTGCATCTGGAAATACTGTGTGTGTAACTGTTATCCTCCCAGTGAATGTCCCCCACTGGTGCCAGTGGTGAGGACTGAGGCTCCTTGATTACTGATCCAGTGGAGGATCGACATATTCCTCAAAACAGAACCAGATGTTACACAAATGCATTCTATAAGCACTTACATGAGTGCATGGATCGTGCTATCCTCCATAAAAAGGAGGCCAATCTGGTGGTCCACTGCCATAAACAAACTGTACAACAGAAGGAAGAAACTGTTGCAAAAGAGAGTGAAATCCCATGAGTGGAGGAGCTCCCCGGTCAGCCTCAGTAAGAAGCTGAGATCCCTTATAAGATCCTCCAAAGCTAGCTACAAAAACAAAATTGACACTAAATCCAAGGACAACCACAAAGCATTCTACAGCTATGTCAAGAATCTAGATGGCAACACCCAGATCTGCTCTGAGTTACAGCACAAAGGCACGAAAATTACAGAACCAACTGATATTGCCAATATCCTGGCAGATCAGTTCAGTGCTAACTTTACCCCCCTCTCACCCCCTAAAGGGCACATATCTATACAGGAAGAATGCAGAGACCCTGTAATCACAACTATGCACGTAAAGGTTGCACTCTCTAAAGCCAAAAACACAAAATCCATGGGACCGGACAACATCCCAGGCTGCGTTTTACATGAACTTCAGTAGAACTGGCTCCCCACTTAAGCACCATGTTCAATAATAGCCTTGCATCAGGCTTTGTGCCCACTGAATGGCGCACACAACAGTTATCCCACTCCACAAAGGGGGAGCCACCACTGATCCCAGGAACTACTGACCTAATAGCCTGACGAGCCTGGTCTGCAAGGTCATGGAACGTATCATCATGGAACTCATAAACAAAGACATTGATAAACACCAAACTCTGGATCCCACCCAGTTCGGATTTGTGAAAGGCAGATCATGCCTCCTGAACCTGATTGACTTCTTTGAGGCAGCCACCAAAGCCATGGATGAGGGTAAGGTGGTTCAACACAACCTATCTTGACCTCGCCAAGGCTTTCGACACCATCCCCCATTCTGGAATTATAGCTAAACTCACTAAACTAGGTATAAATCCCTACATCACAAGATGGATTGCCAACTGGCTCACTGACAGAACCCACACTGTAAAAGTTGCAGACTCCAAATCTGACCTCAAAGCAGTGACAAATGGAGTACCACAGGGTTCCATCCTGGGACCTCTCCTGTTTGGTATCTACTTCTCTGAAGTACAGGCTAACACAGAAGGCCTCTGGCTAACGAATTTCGCAGATGACTGCAAACTAGGAGCCATAGTCAAGTCCCCAAATGATGTGGACATCCTACAGAAGGGCCTCACTGAGACAGATGCCTGGTGTCAGAGCCATGGCCTCAAGCTCAATGTCAAAAAGTGCAGTGTCATCCCCTTTGGTAAAAACTCTGTACCCATGAACTACAACATAGGCAGCAATCTACTTAACACCGAATGCGTGATAAGAGACCTTGGGACCCAGGTGGACAGTAGTCTCTCCTTTGATAGTCACATCACCACAGTAGTCAGGAAGTCCTTCTACATGGCACACCTCATCATAAAAGGGTTCTCATCCAGGAAAAAATAGGTCATTGTTCCCCTCTACTCATCACTCATTAGACCCATTATAGAGTACAATGCCCCTTTTGGAATGTACCTCACAAGACATCTGCAGCAGCTGGAAAGGCCACAGAAGTACCTCACAAAAAGGATTACTGGCCTCAAACAAATGCCCTACACTGACCACCTCAAAAAACTCCAGCTTTACTCCATAGCATATCGCCTACTCCGAGGTGATCTCTGCCTAACATATAAAGCTATGTCAAACCCAGAGCTGTTAGACATGCTACACCTAAAGAAATCCCAATCCCTCCGAGCTACAAGGGACCTAAACCTTGTCGCCACAATAAACAGGACACGCTGGAGGGATAGATTCCTCTCCCAGAGACTTCCTATACTCTGGAACAAGCTACCCATCTATGTCAAGCAAAGTTCTTCATTAGCACTCTTCAAGAAAATTCTTGTTGAGTGGAAGGGAAATAGGAAATACACCCAGGGGATCACTTCTGTGTCTCTGCTCGATAGTGGCACAGGAAAATAACTTTTTTGGGTGGCGTAAGCCATGGAACCTTGCTGGCAAGGCTTACATAGGCCCTTGGGCCGACAGCCTAGTACCTGCCTATGAACCTATGCAGCTGCCCTAGAAGAGGCATCAGCAGCATCATAGTTGCATTTAGTGGAATGGCAAGCCACTAGAGAGGCAGAACTCAGAAGAAAAAGGGCAGAAGTTTTACTGTTTGAATTTGGTATGTCAGCCAACCACCCCCCCAACCTGGAAGAGAAAAGCCAGCACATACCTAGTCATGTGGGCCTGATGATTAATGGCCCAAAAGTCCAAAGTAGTTTAAGTATACATATTTTCCTAAAACTGTCCACCATCATATGGCTGCCCTTGTCAGAAGGTAAAAGCCTGAAAAAGGATAGCAGTTTGGATGGCTTATCCATGGATATGGAAATAACAGCAGGATCTGATGAAGGTCTTTTATACAAATACTTAAGATCCCCAGGGACTTCATAAAATCTGTCTGGTTTCTTAGAGGCTGAAGGCTGAGAGTCAGGAGCCTGAGAAGTATCCAAAAGGGCAGCTAAAACAGAAGAGAATGAAGAGTCTGGGTGAGTCCATTTGCAAGAGTTCATAATATCTATTTTGAACCTCAGAAACCTGGGAACAGTCCCAATTAAAGTGTTCCATCATACAGACCACTGTACCCCCAGAATCAGGATAGGGAATCAACTTCATCAGACCACAGGGAAAAATGAGGCTGGATCTGGAAGAAATATGCCAAGCATTCTTCACCAGAATCATCTCTTCACCAGCAGAATCAGAATCCTTAGGCCTCTTAGAAGGGGTGGAGAGAGAAGAAGCAGACAGCACTTGTTTGGGGGGGGGGGGGATTCAGGACTATAAGAGCATTAAACTGCCCCTGAGTAAACCTCTGTCACTCCTTGTACAGAACCTAAGCTATAGAAGCCATGTTTGGATTATTGTTTCTTTTTTAAACAAACATCTGCTTTAACAAATTTAGGAGGTTCAGGGCCCGGCCTAAATCAGACACTTCTTTTCTAACTAATATTTAGGTTCATAGGTTCATACTAGGCTATCTGCCCTAGGGCATTTATAAGCCTAGCCAGAGTGTGTTTGGCTTTCGCCACCCATTTTAAATTAATTTTGCTATGCCCTTTTTCGAGGTTAGTATACTGTGCCTCTGTCTAACAGTGACACAGAAGTGATACCTGGGGTAAACCTACAATCTCCCATCCACTCATCAAGATTCCTCTTGAAGAGAGTCAATGAGGGACTCTGCCTAACCTGGACTGGGATTTTATTCCAGAGTGAAGGGAGCCTCTGGGTTATGAATCTGTCCCTCCAGCATGTCCTATTTATTTCAGTGCTGAGGTTCAAGTCTCTCGGCCGTAGCTCGATGGGATTTGGATTTTCTGAGGTGCAGCATGTCCATTAATTCCGGGTTGGACATGGCTTTATACATCACGCACAGATCGCCACTGAGTAGAGCTGGAGTTTCTTTAACCAGGCAGCATATGGCATCTGTTTGAGCCCTATGATCCTCTTGGTGAGGTACTTTTGGGGTCTTTCCAGTTGCTGCAGGTGTCTGGAAAGGTACATCCCGAAAGGGGCATTGTACTCAATTATGGGCCTGATGAGGGATGAGTAAAGAGGCACGATGACCTCCCATGATCTAGATGTGAATCCCTTCATGATTAGGTGGGCTATATAAAATGTTTTTCTAACCACTTTGGCCACATGGTTGTCAAATGAGAGATTGCTATCAACTTGGGTCCCCAGGTCCCTAATTACTTCTTCTGTACTTAATGGATTACCACCTATGTGGTAATTTGTGGGCACTTTGTTTTGCCAAAGGGATGACTATACACTTTTGGCGTTTAGCTTGAGGCCATGGCTCTGGCACCAGTTGTCTGTTTCTATGAGGCCCTTTTGGAGGATGCTTGTGTCGGCTGGAGAGTCAATTATGGCACCCAGTTTGCAGTCATCTGCGAACTTAGTCAGCCACAGTCCTTCCGTGTTGGCCTGTACCTCCGAGAAATATATACCGAACAAGAGAGGTCCCAGGACTGAGCCTTGTGGGACGCCACTTGTAACTGGTTTGGAGTCTGACATGGCTCCAGCAATTCTAACCATGTGGGTTCTGTCCTTGAGCCAGTTTGCAACCCATCTACTGACATAGGGGTTTATATTTAAGCTGGTGAGCTTATCTATAATGCCGAGTGGAGTATTGTATCGAAGGCTTTTGCGAGGTCCAGGTAGGCTGTGTGGACCACCTTCCCTCGTCAATGGCCTTGGTGACTGTTTCAAAGAAATCAACCAGGTTTAAGAGGCAGGATCTGCCCTTAACAAAGCCGAACTGGGTAGGATCCAGTGTCTGTAGGCCCCCAATATCTTTATTTATGAGGTCCATGATGATCCTTTCCATAGCTTTGCAGACCAAGCTAGTCAGGCTTATGGGGCGATAGTTTCCAGGATCCATTGAGGCACCACCTTTGTGGAGAGGGACCACTGTTGCTGTACGCCACTCTTTGGGTACATATCCTGTAGTAAGGCTGAGATTGAACAGTAGTTTTATGTTTGGGTTTAGCTCTTCTTGGAGATAATGTAGGATGCAGCCCGGGACACCGTCTGGTCCCATTGATGCTGTGTTTTTTGCTTTGGAGAGGGCAGCTCTTACCTGAGCATCTGAGATGTCAGGGGGGCAGCACTCTGCTGGGATAAATATTTGCCCTTTTGGTGGGGGGGGGGTTGCGCTGAACCTGTCAGCTAGCATGCTGGCAATGTCTGTGGGTTCGGTGTATTTTTTGTCATTTTGGACTAATTCTGAGCATATCTGGGAATTCTCACCCAGGTTCCTAACATAACTAAAGAAAGCCTTGTGATTATCCTTAGTGTCCTGTGCAATTTTTCTCTCGAAGCTGGCCTTAGACAATTTTATGAGTGCCCGTAGTTTTTTGCTAATACTGATCAGAGAGGCCTTCCCTTTTTGGGATTTTGCTCTATCATGTAGTAGCTTCCTCCTTCTATTGTATAGTTTGTTTATGGCTGGGGTCCACCAGACAGGACGTCTGCCTTTGGAGGATTGGGTCTTGGTTTTATTTGGGATCTTCTTTGGCCCCTCGGATATGATCAACCATGTGTCCCCGTCTACATCTGCATCAGATGTATGCATAGCCTAGGTGGACGTGCAGGTAGACAGCTCAGTTTGTCAGCCTCCAGCTGCGTTGTTTGAAAGGGAACTATTGTCCCACTGGATGGTCCTGGGGTTCTTCATCCAATCCAAGAGAAAAGTCTAGTGGAGGTTGGACAGCAGCAAGATAAGTATACGCCTTTTTAACTTTAAGTGGTGGCTGAACTTCAAAGCAGGCAGATTCGGATGTGGTACCCTGAGCCCAAACCATCAGATGTTGGTTTTCCAAATAAACAGGGCAACAGATGACTGTGGAGTGTTTTGGGGACAAACATCTGACAAATCTCACATGGTCATGTGTAGCACCCAAACAAAAAAGGCATTTCTCGTGTCTACCTTTATGGGAAATCTGCCTCCCACACACACATTTTCCCTTCCTTGTTGACATGAAAACAAACTACAAGGAGGAAAAAGAAGAAAGAAACCCCAGTGGGGCACTTGGTAAATGAACCAGCTCAGAGAATGGCATACAGACCGAATTTAGAGGTAGCATTCTGACTGGCAGCAAAGAAGTTCTGAGGATTAGGTGTCTGTACATCAAAAATAGTACCTTAAGACTTGTGCGTAAGACACAAGTCTGATGTACTATGCCTGGAAGGTGTAAAGGCTTTGGTATGCTGGCCGGATGTTAGACTATCCTTGGCAGATTATCCCAAGAGTAAAGAACTCTGCAACAATGATAAGAAAGTACACTGTGCCAATGACAGCAAGGACTGCAACTGGCAGTGAAGAAATATCCAGCCAATGACCACTCAAGGAGGACAGTCATTCCTCTTTATTACATCAGTGCTTTATTCAAAGAGCAGACTGGCAGGCAAAATGTCTTGCAAAAAATGGCACTCTGCTCCTACACAGAAAGACTATCTCCTTAAACAATTCTTAAGATATACAGTTCAGGAAACGTTACAGTTTGCAGTCTACCTTACTCTTCTTACTTTTCTATCTCACTTAACTGTTATTGCCAAAAACAAGTAATAATATTCTCATTTCCAATTTCTGCAGTTGTCACCACAAAAGTCTTTTTAACTAAGTGCTGTAACTGACTGGCACAAGTTTACTAGCAATTCAGTTGCTAATACAAAGATAGTGAAAGGCTTCTGAGCTACGATTTTAACTAATTTCTTTCATTAGGTGTTACCTAATTTTGATTGAGACACATTCACAAACAATCAAACGCCATATAAGTGAGTTTGACATTTCAGAATCAATAATGTCAGGCTAGACTGGGTGAACAAACATCCTTTCTACATAAAGAGAGGGGAGAGAGAGAGAAGGCCATTCAAGAAATATTTTTACATACAGTTTCTGTCTATGGCTCTTCAAAAACACAAAATATTACAAAACGACAGAATGCAAATGCTGGGGAACTGAGCGCTTTGCAAGTCAATCAACTACCCTACCTGAAGAATCTGAAAGAAAAATTATTATACGGATCACATTAGCTCTTCAATTAGGAATAAATTCACTTCTGCTTGGGAAGGTTCTTTTAATTGTGTTCTTTGTGGTGAAACCTACTCCCTAGGCACTCATCATGATCCCACATTTTACTATCAGTCCCCTAACAGTCAGTCTGAGAAATCAATCAGCTAATGTATAATTTGTAAAGCTTCTCCACCTAACAAATGGATAATTGATTCCTGCACAAATGCTGTGTCCCAGTGGAAATGAAGAAGAGTGAATATAGAATGCAAGACCGGACTTTAAGGGATGCAGTATGTGAAAGTCTGAAACATAACCATTTCTTTAGTCTGTACCAGTGTCTTCACAGCTTTAGCATACAGTCAGACAGCATGCATCACTATAATTTAAAGTGTGCCAAACAGTTGATTTAGGCCAGGCTTTCAGCAAAAATATATTTCAAATCTTTTTTTTTTTAATTTATTTAAAAAAATTACGGCAAGCAACAAATGTTATCTGTTGCTGTATACAGTTTATCAGCTGCAAGAATGCACAAGAATATCCCAAATGCTTAGCATATGACAGATTAATTCCACTGCCCGAAAAGAACTTCTGTACCTTAATATGAAAAAATGTCAAGATCCTAAATTCATAGCCATTAAAGTGTACACACAGGTCACAAAACACTTCTCTTGCTGTGTGCAGATTCATGTCTAAGTATGGGAGCTCTGACACATACCTCTCAACTTCTTAAAGCAAGAAATCTGGACAAAGCCATAACATAGGTGGGACAGTGGCCCAAAAATAGGGACAATTTTCAAATATTGCTCTTACAAACTTAGAAAGTTGATAGAATAACTGGTTTTGCATTAGCATGAATTTTCTGAATGGTATGAAGTCTGAAACTCGTATGTCTGTCATTATTTTCTAATTTCTATCTTTAATGATCTGCCACTAATTTGTCAGAAAACACAATTTCATGAAAAACAGAACAAAAATATGAGGCAGAAATCTGGACATTCTGCGAAAATCTGTACAGTTGAGAGGTAGCTCTATACAGTTCTACAAACATATATGGTACATCAGCTAACACAGCTATCTCACCAAGCCGGTTAAGTATACCTCACCCTCAAAGTCACCTCCTCTCACTAGTGGTTTCTATATGCTTTCCAGAGTGATGTCATCCTTAATCATTTCACCAGATATGCCATTCTAAATGCTAACTACATGTTAATACTTCTAAATGCTAGTACTTCCTTTCTTTTACCTGAAAGTGTTCACCTTTGAAATCATATCAAGGGAAAAACGTGCAAACCTTATTATCTTAACGACTCACCTCCACCTGTTAATTGCAGTGCATGGATACTTCTACCAGATTCCTATCAGAAGTGCAAGACCTATTCCAGATTCTGACACCTTCAAAAACAAACTGTAATTCAAACAACAAACAGCAAATTCCAAAACTCAGTATTGCAACTTACAGTGTGTTTTGCAGGATGCCTTTGGCCCCTCTGCACCGCCAACAATCTCGAATCTTAACTGATGATCTTAACTCTGTGATCAGTGTACCCAGAAGAGAAAATATCTGAGATGCCATAAACTCAGACTTGGCATATGTATACATTTCCCCACGTTTACACTTTCAGTTCTGCTATTTTGAAGACCAACTTTTTACCCCATCTCCACCAAAGAAATTGCATGCATGTGCTTGGATGCATACAATCCCTTTCATACTACAGGAGGATGGTGTGAGCCATGCTTCATTATGCCTCCCTCTCACTGCCTGGATCCTCTGGTGCTAGGGTCACTAATCAATGATTCCCTGGCTGTAGTAAGGGCTCTATCCCTCTGCACCACACAGCCAGGCCAACCGGTGGCCATTTCTACTGTACAACACCTCTGTGGCTTCTGTAATGTATACAGTGCATAATCAGGCCCAAGAGCCTCTATCAATTCACTTTACAATACAAACTATCTCATAAAACATCCTCTCTTCTGGATCCTCTAACTTCACAGTCTTCTCTTAACATATTCAACATTTAATGCACATTAATAAGGTTTATGTCAAAGAAGCAAGATAGCTACATACCTTCTAATGTTTAAGTTTTTGTATTTGAAAATTTGATGTTGTTTTTTCTGTCTGATGTCAACCTGTGAGTAACTGGATCAGACTCAGATCTGAGACTGGACAATTCCTTTAGCTTCAGAACTCCACCTCCTATACCCATAACACCCTGATACTCTTCTCTACCCCAGATCGTGTTTGTCACCTTTCATGACAGCAGCAGAAGTGTTGCCCGGTTGTCCTGCTCTGGAGGTAGTCAGAGGTCACTTTGCTCTCCACCCAAAAGCTTGGGAGACCTTCACCTCAGATGCATGGGTGCTGAGAGCCATATCAAGAGGTTATACAATTCCACTTTTATTTCTGCCAAAAGAAAATGCCAGACACCTTTCGGACATTCAACCCCATCAAAGAAGGGATGAAGCTGTTGAGATTCAGAAGCTTCTAGAAAACAAAGTTATCCATAAGGTCCCAACAGACCAAAGAGGACTTGGGGTCTATTCCAGGTTCTTTTTGGTACCAAAGAAAAACAAGGACCTCTGACTAATCTGGGATCTATGCAAGATGAACTGATGTGAGAAGCAGAAAAAGTTCAGGAGGGTCTAGGTGCAGTCCATTCTACCTTTGCTGAGGAAGGATGACTGGATGTGCTTGATGGATCTGAAGGACACCTACCATCATATAAACATAATAAGACAGTCCAGAATATATGTGTGCTTCTGGCTGGGAGTCCATCATTACCAGTTCAGGGCACTGCCCTTTGGTTTCACCACTGCTCCCTGGGTGTTTGCCAAGTGGATAGGAGTTATGGTAGCATGACTCAGGTTGTGAAGATTCCAGATTTTTCCTAACCTAGATGACTGACACCTCACTGTCTCCACAAGTGCATCTTTGGTTAGAGCCTGGGACTCCTGATTACAGTTGTGCCTTTCCTTGGGAATCATTGCAAACTACCAGAAAATCCAGCCTTCAACCGGTTCAGGTGTTGGAGTTCACAGGCTGCAAGTTAAATACTGTGTTTCAAACAGCAAGGCTTCCAACACACGATTTTTATTATTTTTTATTCACACACAGGTCAATCTTCTTCTTTCTCTTCAAAAACCTTCTGCCGCCTTGGTTATGAAGCTTCTGCATCATATTCCTACGGCAATTTGTCTGGTCCCACTGGCGAGGTACCAGATGAAGATACTGCAGTGGATGTTAGCACCTTAATGGTCTTACTTAACCCAGCCCAAGGATTTTCCCATCATTCTGACAGATGTTTTCCAGAGACAGATCAGATGGTGGCTGAAATCACCCTTGTTAGCAGTGGGGATACCATTTGTTCTTCCCCTTCCACAGGGCACAGTCACTACAGATGCCTCCCTTCTGGGATGGGGAGCTGCATTTAGAGGCAAAGACAGTACAATGGACTTGGACTAGGCTCAAGGCAAATCTTTGCATCAATGCATCAATGTCTTGGAGATGAGTGGTCCTTCTAGTGTTGCAGGCCTTTCGGGGTTTCTCTCCAAGAGTGTGATCTTGGTCTAAGTGAACAATATGTCTGTGGTTTGATATCTGAACAAATGGGGATCTCAGTCTTACACACTCTGTTGGAAAGCCATGAAGGTGTGGCAATGGGCAATTTCATCTCAATGGTTTCTGGCAGCAATGCACATCTCCGGGAAGTCCAACATTTTATTGGACAGCCTGAGAAGGAACATCTTTGATCCTGCACAAAAATGAAAAATGACCCCATGACAGTTGAAACAGGAGAAATAAAATCTTTCACGTGAATAAAATCCAATCAAAAATCCACAAAAAAAAAAAAAAAAAAAAGCTTTAACAAAAACTTATTAAACCATAAGTTAAGCACTTTTGTCTTACTACTTTTCAGACTTCACCAGAACTAATCATTCAACCCGATTTTTCATTTTTTTGTGCAGTTGTTTTTGGTTACTGGTACATTTATTTGCACTTAATCTGCTTGTTGTTTTGGTAATATCCTTCATCCTCACAAGTGGTCCCTGACCCCAAGGGTAGTGACCGTGATCTTCCGTCGTTGGGGCACTCCATGCTGCTGTTTGCTGCCCCACCCAACACCAAGTGCAACAGTTTTTATTCCCTAGTTCCTCCACAGGAAATGCCAACCATGGATGCTCTTCTATATGCTTGGCCCCCCAGGTCCCCTGTACGCTTACCTTCCTACTCCTCTTATAGTAAAGTTTCTTCAGAAAGCTGCCTGCTGCAGAGCAATCGTGATTCTCATTGCTCCCTTTTGGCTCCAGTTGTGGTTCCCTTTCCTATGGCCTCTTCTTCAGTACGTTCCCTGGGTGTTGGGTCGCATACTGCACGCTTACCTTCCTACTCCTCTTATAGTAAAGTTTCTTCAGAAAGCTGCCTGCTGCAGAGCAATCATGATTCTCATTGCTCCCTTTTGGCTCCAGTTGTGGTTCTCTTTCCTATGGCCTCTTCTTCAGTACGTTCCCTGGGTGTTGGGTCGCATACTGCATTTGATCTCTCATCCAACAGGAATTTTGCCACCCAAACTCAGGGCTGTCAAATTATAAGGTTTCACCAATTCCCTTGATAGCCAGAGATCCTAAGCTTTCAGATAAAGTAGTTTACATTTTATCATCCTCTCAGAAACCATCTATATGAAAGGTCTATGCTAGTAAATGGAAGCATTTCACTATACGGGAATCTTCTGAAGGCTGGGATCCTTTTTCATCTCCTCTGTATGCCATTCTTGACTTTCTTGCTGATATGTTTCACTCTGGGTCTAGCTATTCTACTATTAAGGTTCAGCTAACCTCTATTTCCAACTTCCATACTGGCAGAGGCAATACCCCAGTAGCGGCTCTGAAGGTTTTAAGGCTTTTCTTAAGGGAACATTCTTACTGTGACCTCCTATTCAGGATCCCTTTCCTCCTTGGGATTTACCCTTCAAGCTTCATATTTTCACTGACCCTTCTTTTTTGAGCCTTCAGCCAGTCTCCTTGAAGCTGTTGTCTTGGATGATACTTTATGTCAAACTGAAGGCTTTATCCTCGTTACCTCCATATCCGTTTTTTCAGAAGGACAGGGTTTCTCCTACACTGATCCTACGTTTTTGCCTAAGATGGCTTCTGAGACTATTTTGAATCAGGCCATTCATTTGAGTGTGTTTTCCCAAATTAAGGGAGTAGTTGCTGCATTGTCTTGACATTCACAGACAGTTGAGATTCTATTTGGACAGGACCAGGATAAAGTCAACTTTATCTAAATGGCTCTCAGATTGCTTTTCCTTTGGGGTACCGTTTGATAAGAAAGTTTTACCACATAGGCAAAAAGGTCATTCAAAGACAGCAATAGCTACTTCTATGGCTTTTTTTTTTTTCTCAAGAGCTTCTTTTGATGATATTTGCGCTGAGGCTACTTGAGCAGGTAAACACACTTTTGTTTCACATTACAAGCTGGATATACAGCCAAGGTTCAGGGCCTCTTTTGGTTCCACCATGTTGTGAAATGTTCTTTCTTTGGGCATCCTGGAATGATATGTGGCTGGGGATTCTGTCTCACAGGTTGAAGACAGCAGGAAAAGACAACATCGGATATGAAAGTTATGTCCTTACCATAATGATAGATTCATGTTGTCTGTTTCCATCTGGTTCAACCATCCCTTCCTCCTATCCCTCTCCTGTGAAATATTTTGTCCAGGGCAGTAGGCTGTTTAGCTTCTCTCCATCCATCTTGAGGTCCCTGATTATGGGCCTAGAGTATTTACATCTTCGTGATTAAGTATGATGGGAGGGACAAACTATCTGAAGTGAGAGAGGTCAGAACAAGGTGGTGCGGGTAGAGAAGGCAGAGCTCCAGGGATGAAGTCTTTGGAATTAGCTGGTCTTAGATCAGAGTCAGATCTGATAATCCACAGGTTGAACCATATGGAAACAGACACAATGGATCTATCGTTATTGTAAGTATATAACTTTAATTTCCGAAATCCACTCTGCCAAATTCAAGCAAGATGAAAATCTATCTGACCCTGACCACTGTTACCTCCCCTTGAGTCAGCTTCATATCTGTTTCTGGGACTTATATTTCTAGTGTATGTACTCTGCATATTTACGTATCAAATCATAGCTCTCATACCTTTTTTTTTACTTCTTAAGTACACCGACCCACATTCCTTCTCTACCATCACCAGTAAATAACATTCTGACATTAGTAAATTAAAGGACATCTAAGGTCATAAACTGAAAAAGTACATGTCTGATCATATCTTGATCATCTATGTAGTAGTAATGTTTCAGTATCACTGTAATAGGTTAGTATTATTTTCCAAAGTAGCTGTTGCCCAAACTGACACAGTGAGGTATGAAAACACGGACTTAATTTTGTTTTGCAGTTAAGGCTTTTTCTTCTCATATCAGCGTTCTGAGACATTCATGCTTCCCTCTGACACATGCCATGGCACTAAACACTGAACTAACAGACTATGCCAAGCACTTGTGCTATTCAGTTCTAGTGTAACTGAACTATCATAACCTTAAGACAGGAACCAAAAAATAATGCATACAATGATACAAAAAGGCATATATGCTCAATGTATGCTAAACAAAATCAGCTACTGATGACAAAGGGAACATACAGGTATGGTAGGGTGGTGGGTAAGTCTTAAGCACCTATTGTAAAAAGTCCAAAAGTCAGATATACCTGATATGTACACCCATGACAACAGATGATGTCAGAAGGGGCTTTCTGCAATGGGCGACTACAGAAAGCCCCTTCTGATATTATCTCAAGAGGCATTCTGCAGTGGGGAACTACTGAAAAGAATCCCATGCAACAAAAACTAAAGCAAACATAAGCTAAAGCCACACAATTGCCAAACAGGAAAACCTCAGAAGGTCAAATCCTGCAACAAAAACAAATGAGGCCTAACTCTTAGGATCATGGCACAAGTAATAACATTAGGTGAAGGTGGGGAAAATGACAAAGTAAAGCTTAAGGGAGTATCTGGGGAAAAAGGAGGAGGATCCTTGCATTATCCCACTCCTGTAACCTGTCCTTAAAGATGCCAACTTTTGCAATTTAGCTCCTTCCCTAAAGCGGAGGATGACATCTCCTTGCATTATCCCACTCCTGTAACCTGTCCTTAAAGATGCCAACTTTTGCGATTTAGCTCCTTCCCTAAAGCAGAGGATGACCTCTACAAATCCTCAGATAAGTAGGGAAAGATTCTAACTAAACATCCTAGGTTAGTCTCTTATGGGAGATTTTTGGTCCAGAAAAGATCCCATATAAAACACACACACACACACACACACACACACACACACACACACACACACACACACACACTTATGTGAGCATATGCTGATTTATCTAAATGCATAAGCATCAAGGCATAAGTGATCAAGGCTGACATTTCAAAGCTCAACATGCTGAAAAAAAACACATCAAGACAGGGGAAAAAAAAGATTGCAAAAGGCAACAAATATTTTCTTTTCTGATCTATTACACAAAGCCCTAGCACTAAATTCAGACATACTTGAATAGTGATAGTGTTATGGAAAGAGAATTTTTTTAAGGTACAGTGTAGGGTTGGAGTTAGTGGCAAGGTAAGGGTGCTCATGCATTTTAAGGATGACACCAACTTATTAATAAATAACACTGACCCCAACCTCAACCTTACCTTAGAAAAACCTTTTCCTTAACACTGCTTCAAGACACTTGGACACGGATCATATAGAGCAACACATGCACCCACAACACCAAGCCTTTACTCTAACCTTAATCCACAAACACTCATGCACACACACCCACCCAAACACTGGCAATTTCAGCATTAAAATTCTGAATCCACAACCACTCGATTTATTTGTTTCAACATTTGTAACACTCGATCAGAACTCTCGACCAACTTACCAGTCAGCTCACTCCATTAACAAAATGCTAATTTAACAGAGTGAATAAAACACACACACACACATACATATATACCCTTTAGAAATTCTCAGTTAAAATTAAAATGTTATACAATCAACAATGAATTAACATATGACAGTCACAGTTGTCTCCTAGCTTTTCTCAACACTGGTTTAACTTAAAATGTTTACTTTTCAACTTCTGCCAGTATTTGACTGTAATTTACACTGCCATCTAGCTTACATGATTCTACGTAAGCTGATTTGGATGGGAGAATTAATGCAGGCTATGTGTAATGACACAGTCACAGAAGTGCAAACAGTGCCTGGAGTCACAGCAGGGTTCCCAGTGAGAATTGTTGTGCATTACGGTTCAGCTCTGTGTCTGCTCCTTTCCACACTGGTGATGGACTCCATTAGCAAACAGGTCAGAGGGGACAGATCAAGAAAGCTACTCTATGCTAATGATGTGACAGTCTAAACAGAAACTTCAGCAAATAAGGGACTGAAATGAAGGCACATGGGATGAAAGTGCGTACATCCCAAACAGTGGTCATGGTAACTAACACAGGGGAGAAGCTGAAAACTGAGATAGAAGGGAAAATAGTGGGACAGCTTAACAACTTCAAGTATCTAGGATACATTGTTGAGGAGGGAAGTCTGAATGAAAAATTAAGAGCTAGAATCTTGGGTACTGCACACAAGTAGCACAAAGTGTCAGAAACAGACAGTGACAGAAGAATGCCAAAGACACTGAAGAGTAAGGTGGACAAATCAGTTACTGGAAAGTGATGGCAGAGCAACTCAGAAGCCTGAGGTGGTGGTGGTGATGATGTGCCTGAGATAGGTAGTAGGATGCACATTGTGATACAGATATCAGAGCAGTAGCCAACATAGTCTGAACTGCAGAGAAGGTCAAGAACCATGTACAGGAAAACAGAAGATGATATGGGGAAACAGCAGAAAGGCAAGATATGATGACACCCAACCAAGAGATGGATGGATTGCACAGGCATGACCTTTGAAGAAGGTAGGAGAGTGTCTCTGAATTGGGAAATGTGGCAACAGTTGATAAGACACCCTGACTCCATGCAGTGCAGGGAAAAAGGGGACTATAGACAGTGATGATGACAATGATCTAGCTTATCTGTACCCAAGTCTGACAGTACAACTGTTCCTTGACATTACATAAATCATTGGTAGGCCCTGAAACGTAAAATTACAGACCTAGTCTGTTTTGCTAACAGTATTAACCAATGTATTTTGCTACAAATATGTCTTATGCGTTCTTTAATTCTACTACAAAACGTATATAATATTTTCCTGACACTGGTTAAATACAGAATGCCTTACACTCCAAACCAAATACATTACTGTTAAGAGAAAAAGTTTTAAAACATACTGTTATTTGTCTCTTTCTCCCATCTAGTAAAATGAATACGCTATTTGCTGAAGTGTTGGTAAGAAAAGGTCATTGAACCATGTTTAGTAAAGATGGGCTTTACCTATGATAGATGTAGTTTGCTTATGAACTTGAATAACTTTTAGTTATGTACTCACCATAACTTCAGATGTTTGGGATCCATCTCGCCTACATTCTGACTGATGGGTTCGGAGCCGATCCCTCGGCTCCGACTCGGCACGCTTATGCCAAAGAGCGAAGTCTCTTACTGGCTGAGCTTACCATATCCCAGGATGCACCACTACCAGTCCCCCAGATCTAGTTTGTCCGCATACATGCACACATGCACACCCTGCTTATATAACATAGTCAGATGAAACAAGATAAACAGTAGTACTCAAAACCGTTCAATCTCTTCTGATCTCCAAGGCAGGGGGAAGGAGGGTGGGTGTTAGGAATGTAGGCGAGATGGATCCCAAACATCTGAAGTTATGGTGAGTACATAACTAAAAGATGTTATGTGATCCTATCTCTACATTCTGACTGATGGGACAGCGTCCTAGCACCTGAATCCTGGGTGGCTCACTGGAAAACACTCCTGAGTACCGTGGAACCAAATGAAGCTCGTCCTTTAGATGCCACATCCAATTTGTAGTGGGAAATGAAAGTGTGCGGATTGGACCAAGTAGCAGCACAGATTTCCGATATAGCGAGCTTGGAATGAAAAGCTATAGAAGTAGCCATAGCTCTGGTAGAATGAGCCTTGATAGATGTTGTAAGTTGCTTATTCAAGAAGAATAAGCCTGAGTTATGCAATCTCTGATCCATTTTGAGATAGTAGCTTTTGTGATGGTTTGGCCCAGTTTATTATCTGAGAAGGACACAAACAACTGGTCTGACTTACGGTTGCTGAGTCCTGTCTAAATAGAAGCGTAATTGCCTGTGAACATCCAATTTATGAAGAGTGTATTCTGCTTCATTGGAGAATTTTGGGAAGAAAACCGGTAGCTCTAGAGATTGTTGGAGGCAGAAACTAGAACAGACCTTTGGGACAAAGGATGGATTAGGCCTAAGTGATACTCTATCCTTGTGGAAAATCAAGTACGGTGGCTTAATAGACAGGGCTTGAAGCTCTGAAACTCTTCTTGCAGTAATTGCAACTAAGAAGGCAGTTTTCCAAGACAGATATTTTAACTCGCATGTAGCAGCCGGGTTCGAAGGGGGATGTTAATGCACGAGCACCAAATCAAGATCCCACGGAGGTGCAGGATGAAAAATTGGTGGTCTTAATAGGCTCGCACCTTTAATGAAAGTTTTGCATAGTCTGCTGCTCATCAAAGGAGGATCCATGGATTCGTGGAATTTAGAGATAGCAGCTAGTTGGACTTTAATAGTTGAGACAGAAGATCCCTGATTAAACAGGGATGTTAAGAATTTCAAGACCTCTGGGACAGGAGCAGTGATAGGGTCTAAGCCCTTGAGTTGACGCCAGATAGCAAACCTCTTCCACTTACTAAGGTACAATTTGTTAGTGGTGGGTTTGTGGGCCGAAGATAAAATGTGAACAACTTCCGGGTCTAGTGTGTGCCTTCTAACTAAAGTCGGAAGTGGAGGAGCCAAGCTGTCAATTTCAAAGATTGAAGGGACTGATGCCGATGTCCCGACTGATGGATTAGCAAGTCCGGAATTAGGTCTAAAGTCCACGGATCGTCCACTGCATGCTTCTTCAGGTAGGGAAACCATACCTGACGAGGCCAGTATGGGGCAATCAGTATCATTGAAGACCCCAGTTGAGAAGCTTTTTGAATAACTCTGGGAAGAAGCGGAATTGGAGGAAAGGCATAAAGTAGCCCTGTTGGCCAAGGTTGTGCTAGAGCATCCATGGCTGGTACTCCCTGATGTGGGATCAAGGAGAAGAACCTTTGGCACTTGGTGTTTAGTGGAGTTGCAAATAGGTCGCAGCACGGCGTCCCCCATCTCCTGAAAACCTGAGCTGCTACTGTGTGGTTTAGAGACCACTCGTGAGGAGAGAGAATTGTCCTGCTCAATTTGTCATTTGTCTGCCAATATATTTGATTTTCCCGGAATGTGGGTCGCTACCAAGAAGCGGTTGGTAGCTACAGCCCATTCCCACACTCTCATGGCCTCTCTGCAAAGGGGGTATGATCTGGTCCCTCCTTGTTTGTTCAGATACCAAACCACCGACATGTTGTCTGTGTGGATGGCGATGATGCCCTGAGGAAGAAACTTGTGTAAGGCTTGTAGGGATAGAAGTACAGCCCTCATCTCCAACACGTTGATGTGGAGAAGAGCTTCGTCTGGAAGCCAGGAACCCTGAACTAGCCTGCCCAGACAATGCCCCCCCCACCCTATCTGGGAGGCATCTGTCGTCAGGGTAACCACTGGAGAGGGAGAACAAAGGGTTTTCCTTGATCCAAATTGGATGTCTGAAGCCACCAGCGAGGTCCCTTTTGCATATTTCCGTAATCATGATGTGATGATTGAGGGAAGATCCTGAAAGACCATTGAGTTGACAATAGCCACTGAAGAATCCTCATGTGTAATCTTGCCAGAGGAACTAAAAGAACCGTGGCAGACATTGAGCCTAAAACTTGTAGAACCATCCTGGCTGGGGCTTTGGATCTCGAGATCAGAGCTTGAACTTGGCCCTGTAAAGTTTGGATCCTTTCGGCAGGAAGAAAGACGCATCAATCTTGAGTCTATCTCTGCTCCTATAAACTTTATGCGTTGAGAGGGCAGCAAGACAGACTTTGACCAATTGAATGTAATCCCCAGGGTAATACCCAGGAGATGGTGGCTTTGAGGTTGTCCATTAGTAGATGCCTGGTGGTGGCAGTCAGGAGCCAGTCGTCGAGATAGGGAAACACTTGGAATCAAGACTTCTCAGGTGAGCCGTCACTACTGCCAAACACTTGGTGAACACCCTGGGGGCTGTGGTGAGACCAAAGGGCATAGCAAAATTGGTAATGACTGACTCCCAGGCTGAAGCGCAGATACCTCCTGGACGCCTGATGTATCGGTATGTGATAATAGGCATCCTTGAGGTCTATGGAGCACATCCAAACATTCTTCTCCAACAATGGGAGAATGGATTGTAACGTGACCATTCGAATTTGGATTTAGACGGATTGGTTCAGTCTGCTGAGATCCAATATTGGTCTCAGGTCCCCTGTCTTTTGGCACTAAAAGAACCTGGAGTAATTTCCTGATCCGATCTGGTCTGTGGGGACCGGTTGGATGACTCCTTTCTAGCAGCTTTAAAGCTTCTGCGGCTGCCATTTCCCTTGACTAGGTGGTGGGTCCGGGATTCTTTTGGACGGTGGGGAGTATGTGAATGGGATGGTGTAACCTCCGGCAATGATCCGAAGCACCCATCTGTCCTGAGTGATTGACTCCCAGGCTTTTAGGTGCTTGGCAAACGACACCCGACTGGCTCCAGAGCACAGCCGGGCAATCCCTCATGGCGTGTGGGAGGCTGAAGAGCCACGAAAGGACTCGCGGTCTCCAGAAGTGCGGGGCCCTCTGCAGCCTCTGGGACGGCCTCCCTGAAAAATTTCCCGTCCTCTGCCTCTGGAAGGGGAATCTTCCTGCTGTTGGGAGAAAAACTTGCGAGATTTGCGGAACCACATTTTCCCCCTCCTTTAGCCTTGGGGTAAGGCCGAAGGGAGTGGAATAACGGGCACCCACGGCAGATAAAGTTTTCCCTCCTGCTCACAGCGGTAAGGGTGTCTTTAACCTTGGGTCCAAACAATGAGGACCCATCAAAGGAGCGTCGTGCGAAGGAAGACTTGAAGGCCTCCAAACTGACACAAGCGGAGCCAGGCTTGTCTCCGTAGAGCCACGCCTGTGCCTGCCGCTCTACCCGCCCCTTCGGACGCATAGGAAATGACCCTCATGGACGAGTTAGAAATTGGCGTGGATAGCTAACTGAGAGCTAACCGTGGGCTAGCTGCTCAGGTAGGTTACCCGAGGAATCTGACAACTCCTTGACCAGATCCTCTGAAGCCTGGTAAAATGTGCCAAATAATTCAGAGACCTTAAAGTAAAGGCCGCTGAAGTCAGGGTGCGCTTCCGCACCTGTCCATACTGCAAGAGTCCTTGTTAGGAGGATGGAGGGACTTTGAAGCCTGTGCCACGTGCTGTTGTGTAGCAGATGCCACCACCATGGCATCTACAGCCCCCAAAACCCCCTCTGACACATGCCATGGCACTAAACACTGAACTAACAGACTATGCCAAGCACTTGTGCTATTCAGTTCTAGTGTAACTGAACTATCATAACCTTAAGACAGGAACCAAAAAATAATGCATACAATGATACAAAAAGGCATATATGCTCAATGTATGCTAAACAAAATCAGCTACTGATGACAAAGGAACATACAGGTATGGTAGGGTGGTGGGTAAGTCTTAAGCACCTATTGTAAAAAGTCCAAAAGTCAGATATACCTGATATGTACACCCATGACAACAGATGATGTCAGAAGGGGCTTTCTGCAATGGTGACTACAGAAAGCCCCTTCTGATATTATCTCAAGAGGCATTCTGCAGTGGGGAACTACTGAAAAGAATCCCAAGCAACAAAAACTAAAGCAAACATAAGCTAAAGCCACACAATTGCCAAACAGGAAAACCTCAGAAGGTCAAATCCTGTAACAAAAACAAATGAGGCCTAACTCTTAGGATCATGGCACAAGTAATAACATTAGGTGAAGGTGGGGAAAATGACAAAGTAAAGCTTAAGGGAGTATCTGGGGAAAAAGGAGGAGGATCCTTGCATTATCCCACTCCTGTAACCTGTCCTTAAAGATGCCAACTTTTGCGATTTAGCTCCTTCCCTAAAGCGGAGAATGACATCTCCTTGCATTATCCCACTCCTGTAACCTGTCCTTAAAGATGCCAACTTTTGCGATTTAGCTCCTTCCCTAAAGCGGAGGATGACCTCTACAAATCCTCAGATAAGTAGGGAAAGATTCTAACTAAACATCCTAGGTTAGTCTCTTATGGGAGATTTTTGGTCCAGAAAAGATCCCATATAAAACACACACACACACACACACACACACACACACACACACACACACACTTATGTGAGCATATGCTGATTTATCTAAATGCATAAGCATCAAGGCATAAGTGATCAAGGCTGACATTTCAAAACTCAACATGCTGAAAAAAAAGATTGCAAAAGGCAACAAATATTTTCTTTTCTGATCTATTACACAAAGCCCTAGCACTAAATTCAGACATACTTGAATAGTGATAGTGTTATGGAAAGAGAATTTTTTTAAGGTACAGTGTAGGGTTGGAGTTAGTGGCAAGGTAAGGGTGCTCATGCATTTTAAGGATGGCACCAACTTATTAATACATAACACTGACCCCAACCTCAACCTTACACCTTACCTTAGAAAAACCTTTTCCTTAACACTGCTTCAAGACACTTGGACACGGATCATATAGAGCAACACATGCACCCACAACACCAAGCCTTTACTCTAACCTTAATCCACAAACACTCATGCACACACACCCACCCAAACACTGGCAATTTCAGCATTAAAATTCTGAACCCACAACCACTCGATTTATTTGTTTCAACATTTGTAACACTTGATCAGAACTCTCGACCAACTTACCAGTCAGCTCACTCCATTAACAAAATGCTAATTCAACAGAGTGAATAAAACACACACACACACATACATATATACCCTTTAGAAATTCTCAGTTAAAATTAAAATGTTATACAATCAACAATGAATTAACATATGACAGTCACAGTTGTCTCCTAGCTTTTCTCAACACTGGTTTAACTTAAAATTGTTTTCAACTTAAATTTTGACTTAATTTACACTGCCATCTAATTTACGATCTACTAAGCTGATTTGTGGAGAATTAATGGGTATGTGTAATGACACAGTCACAGAAGTGCAAACAGTGCCTGGAATGTTTACTTTTCAACTTCTGCCAGTATTTGACTGTAATTTACACTGCCATCTAGCTTACATGATTCTACGTAGCTGATTTGGATGGGATAATGCAGGCTATGTGAAATGACACAGTCACAGAAGTGCAAACAGTGCCTGGAGTCAAGCAGGGTTCCCAGTGAGAATTGTTGTGCATAAGGTTCAGCTCTGTGTGCTCCTTTCCACACTGGTGATGGACTCCATTAGAAACAGGTCAGAGGGACAACAGAAAGCTAAACTAGTAGAAGGGAAAATTAAACAGCTTACAATAAGGACTGAAATGAGGAGGGAAGCTGAAGAAAAATTAAGAGCTAGAAAAAAAAAAAAAAAAAAAAAAAAAAAAAAAAAAAAAAAAAAAAAAAAAAAAAAAAAAAAAAAAAAAAAAAAAAAAAAAAAAAAAAAAAAAAAAAAAAAAAAAAAAAAAAAAAAAAAAAAAAAAAAAAAAAAAAAAAAAAAAAAAAAAAAAAAAAAAAAAAAAAAAAAAAAAAAAAAAAAAAAAAAAAAAAAAAAAAAAAAAAAAAAAAAAAAAAAAAAAAAAAAAAAAAAAAAAAAAAAAAAAAAAAAAAAAAAAAAAAAAAAAAAAAAAAAAAAAAAAAAAAAAAAAAAAAAAAAAAAAAAAAAAAAAAAAAAAAAAAAAAAAAAAAAAAAAAAAAAAAAAAAAAAAAAAAAAAAAAAAAAAAAAAAAAAAAAAAAAAAAAAAAAAAAAAAAAAAAAAAAAAAAAAAAAAAAAAAAAAAAAAAAAAAAAAAAAAAAAAAAAAAAAAAAAAAAAAAAAAAAAAAAAAAAAAAAAAAAAAAAAAAAAAAAAAAAAAAAAAAAAAAAAAAAAAAAAAAAAAAAAAAAAAAAAAAAAAAAAAAAAAAAAAAAAAAAAAAAAAAAAAAAAAAAAAAAAAAAAAAAAAAAAAAAAAAAAAAAAAAAAAAAAAAAAAAAAAAAAAAAAAAAAAAAAAAAAAAAAAAAAAAAAAAAAAAAAAAAAAAATTTTTTTTTTTTTTTTTTTTTTTTTTTTTTTTTTTTTTTTTTTTTTTTTTTTTTTTTTTTTTTTTTTTTTTTTTTTTTTTTTTTTTTTTTTTTTTTTTTTTTTTTTTTTTTTTTTTTTTTTTTTTTTTTTTTTTTTTTTTTTTTTTTTTTTTTTTTTTTTTTTTTTTTTTTTTTTTTTTTTTTTTTTTTTTTTTTTTTTTTTTTTTTTTTTTTTTTTTTTTTTTTTTTTTTTTTTTTTTTTTTTTTTTTTTTTTTTTTTTTTTTTTTTTTTTTTTTTTTTTTTTTTTTTTTTTTTTTTTTTTTTTTTTTTTTTTTTTTTTTTTTTTTTTTTTTTTTTTTTTTTTTTTTTTTTTTTTTTTTTTTTTTTTTTTTTTTTTTTTTTTTTTTTTTTTTTTTTTTTTTTTTTTTTTTTTTTTTTTTTTTTTTTTTTTTTTTTTTTTTTTTTTTTTTTTTTTTTTTTTTTTTTTTTTTTTTTTTTTTTTTTTTTTTTTTTTTTTTTTTTTTTTTTTTTTTTTTTTTTTTTTTTTTTTTTTTTTTTTTTTTTTTTTTTTTTTTTTTTTTTTTTTTTTTTTTTTTTTTTTTTTTTTTTTTGGGACTAAAAGAACCTGGAGTAATTTCCTGATCCGATCTGGTCTGTGGGGACCGGTTGGATGACTCCTTTCTAGCAGCTTTAAAGCTTCTGGCTGCCATTTCCCTTTGACTGGGTGGTGGGTCCGGGATTCTTTTGGACGGTGGGGGAGTATGTGAATGGGATGGTGTAACCTCCGGCAATGATCCGAAGCACCCATCTGTCCTGAGTGATTGACTCCCAGGCTTTTAGGTGCTTGGCAAACGACACCCGACTGGCTCCAGGCAGCACAGCCGGGCAATCCCTCATGGCGTGTGGGAGGCTGAAGAGCCACGAAAGGACTCGCGGTCTCCAGAATTGCGGGCCCTCTGCCGCCTCTGGGACGGCGCTCCCTGAAAAATTTCCCGTCCTCTGCCTCTGGAAGGGGAATCTTCCTGCTGTTGGGAGAAAAACTTGAGATTTGGAACCACATTTTCCCTCCTTTAGCCTTGGGGTAAGGCCGAAGGGAGTGGAATAACGGCACCCGGCAGATAAAGTTTTCCCTCCTGCTCACAGCGGTAAGGGTGTCTTTAACCTTGGGTCCAAACAATGAGGACCCATCAAAGGGAGCGTCGTGAAGGAAGACTTGAAGGCCTCCAGAACTGACACAAGCGGAGCCAGGCTTGTCTCCGTAGAGCCACGCCTGTGCCTGCGCTCTACCGCCTTCGGCCGCATAGGAAATGAGCCTCATGGACGAGTTAGAAATTGGCGTAAGGATAGCCAACTGAGAGCTAACCGACTGGGCTAGCTGCTCAGGTAGGTTACCCGAGGGAATCTGACAACTCCTTGACCAGATCCCTCTGAAGCCTGGTAAAATATGACAAATAATTTAGAGATCTTAAAGTAAAGGCCCCTGAACACAGGGTGCGCTTCCCCTACCTGTCCATACTCCTAGACTCCTTATTAGGAGGATGGACGGACGTTGAAGCCTCTGCCATGTCCTTTTGTGTAGCAGATGCCACCACCATGGCATCTACAGCCACCCCTTTAGTAAGGAACCCCTTCTCGGGGAGCAGACAAAATTTATTTGGCGAGAAGGACTGGTTCCACGGTATCTGGATGTTCCCACGCCCTTGACAAACTAAATCCAGAAGCTCGTCAAGGGCGGAGACACCCAGGAGGCGGAGGCTGAGCCCCAAAGGCCTTGAGGAGCACTGACTCGTCAGCAGAGGGGTTTGGATATCCAGCCGCCTCGTTGTTTGAGGATCTCTAAGATGTCTGCAAATGAGACATCATCCGAGGCGACTGGGACCCCTCTGCATCATCCAGATCAGTGTCTGATGTAATAGACTCGGGGAGTCCACGTGCTTCCTCTTGCACGATCTCTTCCTTGGGGTTCCTCCGAAGACAACTCGAAGAACCCTCAGGAGGAGGGAACCCCACTGGGGTAACCTCAGGCCCCGGGCTCCGCTGACTATGGACAGGGAACTGCCAAAGACCCAGTCTCCACGCCCAGGGAAGGTGCCGGTAAAGCCGGAGATGGCGAAGAGGACTTGGCCAAGGCACTCCTCATGGCTCAGCCGGACCCCAGAATCCTGGGAGTGTCCGGTCCCCAGAGCCGTGATAGCCAACGGAAGTCCCGCAAGCACCGAGGGGAGGCTCGGAACCAGCATAGGTCCCAAACATCACCCCGGTCCAGCCGAAGAAGTCCGCTACCAAACTCGGACCCGAGGCCGGGTTGGAGTAAGGGTCGGAGCCGACCCTGATATCTCCACCGCTCCAACAGCACCTGCTCCACGGAGCAGCGGTCGGAGAGGAATGGCAATGGGTGGGCAAGGTCATCGGCTCCGAAGCCAACTGGGTCGGAACCGAAACAAATTTTGGAAGACTGGGGACTGGAACAGTCTTTGGAGCACCCTGTCTATATCAGAATCTGACATCCTCGAAGACCGAGAGGAAACAGAACGGGTTCGAGATGGCCTCTCAAGCCCCAAGGACTAGGGGACCGGCTCCGAGAGACTGACAACTATCGCGAGGAATACACACCAGATCCATCGGTGCCGAGGTGGACTTGGCGCCGAGGAGGAAGTGTCTGGCGGCACCTTTGTCGGCTCCGAGAGCAGTGGAGCCGGCAGTGACCCGCCTCTCCCCAGCCATCGGCTCAAGCCAGAGGAGTCGATATGGGCATCGAGGCAGACGTTCGACCTCGGCTCAAGTCCTTGAGCGAGGTGCCTTTTTTCGATCGGATCCACGGACTGGTCGGAGCCGCCGAGAGGAATATGTGAGCATATGCTGATTTATCTAAATGCATAAGCATCAAGGCATAAGTGATCAAGGCTGACATTTCAAAACTCAACATGCTGAAAAAAGATTGCAAAAGGCAACAAATATTTTCTTTTCTGATCTATTACACAAAGCCCTAGCACTAAATTCAGACATACTTGAATAGTGATAGTGTTATGGAAAGAGAATTTTTTTAAGGTACAGTGTAGGGTTGGAGTTAGTGGCAAGGTAAGGGTGCTCATGCATTTTAAGGATGACACCAACTTATTAATCATACACTGACCCCAGACCTCCTTCCGGGAGCTTAAAAATTTTCCTTAACACTGCTTCAAGACACTTGGACACGGATCATATAGAGCAACACATGCACCCACAACACCAAGCCTTTACTCTAACCTTAATCCACAAACACTCATGCACACACACCCACCCAAACACTGGCAATTTCAGCATTAAAATTCTGAATCCACAACCACTCCATTTATTTGTTTCAACATTTGTAACACTCGATCAGAACTCGACCAACTTACCAGTCAGCTCACTCCATTAACAAAATGCTAATTCAACAGAGTGAATAAAACACACACACACACATACATATATACCCTTTAGAAATTCTCAGTTAAAATTAAAATGTTATACAATCAACAATGAATTAACATATGACAGTCACAGTTGTCTCCTAGCTTTTCTCAACACTGGTTTAACTTAAAATGTTTTCAACCTATTTGACTTTACACTGCCATCTATGATCAAGCTGATTTGGATGGGAGAATTAATGCAGGCTATGTGTAATGACACAGTCACAGAAGTGCAAACAGTGCCTGGAATGTTTACTTTTCAACTTCTGCCAGTATTTGACTGTAATTTACACTGCCATCTAGCTTACATGATTCCCTGATTTGGATGGGATAATGCAGGCTATGTGTGACACAGTCACAGAAGTGCAAACAGTGCCTGGAGTCAGCAGGGTTCCCAGTGAGAATTGTTGTGCATGGTTCAGCTCTGTGTGCTCCTTTCCACACTGGTGATGGACTCCATTAGCAAACAGGTCAGAGGGACAGATCAAAGCTACTCTATGCTAATGATGTGACAGTCTAAACAGAAACTTCAGCAAATAAGGGACTGAAATGAAGGCACATGGGATGAAAGTCATCCCAAACAGTGGTCATGGTAACTAACAGGAGAAGCTGAAAACTGAGATAGAAGGGAAAATAGTGGGACAGCTTAACAACTTCAAGTATCTAGGATACATTGTTGAGAAGTCTGAATGAAAAATTAAGAGCTAGAATCTTGGGTGCACAAGTAGCACAAAGTGTCAGAAACAGACAGTAGAAGAATGCAAGACAATGAAGAGTGGACAAATCAGTTACTGGAAAGTGATGGCAGAGCAACTCAGAAGCCTGAGGTGGTGGTGGTGATGATGCCTGAGATAGGTAGTAGGATGCACATTGTGATACAGATATCAGAGCAGTAGCCAACATAGTCTGAACTGCAGAGAAGGTCAAGAACCATGTAAAAAACAGAGATGATATGGAAACAGCAGAAAGGCAAGATATGATGACCAACCAAGAGATGGATGGATTGCACAGGCATGACCTTTGAAGAAGGTAGGAGTGTCTCTGAATTGGGAAATGTGGCAGACACCCTGACTCCATGCAGTGCAGGGAAAGGACTATAGACAGTGATGATGACAATGATCTAGCTTATCTGTACCCAAGTCTGACAGTACAACTGTTCCTTGACATTACATAAATCATTGGTAGGCCCTGAAGAAAATTACAGACCTAGTCTGTTTTGCTAACAGTATTAACCAATGTTTTTTATAAATATGTCTTATCGTTTTATTCACTAAAACGTATATAATATTTTCCTGACACTTGGTTAAAAATACCAGCCGCCTCGTTGTTTGAGGATCTCTAAGATGTCTGCAAATGAGACATCATCCGAGGCACTGGGACCCCTCTGCATCATCCAGATCAGTGTCTGATGTAATAGACTCGGGGAGTCCACGTGCTTCCTCTTGCACGATCTCTTCCTTGGGGTTCCTCCGAAGACAACTCAAGAACCCTCAGGAGGAGGGAACCCCACTGGGGTAACCTCAGGCCCCGGGCTCCGCTGACTATGGACAGGGAACTGCCAAAGACCCAGTCTCCACGCCCAGGGAAGGTGCCGGTAAAGCCGGAGATGGCGAAGGACTTGGCCAAGGCACTCCTCATGGCTCAGCCGGACCCCCCGAATCCTGGGAGTGTCCGGTCCCCAGAGCCGTGATAGCCAACGGAAGTCCCGCGAAGCACCGAGGGGAGGCTCGGAACCAGCATAGGTCCCAAACATCACCCCGGTCCAGCCAAGAAGTCCGTACAAACTCGGACCCGAAAGGCCGGTTGGAGTAAGGGTCGGAGCCGACCCTGATATCTCCACCGCTCCAACAGCACCTGCTCACGGAGCAAGCGGTCGGAGAGGAATGGCAATGGGTGGAAGGTCATCGGCTCAAGCCAACTGGGTCGGAACCGAAACAAATTTTGGAAGACTGGGGACTGGAACAGTCTTTGGAGCACCCTGTCTATATCAGAATCTGACATCCTCGAGACCGAGAGGAAACAGAACGGGTTCGAGATGGCCTCTCAACGCCCCAAGGACTAGGGGACCGGCTCCGAGGAGACTCGACAACTATCGCCGAAGGAATAAAACACCAGATCCATCGGTGCCGAGGTGGACTTGCGCCGAGGAGGAAGTGTCTGAGCGGGCAACCTTTGTCGGCTCCGAGAGCAGTGGAGCCCGAAGTGACCCGCCTCCCATGCCCCAGCCATCGGCTCCAAGCCAGAGGAGTCGAAATGGTGGCATCGAGGCAGACGTTCGACCTCGGCTCCAAGTCCTTGGAGCAGGAGAGCCTGCCTTGTTTTTAGCGTCGGATCCACGGACTGGTCGGAGCCGACGCCTTTCTTTGGCGGAGAAGGAGAGGATGCCAACGCTTCTTCAAAGAAGGTTTAATTAATCCCTTAAGAATCAATTTATTTTTCCTCTCCTGGAGGACCCTTGAGGAAAAAGCGTGACATCACTACATGATTCCTGTAAATGTTTTGCCCCAAGCAATACAGAGAGTGATGTCGTGATGGACATTTTGAAGCTACATTTTTCACATTTCTTAAAGCCAAGGCCTAGGATTCTGAGACATTATAGAAATTTTCAGAAAACTAACTGGAAAGAACACTTTACACACCTAGAATAGGCTTACAGTTATCACTATACTCTGAGTTAGTCAAAACACAGCACAAACTCTGTAATTGTAATAATTTCTCTGCTAGTTCTTCTTTTAAAAAGAAATATAAATGATTTGAAACAGAACCAAGTCACCTACAAACAAAAGACCGGAAAGGCCTTCCAGACAAGAGGTACTCTAGTCCACACTCACAACACAAGAATTCACCAAGTGAATTTTGTCAAACACCCCTAAACACAAGAATAGCTGTTAAAACAGCTTTTGTTGAGAATGAAGAAAATCCTGACAGAAAAACTAGTGAAATAATCACTACTTAACTCAGCCAGCTCGAGACCACGCTTCACTTGTTAGCGGCAAACGAGATCTGGGGAATGGTAGTGGTGCATCCTGGGATATGGTAAGCTCAGCCAGTAAGAGACTTGCTCTTTGGCATAGCGTGAGTGAGCCGAGGATCGGCTCGAACCCATCAGTCAGAATGTAGGCAGATAGGATCACATAACATCATCTGTTTTCTATACCTTTTTTTGAATAAAAGGGAGTTTTTAAAATTTTTACCGCCAGTTTGAGAATTCCCACTAGGCTACGAGTAACTATTACAGATCATGGTGCGAGGTGGATGCAGTCAGAAGTGCAAACAGTGCCTGGAGTCACAGCAGGGTTCCCAGTGAGAATTGTTGTGCATTCTGGTTCAGCTCTGTGTCTGCTCCTTTCCACACTGGTGATGGACTCCATTAGCAAACTGGTGGGGTCAGAGGGACAGATCAAGAAAGCTACTCTATGCTAATGATGTGACAGTCTAAACAGAAACTTCAGCAAATAAGGGACTGAAATGAAGGCACATGGGATGAAAGTGCGTATATCCCAAACAGTGGTCATGGTAACTAACACGGGGAGAAGCTGAAAACTGAGATAGAAGGGAAAATAGTGGGACAGCTTAACAACTTCAAGTATCTAGGATACATTGTTGAGGAGGGAAGTCTGAATGAAAATTAAGAGCTAGAATCTTGGGTACTGCACACAAGTAGCACAAAGTGTCAGAAACAGACAGTGACAGAAGAATGCCAAAGACACTGAAGAGTAAGGTGGACAAATCAGTTACTGGAAAGTGATGGCAGAGCAACTCAGAAGCCTGAGGTGGTGGTGGTGATGATGTGCCTGAGATAGGTAGTAGGATGCACATTGTGATACAGATATCAGAGCAGTAGCCAACATAGTCTGAACTGCAGAGAAGGTCAAGAACCATGTACAGGAAAACAGAAGATGATATGGGGAAACAGCAGAAAGGCAAGATATGATGACACGCAACCAAGAGATGGATGGATTGCACAGGCATGACCTTTGAAGAAGGTAGGAGAGTGTCTCTGAATTGGGAAATGTGGCAACAGACACCCTGACTCCATGCAGTGCAGGGAAAAAGGGGACTATAGACAGTGATGATGACAATGATCTAGCTTATCTGTACCCAAGTCTGACAGTACAACTGTTCCTTGACATTACATAAATCATTGGTAGGCCCTGAAACGTAAAATTACAGACCTAGTCTGTTTTGCTAACAGTATTAACCAATGTATTTTGCTCAGTTTTGCTAAAAATATGTCTTATGCGTTCTTTAATTCAACTACAAAACGTATATAATATTTTCCTGACACTGGTTAAATACAGAATGCCTTACACTCCAAACCAAATACATTACTGTTAAGAGAAAAAGTTTTAAAACATACTGTTATTTGTCTCTTTCTCCCATTAGTAAAATGAATACGCTATTTGCTGAAGTGTTGGTAAGAAAAGGTCATTGAACCATGTTTAGTAAAGATGGGCTTTACCTATGATAGATGTAGTTTGCTTATGAACTTGAATAACATCTGTTTTCTATACTTCTGAATAAGAGTTAATTTACTGAGGCAGGCTGTGGAAAATTCCAGCTACCACTGTTGAACTAGTATTCTGTACCTTTTTGAACATTCTGTACTAACTGTGGTTTTGAGGTAAACATTCTACACTAGCTGTGGTTTTGAGGTAAAACATTCTTTTCTGAGGTAAATTGTGATCCTAGATGTTTTTCATAGCCAGCTGTCAGAAATGTAACAAAAGCTATTTTGGCTAGTAACAGGAAAGTATAAAAGTTGATGTCAGTAAACAAGCTGATCAGATTGAGATCATCTTGGCCAACATGTTGCTGTAATCTGGTTAGCAGTTAATAAAGGAAACTTTCATCACCTGAGGCAGATGTGACTCGCTTGAATTTTTTCTTCTGACATTTTGGTCCTTTGGACCGGAAACCTCTACGAAGATACGGATCAGACAGACAGAGAGACCGAAAAACCTGCGCAGGTGAGGGTTTCTTATCTTAAGATTCCCTCGACGGAAAGCCCTCCGACTGATTTGTCGTTGGAAAGAGGCCGGCCGCTCTCTGATCCCTATCTGAGGGACAGTTTCCGAACCAAAGGGGGAAACGGATTCTCATCTGGTTCAGGTAGGATGAAAAACATTTTTTTTTCTTTTAATTTTAATTTAACCTTGTCAACAGGGGTTTTTATTTTTAGTTAAGGGTGGGTAGGAATAATTGTTAAGATTATTTTTGTTAGGATTACTTGTTATTTTGTTAGGATCCCCATTAAGATAGCCCCATTTTGTAATAAGCCCTGTGAAAATAATTTTGATGCAGTCCTAAAATATACAGTCCTAAAATAAGAAATCTAGGGAAACATGGGTTCAAGTTGCTGCAAGTGTGAGAGTGATGAATGTTTAAATGTTGATGCTAAGTATATGAAAAGTTTAAACAAAAATAATGTTAAATTTTTGAAGAAGTGGAAGTTGAAATATGATTTTGAAGGTACACCGAATAAGAATGCCTGTGCAAAATTGGTTAGAGATTTGAAAAAAAGACGCAGGAACTAGAGCTAAAAGCAGAGACAATTGGGATTTCCCCAAGCACAAAAATGGTTAGAAGAAGCAAATAAACGAGCTATAAAAGAAAAACAGTGTCAGGAAAAAGAGAAAATAAATCAAAAGGGATCACTGGTGCCAAGTGGAAACGTAGCTTTATTTTTAGATAAGGAGGATGAGCACACAGTTTGTGCAGTACAAAGGCAGGCAACTGCCCCACCGTATGGTGAAATTGCTGCTGCCATACCGGGGGAACCTCCTCAATATCAGTCAGAAGATGTGGGATCTGTACAGCAGGGTGGGTTATTGGCTGCTCAAGGAAATGTTGTGACCCCTCCAATTTAGCTACAAATTTCCGTAGTACCTAAGGTTGCTTTGCAACAGGTAGACCAACCTATGCAGTTAAGGTCAGACATTGGGCCATTAAACCTTCTGACCATTCAGAAGCTCTTCCCTTAATACAAGTTGCAAACCCACAAGCAGGAGATGTTGGACAAGAACCAACTATTTTAGTTTATCGTCCCTGGGCTAGAGAGGATATCCTTCTGACCATTCAGAAGCTCTTCCCTTAAGTTGCAAACCCACAAGCAGGAGATGTTGGACAAGAACCAACTATTTTAGTTTATCGTCCCTGGGCTAGAGAGGATATAAAACGAGCTACGGATGGTATTCCTCATCCCAATGTTAATTTTCAAAAGTTTTCTGAGGACATAGTTGGTATGCATTTAAGTTATCATCTAAATGGTTTAGAAGTAGAATAAGTAGTGCAACAAATCTTAGGTCCAGATTGGCACTTAGTTTGTGGTACTTGGACATGTAAGGCAGATGACGGCACTACATTAAAGCATAATTCTGGGGTGTTAGACACACGAGTCACTGATCTGTTAAAGAGAATTTCTGATAAGTGGCGTCCAAGAGCAGATTGGACAGTAATAAATCAGTGCATCCAAAATGATGATGAATCTGTGGATCATTATATTGTAAGACTGACAGAAGTGTTCAATAACCATTGTGGAATGATGATTCCACAGGATCAGACTAATGATAGTCCATATGAACAGCAATTGAAAAATGCTTTTCTTAAAGGTTGTAAGGCTCCGATAAGTAGTTTTATTACTAAGCACACGGTAGATCATAGAACATGTAGACTGCAACCTTTGTTTGAATATGCACGGCATGATGAGCGACATTTTAATTTAAAAAAGAAAAAGAAAGTACAAGTGTTGACAGTAGGGGATGATGGTGAGATATTCCTAGTACAGGACCAAAGTGGGTAAGGGCGCCGTGGTAGAGTAAAAAAACGTGGGGGCCCACAATGGGACACGTTAAATGAACCGGGTGGACATTCAGCCTATAGGGAAAGGTTAAAACATGGAGAATGTTTTAAATGTGGTAGACGTGGGCATTTCGCTGCCGATTGTGAAGAGTGGCAACATCCCCCACAGCTTACGAACAAGGGCTCAGCATGACTATATGATAGTAAAGAAAGGCGCCATCTTCATTATGGGGATAATGAAGAGGCAGACACTCTCTATGATGAATGTCAGAGCACTCTAATGGAAGGGCGGGATTGTGACTGTGAGGTCATAAACCTGGCAAATTTGGGTATTGCTATGCATCTAGATCAGAAACCCATGATAGAGTTTTTGGTTGAGGGACAAAAAGTGGAGTTTTTATGTGATTCAGGTGCATCGCGTGCACTTTTGGGTCCAGCAGTTCTGCCTCCGAACTGCGAAACAGATGAGTTTGTCCTTTTAAAAGCGGCAAACGGGAAAATTTATAAGGAACCACTGTCTCATCCTCTACTGTTCACAGATCCGCAAACAAACCAAACTGTTAGGTGTAGGGTAATTATATCAAAAGTTTGTCCAATTAATTTGCTGGGAAGAGATTTGATGCATGTGTTTGGAATAGCGGCAATTCCCACACCTAAAGGTATTGAGGCAAAAAGGTTAGCGGATGGCTTAGTAGTACAGGGAATACAAGACTTGTTTTACTGGTATAGCCTAGACTTGATTTCAGATGGCCCGGGGAGGGTTGATACAGAGTTGATCAATCTAGCTTTAAGTAAATCTAGGAGCGGGTCACCGCAGGTTGCAGCGCACTTACATTGTACAATGTTCTATAAGGCCCTTGGTCCGAATAAAGAATTTGAAAATGAATTCTTTAATCACAAGTGTGCAAGGATAATTTTGAATGATATGTTTTGGGATACGCAAGGTAATACAGTAGTAACCTGTACTTTGACAAAGGAAATTAGTTCTTTGTATCGCTCAAGTTATAGCCCACATATCTCAGTTACTAAAGCAGTGGGGACACACTGGGTAGATTTGGTGAAAAAGGTAACGATTTGGATCACAATGTCTGAAAATCAGTTGAAAGATCAACAGATCCAGGTACAAAGATTAAATTGGGTGACTTGGGCAAGACCAAGTGTGCACCTCAGGGATGACAAAATAGAAATGGCATGACAAATCCTTCTAACTCAAGAGGAAGATAGTGCATTAAGTGCCTTGCCTGTAGATTTATGGTCAAAAGGTAAAGGAGATGTGGGACTGATGAAAACAGCAGGTGAAGTTTGTATAACTCCAAAGTCAGGTTTTAGACCTCGTAAGCACCAATATCCACTAAGTAAGCAAGCAGAGGAAGGAATTAAGTCAGTTATCGAGCAGCTGAAACAGGTAGGAATTCTTGTTGAATGCCCAGATTCACCCTGCAATACTCCGTTGTTTCCTGTAAAGAAACCGGATGGGTCCTGGAGGTTGGTTCAGGATTTACAAGCAGTTAATTCAGCTGTGACCCCAAGAGCACCGGTGGTCCCTGACCCCTATACACTACTTAATGATTTACTACCTCAGTATTTTTCTGTCATAGATATAAGCAATGCTTTTTTCTCCATACCATTACACAAGAAGAGTAGATTTTGGTTTGCATTCACTTTCCAAGGTAAAAGATACACATACACCAGATTGCCACAGGGTTATTGTGAGAGTCCAACAATATTCGCACAAGAAATGGCTGCGAATTTAGCTCAGTTTGTTCCCCCAGAGGGAAGCCAGGTCCTGTTGTACGTAGATGATATTTTATTGGCCTCACCCATGCAGGCAAGTTGTAAAAAGGATACCCTAGCCCTTCTTAGTTTTTTAGCTGAGCAAGGACATAAAGTAAATAAAGAGAAGTTACAATTGTGGAAAGCACAAGTAAAGTACTTGGGTTATTTAATCTCGCAAGCAGGTAGACAATTGGAAAATAAAAGAAAACAAGCAATTCTTGAAGCACCTATGCCCACGACTAAGCAGGAGATGACGTCGTTTTTAGGTGTGACTAATTTTTGTAGAAGTTGGATTCCTAATTATGCTGAAGAAGTAGGGCCATTGACCGCACTGATCTATGACACTCCCATGGCAGCTAAAAGTAATATACAGTGGACAGATAAGGCAATACAAGCATTTAATAGAATTAAGCAATTGATAGCAGGATCCTCTGTTTAGGGTTTTCCGAACTATTCTAAGCAGTTTGTACAAATGGTTGATTGTAAGGGAGGATATATGACTTCGGTTCTGGTACAAGTACATGGGGATAAACAGAGACCGATAGCTTTTTATTCCTCCAGATTAGGTCCTGTTGCAAGGGCATTGCCGCATTGTGTTCAAGCTGTAGTGGCAGCCACCATAGCAGTGTAAGCCTCAGCATCATTAGTTTTGTTTCACCCATTAAAATTGCGAGTTCCACATTCAGTAGCTACTATACTTTTGCAGGATAAGATAATCTTTTTATCTCCTAGTCAACATTTGTCATGTATGACAGTGCTGCTGACACAGCCACATATGACCATAGAAAGATGTACTACTCTTAATCCGGCGACACTTTTGCCGACTCCAGAAGAAGGTACTCCACACGTTTGTTTAGAGAGCATTCATAACAAAGTACTTCCCCGACCAGATTTAACGGATATTCTGTTGGTAGATTCTGATCTCGTTTTGTTTGTAGACGGATCAGCAAAGAAGGACACTATAGGAAAAACACTAGTAGGGTATGCTGTCACCACAGAAACTGAAGTTTTGGAAGCAAAAGGATTGTCAAACATTTATTCTGCCCAAGCAGCTGAGTTAGTGGCTTTGACTTGAGCTTGTACCTTAGGGGAGGGTAAAAAAAGTGACAATTTATACAGATAGTCAGTATGCTTTCTCCACTGTGCATGTTTTCGCTCAACAATGGAAGAATAGAGGAATGGTTACTGTGACAGGCAAACCAATAAATCACAGAGATTTAATTTTACAGTTGTTAGATGCAGTGCAACTACCACTTCAGATAGCGATATGTAAATGTTCCGCACATACTAACAAAAAAGATCCTGTCTCCAGGGGAAATGCTTTTGCTGATATGGCTGCAAAAAAGACAGCTCAAAAAAATGATTTGCTTTTACATGACAATGATTTAGACACCTCTTAGACTTAGAGACACTAAAAGTAATGCAAACATTGACAACACAGAAGGAAAAATGTCATTGGGTTGGGTTGGAAATATGGTATCACCCAACAGGATGGGTTGTATAGGGCATCAGATGGCAAAATGGTATTACCCTCAAACCTTTTTAGGTATGCTGCATTGGCTAGCCATGGACCTGCCCATGTAGGAGTACAGACAATGGTTCAAATAGTGTCTAATGTGTTTTGGTGTAAAGGATTTTCAACTTATGAAAAGCAATTCTGTTTATCTTGTTTATTATGTGCAAAGTATCATGCTCAGGGGGGAGTTAAAAAATCTCAGCAGGCATTCCCTACCCTTCCATATCCATTCCACACACTCTGTATGGACTTTATTGAGTTGACACCTTCAAAGGGAAAAATGTTCTGTCTAGTTATAATTGGTGCTTTTTCTAAGTGGGTAGAAACTTTTCCAGTAAAGCATCCTGATGCACACACAGTAGCAAAGCTTTTGACAACAGAAATAATTCCCCGATTTGGCCTTCCAAGGCGCATTTATAGTGATAATGGGTCTCATTTTGTAAACTAGATTGTGCAGAAGTTGGGTCAAGTGTTTCAAATTGATCTCAAGTACCATTGTGCTTACCATCCGCAGTCAGCTGGACTGGTGGAGAGACACAATGGTGTCCTGAAGAGTAAACTCCACAAATTGATGGCAGAAATGCATAGATCCTGGACTGCATGCCTTCCATTGGCACTCCTGTATATGCGAATCTCACCCTCCTATAAAGGACTTACACCATTTGAACTTTTGTTTGGGAGACCATATTATGTCCCGCAGTGGCAAGGATTGTTGCCAGCGAAATGTGAGGGGGGTGAGGATCTGGTGGATTATATGAAGAAGCTGCTAAATGTCAAGTCTCTTGTAACCAATGACTCCCTTTGCAGATTCCAGAAGTGAAACCTTGTTAAGCGTGGCACCCGGGGACTGGGTGTGGATCCGAATTATGAAGAGAAAGAACTGGTCATCCCTCAGGTGGGAAGGCCCATATCAAGTACTTATCTCAACACCTACGGCTGTAAAGATCGCAGAGAGGACTTCGTGAATTCACATCACCCACTGTAAAAAACTTAAGACTTTTCCTTCTACCATTGATGCTGGTCAGACTCCACCGGACCCCTGAACGCAAAGTCTGACTACAAAGGAAGGATGGCTATGTTCAACTGGTACTTGAACTGTTACGTGATGATGATTTTGGTGGCAAAAGTAAATATGTCCATACGAGAAGGAACAGTTGTGAGAGAAAAAGGAATGGTGGTGCTGCAGATGCAAACAGGTGTTACTACTATGTTCAAGGTAAAACTTTGTGAAGGAATTTTGGACTGTGCTAAATGGAACAATAATGATTTCTTGACTCGTGCAAAATACTTGTGCAATAGAGACTGTACGTCCTGGTCAAATGTTTGGTGGTCAACAGATGTAAATGGATGGGAAACAAGTGGTGCAGTGATACCGGAGAAAGATAAAAGCAGGCAACAAAGGATAAAAATTGCACATTTCCAAGGTACTGAAGTGATTACTATAACCATTGTGTCACCACAAGAAAGTGATTCAGGCGTTTATGGAATCGAAGTGTCTCTTCCAATTGGAACTGACCCTTTGGGGACCCTCCAACTTAAAGTGCAAAGCCTTAAAAATGCTACAAGTAAAGCAGATTTTACCTTCACAGAGGAAGAACAATTGTTACTCAAGACGGGATTCGTACACCATAATGAATGGTTATCTTGGGTTAGATATAGTACCCGAGAAGTACATCGTGAGAACTGTGTTTCTTGTGCTGAAGGTAAACAGCAATTAGCGACAGTCCCATTGATGCAAGCTGAAGGTAATCTGGCGTGTCTGTTAAAGTTATTCTTCAACAAAACCGAAGATAAATGCAAAGATGAAACCCAGTGTTTTCCAGTCATAAGCAAAGTTGATAAACCGCCTACAGCAATCTCTTATCCAGGTTCGTATATGTACATTTCCAGAGATGGCACAGTAAAGAATTATGGCAATATGGGACAGAACTATTGCAATGTTACTGTGAATGGCAATGAAAATCCATTTCTGGAGTACCAAACTCATAGTTTAGCAGACGTACGGTGGTTATGTGGAGACAACAAACTCAGATCAAGACTTACGATTCCCTGGAAAGGAACTTGTGCACTTGCAAAGTTAATTCTGCCATTCTACATTTTCCCAGTTCCAGCAAGCAATTTCGTAAGAGAACTCGAAATAAAGCCGAGGTGGTTGAATAAGAGAAAAAGAGAGGCACCGAAGCAATCCTTCGATAGCGGTGTCTACATCGATAGCACTGGCGTACCAAGAGGCATGCCTGATGAATACAAAGCAATAAACCAAATAGCGGCTGGTTTTGCATCCATCTTTGTCTGGATTCAACCCAATAAGAATGTGGACTGGATCAACTACATTTACTATAAAGTACAGTTTTGTACCTACCATAAATGTAGATGTTCGAGTGCTAATACAGCTGCAGTCATAACAGATGGGTTCTCCTGCCGTCAGGCGGGTCCTCGGTCGGCCGAATTCCAAAGTCTAGGTCTGGCGTCGGTTGTCGTCGCTTCTTCCCTGACGTCAGTGCGACAGGGGTATAAAGGAACCAGCCGACACCATTTTCTTCAGTTTTTCTTGCCCCAGATGTCAGGTGCCTCCAGAAGGAAGGCAATACATAAATTTGTGTAATAATGCAGTGCAATATAATCAAAATACAGTAGTTGCAAGCAAATACATCATAGATGAATACCCCAATCAGGTTGTATGAGGATGTGTTAGCCTATAGGCCTGTTCCAAGTGGGGAAGGAGGGAAGGAAACCTGGACTGCAGCTGTATTAGCACTTGAACATCTACATTTATGGTAGGTACAAAACTGTACTATGTTCATCGTGCATACAGCTGCAGTCATAACAGATGGGTAGAATCCCAAAGCTAAGAAAGGGGTGGTAGGCACTAGGAGGAACTAGAAGGAGCCAAAATGCCCTGCAAGACTGCAGTGGCAAAGCATGCTCTGGATTTGGAGTATAATGGTAGGTTGTAGTGCTTGGAGAAGGTATGCACAGAACTCCAAGTGGCTGCTTCCAAAATATCCTTGGTAGGAACTCCTCTGAGGAAAGCTGCAGAGGTGGCTGTGGCCCTGGTGAAATGAGTTCTAATGCCTGTAGGTACAGTTTTGTCATGAAAGGAATAGCAAAAGCGTATGCAGTGGGCTATCCATTTTGAGATTGTCTGTTTGGAAATTGGCTTTCCTTGAGCTCCTACAGCATAGGACACAAAGAGCTGTTCAGATTTCCTGAAAGGCTTTGTTCTGTCCAAATAATAACGCAGTTGTCTGTGGATGTCCAAGGAATGTAGCAATCTCTCCCCTTTGTTTTGAGGATTAGGATAAAAAGTAGGTAAATGTATGGCCTGATTTAAAGCTACCCTGGATACCACTTTAGGCATAAAGGACGGATTGGTTCGTAAGGAAACTCTGTCCTGATGGAAGATGATAAAAGGCTGGACCGCCATGAGAGCCTGTAGTTCTGAAACTCTACGAGCTGAGGTGATAGCCAGAAGGAAAGCTGTTTTCCAGGACAAATATTGCAAATCTGATGAGGCGGCTGGCTCAAAGGGAGGCAAGGTCAATTTTTCCAGAATGAAATTAAGATCCCAAGCAGGTATTGGTTGTTTCCTTGGTGGTCTTAGATTCTTAGCCCCTCTGAGGAACTGTCTTAAAAGAGGGTGAGAGAATAAAGGTGGATCAGTGTTGTATTCTGCAGAAATGGCTGAGGCATGGATTTTGATGGAGGAGAATGAAAGTCCACTGCTTAGCAGCTCAGCCAAATATTGTAGTATTTGAGGTAAATTCAGTTTTCCAGGATCCTGGCCCTTTTTCTCATTCCAGACACAAAACCATTTCCATTTTGCGGTGTAAGCATTTCTAGTTGATGGCCTTCTGGCCTCCAAAATGACATCCTGCACCTCCTTGGAGAGTAGGGCCTGTTGTGATGCTAAGGAATCTTCCATGCGGCTAGATTGAGTGTTTTTAGCTGGCTGTAAAGAGTTTTGAAGCTGTGCTGAGTCAGAAGAAGAGGCATTAGAGGCAGGGTCCATGGTGGGGAATGCGTCAGGCTCCTCAGGAGTGGGTACCAGTGTTGCCTTGGCCAGTCCGGAGCAATGAGAATCATCTTTGGTCTGTCTGCTCTGGTTTTCAATAGGACTTTGGGCAGCAGAGGAAGGAGTGGGAAGGCATAAACTGTCATTGATGTCCAACTGAAAGAGAGAGCGTCCACTCTCCAGGCCTTTGGATGGAAAATCCTTGAGCAGAATTTTGTCAATTGGTGATTTTTGTGGGAGGCAAAGAGATCTATGTCTGGCCTTCCCCATTCTTGGATTATTTCTGTAAAAACTTTTGGATGCAATTTCCACTCGTGTGGATCTGTCATATTCCTGCTTAGGTTGTCTGCCAGCGTGTTTTCCTTGCCTGGCAAGTACTGTGCTTGTAGTTCCATTTGTAAGTCCATGGCCATGTTCCAAAGTGACATGGCCAGTCTGCATAGGGGGTAAGAATGTGTTCCTCCCTGTTTGTTTATGTACCACATAACTGTGGTGTTGTCCGTTCTTATCAATAGTTGACCTGGTTGTAGAAGGTCCTTGAAAGCTATTATAGCATTTATTACTGCTAGCATTTCCTTTTGATTGGTGTGAAGGTGCTTTTCTTTTTGGGACCATTTGCCCTGAATGCACCGATCTGTCATGTGCGCCCCCGAGGTGTCTGTTGTGATGACTTGATTTGCTTGAGGCTTGCTGAATGGGAGACCTGTGTTTGTTTGACATGCTTGAGCCCACCACAGAAATTCCTTTTGCAGACATGGAATTAGTGGTATTATTGTTTCCAAACTGTGGCTGTGTTGAGACTATATGTTTTTCAGGTACCATTGTAGTTTCCTCATATGCAGCTTTGCACATGGGATTAGTAAGATGCAAGATGCCATGAATCCCAGAGCCTGCAGGATTTTCCTTGCAGTCCACCTGGTGCAATTTGCTAGTGCTCTGAAGTATTGAATTAGTTGCCCCTGCTTCTCTGGCATGAGGTAGGCCATCTGGGTGTTTGTGTCCAAACTGGCACCCAGGAAAATTATCTTCTGAGAGGGTATTAGCCTTGATTTCTTTTTGTTGACTGTGTATCCCAGAGAGTTCAACAACATTATTACATAAGCCAGATGTTTCAGAAGAATGTACTTGCTGTCTGCTTGGATCAGGCAGTCGTCCAAATAGGGGTAGATTTTTATCCCTTGAAGTCTGCAGTAGGCAATTACTGATGCCAGGCATTTCGTGAATACTCTGGGCGCAGTAGATAAGCCAAAGGGCAATGCGGAGAATTGATAATGGGTTGAACCTGCAAGAAATCTGAGGTACCTTCTGCAATTTTGTCTGATTGGGACATGCAGGTATGCCTCCTTGAGGTCCAATGTTACCAGCCAAGACTCCTTGCCCAACATGGGACGAAGTTACTGTAGAGTGAGCATCTTGAATTTTGGTACGAGTAGAAATGTGTTTAGGATGGATAGGTCCAAAATAGGTCTCCAATCTTTTCCCTTCCTTGGTACCAGAAATAGCCTGGAATAAAACCTTGACCTTGTTCGTGTAGGTACCTCTTGAATAGCTTTCATGTTTATGAGATCTGTAATTTGCCTTTGTGCCTCTGCCCTTTGATTGTGTGGCAGGTTTTGCATGCCTCTCATTTTTGGAAGGGTGTGAAAATGGAATTTGTAGCCTCTGTTTATAATGTCCAGGATCCATTTGTCCTTTGTGACAATATGCCAATTTTTTGAAAATAATGCCAGCTTTCCTCCTAAGGGGGCTGCCATTTGAGACTTGCTTGGCATGCATAGGGGAAAGTCATTGGGTTTGCTTTCTGAAAGATTGCGAGTTATCCTCACCACCTCTTTGTGTAGGAGCTTGCCATTGTCTGCCTCTATACGATCCTTGGGATTGTCCTCCATTTTCCTTAATACCTCCTCAGCATTAGCACCAAATAGTACATCCTTTTGAAGAGGGGCGTCCAGTAATTTAGCTTTAACATGATCAGGCAAGGTTTGTTCCTTGAGCCAGGCATGCCTACGTATGACTGATCCTGTAACAGCAGCTCTACACGAGGCCTCTAGAGCATCAAAACCACATTGTAAGGTATGCTTACCCACTTGTTCTGCACTATGCATCAAATCCTGCAACTCCTTCAAGTCTGGTTGTTCAGGTTGTGACATTTTACTTTTCAATTGTGATAGCAAAAACTGTTGGTATTTTAGCATATGGAACTGACAGTTTAAGGCCCTCATGGCTGAGGTAGCCGAGGTACATACCTTTTTTCCCCACCTTTCTAAGGATCTGGAGTCTCTCTCTCGGAAGGTAATGGATTTTTAGCAGTGGAGGCCTTAACTCCCTTGGGGCCCTGTGAGATGGTTTCTGGGTCAGCAGCATGGCTTTTGTATAGAAATTGGTGTGAGTCAGGAACCCTGTAGTACCTGTCAGGCTTAACTGGAGCTGGAGGTAGAGAGTCCGGGTTAAGGCAGGCCTCCGACTAAACATCATCTAGGATGTCCAAGACAGGAGGTATAGCCAGAGGCCTGTGTTGAGGTAGCAAGAGAAATTCCCTAAGCCTTTTCTTGGAATCTGAATAATCTTGGCCTTCCCAGTGGAAGTGTTCCCTTAAGGTATGCAAAGTTTCCCCACATGAGTAATCCTCGGGGGGGAGATACAGAAGGGATGGACTCCTCCATATCAGAGTCTTCAAAAGGGGAGTAAGAATGTTCTTGATCATCAGAGTGCTCTGAAATAATGGAGCCCTGTCCGGTGGGGGCCGAGAACCTCTGATAAGAGTAATTAAATCCTCAGCCATTTTAAGCATCTGTTTCTTAGGCATGGGGCCTGTAGATGGGGCCCTGTGTAGCTTGTCTCTTAGAGTGCAAGGCTGCTTTAGACTTAGTGAAAGCCTGGATGGAGAAAGAAGAGGAAGGTCTGAAGACACCTTGAGTGGAGGTGGACCTGTCCACATTCTGAGTTTCAACGCCAATAGTGGCTTCGGTATCTGTAGCCAGGGTGTGGGCCGAGGAGCCTGCGACCTCGGGCACAAGAGACACCGCCAAAGAAGTGTCGTCCGTAGTCAGGGGCTGCGTAGGCTCCTCGCTGAGAACCGGACCACGTGTAGTCGGCTTAGGCGTGGTGTCGGTAGAGGCCGCGGACCTCGTGTGTCGGTCCTTATCTTTGCATTTTTTAGACAAAACTGGAGTCGGAGTATCCAACGACATAATATAATTAAATCCTTTCCCAAAATAATGCTGGGCGAACTCCGCCCGACGCTTAATGGTGTGCTTGTTGAATGTAGCACAAAAGCGACAGACCGAGACGTCGTGGTCTGGGCCTAAACAAGGTATACAGAGTGAATGGAAATCCTTATGCGGTATTTGCTTCCCACAAGAAATACAATTATTAACTTTGTCTGACATTGGTCTGAGGCAAGAAAAGTTTCCCCAACGGGGTACTTAGCTTTCAAGAAGACTTCGGTTTCCAATTTTCGTAATCTCAGGAGCTGGCCGACCGGCACTTGCGAACTGCTTCTGCTTCGGGCACCGCGTGGCAAGAAAGACTGAAGAAAATGGCGTCAGCTGGTTCCTTTATACCCCTGTCGCACTGACATCAGGGAAGAAGCAACGACAACTGACGCCGGACCTAGACTTTGGAATTCGGCCGACCGAGGACCCGCCTGATGGCAGGAGAACCCATCTGTTATGACTGCAGCTGTATGCACGATGAACATCCAGTATTGCTGAACAACTGGAGGCCACTTCGCAGGTGGCATGGCAGAATCGAATTGCGTTGGATATGCTCCTGGCCAAAGGAGGAGGAGTTTGCAAGATGTTTGGGACTTTCTGTTGTACATATATTCCGAATAACACTGCCCCAGATGGGAGCATCACTCGAGCTTTGAAAGGTTTGGAGATGTTATCCGAAGAATTGGCAGAGAACTCTGGGGTAAATAATCCCTTTACAGACTTTCTACAAGCGTGGTTTGGAAAATGGAGTCATCTCATCAGCAGTTTCCTGGTGTCCGTCGGAGTCGCTGTGGCTATCGTGGTGGTATGTGGTTGCTGTTGTATACCCTGTATCAGAGGTCTTCTACAAAGACTGGTTGATACTGCTGTTCAAGATGATGTACCAGCAGTTGCAACAGACTGGTGAAAGTGAATACATTGAAATGTGACTTTTGCAAATGTTTTGAAGTTTAAAAGTTTGTCTTGCAAATGAAGTAATGTATGCAAAGAAAAACTTAGTTTTACCATATATTGCTGAAATAAAAGACAAATAAAAGTGTTTTGAGGGGGCAAATGTTAAGAGAAAAAGTTTTAAAACATACTGTTATTTGTCTCTTTCTCCCATCTAGCAAAATGAATATGCTATTTGCTGAAGTGTTGGTAAGAAAAGGTCATTGAACCATGTTTATTAAAGATGGGCTTTACCTATGATAGATGTAGTTTGCTTATGAACTTGAATAACATCTGTTTTCTATACTTCTGAATAAGAGTTAATTTACTGAGGCTACCACTGTTGAACTAAGTATTCTGTACCTTTTTGAACATTCTGTACTAACTGTGGTTTTGAGGTAAACATTCTACACTAGCTGTGGTTTTGAGGTAAAACATTCTTTTCTGAGGTAAATTGTGATCCTAGATGTTTTTTATAGCCAACTGTCAACTGTCAGAAATGTAACAAAAGCTATTTTGGCTAGTAACAGGAAAGTATACAAGTTGATGTCAGTAAACAAGCTGATCAGACTGAGATCATCTTGGCCAACATGTTGCTGTAATCTGGTTAGCAGTTAATAAAGGAAACTTTCATCACCTGAGGCAGATGTGACTCGATTGAATTTTTTCTTCTGACAATTACAATTACAAAAATCTACCATTTTGCATTCAAATTCTGAGGGAGGACTGAAAGAGATATCATCAATATAATATAAGTTACATTTAAAGGGTGCCTCTTGAAATGATAAACTTAACCAATAAACCTAGGAAGCACCAATGTATTAGAAGATAGCTAAGGAAATCATGGGAGTCAAACCAATTATTTCTTCAACCATTATCTCCAAAATATATGTTCTTCTACCTTCATTCAGTGACCATTCCCAGTAACCATGCAAATTATCCACCAGTCACCAAAACTGCACCCCAAATTAGTTACCTTCAGATTCAGATAAAGTGTCAATTCTGAAAACTTCATACCAAATCAGCTGTCTACCACCACTCTTACACATTCCCTACTTCAGCTTCAAGATAAATTCTTCCTTTTCACATACATCAAAAAACCCTGGTTAACCAATGAACAGAAAGCTCTGCTTAAACTTAGGGATTAATGTGTGGTCTTCATGGAGAAGAAAACCCTCACCAAAGAATTGTACAGCTGTTACCTACCTCTCTGTGTAGTCTATCTACGTAAGCCACATGCAGGTAAAAACAACTATTAATAACTTGCTCTGCTGGACAAACTCGTACACTTCTGGCAGGAAGTAAATCTTAGAAAGCAACAAAAGCAACCAAAGGAGTAGTCCACACAGGATTTATTCACAAGCGCATTTCGTCCGATTAGTAACCAGGACTTCTTCAGAACTGAAAAAGTCCTGGTTACTAATCGGACGAAAAGCGCTTCTGAATAAATCCTGTGTGGATTACTCCTTTGGTTGCTTTTGTTGCTTTCTTTGGTTTGTTTGTTTGGATTTTTGGTTTTCAGGAAGTAAATCTTCTCACATGCCACAAATCCACAGGTTCTACCTCCTCCCATGCACACCTCACAAGGACAACTCTTAAAGTACAGTTTTGTACCTACCATAAATGTAGATGTTCGAAGATCACTGTATCCACTTTCCATTTAGATGAGCTCCCCAAGCTTTGTCTGAAGGCATCTGTCGTTAGAAATCTGACTCGCCTCTGGCGTCACAGAGAGAGTCTGTTTTTAGTGACATTTCCTGGAGCCCACCACAAAAAAACTCCTTGAATGCAAGGTATTATCTGACAGTGTCCAGATCCTGGCAGTGCTGTGTCCATACATTTTGAGATACCATTGTAGCTTCCATATATGCAGTTTGGCATTAGGACACACCGAATAGATGCCCCATGAACCCCAAGGCTTGAAGGACTGTCCCCTGCAGTCAGCCTGGGATGAGAGACAATTGATGAAAGTAAAGGGAAAGATTTTTTTTGTCCGGGTCCAAAAGGCCATCTGGGGGATGCTGTGTCAGTCCCCACACCCCAAGCACATGTCCTGAGAGAGACTAGACTGACTTTACTTTACTTCACAGACAGAATACCCCATACATAGCACTGCTGCTATCACATATTCCAAATGATGGAAGCCTTGAGCAAGCAGAATCAGGCAATGCCAGTATCAAATAAATAAGGATAGATCTGTATTCCTTTTTCCTTTTATCACTGAGGCCAGAGCTTCAGAACTGGAAACTTCTGGCATAAAGTAGATAAAGCCAAATAAGCCAAAGGAACTGATAGAGAGAAGTCCCAGCCAGCACTTTCCGAACTCCTGCAACTAGAGTCTGATAGGAACATGAAAACATGAAGGTGAGAACTCCCAAAGTTACCATCCAATGATCTTTGCCCAGCAAAGGTAGCCCAGCAGCTAACGTCAACTGGAATAACGGGAATGTTTTAGTAAGTGTTGAGATAAGATAAAAATTGGTGAATTGGATGCCCCCGTGGTCCCCTTCTTTGGTACCCAGAAGACAGGCGAATAGGCTCCTAGGCAATAAACTGGCATGAGGGACCCTGTGTATAGCCCCAGAGAAATTTGTTTGAGAAGCTTAATTCTTGCTGGAGGAAGAACGAGCCATGCTTTCTTTGGGGAGGTTGAAAGGAGGCAAATAAGTTGTAACCTGAAAAACGGTAATCCAATACCACCTGTCATCTTAATTAAACTCCACTTTTCCAATTTTGCTCCAACCTTCCTGCCAAAAGCCTCCCAAGCCAGAAAAGGCCCTGCCAGCTGCAAGGTGTGGTAGACTGTGAGAAAGGTCTCTGTTTCACGAAAGGACTGACCCCCTGTTTACTGTGACTGTGGACTGGACCTCCCTCCCTGTTCTAGGCCTGAAGAGCCCCTAGGCCTGGCCCCTACCTGAAAGAGATCTACCCCTAGACCCTACCCATAAAGAAGGATAAATACACACGCCCAAACTGCCAAGACTAACTGCAAAACCCTTTGGCTGCCAATAACTACTAAAATGTAGTCTAACCTGCATTTACTTTCTTCCATCTTTCTTTTTTTACTGCCTCAATCACCAAACCAGAAACAGCACAAAATCATTGTCTAAACAAATCCTCAAAATATGGCAGATTCGGGAAACCTCTGACATTCTCAAGGAATTCAGCTCCCTTCCTAGGACCACAACTTCTACCTCTCCCCCAACTCATCCACCTATCCACCTTTTATACCCCTCTTCTATTTTAAGCAAATCACTCACAAATATGTTGACTCCTTACTAGAAAATATACCCCTGGATGCACCCCCTGGGGCAGACAACCTACTCCCCTGGTTCAGCTTGCTCTGCAAAATACCACACCGAATTCTTTCATTAAACAAGAAACACATTTACTGAATTACCACTTATGACATAAGTGAGCATACATTTATACAAATGAAAACAAACGACACTAACATATTTTCAGTTGCAAACACTATACGTCACATATAATCATCTATACAGTCATTGTCAGTCAAACATTACATAGCTCATTCAATGCCTGCCTTCCCTTAAATCTCATTCCTCCTCCAAAAACATTAGTCTGCATGTATTGATCCCACAATTCTCATTTTTTCTATGTAATTTGCTCCTACCCTTTTCTAAAGATCATAATTTCAGTTCTTTTATTGCTGTTACTATATTCACTAATTCTAGTACGGCTGGTTTAGACGCTGACTTCCATTTTCTACTAACTGCTTTTTTTGGCAGCCACCAAAATTAAACTCAGCAAGGCCTTACTATGTTTAGGCAATTCTGATTCTGTATCACTATTCAAAAAAATTGCTTATCCAATCTTTCTTCCCAAGCTTTTCTAACCTCCTCAGATTAATCCCTATAGTATCATGCATTGTTTTATTTGCCCTACTAATTATCTCTTTAACAGCAGCTTCTGTTCTACATTCAACAAAAAACTCTACCAGTTCTGGTCTTTCACTTAGGATTCACCAATCCCGAGTGGTGGCTGGTGACGTCAAATCAAAGGGGGGCTGCAGGAGACAGCTGAATGGATGGGGCCAATGGGACGGGGTGTGGCCCACTAGAAAGGGGTGGAGCTATGCTCAAACCCACAAAAACTGGGACTTTAATTAAATATGCTTCCCTGGGTGCCAAACTGTCATAGTGAGAGTCCAATAAAGACAAAATGAAGTGGAAAAGAAAAAAAAATATTTCAATGCATTGGCTACATGACAGCTTACTTAATATCTAGATGGAAACAAAAAGGTTATGAGGCATGAAAAAATAAATTACTTTTTAAATACATTACTGGAATGCCAGTCAAAATCAAGTGTAAAAAAACAAGTAGTACTCAACTCAAACCACTTCTCCTTGAAGTGCAGTTCTGATTATAATTTATATTCAGCTTTATAAAAGTACCAAGTAACATGCTAAAAGTAGCAATCTCTGTGATACCAATTACCCCCACTTGTAAAACTGTTTCTTATCCAAAAAAGACCTGCTGCCTGACAAAAACTATCTACTTGTTTCATGGGGGAAAACATAATCAAAGTAAAAAATGAACAGCAAACAAGAAACAAGCTCAAGATAAATTGGTTAAAGGATTGCTGCACAGGTTATGAACCACACATGATAGATTGGCATTCTGTTTAGTTTACGAGTAAAGCCTGCAAAGATGACTGCAAGTCTCCAACAAATGTAATGAGCTTCTGAAAATACTGTAATCCTGTCCTTTATTACAAATACTGTCATATGCATTGCAAAACCTAAGGCTTATATGTTATCTAGTTATGTAAATATGTTCTGCATGGCAACAACAAAAACGGTTTCCATGTTGATAATTCTTTAACAGTATGCTTATTAAAGCTTACTTGCATCTTACAATTTCAGACAACCTTACCTGAGGGTCATTAAAGCATTGCTACTTAAACACAGAGCAACAGACACTGCAACAACAAGCATTTTCTGAATAATAATAAGCATAAATCAACAGTATAAAAATATGCCAGAGAACTAGAACATTCTGCAAAATCAAGGACAGATGAAAAGCCACTGTAGTACTTGTGTCTACCTTGGATGGGGGGATACTTTGCACACTTACACTGCATAACTGCTCCTTGCCTTGCTTGGACACATCCAGAGCCACTACTTGGGTGAGTGGGGTATAAGTATGTCACAATTTGAATAGTCTCTGGCTGACGGTGATGGCCCTGACACATTTGTCATACCTCTCAACCACAGAGCAAGAAATCTAGAAAAATCCATAAATAGAAGTGGGACAAAGACCCAAAAATAAGGACAATTTTAAATACTGCTCTTATAAACTTGGAAAGATAATAGAATAGTAGGTCTTGCATTAGTATGAATTTTCTGAAGGGTATGAAATCTGAAACTCAAATGTCTGTCATTATTTTCTAACTTCAATCTTGAATGATTTGTCACTAACTTGCCAGAAAACCACAATTTTATGAAAAAATGACCAAAAATGTGATGCAAAAGTATAAAATAGCCACACAATACAGCTGGGAACCGGTCAAAGAAAGGACACTTTTTTATTATTAGTACTGTTAAGTTGAGCAGCTGACAAAATAAAGAGATCTACATGCATTTTTGAAATAAAAGTAATCTGTAAATGTGATCATTACAATTATTAATTGTAAACCCTCCACGTTTCTTCCAAAATTGCTATTGTGCAGAGGGATTATTAGTGGGAGAGCAAAATTTTGAGCCAAAATTGGGGACAGTTGAGAGGTTTGGATATACCTAATTCTATAAAGCGATTTACACGTACCTTTCAACCTCTTAATGCACGAAATCTGGACAAGGCCAAATATATTGGGGGGAAAATACAAATAGCACTAAAAATTGCTTTTGTATAAACTTAGATAGTTGACAGGATAACAGGTTTTGCTTTAGCATGCTTTTTTTTGAAGGGTATGAATTCTGAAACTCAATGTCTGTTATTACTAAGTGACTTCATTCCTAAATGATTTGCCAGAAAACCACAAATTTTATGAGGAAATAACCAAAAATAAGAAGCAAAAATCTATTCATTCTGCAACAATCTGGACAGTAGAGAGGTACAGTTCAGCAGGGAGAATTGTGCTGCAGAAATCCTACATGACGGACTTAGCTCCCTAGGTGTGGACAATAAGTACCCCCCCCCCCAAAAAAAAAAGAAGATCTAAGAGAAGTGATTGCTTCAATCTGGCTTCATCACTTTCAGCAGCATTCAGACTCAATCAGTGAAATTATTCAGTAACAAAAAAAGTTTGGGCTTGTAGACAGTCAATTTAACTCGTTCCTTAATTGAATACATCTAGCCAAGAACTGGAGGGGGCGTACCTGAGCTGATCAGATAATCAGTAAACACCTTCATGATTATATTAAATAATATTCCTTGTATAATACAGTACAGTTGTTAGAGGGTGTTTTAAATTTATTGTTTAGAACATTTTTCCAGTAAATGAAACAAAATGCATGCACCAATGACAAATCTGCCCAGTTCAGAAGATTTCTATCATGAAAATCTACTCAAACTTCTACAGTCCACAAGTATCAGTAAATATGCATAATCTCTGCAGAAGTAAAAGTCATTTAAATAATTCTTCAAATAAAGTGCCTGTTGCCCTTGAGGAATAAATTGCCTATGTTGCATTAAACAAATGATAAGCTAGCAATATTGCAATATGGAATGGATGGCAAACTGATAACAGGTTCATAGTTACTAGTTATCTACACCAAAGAGGACATTCTCAGGACTGCAGCATTAAAAGTACAACACAGCACAGTATCAGTAATGCATCTAAACACTGTGGGAGTAGAACCCACAGCCTTCTGTATCAAAAGTAAATATTCAACCTGCTATGCTATTAACAATGCAAGCAGACTCAGCATAAGCAGCACTAAACTTCTCTTTCCCTGAAGCTCTAAGCTCCTTGTAAAATCCACTCAACACTCAACTGTATCTCTCAACTTTGCAGCACAAGAAATCTGGAAAAAGCCAAAATTTATTGGGGGGACGACAAAAGCCCAAAAAACCAGGGGCACATTTTAAAAATTGCTTGTATTATCTTGTAAAGTTGCTAGAATAAAATGTTTTGTTACAACTATGCAGCAGTTTTGTGATGGGGGGATTTCAATTATCCATCTCAACTGGAAAATGTACACCACTAATGGTATAAATACCAAATGTCTCCTTGACCTAATAAATACACACTAATGCAAGCTCCCTGGAACAAATAGTCAACTTATTCACCAGTTGCCCTAATATTCTGGATTTGGTATTAACAAACACAGACACTCCATGTCTGCACACTTACCTATTATGTCTATATCCCTCATAAAACCTGATCACAAAACATTAGTCTTCTCAGGCAAAACCAGAAACTCCTACTTAGTGACTTTAAACATGCATATACAATATGCATACAGCATTGAAAAGCTTTTTTCATTGGTTTATATTTTGTATTTTCATAGAAGTACCATATAACAAGACTACCTAACAGCCTTCGATGTTATACTTATTAACCATGTTTCTGTAATACCAGCAATGGCCCCCTCCACTCATGCATCATGGCATTCAGCACTCCCTTCCAACCTATAAACAGTAAAATTACCAAGCTATTCTGAAAGCAACTCAATTTTTTCTTCCTCTGCAGCTTTTTGTGTCCTTTTCCACTTCTTCCTATTGCCTGAGTACCTCCCTCTTCTTCTGTATCTGAAAAATTCTCTCCACTTCCATCACTGAAACAGACCTTTTCCCTATACCTGTAAGCCCTGTTCTTCCTTCACAGCAAAGGCAGAGTCTGTCACTGGCATAGATCTGGTCTCTCTGCCAGGTCTGTCTCCATTCTCCTAGCAATATGTAGCCCATCTTCCTAGTCCACTACAGCAGCAGGTCATATATTCCCAAGCCCCCTTCTTTTCACAGTTTGCTAATTAACATAGATAACACACAAGAGAATATTACTCTAAGCTGTTAACCTGAAATCTCTCTGCAACCATCCTAGTCCTACTTGCTGCTCCCTCACCGGTCTCATCTGACAGTTCACTGGTGGCAGCATAAACTGCAGCACACTTCCATTCTCTCCACCTTGGTGACTATATTTGTCATTTACTCCATGTCTTACTCAGTCTTATCCTAAAACTAGTGTCACTGTAAGGTGATCTTCCCTGATTCCCTTTCCATGATTGTTAATCCCCTTAGTGACTGGATCTCCATATCCACCAAAACCCTATTCTCTCTTGGCACACTTGTTTTTTCCCTCTTCAGTTCTATCCATATGTCAGGACTAGGGAGGTGTCAGAGAGATGTCAGGTTAATAATTTGGAGGTAACATTCTCTAATGTGTTACCTACGCCAATTAACCCTTGCATCAACTACTGCCATTTCTTCAGTTCCACTACACCAGTTCTTCTTACTATCTTTGTTGATTGCCTTACGCCCTGTGATGCATCAGACCTTTTCCCATCTCTTCTATACTCTTTCTACAATGTCTTTCCACGGTTTTGTGTCTTTCACTCTTTCTTGACTGAGTGTCCTACCTCTGATTTCCTTGTGATATTGACTGCTCAATGGCCGTGCCTCTGGCTGAGTTTCCCTTTCATTTCTTGTCACAAAAGTCTGCACCTGTCTCTCCATTTTCTCCTTGTTCTCCATTTAATGACTGTATAATCCTACTTTCCTCCCTTCCCCTTAATCCTTGCCTGTCAGTTACAGACATTGTCACCAAATCCAAGCCATTGTTTAGGTTGCATAAAGCAGTTTACAGAGCTTCCAGTTTAAATGGTTTCAATATTGTGATCATTACTGCATTTAAGTTTTTTTGTCTAGAGAAGCTATCTTTTAAATAAGATTTACATCATGATCTTTACTACATCTTAGACAAAGATATCACTCATGGAGATGGTTTCTTTTCATTTCTGAACCAGTCAGAGGCAGGATTCAAACAGTATGAATTACATAACGCTAATACTCTATGAAATAATCAGAAAATGCTCAAATGTGATTCAGGAAAGTTAAAGTATCATTGCAATGGACAGAATATGTTACTATATAGTACATTAAAATTGGCCAAGAATAGGAGTTCTAGTAGCAAAAAATACAGTTCAAAGATAGGTATATACTAAGTACCATAGTCATCATCGAACACAAATCTACAATACAGCTATCTAAATTGAGGCCATATGGCCCCCAGGCAGGATACCAAAAGGTCAGCCAGCATATGACAACACATAGCTACCCAACACATGCACACACAGCTATAAATATCAGAACCACTGGTAGACAGACTTACACATACAGGAGACATATTTTCTAGGTCACAACACACACACACACACACACACACACACACACACACACACACACACACACACACACACACACACACAGAGTAATAAAATGGGATTACTGTAACCTTCTGCCATTTTTATTAAAGCTTACCTCCTCCAGAGATGCTTTGATAAGCAAATGTGGGCTATATTTCCTACAGAAAGGCCCGACAAAATTTTTACACCATCCCTAATAAAACCTGATCACAAAACATTAGTCTTCTCAGGCAATACCAGAAACTCCTCCTTACTGACTTAAAAAAAAAAAAAACCTCTTAAAACTCCATAATGAACTTTCAAAACTCCATTGCAGTACGTGAGTGCTGACTGTTTCTCAATTCGCTCTCTTTTTCCAGCATGTAAAGTGCGGGAAGAGACCGAGAGCAGAGAACCAATAAGTAGCCATCTAGCCAGCCATGTCACATACGTGACTGCGGACGTGGCAGTCCGAGCCCCTTCCATTCACTGTGGTTAGAAACTGCATAGACTTGTGGGGATGTGTACAGTAAACCTTCTCTTAATTCGGACTGGTTTCACAGAAATCCGGATTGAGAGAAACTATTTTTTTTTAAAACCCGGAACTCACCAGGCACGCATGCGCAGTTTGAGCTCCGGGACTTAGCGAGTCAGTCGGACCCGCATATAAGCAAGCCAAGACACTAAGCCAGTCAGTATTTTTTTTTACTAAATATTTTTTGTTTGCTTTTCTTTTTAGCTGGGGGGGGGGCTGCAGTCCAATAGCATGAGCTGCCACTGCCTATCCCTTTCTCTTTGGCTATACTCTGATGTCAATCCTTGAGAGGGAATGCAGTTCTAGCCTGCAGTTAAATGAATTCCTGGCCTCTTCCAATTATATTATCTTTCCCTGTCTAATTATTTGCTCCCAGTACCTTGGTTCCTTTTACCAGTTTTCTCTAGTAAATGCCTGCCCCCCCCTTGCCTATTCTCTGTACCCCTAACTGCAGTCATCCCCATCTCCAGAATTTCCTTTCTCGATTCCCATGTTGGCTTAGTTCTTAGAATACGTTCTGTTGCTTTATGAATATAATACTCTATATGATTATTGTTGTTCTCCTTAAAGGACCACTACAGGCAAATGGTGAAGAAAACATATATTTTTTTATCTTGCTATGATTTACTACACCTCCCAAAGCTGCCTGCAGCAAAATAAGTACTCATTCCTAATTTTATTTTGTTTTTACTCGTCTGCCCTCATAGGGGCAGACATCGTGATTCCTTTGGAAAGCTAAATCTGTCCCATAATGCACAGACTGAGAACAAATAGCCCTACCATTTGTTATCAGACTAGACTTCCATTCACTTAGAATGGAACACCTGAAAAAAAATGCCAAGTTTGAGAGTCTGCAGCTCATGTGTCATTGACTGGTATACGCTGAGTTTTACAAATGTTGTTCCTACTGATGTACTACACATTCTTTGAAAGAAACTTGCAAAAGTGTCAACAAATTACTGAGATAAAAAAGACTTTTCACAAGGAGCAGTTTTGCAAGTTTCAGTTCATGGCCAGGTTACTCCTCCCATCTCCCCTCCTTCAGTGGGCTACAGTCTCACATTTCCAGCTTTACTAGATTCAACTATTTAGTCAGCTTTGCATGACAATAGACATAAAAAAAAATCACAGCCCGGTGTGCCACTAAATCTGTTCCCTTGTATGTCTCTATGCCTCTTCACTTCTGAATAGCATTTCCCAGGAATAAAAAAAAAAAAAGCAAACGTATCAGTCCAGAGTTTAGGCCAGTCTATCCATTTAAAATGTGCACAGTAAAATATTCAACTTATAATGCATTTTGACTGCTGACATGGTTATCTTTACATAGTTATTCTCTTATAGTATATATAACCTGAACTTATGGTATTTAATGATAAATTTTACAACAGTTCTCAGTTTCTTAACAATGACCTCCCAAGCCTTTGATGTGACCTAGTACTTTTTCTTACTATTGCTTTATCTAGTTTGTCTTAGTTGTATACCTGTAGCATTTCTCTCATCCTCTCAGCAACAGACTCCTGGAGAAAACTTTCAAAGCAGATACTTGCATTGAAAGAGTAGCAGCAACTGTAGCAGTGAAACTACACTCCAAAACAATGCACTCAAACATAGTACTGACAAACACAGTGGAATGTATATGTCTCAATCAAGCAGTGATGAAATTGCTAGGGACTTCACTGAGCACAATTTTACTCTTAATCTCTCCATCTCATAATCCATAACATTTGCACCACACTTACAAAGGCACACCTCCACCTTCCACAAACAAAGCTACCCACACAACATAGCAGTCAAATTTAAGGCTTTTGTCACCTCTCTGCAAAACACTGCTGTAATGGCTTTGGCAAACAAATGAAAATGATTGATGGGTGTTGGTTCAAGACTCCCATCCATATCTCTCAACAGTACAGATTTTTGCAGAAAGTCCAGATTTTGTGTCTGTTTTTCATAAAATTGCAGTTTTCCGTCAAATCACTGGCAAATCACTGAACACTGAAGTCAGAAAGTTGACAGGCATTTGATTTTCAGACTTCATATCCCTAAGAAAATTCACTCTAATGCAAAACCTGTTTATCAACTTTCTAAGTTTGTAAGTGCAATATTTATAAATTGTCCCATTTTTGGGCCTTTGTCCCCTATTATTTATGGCCTTGTCCAGATTTCTTGTTCTATAATGTTGAGAGTTATGCTGCCATCCCTTCCTACTGGAGCCAGTCCACTGCACTTGCACAAGTGTCCCACTCAGCAAGGCAGCAAGCAGGTATCAGTGCAGATTTGCTTTATATTTCTTTTACACCACACACACACACACACACACACACACACACACACACACACACACACACACACACACAGTAAATCTTGTTGTCCATGTTATTTCTTCTTTTCCTTGGTTTCGTTTCTCTTACTTGTAATGTTACTTTTACTCATTTTTTCTCCTGCCTCCCATATCTACCCTAATTATTACTTCTAACAAATACTTTTTCTCACTCTTTCTTCTCTTCCCCTCCTCCTCTTTATCCACTATTTGAACTTTTCCACTCTGACATTTGCTTTATGGGTAAATAATGAACTTTATGGGTAAATAATGAACTGTCACCCTTATGTCAGCACATTTCAATGCTACATAATATTGTATTTAGTCTAATAATAGGTTCATAGGCAGGCACTAGGTTATCGGACTAAGGGCCTAAGTAAGCCTAGCCAGCAAGTTTCTCTGGCTTATGCCACCCAAGAAAGTTATTTTCCTGTGCCACTGTCGAGCAGAGCCACAGAAGTGATTCCCGGGGTATATTTTCCTATCTCCCATCCACTGAAAGATTTTTCTTGAAAAGTGCTAATGAGGAACTTTGCTTGACATAGATGAGTAGCTTCTTCCAGAGTATGGGAAGTCTCTGGGACAGGAATCTATCTCTCCAGCATGTCCTGTTTATTGTGGTGACAAGGTTTAGGTCCCTAGAGCATGTAGCTCAGAGGGATTGGGATTTCTTTAGGTGTAGCATGTGCTCTGGGTTTGACATAGCTTTATATGTTAGGCAGAAATCACCTAGGAGTAGGCGATATGCTACGGAGTAAAGCTGGAGATTTTTTTAGATGGTCAGTGTAGGGCATCTGTTGGAGGCCAGTAATCCTCTTTGTGAGGTACTTCTGCGGCTTTTCCAGCTGCTGCAAATGTCTTGTGAGGTACATTCCAAAAGGGGCGTTGTACTCTATAATGGGTCTAATGAGTGTCAAGTAAAGGGGAACAATGACCTCTCTTTTTCCTGGATGAGAACCCTGATGAGGTGTGCCACATAGAAGGACTTCCTGACTACTGTGGCAATGTGATTATCAAAGGAGAGACTACTGTCCACCTGGGTCCCAAGGTCTCATCACGCATTCGGTGTTAAGTAGACTACCACCTATGTAGTAGCTCACAGGTACAGAGTTTTTTTTTTTTTTTTTTACAAAAGGGCCTCACTGAGACAGATGCCTGGTAAGCCATGGCCTCAAGCTCAATGCCAAAAAGTGCACTGTCATCCCCTTTGGTAAAAACTCTGTACCCATGAACTACAACATAGGCGGTAGTATACTTAACACCAAAAGTGTGATAAGAGACCTTGGGACACAGGTGGACAGTATTCTCTCCTTTGATTATCACATCGCCACAGTAGTCAGGAAATCATTCTACGTGGCACACCTCATCACAAAAGGTTTCTCATCCAGAAAAAAAGAGGTCATTGTTCCCCTCTACTCATCACTCATTAGACCCACTATAAAGTACAACGCCCCTTTTGGTATGTACCTCACAAGACATCTACAAAAACTGGAAAGGGCACAGAAATACCTCACAAAGAGGATTACCAGCCCCAAACAGATGCCATACGCAGACCGTCTCAAAAAACTCCAGCTTTACTCCATCGCATATCGCCTACTCAGAGGTGATCTCTGCCTAACATACAAAGCGTTGTCAAATCCAGAGCTTTTGGACATGCTCCACTTAAAGAAATCCCAATCCCTCCGAGCTACATGCTCTAGGGACCTAAACCTTGTCACCACAATAAACAGAATATGCCAGAGGGCTAGATTCCTGTCCCAGAGACTTCCCATACTCTGGAATAAACTACCTATCTATATCAAACAAAGCTCTTCATTAGTACTCTTCAAGAAAAATTTTGATGATTGGATGGGAAATAGTTAATTCACCCCGGGGATCACCTCTGTGGCTCTGCTCGACAGTGGCACAGGAAAATAATTTTCTTGGGTGGTAAAAGCCAGGGTACCTTTTTGGCTGGGCTTGTATAGACCCCAGGGCCGATAGCCTAGTACCTACCTATGAACCTATACGTTCCATGGCCTTGCGAACCAAGCTCATTAGGCTAATAAGACGATAGTTCCTGGGATCAGTGGTGGCTCCCCCTTTGTGGAGTGGGATAACTGTTGCTGTGTGCCATTCAGTGGGCACAAAGCCTGACGTGAGGCTATGACTGAACATGGTGCTTAGGTGGGGAGCCAGTTCGTTCTGAAGTTCGTGTAAAACACAGCCTGGGATGCTGTCCAGTCCCATGGATGCTGTGTTTTTGGCTTTAGAGAGTGCAGCTTTTACCTGTGTAGTTGTGATTACAGGGACTCTGCATTCTTCCTGTATAGATATGGGCTCTTTAGGGTGTGAGAGGGTGGTAAAGTTAGCACTGAACCAATCTGCCAGATTGTTGGCAATATCAGTTGGTTCTGTAATTTTCATGCAGTTGTGCTGTAACTCAGAGCAGATCTGGGTGCCATTGAGATTCTTGACATAGGTATAGAATGCTTTGTGGTTGTCCTTAGAATCAGTGGCGATTTTATTTTCATAGCTAGCTTTGTATGCTCTTATAAGGGATCTCAGCGTCTTACTGAGGCTGACCAGGGAGCTCCACCACTCATGGGATTTTACTCTCTTTTGCAACAGTTTCTTCCTTCTGTTGTACAGTTTGTTTATGGCAGGGGACCACCAGATTGGCTTCCTTTTTTTGGAGGATAGCTTCTTGGTTCTGTTTGGGATAGCACGATCCATGCACTCATGTAAGTGCTTATAGACTGCATTTGTGTAGGATTCAGCAGTCGTAACTGTAGTGGCCATCTGCATGTGTGTCATGAAGTTCGCCCCTTCTGTCTTAAGAAGCATGACGTTGGCTATGGAATAATTTTTTACCGTGGTTTCCTCAATGTGGAGTGGGGGCGGGATGTGGATATCTAGGGTGATTAGCTTACGGTCTGCTCTGACCAACAAGGAGTTGACTTCGGGTGTGGAATACCTGTCATTCGTGTTGGTAATGACTAGGTCTAGGATACTGTTGCCCTTGGTGGGGTGTGGATAAGTTGATCTAGGGCACTGGAATTTATGAATTCCAGAAAGCGTTGAGCGAAGGAGTTGGTACATGAGTAGTTTTCCCAATTAATGGTGGGGTAATTGAAATCGCCCATTATTAGGGTGTTTGAACCCTAATATTTTCCAGTATATCAAGAAAAGAGAAGTGGGAATCCTGGAGCATGATGGGGGATCTGTAGCAAGCTACAATTTGGATTGCAGTTTTGCCCAGAGTTAGTTGCACTTGGATAACCTCAGATGCATTATGCTGAGCAACTAGCCTGGAGGTGTGGATATCCTTAGGCACACCTCTGCCTTTGGTGTTCCAGTCCAGGTTACATGGCCGAAAAGTGTGGTATGAGTTACAGCCTGTTGTGCAGGGGTGCGCTTTGGAGCCTTGAACCAGGTCTCAGTCACTGCACAGGTATCGATGTTCTCCATTTTAAGGAGTGCCTTGAGTGAGTGCATTTTGAGATTTAGACTTCTAGCATTGAGTAGCATTACCCTCAGTTTTTGCTTGCCTGTTCCTGTTGCATTTGAAACTTGTCTAAAAAGGCACTAGTCCACCGCAAGGTCTCATCACGCAGTTCCGTTAAGTAGACTACCACCGTGTAGGCTCACAGGTACAGAGTTGTTTCAAAGGGCCTCACTGAGACAGATCCCTAGCCATGCACAAGCTAGCCAATGTAACAATCATTTGTCATCCTGCGGTATCATTCTGATGCAGAATGCTACTCAGGGCTAGTCATTTCGTTTCTCTTACTTGTAATGTTACTTTTACTCATTTTTCTCCTGCCTCCCATATCTACCCTAATTATTACTTGTAACAAATACTTTTTCTCACTCTTTCTTCTCTTCCCTCCTCCTCTTTATCCACTATTTGAACTTTTCCACTCTGACATTTGCTTTATGGGTAAATAATGAACTTTATGGGTAAATAATGAACTGTCACCCTTATGTCAGCACATTTCAATGCTACATAATATTGTATTTAGTCTAATAATAGGTTCATAGGCAGGTACTAGGTTATCGGACTAAGGGCCTAAGTAAGCCTAGCCAGCAAGTTTCCCTGGCTTATGCCACCCAAGAAAGTTATTTTCCTGTGCCACTGTCGAGCAGAGCCACAGAAGTGATTCCCGGCATATTTTCCTATCTCCCATCCACTGAAAGATTTTTCTTGAAAAGTGCTAATGAGGAACTTTGCTTGACATAGATGAGTAGCTTCTTCCAGAGTATGGGAAGTCTCTGGGACAGGAATCTATCTCTCCAGCATGTCCTGTTTATTGTGGTGACAAGGTTTAGGTCCCTAGAGCATGTAGCTCAGAGGGAGTGGGATTTCTTTAGGTGTAGCATGTGCTCTGGGTTTGACATAGCTTTATATGTTAGGCAGAAATCACCTAGGAGTAGGCGATATGCTACGGAGTAAAGCTGGAGATTTTTTTAGATGGTCAGTGTAGGGCATCTGTTGGAGGCCAGTAATCCTCTTTGTGAGGTACTTCTGCGGCTTTTCCAGCTGCTGCAAATGTCTTGTGAGGTACATTCCAAAAGGGGCGTTGTACTCTATAATGGGTCTAATGAGTGTCAAGTAAAGGGGAACAATGACCTCTCTTTTTCCTGGATGAGAACCCTTTTGTGATGAGGTGTGCCACATAGAAGGACTTCCTGACTACTGTGGCAATGTGATTATCAAAGGAGAGACTACTGTCCACCTGGGTCCCAAGGTCTCATCACGCATTCGGTGTTAAGTAGACTACCACCTATGTAGTAGCTCACAGGTACAGAGTTTTTTTTTTTTTTTTACAAAAGGGCCTCACTGAGACAGATGCCTGGTAAGCCATGGCCTCAAGCTCAATGCCAAAAAGTGCACTGTCATCCCCTTTGGTAAAAACTCTGTACCCATGAACTACAACATAGGCGGTAGTATACTTAACACCAAATGTGTGATAAGAGACCTTGGGACACAGGTGGACAGTATTCTCTCCTTTGATTATCACATCGCCACAGTAGTCAGGAAATCATTCTACGTGGCACACCTCATCACAAAAGGTTTCTCATCCAGAAAAAAAGAGGTCATTGTTCCCCTCTACTCATCACTCATTAGACCCATTATAAAGTACAACGCCCCTTTTGGTATGTACCTCACAAGACAGCTACAAAAACTGGAAAGGGCACAGAAATACCTCACAAAGAGGATTACCAGCCTCAAACAGATGCCATACGCAGACCGTCTCAAAAAACTCCAGCTTTACTCCATCGCATATCGCCTACTCAGAGGTGATCTCTGCCTAACATACAAAGCTTTGTCAAACCCAGAGCTTTTGGACATGCTCCACTTAAAGAAATCCCAATCCCTCTGAGCTACATGCTCTAGGGACCTAAACCTTGTCACCACAATAAACAGAATATGCCGGAGGGCTAGATTCCTGTCCCAGAGACTTCCCATACTCTGGAATAAACTACCTATCTATATCAAACAAAGCTCTTCATTAGTACTCTTCAAGAAAAATTTTGATGATTGGATGGGAAATAGGAAATTCACCCCAGGGATCACCTTTGTGGCTCTGCTCGACAGTGGCACAGGAAAATAATTTTCTTGGGTGGTAAAAGCCAGGGTACCTTTTTGGCTGGGCTTGTATAGACCCCAGGGCCGATAGCCTAGTACCTACCTATGAACCTATACGTTCCATGGCCTTGCAGACCAAGCTCATCAGGCTAATAGGACGATAGTTCCTGGGATCAGTGGTGGCTCCCCCTTTGTGGAGTGGGATAACTGTTGCTGTGTGCCATTCAATGGGCACAAAGCCTGACGTGAGGCTATGACTGAACATGGTGCTTAGGTGGGGAGCCAGTTCGTTCTGAAGTTCGTGTAAAACACAGCCTGGGATGCTGTCCAGTCCCATGGATGCTGTGTTTTTGGCTTTAGAGAGTGCAGCTTTTACCTGTGTAGTTGTGATTACAGGGACTCTGCATTCTTCCTGTATAGATAAGGGCTCTTTAGGGTGTGAGAGGGTGGTAAAGTTAGCACTGAACCTATCTGCCAGATTGTTGGCAATATCAGTTGGTTCTGTAATTTTCATGCAGTTGTGCTGTAACTCAGAGCAGATCTGGGTGCCATTGAGATTCTTGACATAGGTATAGAATGCTTTGTGGTTGTCCTTAGAATCAGTGGCGATTTTATTTTCATAGCTAGCTTTGTATGCTCTTATAAGGGATCTCAGCGTCTTACTGAGGCTGACCAGGGAGCTCCACCACTCATGGGATTTTACTCTCTTTTGCAACAGTTTCTTCCTTCTGTTGTACAGTTTGTTTATGGCAGGGGACCACCAGATTGGCTTCCTTTTTTTGGAGGATAGCTTCTTGGTTCTGTTTGGGATAGCACGATCCATGCACTCATGTAAGTGCTTATAGACTGCATTTGTGTAGGATTCAGCAGTCGTAACTGTATTGGCCATCTGCATGTGTGTCATGAAGTTCGCCCCTTCTGTCTTAAGAAGCATGACGTTGGCTATGGAATAATTTTTTACCGTGGTTTCCTTAATGTGGGGTGGGGGCGGGATGTGGATATCTAGGGTGATTAGCTTACGGTCTGCTCTGACCAACAAGGAGTTGACTTCGGGTGTGGAATACCTGTCATTCGTGTTGGTAATGACTAGGTCTAGGATACTGTTGCCCTTGGTGGGGTGTGTATAAGTTGATATAGGGCACTGGAATTTATGAATTCCAGAAAGCGTTGAGCGAAGGAGTTGGTACATGAGTAGTTTTCCCAATTAATGATGGGGTAATTGAAATCGCCCATTATTAGGGTGTTTGAACCCTAATATTTTCCAGTATATCAAGAAAAGAGAAGTGGGAATCCTGGAGCATGATGGGGGATCTGTAGCAAGCTACAATTTGGATTGCAGTTTTGCCCAGAGTTAGTTGCACTTGGATAATCTCAGATGCATTATGCTGAGCAACTAGCCTGGAGGTGTGGATATCCTTAGGCACACCTCTGCCTTTGGTGTTCCAGTCCAGGTTACGTGGCCGAAAAGTGTGGTATGAGTTACAGCCTGTTGTGCAGGGGGTGCGCTCTTTGGAGCCTTGAACCAGGTCTCAGTCACTGCACAGGTATCGATGTTCTCCATTTTAAGGAGTGCCTTGAGTGAGTGCATTTTTAGATTTAGACTTCTAGCATTGAGTAGCATTACCCTCAGTTTTTGCTTGCCTGTTCCTGTTGCATTTGAAACTTGTCTAAAAAAGGCACTATAGGGGCAGCAAGAGCCTCAGCCAGTATCCGGAATCCCATGGGCGACAGGTGCAGGCCATCTCTGGCAAAGCATCATGGTCTGTCGACAATGTCGTCCCAGGCAGATACTGGATCACCTTAGAATGACAACAGAAGCTTAGCCAATTGTTGAAGTCAATCATTTTGTCCTTGTACTGCGGTATCATTCTGGGCGATGCAGAATGCTACTCAGGGCTAGGGTCATACCTCCCTGGGCTACAAGATCGGAGAGCTCTTCCATGTCTCTTTTCATGTAGTCCAGGGAGGCATGTCTCAGGTCATTCACACCAACATGGACAATGACAGAGTCATATTTGTACTTGGTTGTGGAGTGACCTGAGTGCATGGGTTATGTGGCAGATCCTGACACCTGACAGGCAGCTGACAGTAACCTTCTCCTTGTTTAGCCAGTGTGCCTGACTATAGAGTCACCTATAACTAGTGTTGTGTTGGATACGTTGTTTTGCCTAATATATTATATATGTTATAAGATATATATATATATATATATATATATATATATATATATATATATATATATATATATATATATATATATATATATGTTTGCCCATAATATCTGACTAACTGTGGGATTTTCATGACAGCATCAAAGAAACATTTTTATTCCTTCTCTGTTTTTTAAGTTTTGGATTTTTCTTGGTATATTGATTGATTTTCTTAATATATTTTATTTTTTATTTATTTTCCATTTGTTTACCAGGTTAGTCCGACTGGACACAATGTGATCATTTTCAGCGGAGGCTGGGGGAGAAAAGCTCCAGATACATAGTAAACAATTATAAAAAATAATAAAAATAAATTATACAAACATAGCTATTTTGTACAAAGAGCAAAGAAAATATACAAGGAATAAAATCAGAGTTTTACAATTGATGCAGCATATACAGTGGTTAGAATATTGAGAAACAATTAAACAAGATAATATACAACAAATATACAACTGCTTGAACATAAATTCAAAAAGAAGTTTCCATAGACAAACAGGGTCATAAACTAGAAATCATAACTATATTGATATGATTTATATTGCATTTATCTTGTTTTAATGATGGTATGTGTGTATTATTGTATGTGTCATATGTGCACAAATATTTGTATTAATCTATGTACTTGCAGTATATTGACAAAGTACTGGGTCACATCAGAGGCTTGGGAGGTCATTGTTAAGAAACTGAGAACTGTTGTAAAGCTTGGCATTGAATACCATAAATTCAGGTTATGCTATAAGATAACTATGTAAAGATAACATGTCAGCAGCCAGAATGCATTATAAACTGAATGTTTTACTGTGCACAATAAGAAACGGATAGATTGGCCCAAACTCTGGACTGATGTGTGTGCTTTTTTTTTTTTTTATTCCTGTGGAAATGCTATTCAGAAGTGAAGAGACATATAAGGGAACAGTTTTAGTGGCACACCAGGCTATGATTTTTTTTTATGTCTATTGTCATGCAAAGCTGACAAAATAGTTGAATCTACCCAAGCCTGAAATGTGAGACTGTAGTCCACTGAAGGAGGGGAGATGGGAGGAGTAACTTGGCCAGGAATTGAAACTTGCAGAACTGCTCCTTGTGAAAAGTCTTTTTTATCTCAGTAATTTGTTGACACTTTTGCAAGTTTCTTTCAGAGAATGTGTAGTACATCAATAGGAACAACATTTGTAAAACTCAGCACACACCAGTCAATGACACATGAGCTGCAGACTCTCAAACTTGGCATTTTTTTTTTCAGGTGGTCCATTCTAAGTGAATGGAAGTCTAGTCTGACAACAAATGGTAGGGCTATTTGTTCTCACAGTCTGTGCATTGAGACAGATTTAGCTTTCCAAAGGAATCACGATGTCTGCCCCCATGAGGGCAGACAAGAGTAAAAACAAAATAAAATTAGGAATGAGTACTTATTTTGCTGCAGGCAGCTTTGGGAGGTGTAGTAAATCATGGCAAGATAAAACATATACGTTTTCTTCATCATTTGCCCGTAGTGATCCTTTAAGGATCTGCATCCAAAATCCCACTTGCTCCTTATTTCTTGAGCTTCCCTCTGTTTCATTATCATCCCTTTCCACTTTGAATTATAGCTTTGTGCTTCTGCTCTGTACAGGAGACTTAACTGTGTAGCTCTAAAATATCTCTTCAAATCAGATAATCCCAATCCCCCTTGTTCTATTGGAAGGATCACCTTATAACTGTTGACTCTTGCCCTCTTCCACTCTCAGTTAAAATACTTCAGCTCTTTATTAATTGCTATCCACAACTTCTCTGATTGACAAAAATATATATGATCTGAGTATAAACCTTAAGGGAATAAATATTTTTCACTGCTTGTAACTTTCTATGTATATTTATACACAAGAGCTTCTAGTTCCTCATTTTGTGTACTATCTTGTGTTTAATCTCTTCCTACATATCCTTAGTTGCCATAACAGAATCTTTTTTAACCCATACTTTTAAGTACCTCATTTTTATCCTATGCTCATAAATATGGTTATTGCTGCTCCAATTTGTGTGTGGGTACATAGTTTACAGCTACAGCCTCTGTTCTGTCTTCATTATTTTTATATCCCAAAAAGACTTGAAGTTGTCTCAGAATGTCCCACAACACTGAGATGTCCTTTTCTGGTTTTATCAGGTACAAAATAACATTGCCTGCAAATAAAGCCAACTTTTCTTGATTAACATACCAATTATAGCCTTGAATTTCGGAGTCCCTTGTTTTCTTTGTCATTGGCTCTAAACATAACACAAATAATAAATGGGAAAGAGGACACCCCCGCCTAGTTCCCCTGTTCAGACACAACTTAACAGACAGGAACCCTCCCACTTAAATTTGTGCTCCAACCTCACCTATTTTTGAATAATTAATGTTATTACTGTATCAGGGAATGCAAATGCTTCCATTGCCCTATGCATAAAATCCCAGCGTACTCTGGCAAATGCTTTCTCTACATCAACACCACCACCAACAAAGGTCTTGAGGTATTTTCTTACATTCGGTTTCCTTCTGGCTCATCAGTGTTCTATTGCTGTTGTTGAATTTTTGCCTCCCCTCTACAAAACCACAATGATTCACATCTATCAAGTTGGGCATTATTTTAGCTATTACAGACAAAACACATTATACTCATGATTTAAAATTGTAATTGGCCTATACAAAGCTGGGTCTGGTGGGTCTTTACCATTCTTAGCAATTAAAGCCACCACAACTTTATTCCAGGATGTTGGTGCTTCCTCTCCTTTTAAAAAAATACTGTTAAACAAAACCTTCCAGATCTTTAACACTTTCTTTCCTCTTAGATTCCAAGCTTCAGCAGGACTGCCATCTATTCCTAGAGACTTTCCTGCAGACTGATTATACTTCACTGTTTCTATCTCTTCTCTATCTCTCTATCTATCTTAACTTTTAGCTGCTGAGTTTCACCTTTCTCTAACACTGACATAATTGAGACTTACAAAAATGATTCTGTTTGTGCTTGTACTTGGTATCCACATTATTTTGCTTTATGCACATGTTCATAACATTTCCAAACTATCTCTAACACCTCCAAAGGATCTCCAGTTATTTTTCTTATCGGCTCTCTAAGTGTTTGACAACACTCCCTATTTTCTCTTACCCAAGTCATTCAGTTATAAGCATTTGTACTCTGGAGTTATCAAAAAATAGGTGCCTAACAGCAATCTTTCAAAACTGATGCACATTACCCAAAAACTCCCTTATTTCCCTTAAGCACTCTGCAGTTGCTGCTCTTCTTATATTTCCCCTCATTCTGCAATACTTTAAACATTATCAGCCCTTCTACATAGTTCCTACTACTTCTTAACCATGCCATTCCCTTTTATCTTATACCCAATTTTTAAACTCCATTTTCATTTTATCCCACTCAGTAGCTATCCTGATGAAATGTTCAGCTTCCCTAATAACTTGTACTGCCCATTCCTTAACTCTTTCTCTTTTCAACAGGAACATAGGAAAATGTTAGTGTCTCATTTTTACCTCATTACCCTGTATATTTATCTTAGTTTTTATTAGTGAATTATCTGAACTAGTTATTAGATGCATGTCAAAGTTTTCAATTAAATGCACATGTTCCCGTGAAATATAATTTCTATCCAGTTTAGCCCAGTTATTGTACCTTGGGTAATATGTAAATTCTGCCTGAGATCCCATTAATGAATTCACACCTTCCATCCCAAATATTTTCATAAATTTAATCTTCCTTGTTTTATTAAAATTTTCCTTCCATGTCCCCCAATACTTCCTCACTACTGCAAATCAACTTCAAGTCCCAACCTATAAATAATATTCACTGCTGAAAGCTAATTACTTCTCCCAAAACTTCTGAAGCTCCATAATAGCAGTTTTTGATGGAATATAAATACATGCCAGCAATCCTATGTCACATTTTTTTACAAGACTTTTTGCTCTAATGAAAACCCTCCCCACTCTCAAAAATACTAGAAAAATGTATTCATACCCAGCTAATGTCACGTCTAACCCACAATAACCTCCTCACCCCCACCCAACATGGTTTCCGCCCTGGCCATAGCACCACTACAGCTCTTCTGTCCTTCCTTGAATCCATCAACCAAGCCCGTGACAGTGGCAAACTAGTATCTTCCTTATTCCTAGACCTATCTAAACCTTTGACACAGTCTCCCATCCCATACTCTTATCACAACTTTCTACTCTCAACCTTTCTCCCACTACACTATCTTGGTTCTCTAGTTACCCCTCTGAAAGACTCCAAGCTGTAAAATGAAAATCCTCATTATCCTCCTTTCTACATACCCCCACCGGTGTACCACAAGGATCTGTGCTAGACCCCCTTCTTTTCAACATTTCTCTGTAATTCAGTATGCAGATGACTCCACTATCATATGTACTGCTGACACCCCCTCTGACTTGCTATTAAAAACTCAATTAGCCTTTTCAAAAACTGAAACTTGGATGCAGAACAAACATCTTACCCTAAACTCGACCAAAACCAAACTAATGGTATTTGCTCCCTTCAGAATTTCCACCATTGATAATTCCTCCTCCATTATATTAACCCAAAACAACACCCCCATTGAAATCGTATCTCACACAAAGCTCCTTGGTGTCATTATCGATGATCATCTAAAATTCGACATCCATATAAATACCGTTATTAAAAAAACTCATCAGAAATTAGGACTCTTGTATCAACATAACCGCTTCCTTACTCCAGCAACCAGAAAGACCTTAGCCTCCATCTACCTTCTCCCCCCTCACATATGGTGCCCCCCTGCTAACCAATCACCAACTCGGTTTACAATCCAAGTTAGAATCATGCTACAATAAAATCAGCAAATTTGCCCCCCAATTTCAAATATTCATCCCATCACTGCCTCTCTCTTCAATCCCTTCAATGGCTTGAATTACCAAACTATCTAAACCTGCTAAAACTCTACACAGCTCACAAACTCATCTTCAAACCATCCAGCTGTCCAGCCCTCTCCTCCACCTTATTCCCTATTCCAAATCACCCACTTCGTTCAGAAAACCAAAACCTATTACAAATTCACAAACCCTCTAGGCCCCCTGGCCTCTTCCTGCTATCTTACTCTATAGCCAAACTTTGGAATTCCCTCCCCCCCTCCCTTCAAAACTCTGCAAATCCCACCAACTTCAAATCTCTTCTTCACTCATATGTATCCTCCAAGTGGATTTGCCCCTGCTCTTCACCCACGAGTTCCCAATTTGTAATTCAGCATTCACACTTAACACTGTGCTCATCTCTTGCATCCTCTATATTACTAATACATTCTCTGTAAATACTAGACTATGTTCACTCTGCTTATAGAAAAAGAAGTTATGTCTTACCATAACATTCCATCTGGATTGTTGATCCTCGTTCAGTCATTACGAATGGGGTATCGGTTCCGACCTCAGAACCAAGCCGGACATTTTCCAGGCTCACGTCAGCTACAAACTCTCGAGCTAAACCCTTACCCATAATTTCCCTCTCTCTGTTACCTCAGATTGAGTTTGCAAGTCAAAAGAAGGTAGAGGCTACCTCTGGTCAAATGACCTAAGAAAACCGGATGGTGAGATCCACTAGAAGCCACAGGAGGGGGAAGGAGGGAGGATCATAATAACTGAACGAGGATCAACAATACAGATGGAACTTTATGGTAAGACATAACTTCTTTATCTGATATTGTTAATCCTCGTTCATTCCTTACATATGGGACAGAATCCCCAGCTACCTCTATTCCTGGGAGGCTCTCATGGAAGGACATTCCTGAGCACCATAGAACCAAAAGATGCTCTTCCCCTGGAGGCCAAATCCAATTTGTAATGACTGATGAAGGTATGAGGCCTAGCCCAAGTTGCAGCTACACAGATGTCATGTAAAAAAGCTCTGGCATGGAAGGCAGCAGAAGTTGCCACCGACCTTGTTGAATGAGCTTTCATGGTAGTAGGCAACGGGACATTACGTTGTTTATAAATGAAGGTCACACAGTCCTTCAACCATCTAGCTAATGTGACCTTAGCAACAGCAGATCCTAATCTAGGTCCAGAATAGGCCAAAAATAACTGGTCAGATTTACGAAAGGATCTAGTCCTGTTTAAGTAAAAATGGATTTGCCTGTGGATATCTAGGGTATGTAGGCAATACTCTCCTCTGTTTGAATGATTGGGAAAGGAAACTGGCAATTCAATGGTTTGATTAATAAACATTTCAGAGATCACTTTTGGCAGAAATGAAGGATTAGTTCTCAAAGACACTCTATCTCTATGAAAAATCAAATATGGACTCTTGATACATAAAGCTTCAAGCTCAGAGATGCATCTGACGGAAGTAATGGCGACCAAAAATAAGGTTTTCCATGACAAATGCCTGAGGTCGCAAGAAGAAGCTGGTTCGAAGGGTGGCATTGTCAGAGCTTGTAGAAATAACGATAGATCCCATGGTTGAATAGGTTCTCTAAAAGGTGGCTTCAGATGATTCACACGTTTTATGAATGTCTTGCACAATTTGTGAAATATAAGAGAGGAATCTTGGATACCCTCATGGAAATTAGAAATTGCAGCCAAATGAACTCTAATGGTAGAGGCCGATAGACCCGACTGGAAAAGGTCGGCCAGATAGTCTAGTATTATCGACACTGGTGCTGAGAAGGGATCTACTTGTTTATCTTTCAGCCAACAGGTAAATCTTTTCCACTTGCTTAGATAAGTAATTCTAGTGGACGACTTATGAGATGCAATGAGAATGTCACGTACTGGTAAAGAAAGATCATTCTGCCTGGCAATCAAGGGAATTGGAGTAGCCAAGCTGTGAGCTTCAGGCTGTACAGGTTGGGATGAATCAGGTTCTGTGGATGTGAGAGCAACTCCGGGGTTGGATGGAGAATCCATGGTCGATCTAGTAGGTGAGGCCAAAGGAAGGGGAACCAAATCTGCTGAGGCCAATATGGTGCTATGAGGATCACTTTGCTCTTCAACTGACGGGCTTTCTTCAGAAAGTGAGGAATGAGGGGAAAAGGTGGGAATGCATAAAGAAGACCCAAGGGCCTATTGTGGACTAGAGCGTCCCTGGGTGACTGTCCCGGAGGGGGAATCAGGGTGAAGTAGTTGCTGCATTTGTAGTTGGTCGGGGATGCAAAGAGGTCGCAGCAAGGACAGCCCCAGCGGTGGAAGATCTCCGCCGCTATCAAGGGATTCAGGGACCACTCGTGAGGTAGTAGAATGCACCTGCTGAGTCTGTCTGCTATCACGTTAGAACTCCCGGGAATGTGCGTTGCTAGAAGAAAACGGTTGGTAGCCATTGCCCATTGCCACATCCTCATAGCCTTTCGACAAAGGGGGTAAGATTTGGTTCCACCTTGCTTGTTGATGTACCAGACCGTCGCCATGTTGTCTGATTGAATCGCAATCGCCCCAGATGGCAGGAGGGGATGGAATGCTTGCAATGCCAGAAGCACCGCCCTCAGTGCTAGAACATTTATATTCAGATGGGCCTCCAGTTCAGACCAAATGCCTTGCACTGCCTGTCCCTGACATAGTCCCCCCACCCCCATCAGTGAGGTGTCCATGGTCACTGTGGCCTTGGGTTGCTGGGGGGAGAAGGGGCGAGACCATTGTGACAGATTGTGTCATCCCCCAGTTTAAATCCTGGTTGCACCTGTAGGTTACTCGAATCTTGGCTGAAAGAGGATGCTGAAAAGGATACCACTGAGTGAGCAGTAGCCATTGTAGAAGCCTCATATGAAACCTGGCCAGGGGGACAACGTTGATGGAAGTTGCCATGGAACCCAACAGCTGTAGAACAGAGTGAGCTGTGGATTCCTCCCTTGAAAGGATTGGGATCAGTTGTTGCTTTATCCTTAAAATTCTGTGCTCTGGAATGGCAGCTCTGCAGTTCTTTGTATCCAAGATAACCCCTATAAATTCTGTCGACTGAGATGGGGTGATATTGGATTTTTGCCAGTTTATGGTTATGCCTAGTCTTTGTGCAGCCAGGAGAGAGTATGGCAGGGTTTTTTCCAGTAGATGTTTGGTGGGGGCGGAAATGAGCCAGTCATCTAGGTATGGAAACACTTGGAATCCTTGAAGTCGCAAGTGAGCTGTGACGACTGCCATGCACTTTGTGAACACTCTGGGGGCTGTAGAGAGTCCGAAGGGCAGTACTCTGAACTGGTAGTGACTGGCTCCTGCATGGAAGCACAGAAATCTTCTTGATGGCCTGTCCACTTTTATGTGGTAGTACGCATCTTGAAGATCTATCGAGCACATCCAATCATCTTTTTCCAAAAGCGGGAGGATAGACTGTATTGTGACCATCCAGAATTTTTGTACTCTCACAAACTTGTTCAATACACTGAGATCCAAAATTGGTCTCCAGTCCCCGGTTTTCTTTGGCACCAAAAATAGAGTAGAATCCGGATCCTATCTGGTCTGGAGGGACTATCTGGATGACTCTCTTTCTTAGCAGCTTTTCCATCTCTAGTGAGGCTTCTTCCCTTTGACTGGGTGGAATGCCGGGAAGGTTTTTTTGAAGGGACAGGAGAAATATCGAAGGGGATATGATAACCTCTGGTTATAAGCCTTTGTACCCAAGAATCAATGGTGATGGTTAGCCAGGCTACAAGGAGAAATGACCCCCAACCACCTCCAGAGGAAAGGAGTTGGGCTGCTCTTCAGGAGCACTGGTAGGATTGGCCAGGGAAAGCGTCCCTGGAACCCTGATTACGCGGACCCCCTCTGCCCCGAAAGGAGTGTCTTCCCTGTGAATTTCCCCCTCTGCCTCTAGGGGAGAACTCGGCTTGTGTGTCATGGAAAGGACCCTGACATTTCTTGAAACATATCTTCCCACTCTTTTGGTTTAGGGAGAAAGCACGTTGAGGGGAAGAATAACGGACACCAACGGCAGAAAGAGTCTTATCGTCCTGTTCACATCTAGCCAGTGTGCTTTTAACTTTGGGTCCAAATAACGAAGAGGCCTCAATGGGAGTGTTAAGAAAGGAAGCCTTAAAGGGTTCCGTGAAATTGCACAAGCGCATCCAGGCATGTTGTCTCAAGACCGCAGCTGAATCCGCCGCTCTATCTGCTCCTTCTGATGTGTGAGACATCAGTCGCATAGAGGAGTTAGATAGTGACTCAACGGTGGCCAGCTGAGAGGCCACTTTGTCACGGACCTCATCAGACACGCACCAGCCAAGGTTTCAGAGAGCTCGGAAATCAGATCCCTTTGAAGCCTGGTAAAGTGTGCCATATAATTCAGGGACCTGATAGTAGAGGTCGCTGATGCAAAGGTGTGCTTCCCTATCCTGTCCAGGGCCCGGGACTCTCGTTATGTGGATGGACAGTCTGGTTTTCTTCTTCTGCCAGATCCTTTTTTGTTTCGGCCGCCATAGCATCCACAGGAAGACATTTTGACCAATGGGGATCTGTAGCAGGAGTGGACAAAATCTTATCTGGCCTCCGGGGAATAGCCTCAACAGTGTCAGGAGCCTTCCACGCATGCTGCATGATGAGCCGGACAAGTTCATCGGCAGGCCGAGTAACCCAGGAGGTAGGGGGCGGGGCACAAAAAGCCTCTGTGGAGTCCATGCGCTTCCTCTTACACTAACCTTTCCGGTGGACTTCCTCAGAGGGAGAAGCTGGGGAAGACAACGGAAAAGGGGTTTCCTGTGGGAATATGTCCTGAGGCCCTTGCACCTGGTGTCTGCTAGGTGAGACTTGTGAAACCAGTGTACCAGAGGAGGGCGGGGGGATAGACAGTCCAGTATCGCCAGCAGAAGTGAAAGCCTTCTCCATCAGTTGAAAGTCTGGTCCACCTGAAGAGTGAGTGTCCCAGGAAAGCGGTTACCCCTCCCCGAAGTGGCTCAGCCTGCCGACTCGGAGTCCCCGGATGGCTGTGGAGCAGCAAATTACGCGTGTCACAACTGTCATCCTGGGTCATAGCAAAACTTTCCTGCCACGAAGGCAACTGCGGTTCCTTAGTGAGATCCATAAAGGGAACCGCAGAGGGGGAGGACTGTGCTATATCAATGGACTTCAAAGGCAATGAAGGAGGAGAATAAGAAGGGGTCTTTGGAGATGGGTGATCACCTCCCAAAGAAGGATAGGTCCTGGGGGGTGGGATACCTCTGGCCAAAAGCACTTGATACACAAGACGCAACACATCATGTTCAGAAAGGCTTCTAGTGGACCTCATGGAGACTGAGGGAGAAACAGGCCTGTCCACAGAAGAGATAAACTCGGTTCCCACCTTACCAGTTTGCACAGAGAAAAATGGTACCAAGAGAGACTGGACTATGGGTGTCTGCACCGAGAAAGTCATCAGTGCCGAGGTCACAGTCTGCACTGACAGAAGAATCAGTGCCGAAGCTGGAACAGACAAAACTGGAGCCAACAACCGAGGTGTCGGTTCCGAGTAAGATGTTGGAGCCGATGTGGTCAAGGTCTGCGCTGACTGAGCGGTCGGTGCTGATACAGTAGTAGTAGTAATAGTCTGAACCGAGGAGTCCCTCGGTGCCGATATAGTGAAGGCTGCAGGAGAAGACGGAGCCGAGATCACTAATGGAGCTGAAGGCCTCGGTGCCGAACGTTTAGGCACCGAAAGCACTGGGGCTGACTGAGTAAGCTCCGGAGCAGAAACTTTAGCCTTTTTAGGTTTTGGTTGGCGGGAGTCCCCAACCAGGGATGAAGGCAAAGACTTGGCCTTAGTAGGAACATCCAAAATTTTCTTATGGGCTCTATGAGAGGTTGAGGCCTCCGACCCAGAAATAGCCTCTGAAAAGGGAGATTTAAGAAGTTCCTTCAGCAACAACTTGTCTTTCCTTTCTAACAAGGTTCTGTCAGGAAAATTTTCACAGATAGTACAGGGTGGGTCAACAGATAAATGGGATGCCCCCAAACAATAAATGCACAGAGAGTGTGCATCAGATGTAGGTAATTTGTGCCCACAATCAGAACACTTTTTAAAACCCGGACTACCTTTCTTATCTGCCATGATAGAAAAAGGGGATAGTAGAAAGGGTACCAGCAATGGTACAAAAGAATACCCAAAGATATAAAAAAAGGGAAGATAACCAATGATGGTAGGGGAGAAATACCTTGCTGTAAAAAGTGTAGAGAAAAGAGAAGAAAAACTCAAGAAAATATGGTTGCTAAATGCGATGGGGTAAGAGACAACGAAATAGAAACTTTGCTGACAGAAAAAGTTATATAAATGACTATTCTGACAACAAATAACTATACTTAGCTCAAGAGAAGCAGCTTGACACAACCGAATGGCAACGCGGCAAACAAAATCTGGGGTAACAGGGAGAGGAGGGTTATGGGTAAAGTTTAGCTCGAGAGTTTGTAGCTGACGCGAGCTTGGAAAATGGCCGGCTCGGTTCCGAGGTCGGAACAGATACCCCATGTGTAAGGAATGAACGAAGATTAACAATATCAGATCAAATCTTCACTACCACTAGACCTATACTTTATTCTAACACCTACTTATGCTAAATTCACTAAGTTGTACTGTAACGTACTGTATGTCTGTTGTTTTGAACAGCTAAAATCAATAAGTTGTACTGTAACATGTACTATATGTCTGTTGTTTTGAACAATGTCCTCTTAATGATGGATCTTACTACTGATAATATTTTTGACATTTTTGAATTGTAATTGACTTGTTACTGTAATTGTGTCATTCAGCTTATCTCCCCAGGCCTTCACTGAAAATGGGCTTTTCAAAGCCCAGTGGACTTCCCTGGTCATCAAACTGAAATAAATAAATAAAATACATGTTCACAAACTCCATCCCCTATGAACTTAGAACAAACGCACAAAACTACACATTTTATGCCCTGACATTTTGATGTAGAAGGGGACAGTGTCTGCCAGGCCAGGGGGAGGACAGCAAACATCTGGTATTCAGGACAGCCAAGGGCTTTAACAGCAGGAAATTCCAAAAGTTACTGCTGCAACAAAGAGCCATGATGAACAGCGAGAGTTTCCAAAGCTTTATTTTAGTTCTACACCCACTGCAGCCCTTAATACCTCATCATAAACTGATTTATATACTAAACACAACTTTCTGAAAATACAATTAATACTAAGAAAAGTCAATTTCTTTCAGCCATTCACTGTATGATGGGTCAGTGACACAAAGAATGCTTTTTGAAAACTTTAAGTTAATTATACTTAAGCAACGAATATCCTGTTGTATTCTGAATGGTCAAATAACAGGCATAAATTAGTCTAACAACATAATCTCTGCATGTAGAACTTCTTTATAATGAACATACCTGCTTTAGTGCTTTGGACTTCATTAACAGGGCAATTTCCCACGACAGAAAGTTTATTACTAATTGTGCTACCTTTATCTTTCATCTTCTAAAAGAATGTCCAGAGCTATATTACTTAACAATAATGGGTGCACCAAATTATAACTGCTATAAACTGTTACCATCCAGAATTTATAAATATTTATGTATAGACTGGTTTAGGCTGCTTAAATTTCAGACAAGCCTGAGGACTCTCATCTTTTTTGACACCACAAAGAATCTGAATAAACCCCAGACCCTTTCTGCTCTGCTGGGAAACTTTGGATGCTTTTTTTTTTGTAAGAGGCTTGCAAACTCAGCTTTGGCACCATTTTCTACTTAGGAGGCAGAAAGGGGGATGGTCTTGGGGGTGAAATAAAAAGAATTTTGTAGCCTCCAGATACAAACCTTCTTATCCATTTGTCTGTGTGATGGTCTGCCTTGCCTGGATGTCCTGAGACGGACGGAGGTCTGACCCCAGAGGGCCACAAGAAAGGAACAATCAGGCAAGTCTTCGATGATTATATGGAAGAATCTCAAGAAAAAAGGCTACAGAATCTCTGGTTCTGTGGATCTTCACTGCCTCTAGGAAGACATCCATTCAGGAACTTCCTGCATCTGCAGAAAAATCTGTCCAACCACTAACTGAATGGTTGCTGTTGGGCTTTTGTGAAATAACCTTAAGTTCTCTGCACTATTCTGGCTCCTGGAGAAAGTCTCTTGAGGATGGCAGAACTTAAAACTCACATCAGCAATCATTTCTATCTTCCTGCTTTGTCATATGAAGCTAGTCTTTCACTTCCATTCTCAACAGGGAGTATCTCTCATAAGGAGCATACGTGAAGAAAACTTTAAAGTTGTCCAAAAAATTACAGAGTGTTAGCCAGGCATAATGGCATGTTACCATGCTAGACCCAGTCACCAGTGCTGCTCCTTTAGTCACATTATAAATCAATGTCATGCAGAGTTGTAGGCATATTACCCACCGGTAATTCCATTTTTAATAAGACCATTATAAGGCAACTTTTTCAGCATGTCTAGTGTATGTTCAGCTAGAGCCTGTTAAAAATGGGTCACATAAGCCAAGAAATTCAATACCTGAAAAACAGAATTATGTCTCAAATACAATCCATTTCACAAAATCTACATCCCAGGAATCCTCATCTGGGGGAAGGATCTCAGTACTCTTTCTTAAGGGCTGCTAGCAGCATGATGGAGACAGCCAGGAAAGACTTGCTCCAAGCCAGAAAAGATTAAATGGCAGTAAATTACAACTAGATGTACATATCTACACAGCAAATATAAAGTAAAAAGCTAAAAAGGTACTTAGCACTGAATTTTTTTTATCTGTCAGGAACATCAACATACTCTCGCTTAAGCAGACAATCAAACATTCACTTTGTTGTGAAAAAAATAAACTAATACAATTCATGCAAGTCACCTTTGCAGTTTGACTTCTTGCTGACAGCTAAGGTGGAGACCCGTCATTCCTTATGTGGGGGCATTCAATTGTTCTACAAAGTCTGGCCAGAACACAGCCGTTTGCCTGTGTCTTTACCACTGTAGCAAATACTGTATGGTTTGACCAAATTTACACCAGCTCTCGAGAGCCATCTCTCCTCTAAGTAACATAGCTTGACCGTTTTTAATTATTTGTGTGTATACATACATATATATCTATATACAATATTCTTTTTAACCCTTCCTCTCTCAGTTTACTACTTTCTGTTTTACCATCTACTTGATATAAAACGGCAGCTTTTTTTTCAAGTAGATATCTTTTTTTCTAACACATGGTGTGCAATGTATGCTAACATATTGCTTAAATGTGTCATTAGACCATTCATCATTTATGACAATATACTATAATACATGAATTACAATGATTATTACAATAAATGTACACTGTATATTGCTCAGGGTGTTTACCACACTGTACTCGTTTATGCTATGTTTACTTCTCTACTGTAGTCTTATATGCCATATGGCTAAAAAGGGTCCAAGGACTAGTCCACTCACTTGGTTAACAAACACACAAAATAAACATACATAAATAAATAATCATTGTGATGAGCATTACAGTTTGTGCACATAGCTGGATTATTTTATTTACAAAACATTAAATGAGAAACTATTGTTTTATTTTCTTTTTCTGTCTCTGTTTCTCTAATTATTACTTCAGATTACTAGATTGTACAGTATCAGGCAGAAAGTGGAACAACAGATGGGCAAACGTCTAATTATACAAATTCAAAACAGAATAAAATTTCTTTCTTCCTTATATTGTGCTTCAGCAAAAGAAGATTCTTGGAACATTTCAAGGATTTTTTTTAATTTTTGCTGATTGCAACTATTTCTACTAAAAAATGAAGAATAAGTGATCTAGATTTAACAGCAGGTGATTTTAAGTTTTTTTTTTTACTTTCCTATTACTAGGATGCCAGTTTTGTAACACCTATTCCAGCTCAGACATGCAAGGGATGTTCAGTGATGGAGATACTCTGACAGGTGTATGTGATGCTTCCACAACACCAATATGAGATTCTTCCCTCAATCGATATGTCCCCTAAAGAGTCTCAGCTTCAAAAACTGTCACATAAAATATCAATTCTCGCCACCTGAGTATGACGTGCAATGCTCCTTGTAATGATTATTCCATGAAACTGTTCATCACTGAAGATAACTGGCCATTGAGATTACAAGGAATGGCTGAAAAAATCAATTAATGAACATGCATCTTCATCATTACTAATTAGTATATTAGAGATAAAGTGCCAAATAAACAAGATGCATTAATATTTTATGTCATGTGTTTGGTCTTTAGGAAATGGCTGACAACCACAACAAGCTTTCTGCACTGCGCTATGGATCATTATTGACTGCGCATATATAAGCAACATGCATCTCAAAACAATACATCTGCTACAACTGACTTGCTGGCACAATACACACTGAAAACAAATGCAGTTTTTATGTGACTGCCTGTTTAAATATATTATGACTTAAGTTATGAAACCATACTTCAGTATTTCTTAAAAATATAACAATATAAAGGAAACTTTCAGGGAAAAAAAAAACAATTTTTTCATGTTATGTATCACATGAATATATAGCATAGTGTACAATTTTGTTAACCCTTATATATATATATATATATATATATATATATATATATATATATATATATATATATATATACACACACACACACACACACACACACACACACACACACACACACACATTCATCATTATTTCTGTCCCCTTGTCTGATAGCCCTCTACCGCTGCCATTATAACCATTCATTCTCAATCACCAAGACAAAACCAAATTACAGCAATGACACATATTTCTGTTTTCTGGCCTAACCCTTGTCATGGCAGCTGACATAAAGGTCTGTTATACCTTACTGTGTACGTGCGTGCCTTTGTGTGTGTGTTCCCAACCATGCTCCATGAGCACTGCAACACAATTGCAGCCTGGCAAACCCAAAAGCATGCCCCCAGTCCATAGTGCTGCATTCCATTCACATGTCAAGCAGATGCCTGTACTGCATTTGATAGGATGGCATCCCTTCTCTAAGAATGCTGAGCCGACATTGGCCATTCACTCCTGTGCTCCCATGATACTCCCTCACCAGGTTCCACATCACAGGCAGGTCTTCATACTTCTACACCCCAAAGACAAACATGCTATCCCTTATTTTTCTTTCAATATTTATCGTTTAAGATGAATGACTTCACTAAGGTATGTGGTTAAGCTTCTTCCTGTGTTGTGTTTTATTGCTAATTATTAGCTCCAACTTAGTGACCCCTCTAAAGGGCATTTCTGAGACTAGAGGCTCAATATACACAGAACCATTTCCTAATTTTCAAAAGCCAGTTATTACAACTGTGCAAATAAGTATACATCTCACATCAGCCTATCAAGATGCAGACCCTTCCTGCAATCCTCCATAGTCCTTCAGAGAACACAAAAGTGTAAGATCTTAGATGCAAGGGCGTTTTTGTTCCAAAGTATCATTTTCACAAAACATGCACGTTACCAGGTCACCTGTGTTCTGTTAGAAGCATGTGAGTTGGATGGGCAACGGGGAGGAGGGAGGGGGATGACAGTGAGTGACTGACATCGGCTCACCCACCAAATGAAGGAGGGAAGCCACCTAGGCACACTTAAAACAGATTTTTGAGCCTGGTAAGCTCTGTTTTACATAAGTGGTGTCCCTCTTAGTTGAAAGGTTTGGCATGTGTGAAAGTGCACATGCATCACCCAAGGGCAGCAACTGCAAACCTTACAAGGTTGCTGCAGGGGAGAGGGGGGTATGAGAGGGCAGGGTTAGGACACACTTCATGAGAGTATTAGGATGCTGGACCACTGTCACCAGTCTCACTAGCCCTAGATGTAGGTCAGGTTGAGCCTGGAGGATGCTAAGGCAGGTCTGGCAGACCTGGTGAAGGATAAAAGGAGCTGGTGACAGCTGATAGCTGCAGGGAAGAAAATAATTGGTAAAAGGCAGCAACCGAGACTCATTGATGTGGGAAATTTCCTTCTCATCAGAATCTGCTGGATCCTAGAGCTCTGCTGCTTAAAGCACCGAAAGGTCTTCTCAGTAATGAGGAACACACAACATACAACTAAGTCTTCAAGATCCCAAGATGTTTCTCAGCTTGGATCAGTGACACTACATGGAGCAATTTTCAAGAACCATCAAAGCATCTGTCTATAAACTGTTAATGTTGAAATGAAAACTGGATTTCTGCCAATAAAACTATAGCCAAACACCTCTCTGTATGATTCTTACCATTCATATTCATTCATAGTTATTCACAGATTACTACTAGGCTAATTGCCCATGTGGTCATTTTAAGTCTAGCCAATTACCCCATGTGAGAACCAACCCCTGCACCTTCTGTCTATAAGGTAAATACCTTAAACATTATACCAACCTCCCATACTTTCTACATTAACATAATCATAATCAAATGTGAGCTGTTATGTTTCAAAATGAAAAGAAATAGGGAATGCCAATAACCAGAAGAGACGGTCTTGCTTAGGTCACTGTTGCACTATCAAGAAGTCAGATTGAAACTGACAGTAAATGCTGGAAATTAACTTCATGCAATATATGCCTAAACATCTGTACTTTAAGCATATTATTAGTATTTAATATACATTAAAGTCAAAGTAAACTTTACTGTCAATCAGATATGCACATCAGTGCAAGCTGAACAGAATTACGATTCTTGGTCCCTGTGCAAGACATAACAATGAACACATGTACAATAATAATTGACCATAATTAGGCAGGAAGACATTAGACAGTATTATACTAGTAGGTATTGCAAGACTATGACTTCACATTGTGATGGCTTAAAATATTGCACTTCATCAGTTGTAGTATGATATAGTCTGATGTTCATATTGCATACGTATGGAGTGGTGACACACTCCTGATTACTGCACAATCAGGAAGTAATAGCATAAGAAATCAGGTTAACTGCACCAGTTGTTGAAGCAATTTGCCAGACTGATTACTATAGCTGATACTTCGTAGCATATTGATTGAACTATTCTCTGTCATGTCTGGCATTCAAGTTCTACAAGTAAAACCAAAAAAACATACAGCTGAAGTCCACATAGATACTTTACTACATAAAAATAAAAACACAACGAATGTAAGCGCTTTCGTAAGGCATCAATAACTATACTTCCTCAGACAATTTACCTTACAAGTGCTCAACATTTTATACAAAAAGCACACCCCCTTGATTGCTAAATTAGTCCCAATTGTTAATCACTTTAAAGTTTATAACTACACTGATTTTTGTATATCAATACACCATGCTGACTTACTTTGTAAAGGTAATAATGTTGTACCTAGTAACAAAAATGATACTGCTGAACTTATTCATGATCTCAAGTTATATACTCGTAAACTTAATTTAAAATTTTTGCATAGGAACGACAGTGATGCATTTAATGTCAACAATGAGTGTATGAGAATGTCTAGTACCTTTAACCCTGAGCTCTGTTATGCAATTAAAGCCTTTGAAAAAGTATGTGAAATGGACTTTAGATATTCTTTAGGTAAAAATAATATTGACGGTAACTTTTTTGATGTTGACAATTTTCTCTTGAAAGAATTAAGAAACAAAGATGTCATGCAACCAGACAAAGGGGGAGGGGCTGTTGTGATGTATAGGGATGTTTATGTGCAAAAAATTTTGATTTACTTTATAGTGACACCTATACTGAAGCATCTTTGAATGAGGTTAATATAGCCTACAGAAAAATTGATACTGAACTGTTGGATATGTTTACCCAAGATCAAATAGACATTGAGGAGTTTAATTATATGTCTACAGATGTGCCCAAAATTCCGGTTACTTTTGGGAACCCCAAGATCCATAAGGACTTGGTCAACCCTCCTCTCAGACTGATAGTGGATTCTAGTTGGTCCAAAACTAGTTATTTGGCTAAATATTTGGACCACAAATCGAAGCGACATGTTATGGGTATCCCACATATTTGCCGTGATTCGTGGCACTTCTTGGAAAAGTGTAATGACTTGGATACTATGGGTGAAAATATTACCTTTATTACCACAGATGTCAAAGAATTATATAGTTGTATTCCCCAAGACACTGGTTTGCATTGGTTCTCTGAGAGATTCTTTATGAAGAATTTGGATTGCAACAGGATTGTAATAACACTTATACACAGTTAATGGACGTGGTGCGAAGAAATAACTATATTTAATTTGATGGACACCATTTCATACAAATTTTGGGAGTGGCCATGGGTTCACCCTGTGGCCCCCTTTTTGCAAATACAGTTACGGCATGGTGGGAAAAATGTTACCTTTTTCCCTCTCTATATTTTGCCAACATTGTATTATATTTAAGGTATTTGGATGATTTATTTATTGTTTGGAGGGGGTCTAGGGAGGGTATTTTGGAATTCATGGATTACATTTATAGGGGTACTACATTTTTTTAAAATTTAAACATACTTATGACTCAACCAAGATACCTTACCTAGATGTTTTGTTACATAGGATGGAGAATGGTATGTTGAAATCAACAGCATACAGAAAACCAATGTATTCTAACAGTATTCTGCATTTCAGTAGTAATCACCCTATGCATGTTAAACGTGGCATAATTAAAGGGCAATTAGTAAGAGCTGCCCAAATGGTGTCCAAGTATTTAGATTTTTTGGAGGAATGTGATTTCATGTGTCAGATTTTCATGGACAGGGGGTATCCATTGAATCTGATTGATACCATTAAGAAGGAGGTGATTGATAAACATACAAAAGGGTTTTATAAACCTATTTTGAGTAAATTTGGGGACAGTCACCTTGGGTATGGCAGGTGTTGGGACTGATCCAGCTATGTGTAGTAACTCGGAAGTATAACCGGGTATATATGGGGATATAACCCAACCGGGAAGGAATGGCATAACAGCTAGGGTACCTAGGTTAGGTGAGGAACCCTTATGCCTATTTGTGTCCACCTTTTCTAATGACAGTTTTTTGATGCAGGATATTGTTAATAAGAACTGGTCTATCCTAACTAGTGAACCATCCATGGGGGCTACCATTGGTGTACGCCCTGAATTTGTCTTTAGAAGAGGTAAAAATATTAAGGACATATTGGAGAAAGCCAAGGGCGTGTTTACACAAGGAAGAATGGCACCTTGTGGTATGTGTCACCAGTGTAGTCATATTTTAGTTACATCCAAAATTGGCATAAATAACAGGGAGATTTATATTAAAGGCAAATGTAGTTGCTACACTCAAGGGGTGGTATATGCAGATTTATGTTGTCAATGTTCAAGTTTCTATGTGGGGAAAACCCAACGGAAACTGGCACAACATATATATGAGCACATATATGAGATTCGTCAAAGTGACGATAGAAATGCCTTGTACAGGCATATTAAGAAATTTCCGGACTATGTTTTTAAATTTGTGCTCTTGCAGCAGGTTAAACGAGGTGACGGGGGGGCCCTTGGAAATTGGTTTTGGAAGAAAGAGAAACCTGGTGGCCATTCACCAGCAAATACTATTTCCAGCAAATTGAAATTAAGAGTGTCGGATATATAAAAAATATATTTTTTTATTTATATGTGAGTAGTTTGAAAAAAATATTGTATATATATTTTACATATATATTGTATTATTTTATTACTTTCATTAGATTATTTAATATATGGACAGTTTAATATGTTTTCTGTGTGTTGGGGCATATGTTGTATGCTGTTTTTATTATAATTAATGTGATTAACAATTGGGACTAATTTAACAATCAAGGGGGTGTGCTTTTTGTATAAAATGTTGAGCACTTGTAGGGTAAATTGTGTGAGGAAGTTTGGTTATTGATGCCTTATGAAAGCGCTTACATTCGTTGTTTTATTTTTATGCAGTAAAGTATCTATGTGGACTTCAGCTGTGTGTTTTTTTGGTTTTACTTGTTGGAAGTTTTTTCATCTGTTCAAGTTCTACAGCCTTATGGACACAGGGAAGAAGTTCCTGTTCAGTCTAGATGTTTTGCAGTGTAAGCTGCGTACCGCCTGCCTGAGTAAAGGTGGAATTACATGCCATGGGCAGGTTGAGTGAGATCATTAATTATCTTCCTAGCCCTTCCCACACACAGAGTCTCATGCAGATCATCCATGGATGGGAGCGAGGAATCAGTGACTTTTTCCACTGTCCTCACTACCCTCAGGAGAGCCTTGCAGTAAGATGCTTTGCAGTTACCATACCAAACTATGATATTATTTAAGAGGATGCTCTTGAGGGTCCCACTGTAGAAGGCTTTGAGGATGGACTGAGACAGGTTTGCCTTCCTAGGTTCCATAGGAAGTGCAGGCGTTCTTATGCCTTCTTCACTGTCTGGCTAATATGAGTCGACCAGGATATGTCATCAGAGATGTGCACCCCCAGAAACTTGGTGATTTTGACTCTTTCCACTGTCACCCCCTTAATTTCCAGAGGTCGACGTATCTCCTGAGTCCTCCTGAAATCCACTATTAATTCTTTGGTCTTACTTACATTGAAGGACAGATTGTTGCTGTCACACCAGCTTATAAAATTATCTACTTCATCCTTGTAGGTTGTTTCCTCACCATTTCTGACAAGACCTATCATCCGCAAACTTGATGATTTTGTTGAATTCATGCTTGGCCATGCAGTCATGCGCCAACAAGGTGAACAGCAGAGGACTCAGGACACAGATATGAGGGACACCCATTCTCAGTGTAATACTGACTGAACTGTTATTTCCTACACATACTTTTTGGGGTCTGTTGATGAAAAAATCCAGTATCCAGTAACATAGGGGGGGGGGGGGTGTTGATGCCCAGCTTGATCAGCTTTGATATCAGATTCTGGGGGGTGACGGTGTTAAATGTGGAACTAAAATCGATGAACAGCATTCTGACATAGCAGTTCTTGTTCTCCAGATGTGCCAAGTATTCATGAAGTGCTGTAGCTATTGTAACTGCTGTGCAGCGGTTAGATCTATAAGTAAACTGTAATGTATCCAGTGTTGCAGGTAGGCTTGAAGAGACATGGTTCTTGATCAACCACTCAAAACACTTCATTACTGTTGATGTAAGAGCAACTGGCTGGTAATCATTTAGGCTTGTTGGATGGGATTTTTTGGGTAAGGGAATGATTGTTGTATTTTTGAAGCAGCTGGGTACAATGGCTAGTTGCAGGGATGTGTTGAATATATCTGTTAGTACAGTGGACAGTTGGGTAGCACAGTCTCTTAGAACCCTTCTCATAGTTTTATCAGGACCAGCTGCTTTTCTTGGATTTACTCGCCTCATAGTCTTCAGAACATCAGATGTTCTTAAACACAGCATCTCCTCACCCTGTTCGACAGGGAGCTTATTTGGCACAGTGTTGTGTACATATCAAATCGGCTGAAACAGGTGTTTAGCTTGTTCAGAAATTCTGTGTTGTCATCACACGGGCAAGATGCAGGCCTACAGTCAGTTATGGCTTGAATGCCTTGCTAGAGACGTCTGCAGTCCTTTGGTCAGAGAAGTGCCCCTGAATTTTACATCTACTAAGTCCTCTCGGCCTCCTTTATACTCTACTTAGATTTGCTTTAGCCTCTCTTAGGGCATCCTTGTCTTTTGACTTAAATGCAGCATTTTGTGCCTTTAGGAGCTCATATAATTCACCAGATAGCCAGGGTTTTTGATTAGCGCGCATGGTGACACATTTGATGATTGTTACATCATCAGCACATTTTGAAATATAGGCCATTACAGATTCCGTATACTCCTTCAGGTCAATATAGTGGTTCTTTACAGCTACCTCTCTAAACACTGACCAGTTTATACATTCAAAGCAGTCCTGCAGTGCCAAGACTGCTCCCTCAGGCCGTATCCTTACTTGCTTGGTTGTAGGCTTGCCCCTTTTCAGCAGTGATGTGTATGCAGGAAGCAGCCAGATGGTCTGAGTTGCCCAGATGTGGATAAGGTCATTTTTTTGTAGGACAGTTTTACATTTGTATACACCTTATTCAGAGTGTTCACCCCTCTTGTTGCAAAGTTCACATGTTGATGGTAATGGGGTAACATGGATTTCAAGTCAGCTTGACTGAAATCACCTGCAATTATATGGGCAAACTCAGGGTTCTTATTCTGGAGGTCATTTACTGACAGATACAGGATGTTCAATTACACCCCTCCTAGTGCTAATACCAAAGTGTAACAGCTGTTATGCTCACTCCACTGAATTCCCTAGGCAAGTAGAAGGGTCTGCATTTTAGTGACATGAACTCAATGTTCTCTGAGCAATGAGAGATGATTATTTCAGTTTGTACACCAGTTGATGGTGATATACACACCAACACCCCCTCCATGAGATTTGCCACAGAGAGACTGATTTCTGTCAGCATAAAATAATAACATACCCTTCACATACATTCATTTATACTGATTATATTATACTATACTAAACTATTTATTAAGAAGTGCAGTAAAAGGCCTGTCCTAACTCAATGTGTAGATGGATGGTAAGTTGTTCACACAAGTGGTCACAAGAAAAGAATGACCTTATCAAAGGTTGCTGTCTGCTGTGCAGATTTTAATTACGGAAAGCTGAAAAAATAGAACCCAATACCACAGTACAGTCCACAGCCAGGAGACTCAGCTTCTACTGCAAGGTATATAGTTTTCATGCACCTGTTATATATGCTTATGGTAAGGATGAGGAACCACAAACACAAAGAAAAAGAGTCAAGGCTTTGTGAATAGTAATGGGGCTCCTGTATCCCTTGCTTCTTATCAATCAATCCTGGACTGCAAAAGGGATAAAATCACTTGTGAGGACCATAGATACACAGTCACAGTACTGTATTAACATTAAACAATAAAGAGTCATTTCTAACCTAGCAATTCCCCATTCCATAAAGAGACCATCAGTGTTTTTTTTTTACCTGCAGGGACACCACCCACTATAACTTCAAGTAAGGAAGGCTTTACTACTCACATCTGTTGCAATACCATATATGATCTCCTCAGAGTTAAACTATAAAAAGTAAGAAAGAAGAAATCTTCAGACCTGAACTAAATAAGGTGACTGGAACAATCCTCATAATTCTACTCTACAGTCAGATAGCCACATCTTATACGGTCAGTCTTCCAAACCCTTTAACATAAACAAATGTCCGCAACAAAGACTGGCAACTATCTTATCTCCATAACCAGCTGGCTCTTTGGCAGTATAGCACAGATGTTTAAGGCTATAAGCTTCAACATGTGGTCTTGTGCTCAATTCCTTGATTCTTTATTTCCATACTTGGCAACTTGTGATCGTAAAATTAAGACAACTGGACTTAGTGGGTTAATCAAGGAAAAAAATATGAAAAGAGAAAGCTAAGTATGTGCGAGTATAAATTTCAGCACTCACTACTATTCTGCCAGCAGATGGCCATGGTGGTGAAAAGAGGGCTGTTATCAATTCTGTCATATCCATTCACCCAAGATCAGAACGGGACTGATGAGAGACTAAATGCATCCTTTTGCATTTTCTCTTCTTACAGACTTCCTTGGTGGGGTGCTCTGTAGAATATCAGAATACATGAGTATAACCTGCTGGGTAGCCTGCAGACTTTGGACTGTCTGTCCCTGTGTAGTAAAATACTGAGGCTCAAGACACACAGACACATGGGTATGGGAAGAATGATCCAAGATGGGTGAAACTGTCCTTCCTCTAGAAGCAGAGAAAACTCTCTCCACTACTTGAAAAGCAGAGTGCCCTGGACAGAAAGAGGCCAACAGTGCCAAGAAGACATGCTTTGGGACCATCGGCTCAATCTGACCTGAAGACAGCCCAACCAAGGCAGAGATTGGGGCAGAGCTGTCCAATGCTGAGGCTTTAAGGGGCAAAGACAGCTCTGACAACTTTGGAGTTGACTCCAACACCTCGGATCCAGCAACAACACTAGCCAGCTCTGACACAGTAGAAGATACAGGGATCTTTGGATCTGACACAGATGGCTCTGGAAATCTCAGATCCAAGTGCTCCAAAAGCAAAGGCCAAATTGGAGAAGGAGCCAAAACAGGTGTAGTAGCAGTACTAGTAAATGTCACCAAACCTGATGGGGTAGGAGCCAGGAGAACTCCCATCTGAATTTGTGCAGAGAGAAATCTCCTCATCATTCTACCAACATCTGCTTCTGTCAGGCTCCTGGAAGAAAGAGAAGAGGAGGCAACTCAAGGGATCATAGAATGGTGATGTCACTATAAGAAAGGCGATGGAAGACTGGAAGGTACTGGATCTACAGAAGATGCATATCCGGCTCCAAGTGTGTCGGATCTGACTATGCAGATTTAGTATCAGAAACTGTCAGATCCAATGAAAAAGGATACAATCATTTTTTGGACATCTTAAGAGGTGGTTCTGCTGTAGGATCTGAGCTCAGAGTAGAAGATCTGGAAGGTTCAGAAGGATGCTTCTTGGTTTCCTTTTTCTCTATTTTCTCAGGGGGTTTGGGCCCCTAGATATAGTCTCTGAAAAGGTCATCGGAAGCAAACCTTTCAAAATTAGTTTATTTTTTTCAGTCTACTAAGGCCTGTGGTTAAAGGCCTTACATATGTCACAAGAGTCTTTTAAATGAGCTGGACCTAAACAGTACATACAAAAATCATGTGCATCTGATATAGGAATTTTATGGTCACAGGCCTTAAAGTTCTTAAATCCTGAATGGTTTATCAGCTATTCCGAAAAGAACTGCACTAACAAGAAAAAGGAAAAAAAAACTCTTCCTTATATATATATATATATATAAATAAAGAAGAAGGAAAGTGAAAAGCTACTAACAATGGTAACTGAAGGAACTGCCGCAATGGTATAAAGAAAGAGAGTACCAACAATGGTAATTATAAATTATATAAATAAGGGTAGAAAGGGTAAGGGAGGAATATGATACAGACAGTGTGTGTGTGTGTGTGTGTGTGTGTGTGTGTACATATATATATCTATATATCTATATATATATATCTATATATATAAATATGTATGTACACGTGTATATATATATATATATATATATATATATATATATATATATATATACACACACACACACACACACACACACACACACACACACACACACACACACACACATACACACTACTTTACTCACAAAAACAATACAAAATCTCGAGAGCTAACAGCAACCACGTCCATACAAAAAGGAGGCAAACAAGATCTGAGGTATAGAGGGGGATTAATGCATTATGGGTAAGGGAGGAACTCAGAGTTTTCAGTATCATCGAGTTGTAAAAAGTGGCAGAGTCAGATCCAAGGGTTGGATCCGCACCCACTTGTTGAGGAATGAATGAAAACTGACAACATCCGATCCAGATTTATGCTATTAGTAATATATGATTTCTATAGTTTTATCTAGTTAACTCTGCTCACTGGCACGTATCAACAGACTCTTATGTGATACCTCACCTTCTTTTTTTGTACAACAACCAAGAGTCCCCACAGTCACTTACCTGGAGATACAGTTGGGAAAAGGAGTTTCTTTGTGCACCTAATGACATGAACGAGACTGACAGGATAAAGTGCATCATAAAATAGCACAGAACAGTGCAGAGACCTTCCCTTCTTCACAAAGTGGTGTGCTGCGTGCAGTGATACTGAACTAGAAGAGACAAGCTTGCTTCCATACGTCTTCCACTGAATGCACTGGTTACACATCCTTAAATGAGCACACTTATTCAGCACAACAGTAGCCCCGTGCTAATCTTTCCTAGGTACTAATGTCACATTTCCAACACTCTTCCAACCTCTGAAGGCAAAGCCTGCCAAGGCTATTCTCCCCATTATCAAAAGCAGTTCTCATTGCATATGGGTTACTTTTTAAACCCTGAATGAAGCCCCTGATCCAGGATGAACTAAGCTGGAAAAGTAATAATTCTAAGGAGTCAGCTGTAGTCAATTTTACTGTGTTGTCAATTTCTACACGGCGATGCTGAATAACATTCATTCATTCATTAATTCATTCTTCAATAAACTGATTAATTCATTTCAGGTTCACAGTCGAGCCAGAAGCCATCATGGCACACAGCAGGCACAGTTAATCCATCACAAGTTGAGACCCCAAACACACACACAGGCATGCTTGAGCTCGTACACATACAGCATGCACACCTGTGGAAAATTTGGAGGTCTGACAATTGCCCTACAGCATGCATTTGAGATGTGGAAACAAACCAGAACACCAAGAGAAAACTCAGTCAGACATGTGGAGGACATGCACAAACAGAACTGGATAACAAAGAGCTGTGTGGCAGTAATGCTAACTGCTGCTTCAGTTTGCCACCTTGTGAGAGATAACAAAATGAAATTATAAAAGTCCACAGTAGTTCGCATCTTAAACATTAGTACACTAAATGCAACTCCAACATTCTCAGTTAGGGTTATGTTCTACTGCATATTATTTTCTTGTGGAGACTGGCATTTGAGGTTAATGATAAATTGCTTTCTGATTGAATGAAAGTATTCTAGCTAACTATAATACTTATTAATATCACTTTTTCCCTAGAGGGATAGGTGTGAGGCAAGAGCAGATCTGTGGTAAAGCCTACAAGTGAAGAAAAATACTTTTGTACTTGCCTGCTTATTTATCAGAAAGTTGCACTAGCTGAGATTATATCATGGTAGGTAACAGCACAGGCAGACTCTCTGTTGTGTATAAGCAACCTATCATGTATATAAATGCATAGCACAGACATCCAACAGTTTGCGAAACATACAAGATGTATGGACTTTATTGTCATTAATTACCAGCCAGAGGATGCTAGAGAACGACACAAGAACACCTGCAAGTATAAAGTATACAGATTGCCAATAATCTCCCACAATCAAGAGAAAATTTTCATTTTTAGTTTTGTGATGAAAAGCAAATTTTACAGAGTTCACCACTTCACAAAGTACAACACAAAGGGTGCAATTTGTTTTTAACTTACATACATAGTATCACTTCCACCATTAAGGTTTACATAAGCAAATTTGTCATGTGACTTGAGACTGTTATTTAATGAATTTAGCAGTGTTAGTGTATTTAGCCTGATCAATTCTCGGATAAAATGTGAAGAGAAAAAGTGCTTACTCAACTGCATGTTTTGATATAAAAGCTGAAAGAAAATATTTGCCCTTCATTTCTCCAGTCCATCAGGAAAGTTCTGAAGATGATAATTGATAAACGGATACACAGAGTAGCAGAATGTAAGATCAGAGATTAGCAATTCATATTCAGATCAGGATGCAGCACAACTGACCCAATATTTGCAGTGAGACAGCTGAGGAGAAGCTAGACATGAAAGAGTCCTACTGGGCCATTCCTAGAATTGGAGAAAGCATTTGACAAGGTCCCTAAGTAAGCTGATTTGGTTTGTACTGCTGTGGTTCAAAGTGCCAGAAACAGTGGCAGAATTAGTGCAGGCTATGTACAGGGACCCAATGACTCAAGTTCAAAGTGTTCAGTCTCACAGAGGGGTTCCCAGTTGGAGAGTGTGTGCACCAGGGTTCAGCTCTGACCCCACTGCTGTTCATACTGGTGACAGACTACATTAGCAAACAGGTCTGAGGGGACAGATCAACAACGTTGCTGTATGCAGACGCTGTGGCAATACAGGCAGACTCTGAACATGAACGTCAACAAAGGATAGGGGAATGGAATGCTAAACTGAAGGCACATGAGATGAAACTAAGCACAGATAAGACAGTGCTAATGACAGCAAATTGGGAAATCAGAAGAAGCTGAGAACTGAGATAGAAGGGAAGATAGTGGAACAGGTAAATAGCTTCAAGTATTTGGGAGGGGTGTTGAGGAGAAGGGTAGTCTATGACAGAAGAATGTCAAAGAAGCTGAAAAGTAAGGTGTACAAGACAGTGGTGCAACAAATACTACTGTATGGTACAGAAACCTGGGCAGTAAAGGCACAGGAGATGAGGAAGCAACATGTGATGGAAATAAAGTGCCTGAGAAAGGTGGTATGATACACACCTTGAAACAGACGAAGAAATCAGGACATAAGAGCAGAAGCCAAAGTAGCCCAAGTTGCAGAAAACGTAAAAAAATACAGATTATGGTGGTTCAGACATGTGCAGAAAAGTAGAAGACAATCTAGTGAAGAAGATTTGGGACAGAAAGGAAGTAAGTAAGAGGAAATGAGGACATCCAGCAGAGGTGGATGAATTGGGTGAAAGAAGATCTGAGACAGTCAGGCATGAGTGTCGAAGAAGGCAGGAGTGTGGCATTAAATCGAGAGATGGTGACAGATAACACAATACCCTAATCCTATGTAGACAAAGGGAAAAAGGGGGCTGATGATAATCTGGACTCTGTTTTTACTGGCACATTATTTTACTTCCACTGTTTTTATTGTACTGGAGGCGGGGTGACTTTAGGTGGCATTTTTTTTTTGTATTAGATGGGGGCTCGTGTAGATTTTGTGTTAGCAATGTTTAAAGTTACCTTTTATACTGTAATATGAGGATTGTTTTTCAAGTTATATTTGTTTTATTTATTTAATTAATTTGTTTCTCAGAGAAAGTGTAGGAATGAGCTAGGGTACTTTTGAGGAATATCAAACATCTCTATGCAAAGTTTTTCAATTTAGCTTTAACTGAGTATCATAAATATGACGGGTTTTAGGGGAATTTTAATAGCTGTGATGATGCACCAAGAAAAATGTTCATTATGTACCAAGGCAAATATTGATGATGGCCCAGAAGTGCAGATAAATACTTTTTCTATACAATGAATCGGACATCTATTTTTATCTACTCACTATATAGCCTGCTACTGCTGCTACTACTACTACTACCACCACACACACACACACACACACATTATATATATCTGTGTCTCACTCGCTCTCTCTACATATATGCTCTTCTTCTTTTGGCTGTTCCTATTAGGGGTTGCCACAGCAGATCATCTGTTTCCATTTTTTCCTGTCCTCGGCATCTTGATCTCTCACATCAACCACGTGCATACCCTCTCACACCACATCCATAAACCTTGTCTTAGGCCTTCATCTTTTCCTCTTACCTGGCAGCTCCATCCTTAGCATCCTTTTCCCAATATGCCCAGCATTTCTCCTCAGCACATGTCCAAACCAATGCAATCTCCCCTCCCTGGCTTTGTCTCTAAATCGTCCAACCTGAGCTGACACTCTAATATACTGATTCCTAATCCTATCCATCCTCATCACATCCAAGGCAAACCTTAACATCTTTAACTCTGCCACCTCCAGCTCTGACTCCTGCCTTTTTGTCAATGCCACTGTCTCCAATCCATGTAACATAGCTGGTCTCACTACCCTCTTGTAGATCTTCCCTTTCACTCTTACTGGTACCGGTCTGTCAAAAATCACTCCTGACACTCTTCTCCATCCACTCCACCCTGCCTGTCCTCTCTTCTTCCCCTCTCTTCCACACTCATCATTACTCTGAACTGTTGATCTCAAGTATTTAAACTCATCCACCTTCACCAGCTCTACTCCCTGCATCCTCACCATTCCTCTATCCTCCCTCTCATTCAAACACATATATTCTTAGTCCTGCTGACCTAGACTCCTCTCGTCTTTATAGCATTCCTCCACCTCTCCAGGAACTCCTCAACCTGTCCCGTATTCACACCACAAATCACAATGTCATCCACAAACATCATAGTCCATGGGGACTTCTGTCTGATCTAGTCTGTCAACCTGTCCACCCCCACTGCAAAAAGAAAGGGCTCAGAGCTGATCCTTGATGTAAATCCCACCTCCACCTTAAATGCATCTGTCACTCCTACAGCTGACCTCACCACTGTCGCACTACCCTCGTACATATCCTCTACCACTCTTACATACTTCTATGCCACTCCCGACTTCCTCATACAATACCACAACTCCTCTCTAGGCACCCTGTCATATGCTTTCTCTAAGTCCACAAAGATGCAATGCAACTCCTTCTGGCCATCTCTATACTTCTCCAGCAACACTCTCAGACCAAACCTTGCATCTGTAGTGCTCTTTCCCGGCATGAAACCAGACTGCTTCCTTTTTAGCCTAGCTTCCACTACTCGTTCATATAACTTTATGCTGTGACTGATCAGTTTTATTCCTCTTTAGTTAGTACAGCTCTGCACATCACCCTTTTTCTTAAAAATCGGTACCAAAACAGTTCTTCACTCTTAAGGCATCTTCTCACTTTCCAAGATTTCATTAAACAAAAAAACTCCACTCCCATCTTTCATAAACACCTCCATGCTTCCACAGGTATGTCATCTGGACCGACAATCTTTCCATTCTTCATCCTCTTCATAGCTGTCCTTACTTCCTCCTTGCTAATTTATTGCACTTCCTGATTCACTATCCCCACATCATGCAACCTTCTTTCTGCCTCATTCTCTTCATACATCAGCCCCTCAAAGTACTCTTTCCATCTGCTCAACACACGCTCCTCACTTGTAAGTACATATCCCTCATTATCCTTTATCACCCTTACCTACTGCACATCTTTTCCAGCTCAGTCCCTCTGTCTAGCCAATTGATACAGGTCCTTTTCTCCTTCCTTAGTGTTCAACCTTTTATACAACTCTCCATATGCCTTATCCTTAGCCACCTCTCACTTTGCCATGCACCTCATCTCCTTATAAACCTGTCTACTTTTTTCATCTTTTTGACAATCCCACTTCTTCTTCACCAACCTCTTTCTCTGTACAATCTCTTATACTCCCTCGTTTCACCACCAGGTCTCCTCTTCAGATGTCACACTAAGCACCTTTCTAGCTGTCTCCCCTACCAGCTCTGCTGTAGTTACCCAGCTATTCAGTAACTCTTCACTGTCACTCAGTGCCTATCTCAACACTTCCCTGAACTCCACCTCATGATCACCCTTTTTCAACTTCCACCATTTGATCCCGAGCACTGCCCTCACATTCTTCTTCCTCTTCTTGATCACCAATGTCATTCTAAAGACCACCATCCATGCTGCCTAACTACACTTTCCCCTGCCACACTTTACAGTCTCCAATCTCCTTCAGACTGGCTCTCCTATGTAGGCTATAACCACCTGTGTGCATCTTCTATCTATTTCATACGAATATATATATAAACATATATATATAAACACACACACATATATATATATATGTATATATATATATATATATATATATAAATATATATATATCTACTTCGGTTGGTCGAAATTTCAGTACTTCGAAACCCACTTGTGTGAGACCACTTGTTCGAAGTATTGAAACTTCCAAAACTGAGTACTGAGATCACAATACAGTGCAGAATAGGAATATTCCTTTTTCCTCGCTGTAGTGCGATCTTGGAGTTGGTATATTTAAGTAGGGGGTGTGCAAAAGATGATTTTTTTTTTTTTTTGTTAGTCAGCCGATCTGGCGACTAGACTTCAGCGAAAGTGCACTTTCGCTGAAGTGGGCATCTACTTTTCTTTTTCAAAGTAATGAAATTTCAACAAAGAAAAGTAGATCCATATTATATATATATATATATATATATATATATATATATATATATATATATAGGTTCACTACAAAAGACCGAAAACCCATAAGACCGATGCCCGGAATACCGAGACCAAATACTCGAAAGACGAGAAGACCGATAGACCACAAGCGTGAAATTCAAAATCGCGAACGATCAACACACATACAGTACAAACATACACACAGTGTCCCCCAAACCCAAACAAATAATCCTGCACTATAGTTAAGCGCTTGCCCCCTGCACCCCCCTCCTTTAATATTCTAACTCCGAGATCGCAGAAACACACACATAAGGCAAACTCAACCCACACATTACAGTCCCTCATACACGCACACCACAGTCACAACACACACTAAAGCCCCTCACAAACACACTTACACACAGATATTTACCTGAACCGCAACACCAGCAGCACTAACTCAATATCCCTTAACAACAGGATTTTTAATTTCATGCTTCTGGTCTTTCGGTAATGTGGGGCATTGGGCTTTGGGTCTCAGTAATTTGAGCGTCAGGATTCTGAGCGTTTGGTATTTCATAGGGGACCCATATATATATATATATATATATATATATATATATATATATATATATATATATATACATATATAGGAATATGGTTGGCATAACTCTGCAAAAGTCAGAATGCAAAATTCCAACATACCTGGCATAAATACCAAACATCGAAACTCCGTACTGCTCTGGACCCGGGAACAAGTGTTACCATGGGTCCAGAAGGTAGGACAGTCGTGAATGTCAGTGTTCCAAATTCTATCATTTGAAATGTGGGACTTCGCCACTCAGGTGGACATAACCACATGTGAAATGACATAATGGTAGTAAACCATACACACACACACACACACACACACACACACACACACACACACACACACACACACACACGCATGCATGAAAATTACGTTTTGGAATGACCCACCCAGAGCCCAGACCTAAATCCAATAGATAATTTGTGGGGTGACCTGAAGACGGTTGTGCACAAGAGATTCCCTCGCAATCTAACAGATTTGGAGCGCTTTTGCAAGGAAGAGTGGGCAACTATTGCCAAGCCAAGATGTGCCATGCTGATAGACTCCTACCAAAGAAGACTGAATGCTGTAATTAAATCAAAATGTGCTTCAACAAAGCATTAGTTTAAGGGTGTGCATACTTATGCAACCAGCTTATTGTACTTTTTTTATTTTTTCCCCTAACAGATTTGTTTGTTTTTCAATTGAATTGCACAGGTTGCAGGCTACATTAAAGGTGGGAAAAGTTTTGAAATGATTTATTGTGGTCTCATTTTTTTATATCGCAAAAACCTGGCATTTTAACAGGGGTGTGTACACTTTTTATATCCACTGTACACACACACACACACACACATATATATATATATATATATATATATATATATATATATATATATATATATTTATATACATAGGCATTCTGTATTTCAATAAAAACACCCAAGGTTGACTGCAAATGGTCGAAAACACAGAACTCAACACACCAGCATGCATGAATCGAGATAGCTTATTTTATTAAGAACACATAAAAAGTTTGATTTTTCTATGAGGACAAGCCCATGCACCCCCCACCAGTCAATTTGGCTGCAGAATTGTCACCCTTTGGATTTCAGTGCATTTCTCCTTCCCTGTCTAAAGAAGGAATTTGAGTGGTGGATTCAACAGTTTGCTCTCAACCCAGGCTGGCCTTTCAGCCTCCATTCCCTCCTCAAGAACTGTTCACCAATGCCTCAGACATGGGGTGGGGGCTTCTTTTGGTCACCTGAAAGTTCAGAGTCTCTGGCCTCCCAATCAGAATTAAGACTATGTCAACATCAAAGAAATGAGAGCTCTGATCCTGGACCTTCAAGCTTTTCACCCCATGTTCTCTCCAGGCCCACAGAAGGTGTAAACTTTCAAGACTACAGTGATCTGGTATGTCAACAAGCAGAGGCACACAAAATCTTACTTCCTCTGCAGGATGGCTCTTCAGGCTTAGGAAGTGGATCTTAGTAATCAGTTAACTCTTCAGGCAGTATACATTCCTTCAGAGCACAATCTAGTGGCAGACTCTCTGAGCAAGTCCAAAATACAGATTCATGAATGGATGCTTCATTGAGACGTGTTTCTGGACATAGCCATCAGTGGGGTATTCCTCAGATAGATCTCTTTGTGTCTCCTCTGAACAGGCAGCTTCCTCTCTTCTGTTCCAGAGTGCCATGCCACCTGTATTGGAAGACAGATGACTTTTCTTTCCCTTGGAAGGGTAGGTTTCTTTATGCTTTTCCTCCTCTTCCTCTGCTTCCAAGAGTCCTGCAGAAGATTCAGCTGGACTCCCTAAAAATCTTGTTAGTGACTCCCTTTTGGTCTAGACAGCACTGGTTCCCCCCTTAATGCATCTGGCCAGGGGCAATCACAAGTTACCTCACAGTTTGGATCTCCTTACACAGGACAAGGGGTTTCATCCATCCTCACTTGTCCAGTCTTCAACTGACAATTTGGATGACAGGGTTTTGATCCCTTTTCAGGCACCTCTTTTCTGAGGACGTGCTCAGGGTTTTATAGGAGGCAAGGAAGCCTTCAACCACCTAATTCCTCCTTCTTGGAACTTTAATTTTGCGTTGGAAAAATTGACTCAGGCTCCTTTTCAGCATGTAGATTATGCTTCTTTGTAACACTGTACCTGGAAAAATGTTTTGTTGCTGGCTTTTACTTCCGCTCAGATTGTTTCCTCTTTTTTTAGTTTTTCACAGGGACAGGGTATTCCTTCATACTAATCCTTCTTTTATCCCTAAGGTAGTAAATGAGTTATCCTTGAATCATTTGGTGCAACTTCCTTCCTTTTTCCTTCTCCTCAGTCTGCTAGTGAGAGAGTCCTGAATACCTTGGATTTGCACAGACAGCTCAGGTACTATTTGGATAAAACTATGGCCATTTGTAAGTCTGATCAGCTTTTTTGTTTTCTTTCATCACAGGACATTGGGTTTGACTGTATTTAAGCAAACCATCTCCTCCTGGATATCTAAGTCCATTTCCTTTAGTTATTCTTTTCCTGGCAAATCTCTATGTACTTCTGTTACAACTTATTCCACTATGGCTGTTGCCTCTCCTGGTGCTTTCTTCAAGGGGTTGGACACCAATGCCATCCTTGAAGCTGCTATTTGGTCTTCAGTGCATACCTTCACTAAGCATTATACGTTGGATATGGTTTCTAGGCCACAGCAGGTTTTGCTGAAACTATTTTATGTGGGTTTGTTGAGGGCTCTTCTTAGCCTTCTACTTCCCATTCTGTTTCTTGAGTTTTTTTACTCTTCTTTCTATTTTGGATACTGCAAACAATGATCCAGAAGGACAGTCCAGTTGTGTAAAATCTTACCATAACAGTAGATGTCCTTCTCTTCACTGTTGCAGTATTCAATCCCTCCCTCCAACCCCCTCTTGTTTGTTCTGGTTTTTGTTATAGATTCCCTTTTCACAGAGGGTTTCCCCTTTTTCTTCTGCATTTTTTCCATCTGGATGTGCATAGCTTCCTCTGGGGACTGTTCTGTTCTGGAGCAATACAGTTCTGGGTAGTTGTGTCCTTATGTCCCTTTTATGCCCTATGTTCTGTACAGGTAGCATACATGTGATGTATGGTGCATACAAGATCATTAGGCTTTTGCATACTTTCCGAGTATCAGGCTGCCCTGGGTGGGAGAGCCCTTCTGTTTTGGAGACTGCAACAGTGAAGAGAGTGACATCTACTATCATGGTAAGAGTTTAAGCAACTGAACTTTTTGCAGGAGATAAAAGGGTAAATTCCTTGCTGAAGCACTTTTGTGTAGACAGCAGTACAGTGGGGATCAGGAAATTTACCCTGTTCTCCACTGTAGTACGATCTCAGAGTTGGTATATATATCTATATATATATATATATATATATATATATATATATCTCTATATATATATATATCTCTATATATATATCTATATATATCTATATATCTATATATATATATATATATATATATATATATATAAATATAACATTTGCAGTGGGGGGGGGGTGCTTGCCCCCTTGCAAAAACATAGATTTTTGTTTTGTTTTAATTTTGAGTTTTCGGAAACTTGATCATATGGTCTCGACCATATGAATTTCGAGTTTCCAAAAACTCAATGAAGTGATATAAATATATATGTATGTGTGTGCGTGTGTAATACAGCATGACAGATTTCACCAAATAGTAAAGTACTAGTAACCCAAAAGTACATAAACACTAATGTAAATAGTATATAAAGAACTTTTACAGTGAATGTGGTGTAAATGGGTACTGCTGGTTTAAGCCGAAATGTGTACTTACCTTGCTTGAATATATTTCTGTAAGAGAAGAGATACAATTTGCTGTACTAGCTAAAGCAGGTTTACTTACAGCAATTAGGCCAAATAAAAGGAGGGTGGAATAAAGCTTCTGCAGAGTTTGTTTGCCTTTTTCATCCGTCTATAACTCCTGTTTCCAATTTTTATACATGAGGTTGTGATGTCATACCAACACTGACCATAATCTATTGCCAATGTTCACATCGCCGGGTGGCTAGCCTGCTGCAGTTGTTCTTCCATATCACACAAACATATAAGCATTCACACCTATGGCCAAATTAGCGTGGCCAATTTATCTACTGTATGTTTTTGTAAAGTGGGAGGAAACTCACATGGACACAGGGAGGACATAGCTAAAGAAGGTGAAACGCTACATGCTGTGCCACTGTTGCACTCTGTGAAATTTAATGTCCTGCCCAGTAGCTCTGGCAAACTGGAAGAAACATACTGTAACACAGCAGAATGGAAATGTTTTGAAGGTGTTGGCTATGAACATGTTAGCATTCATAGGTTCATAGGTTGGTACTAGGCTATCAGCCCTAGGGCCTATACAAGCCTAGCCATAACAATTCCCTGGCTATTTCTTCCCACATTATTTACTTTCCTGGACCCCTGTCTAGCAAGGCGACTGATGTGATCCCTGGGGTGAATTTCCTTTCTCCCATCCAATCATCAAGGTTCCTCTTGAAGAGGTCCAAAGAGGCACTCTGCTTGACATGTATGGGCAATCTATTCCAGAGTCTGGGGAGTCTCTGGGTCAGGAACCTATCCCTCCAGCATGTTTTGTTTATTGTGATGATAAGGTTTAGATCCCTGGAGCGTGTAGCTCTGAGGGATTGGGATTTCTTTAAGTGTAGCATGTCCAACAGCTCTGGGTTTGACATGGCCTTGTATGTTAAGCAGAGATCGTCTCTGAGTAGACGATATGCGACAGAGTATAGCTGGAGTTTTTTAAGGCGGTCAGCGTACGACATCTGCTTTAGGCCTGTGATTCTTTTAGTGAGGTATTTCTGAGGCCTTTCCAGTTGTTGCAGATGTCTTGAGAGGTACATACCAAATGGGGCATTGTATTCTATAAAGGGTCTAATGAGGAATGAGTACAGTGGGACAATGACCTCCTTTTTTCTGGATGAAAAGCCCTTCGTGATGAGGTGTGCAACATAGAAGGATTTCCTGACTGTTGTGGCGATGTGGTTATCGAAGGTGAGACCACTGTCCACCTGTGTCCCTGTTTCTGTGTTTAGTGTACTGCCGCCTATATGGTAATTCATGGATACATGTTTTTTCCCAAAGGGGATAACAATACATTTCTTGGCACTGAGCTTCAGCCCATGGCTCTGGCACCAAGCATCTGTTTCTGTAAGGCCCTTTTGTAGAGTATCCACATCATTTGGGGATTCAATAATGGCTCCCAGTTTGCAGTCATCTGCAAACTTTGTTAGCCAGAGTCCCTTAGTGTTGACCTGTACTTCAGAGAAGTAGATGCCAAACAAGAGCGGCCCCAGGACTGAACCCTGAGGTACTCCACTTGTCACGTGTCTGGAGCTGGATTTGGAGTCGGCTACTTTTACAGTGTGGGTTCTATCAGTAAGCCATTTAGCAACCAATTGGGTGACATATGGATTAATGCCCAACTTACTAAGTTTATCTACGATTCCAGAGTGGGGGATGGTGTCAAAGGCCTTGGCAAGGTCTAGATAGGCTGTGTGGACCACCTTACCCTTGTCAATGGCTCTGGAGACTGATTCAAAGAAGTCAATCAGGTTCAGGAGACAAGACCGGCCCTTCACAAACCCAAACTGGGTGGGGTCCAGTGTTTGAAGGTTGCCAATGTCTTTGTTTATAAGTTCCATGATAATACGCTCCATGGCCTTGCAGATAAGGCTTGTCAGACTGATGGGACGGTAGTTTCCGGGATCCAAGGTGGAACCCCCCTTGTGGATTGGGATAACTGTAGCTCTGCGCCACTCAGTGGGCAAGAAACCTGAGGTCAGGCTATGATTAAACATGACACTTAGGTGAGGTGCCAGTTCATATTGTAGTTCATGTAGTACACAGCCCGGGATGTCATCTGGTCCCATGGATGCTGTATTCTTGGCTTTAGAGAGTGCGTTTTGTACCTGTGTGGCCGTTATTACTGGAATTTGGCAATCTTCCGGTATTGAGATGGGCCATTTAGGGGGTGAGAGGGGGGTGAAGTTGGCACTGAATCGATCTGCCAGGATATTGGCAATATCCTTCGGATCAGTATATTTAATGCCATTCTGTTTTAGCTCAGAGCAGATCTGAGCATTGCCATTTAGATTCTTGACATAGTTGTCTGTGCTGCCTTTAACATTCTATAATGGTGGACTGCAGCAGACATTTTTGCATTTCTATCACATGTTTGTATGCCAAAGTCCTAAGACTGTACCTACAGCTGCCAACATAATGAAGCCATATATTTGAGTGTACGCTTCCCCAACATGAGAGAGACAGTACTGTGGTGTGTCCTGGAAGCTGAGTGTACTTGTGTTGGTTGACTGCCAGGATGACAATAAGTTACTTTACAACATCATTGCTGCAGTGGCAGAGAATGATGGCAGTAGTCAAACTGATGTATCCAACAAACACAGTTCCACTGCTAAAACAACTAACCAGGGTGAAGGAACACAAAACACATCTTGTCGCCTTTCAGTAGTTTATCCAACAGGAGAGATGGAATCAAGCCATATGAGTCAGTACATTTTTCAGCCCTGATGAATGCAGAACCACTAAAAATCTTCATGGGCTTGAAGAAGCTTAGTATCCGGAATAAGAAGAGGTTAAAAAAGCATCACTTGGCAGAACTGTTGTTACCTCACAGAAATAAACTCAAAAGTTTCTGATTTGAGAAGGTACTTTAATTTGTTGTTATAGCATTGAGCAGGCTGCCTGCCCCTGTGGGAGTGGTTACTGCCTTGAAACTGTAGTTTTATTGGCCATTTTGGGTAAATTCCTAACTCCTTGATCGCCCTCTCTTAAAACCCGATTGCCTCGTGGTTTTGGCATCTTTTTGGACTTGTTGGCTGTTGGTGAAGCACCCACCAAGAGGAGAAAACGCTGAGAGAAGAACGGAGCCACTTTTGAGATTTTAAGTATTTTGCTTCAGATTATTTGTTAAGTTTTTCTGCATTGCCGCCTACTTTTGAGCATTTTCTGGCTTGTTAAACTTGATTTCTGTGTTGGTAACTGTATTTAGAACACAACCTAGAGCTGATTATTGAATTTCCTGCCTGCACTTATTTTTAAAATCGTTTTTTTCTTAAAACTTGCATTTTATCTGTCTCTGGCCTAGCACTCAAGTGTGGGGTCATTTACTGCACTGTTCTAACTTGTTGATACTTGTGAACCTCTGCTTTCCTTAAAAAAAACAAAAAATCTTGCTTTTTTCCCACTTTTCTGAGATTTAAAAAAGTTCAGTTACAGATTTGCTGTTCTGAACTGTTTGTAAGTTTCTTGGAGGCCATTGTTTGCTTGGGCTAAAGGGAAGTCTCTGTGTTCATCAGTGGCAGTGATAAACATTGAGCAGCCTGCCTGCCCCTGTGGGAGTGGTTACTGCCTTGAAACTGTAGTTTTATTGGCCATTTTGGGTCAATTCCTAACTCCTTGATCTCCCTCTCTTAAAACCCTGTTTTGCGCAGCTTTGCGTGTTTTTGCGCATAGCGCAACATCAGACACCGCCACCTAATTGGATTTAAACTATTCCTGGCTCCACAAAGTATGCTCTTCACTTTTTCCCTTAGAACTGCTCTATCTCTCAAATTAAACACCATATTGTCATTCTAAGGCCCCTCACTGGTCCAAAGAAGTAATTTTACAAGTTAGCACTAATAAACCATAAGCACTACTTACTCTTATACTCTCTATGATTACCTAGTCCCCTATTGGTCCGTTTTAATTCAGTTCCCTATATTACTCTAGCATGTCCAAAGGTCAGTCACTGGTTTCCTCTCCAGTCCAGCTGGTGAATCTGGGAATTTTGAGGCAATGTTACAACTGTCTCATGTACACAGACAACCCTCTCCTCCTCCAAACAGGTTCAAACATATGTGAGAGATGCAACCATATAGCCAAACTGGAGGCTGAGCTCTCTCATCTCAAAACTGGTGTAACCAGTCAGGAGGAGAAGGTAACCTCACACAACACAATTCCAGTATCACATAGTCCCACCACAACAGCGAACCAAACACATAAAAACACAAAAACATACTGGGAGGCTCTAAATAAAAATCTACCTAAGCAACAGAGACCTCCAAAGCAGACATCCAAGCAAACGTTACCCCAAAATAAAACATGTACAACACATAGCACACAAAGTCAGTGTGCCAAGCAGTCACAGCCCTTAAGGCTGAATAACACACCTGATACTCTTGTAATAGGTGACTCTATTGTCAGACACACTGACGTCCCGCTCACCAGGCTGAATAAAGAGAAGGTCACAGTGAGCTGCCTGTTGGGCGCTAGGATCCGCCACATAACGCAAGCACTCAGGTCACTCCAAAGCAAATACAAATATGATTCAGTCATTGTACATGCTGGAGTGAATGACCTGAGACGTACCTCCCTCGACTACATGAAAAGAGACATAGAGGAGCTCTCTGATCATGTAGCCCAGGCCGGTATGACCCTGACCTTGAGCAGCATCTTACCCTCACCTAGAATGATGCCACAGTATAAAGACAAAATGATCGATTTTAACAATTGGCTAAAATTTTGGTGTCATTCAAAGGGGATCCAGTGTCTGTCAGCCTGGGATGACATGCTCAACAAGCCACGTTGCTTCGCTAGGGATGGCTTGCACCTGTCACCCCTGGGCTTTCAGATATTGGCAAAGGCTTTTGCCACCCCCATAGTGCCTTTTTTAGGCAAGGCTCAAAAGTCAAACCCACCTCCATAGACAGCACAAGAAACAAGAAGCTAAGGGTAATGCTGCTAAATGCCAGAAGTCTTAACCTCAAGATGCATGCACTCGAAGCTCTCCTCAGTATGGAGAACATCGATATCTGTGCAGTGACAGAAACCTGGTTCAAGGCTCCAGAGAGCACCCCAGCACTACCAGGTTATACCTCAAATCATGCTTTTCGGCCCCAAAACCCGGACCGAACCACAAAAGGAGGGGGAGTTTCCATATTTATCAAGGATATCCACACCTCCAGGTTAGTGGCATTGCATGAAGTATCGGAGACCATCCATGTGCAACTGACAGTGGGCAAGACTGCTTTTCAGCTTATAGCATCCTACAGACCACCCTCTCAAAGTCAGAAATCCCACTCGGCTTTCCTGAAAACATTGGAGAACATGAAGATCTCTGATCTCTCCGAACACCATTATATTGGGCGACTTCAACTACCCAAACATAGACTGGGAGCATTACTCAAGCCCCAGCACCTTAGCCCAAAGGTTCCTGGAATTTATAAACTCAAATGCTATGGAACAACTAGTCACCACTCCCACAAGAGGGGAAAACATACTAGACCTGATCATTACCAACATGGGGACTCTATGCTCCATACCAGAAGTATATCCCTCATTGGTACGATCAGACCATAAATTAATTTCACTGGATATCCACATCCCGACCCCATCCCCAGCCCAGAAAACCACAGTGAAAAACTTCTCAAAAGCGAACTTCACACTTCTCAAAACCGAAGTGGAATCCTTCAAGGCCCCAGGGCCAGTGGAAACTATGGCCCAAACTGTAGAATCCTATATAAACGCATTCTACGGACATCTCCAGGAATGCATGGATCATGCTATCCCAAACAAAATCAAGACCAATCATCCAAAGGCAGGCGTCTAGTCTGGTGGACCCCAGCCATAAATAAACTGTACAACAGAAGGAGGAAGCTACTACATGATAAAGCAAAATCCCTAAAAGGGAAGGCATCTCTGATCAGTACTAGCAAAAAATTAAGATCCCTCATAAAATACTCCAAGGCCAGCTTCGAGAGAAACATTGCACAGGACACTAAAGACAATCATAAAGCTTTCTTCAGTTATGTTAGGAACCTGGGATGCAACTCCCAGACTTGTTCTGAGTTGATTCTAAACGACAAAAAATACACTGAACCCACAGACATCGCCAATATCCTGGCAGACAGGTTCAGTGCAAACTTCTCCACCCCCTCCCCCCCAAAAGAGCAAGTATCTATCCCAACAGAGTGCAGCCTCCCAAACATCTCTGATGCTCAGGTGAAGGCTGCCCTCTCCAAAGCAAAAAACACTGCTTCCATGGGACCAGATGGTGTCCCGGGTTGCATCCTACATGAACTCCAAGAAGAACTAATCCCTCAAGTAAAACTGCTGTACAATCTCAGCCTCACTACAGGATATGTGCCCAAAGAATGACGTACAGCAACAGTGGTCCCACTCCACAAAGGTGGCGCCTCTGCGGACCCTGGAAACTATCGCCCCATAAGCCTGACTAGCCTAGTCTGCAAGGCTATGGAGAGGATCATCATGGAACTCAAACAAAGACATTGGGGACCTACAGACACTAGATCCTACCCAATTTGGCTTCGTCAAGGGCAGATTCTGCCTTTTGAACCTGGTCGACTTCTTCGAAACAGTCACCAAGGCCATAGATGAAGGAAGGTAGTCCACACAGCCTATCTGGACCTCGCAAAGGCATTTGACACAATACCCCACTCGGGCATCATAGATAAGCTATCCAGCCTAAATATAAACCCCTATGTCACAAGATGGGTCGCAAACTGGCTCAAAGACAGAACCCACAGAGTCAGAGTTGCTGGGGCCATGTCAGACTCGAAACCGGTCACAAGTGGCGTCCCACAAGGTTCTGTCCTGGGACCTCTCTTGTTCGGTATTTACTTTTCTGAGGTACAAGCCAACGTGGGAGGACTATGGCTCACCAAGTTCGTAGATGACTGCAAACTGGGTGCCATAATCGACTCTCCAGCTGACACAAACATCCTTCAAAAAGGTCTCGCAGAGATGGATAACTGGTGCCAGAGCCATGGTCTAAAGCTAAATGCCAAAAAGTGTGTAGTCATACCCTTTGGCAAAAACAATGTGCCCACAAATTACCACATAGGTGGTAACCCATTAAGTACAGAGAAAGTAATTAGGGATCTGGGGACCCAAGTTGATAGCAATCTCTCCTTTGACAACCACATTGCCAAAGTGGTCAGAAAGACCTTCTACATAGCCCACCTCATCATGAAAGGATTCACATCTAGATCAAGAGAGGTAATCGTGCCCCTTTATTCATCCCTCATCAGGCCCATCATAGAATAAAATGCCTCCTTTGGGATGTACCTTACCCGACACCTGCAGCAATTAGAAATACCCCAAAAGTACCTCACCAGGAGGATCAAGGGACTCAAACAGATGCCATATGCTGCTCGGTTAAAAAAACTCCAGCTCTTCTCAGTTGCATACCGCCTACTTCAAGGCGATCTATGCCTGACATATAAAGCTATGTCCAACCCAGAATTAATGGACATGCTCCACCTCAGTAAATGTAAATCCCTTAGAGCCACGCGCTCGAGGGACTTGAACCTCAGCACAGAAATAAATAGAACATGCTGGAGGGACAGATTCATAACCCAGAGGCTCCCTTCGCTCTAGAATAGAATTCCAATTCATGTTAGACAGAGCACCTCACTGACTCTCTTCAAGAAGAATCTTTATGAGTGGATGGCGGATCGTAGGTTTGTCCCGGGGATTACTTCCGTGTTACTATTAGACAGAGGCACAGTAAACTAAATTTTAAAAAGGGCACAGTATACTTAAATCAAGGGGTGACGTAAGCCAAACACAATCGGGCTAGGCTTATAAATGCCCTAGGGCAGATAGCCTAGTATGAACCTATGAACCTATGAGCATGTAATTTATCACAAGACAATAGGGAAATTTTTTTTCCATATTTTAAGATCATCTGAAAGCAGTAGGCAGACGACAGCACCTTTTGACAAATCACCCTATCATAAAGGGAACTAGCAAATTAATAAGGTCAACATACTAAAACATGGTAGGCACGTTACTCACTGAAGATCTTTACCTACTGCTTTAAGCAAGTGAGTGTGTCAAACTGACCTTAAGGACTTAAGAGTTTTGTTATACTAGTAGAAAAATTGTTGCTCCATGGAACTATATACAGAATTGAACAGTCTAGACCTGTAGTCAAACCTCCATCAGCTGTTGGTAACAAAATATTTCAGCTCTACATATGTTCAGTCTTAAATGGGTGTGTGTGTGTGTGTGTGTGTGTGTGTGGGGTTGTAGGTCACAAAGCCAGATTTTGTATAGTATGGTACTAATGATGTTATGTCTACAGACAGAATGATGAAAGCTCATCCTCTGCATTCTGTTACTGTGCTACTTTACAGTTATTTTTTTTTTATATTATTTGGTCAGTTGTTATGTGGGTTGGTCCTGACAGCGTTTTCAGCCAGGACCTGAAGTACATAAACAAAAGCAAACAACATAAACAATCAAGAAGTATACAATACGCAAGAACAAAAGCAAAAAGCAAATATTTTTAAAAGATTTTGGAAGAAAAAAGTGCTTGTTACAGAGTTTAATGTACAGAGAAAGTACAGTTTTGTACCTACCATAAATGTAGATGTTCGAAGATCCACATTGCTGCAGTCCTAACACTTGGGTAGTCCGCTGTCCCAGTCGGCCCGAATACCAAAGTATAAGGCTGACGTCGGTCAAGGCGCATTTGACTGACATCAGGACGTCAGGGTACAAATGTGCATGACCGACGTCATATCCTCAGTCTTTTCTTGCCCCAGATGTCAGAAGACCCTAAAAAGATAAGGCCAAAACCAAAAAACACCAAACACTCCTGTACCTAATATATATACAATATATACAAATTTTCAAAATAGAACCCCACCCACACAACCACCCCTAAACACAGAGGGGAAGGAGGGAGGTGGACTGCAGCAATGTGGATCTTGAACATCTACATTTATGGTAGGTACAAAACTGTACTATGTTCTTCATCTCACATTGCTGCAGTCCTAACACTTGGGTAGAATCCCAAAGCAGAGGTAAGGGAGGATGGCTAAACTATAATGAAGCAGGATCTGCCAAAATGCCCTGCAACACAGCAGTGGCAAAACCAGCCCTGGATTTAGAATAGAGAGGAAGGTGGTAATGCTTGGAGAAAGTATGCACTGAACTCCAAGTAGCTGCCTCCAAAATATCCTTAGTTGCCACCCCTTAGAAATGCTGTTGAAGTGGCAGTAGCCCTCGTGGAATGAGGCCTAATCCCAGCTGGAATCTCCTTGCCATGATGGGAATAACAGAATGCAATGCAAAACCCAATCCACTTAGATATAGTTTGTTTTGACACAGGCTTGCCCTGGGAACTCAAAGCAAAAGAAACAAACAACTGCTGAGACTGCCTAAAATCCTAGTCCTGCTTAAATAATAACGAACTGCCTGTGTACATCTAAAGTGTGCAAAATCTTTTCCCCTTATTTTGGGGATCTGCATAAAAGTAGGCAAATGAATAGTTTGGTTTAAAGCCACACTAGAAACCACCTTAGGCATAAATGAAGGATTAGTACGTAATGATACCCTATCCTTATGAAAATCAAAAAGGCTCAACCGCCATAAGGGCCTGCAATTCAGTAACCCTTCTTGCAGAAGTAATGGCCAACAAAAAAGCAGTCTTCCATGACAAGTATTTCAATTCAGCAGTAGCCGCAGGCTCAAAAGGTTGTAGAGTAAGTTTCTCCAACACAAAATTGAGGTCCCAAGCAGGAGTAGGAGCTCTTCGGGGTCTTATATTCTTTGCCCCTCTAAGAAATTGCTTGAACAAAGGATGAGAAAACAATGGTGGGTCACAATCATAGTGAGCTGAAATTGCTGCAGCATGAATCTTAATGGAAGAGAAAGACAAACCTTTGTCCAATAACTCAGTAAGATATTGAAGAGCCACACTCAAATTAGGCTCAGAAACATCCAAATCCTTTGCTGCACTCCAAAATAAAAATCTCTTCCATTTTTCTGCATACACTTTACGCGTACTAGGTCTTCTGGCTTCCATCATCACATTCAAAACTTGTTGAGGAAGTTGAGACCTGCTGTGGTTCAAAACAGAATATGCCAGGCTGTTAGATGAAGAGAGTGAAGCTTGACATTGAGAAGATGACCGTCCCTCTGAGACAAAAGGTGTGGAATTAAAGGTAAAGGCCATGGAGGCTTCCTTACCAGATTCCTCAGTAATGGGTACCAGTGTTGCCGAGGCCAATCTGGAGCTATCAAAATCATCCTTGGCTTGTCTTGTCTGACCTTTAGGAGTACCTTTGGGAGGAGAGGCAGAGGTGGAAAGGCATACACATGAAGATTTTCCCAACTGAACGAAAGAGCATCCACTTTCCAAGCTGTGTGATGAAACCTTTTCGGTGCAAAACTTTGGCAGCTGGTGGTTTAGTGGAGAAGCGAACAGATCTATGTCTGGAGTTCCCCAGGACACTGTCAATTGTCGAATACATGAAGATCCAGTTTCCACTCGTGGGGATCCATGATTTGCCTGCTTAACACATCTGCTAAGGAGTTCTGTGCTCCTGGCAGAAACCTTACCTGTAGATTTAGCTGCAAGCTGAGCAGTCTCCCACAAAATCATTGCTTGCCTGCATAGAGGATAAGAATGTGTTCCCCCTTGCTTGTTGATGTACCACATGACAGTTGTGTTGTCTGTTAGAATCAACACCTGCCCAGGAAGAAGTAACTCCTTGAAAGCCATTAATGCAAACTGGACTGCTAACATCTCCTTCATGTTGATATGTAGATGCTGTAGTCTGGCAGGCCACTTGTCTTGTATCCACTTTCCATTCAGATGAGCTCCCCAAGCTATGTCTGAGGCATCTGTCGTTAGAATCTGACTGCCTCTGGCCGGGTCACAGAGAGTCCCTTGTTTAGGTGACATTCCTGAGCCCACCACAAAAATTCCTTTTGAATGCAAGGTATTATTGGAATGACAGTGTCCAAATCCTGGCAGTGCTGTGTCCATACATTTTTAGATACCATTGCAGCTTCCTCATATGCAGTTTGGCATTGGGAAGCACCAGAATACAAGATGCCATGAACCCTAATGCTTGAAGGACTGTCCTTGCAGTCAGCACGGACTGATGAGATAGTTGATGGAAGTAAAGGGATAGACTCTTTTGTTTGTCCGGGGTTAAAAGGCCATCTGGGCTGCTGTATTCAGTCTCACACCCAGAAAGCACATGTCTTGAGAGGGTACTAGACTGGACTTTATTTCGTTCACAGAATACCCCAGGCATCTTAGCACTGCTATCACATATTCCAGATGTTGAAGAAGCTCGTCCTTTTCTTGAGCCAGAATCAGACAGTCGTCCAAGTAAGGATAGATTTGTATTCCTTTTAGCCTGAAAAAAAGCTACAACTGGAGCCAGAACTTTTGTGAATACTCTGGGCGCAGTAGATAAGCCAAAGGGCAATGCAGAGAACTGATAATGTGAATTTCCAGCTCGGAAACGCAGATACTTCCTGCAACGGAGTCTGATAGGCACATGAAGGTAAGCCTCCTTGAGATCTAAAGTTACCATCCAGTGATCTTTGCCCAGCAGAGGTAAAAGCTGTTGTAACGTCAACATTTTGAACTTGGGAATGTCCAAATAAGTGTTGAGGATAGACAAATCCAAAATTGGTCTCCACGTGTTCCCCTTTTTTGGTACTAGGAACAGGCGAGAATAAAATCCTAGGCCCCTTTCTGGCACAGGAACCGGCTGAATGGCCCCTATCTGGAGCAACAGAGAAATTTGCTTGTGAGCCTCTTTTCTTTGTATAGGAGGAATGTCTGGCATGCCTTTGAAAGGAGGCAAGGTATGGAAATAAAACCTGTAACCGTGGTGAACGATATCCAATACCCATCTGTCTTGGGTAATAACACTCCAATTTTCTTTGAAAAGTGCCAGCCTTCCTCCCAAAGGTGCTGCCAGACGAGAAGGCTCTGGCAGCTGAAAAGGCAAGTCATTGGGTCTGCTTACGAAAGGACTGACCCCTGCCCTCACCAGAAGACTGGGCAGGCGAACTGCCTGTTCTAGGCCTAAAAGAACCTTGAGCTCTGCCCCTACCACGTCTAGATCTACCCCTAGACTGAGAATCATAAGAAGGATAAGTCCACCCCTTAGTAGGCCAATTTCTACTAAACTTTGGAGGCTGAACCTGCAAAAATCTTTAACAGTCTGCATAGACTTAGCCTTGTCCTCCATTTTCTTTAAAACTGCTTCCACAGGCACCAAATAACACATCAGATTGTAAAGGAGCATCTAAAATCCTTGTCTTTACATGTTCAGCTAAATTCTGATCCCTCAGCCAGGCGTGCCTGCGAAGAACAGAACCAGTGGCTGCCACCCTCGAAGAGGCCTGTACAGCATCAAAACCACATTGCAAGGAATGCTTACCCACCTGTTCAGAAACATGAACCAAATCCTGCAACTCTTTACACTCAATACCTTCCGCCAGAGCATCCACCTTAGACTTCAATTGTGAAAGGAGATAATTTTGGTATTTCAACATGTGAAACTGGCAATTCAAAGCCCTCATGGCTAAAGTGGAAGAAGTATACACCTTTTTCCCCTATCTATCCAAAGCCCTTGCCTCTTTATCAGAAGGAACAGGATTTTTAACAACAGAAGCCTTAACACCTTTAGGACCCTGAGAAACAGTTTCTGGGTCTGCCCTAGGACTCTTAAAAGATACTTATGAGCTTCAGGCACCCTATAATACCTGTCCGGTTTAACTGGGGCAGGAGGCAAAGAATCAGGGTTCAGGAAGCCTCTGCAAAAACATCCTCTACCACATCCAGAACAGGAGGTATAGCTAAAGGCCTATGCTGGGGTAGAAACAAAAATTCCCTAAGCCTTTTCCTAGAATCAGAGAAATCTTGACCTTCCCATTTAAAATGCTCCCTCATGGAATGAAGAGTCTCTGAAAAAGAAAAATCCTCAGGAGGAGAAGCCAAAGGTGTAGAGTCATCTACATCAGAATCAGAAAAAGGAGGATACTCCTGCAAGTCTTCAGCCGAAGACTCAGAAGCCTCGAACACTGCTCAAAACTCTCAAGCTCAGGTTCCACCCTAGGCCTCTTATCAGGGGGGGGTAAAGAACCTCTAATCATAGTAATCAAATCTTCTGCCATTTTAAGCATATGTTTCTTAGGCAGAGACCCTGAAGAACTAGGGGAGACCCCACTGAAGTTAACCCTGGCCGGCCTCTAGAAGCCTTGGAAACAGAAGGAGGGCCTAACCACCTTAGAAAGGGAGGGGAGAACAGTTACCTGAGAAGCCCCTTCAGCCTGGCCTACCTCCTGAGAGGACACATCTTGTAACAGTAAAGTCTCTCCTGAGAATCCAGAGGAACTTCTGGTAGAACCACCGGCTCCACCGAGGCCTCTAAAGAACCGACGGCCGGGACAGACGGTCCACCCTAGGCTTCGCTGCTTTGTCTTTGCGCTTTTTAGAGCATCCGACGGCATGTTGTAATTACAACGCTTCCCAAAACTAACCAGGCACAATCTAATCTTCTCTTAATTGTGCGTTTGTTAAATCTAGCACAAGAGCGACAGCCAACAACGTCGTGCTCAGGCCCTAAGCAAGGTATACACAATGTATGGTAATCTCTATGAGGTATCTGTTTCCCACAAGAAATACAGTTATTCACTTTTTCTGACATCCGGTTAAATACTGAGGCAAGAAAAAACCAAAATATTCCCCAACGGGGTACTTAGCCAACTTTGATTCGGTCTGAAACTCCGACTTCAGAAAATTTCAGAACGCCAACCTGCACTCGCAATACTGCTTCTGCATCGGACCATGCGGCAAAAAAGACTGAGGATATGACGTCGGTCATGCGCATTTGTACCCTGACGTCCTGATGTCAGTCAAATGCGCCTTGACCGATACTTTGGTATTCGGGCCGACTGGGACAGCGGACTACCCAAGTGTTAGGACTGCAGCAATGTGAGATGAAGAACATCACTGCAGAGATACAGTTAACAATAAAACCAAAGTTGTTTAAGATATTTACAGTATATGCAAAATGTCCATTTTGAATTTCCATATTTCGAGAAACAAGAAGGAAAACATTCAGTATAACAAACAGGGAAAGACTTGTTATACTGGAGGTAACATACTGTTAGAATTAACAATTCATGGTGTCTGTCTGAGTGGAAGTAGCATGCTGACTGACAGCAAATGGCGAGGTTAACCACTGTCCCTAAAGCACTTAAACTTGAGCTCCCTTTAGCATATGTTCAGAGAAGACCTTTTTGAACTGAGAGAGAGATTCCTGACCCCTTAATTCAGGTGGGAGTCTGTTCCATAATGCTGTGCCCAGTTCTGTGATGGCACATTCTTCGGTAGCTGATTCATATGGATGTCTGTTAAATGTGACAGCTTTTTCCTGGTACTTCTTAGGAGTAAACCTGGCCTTATATGGGTAGTTTCCATCGCAAAGGTATGCAGTAGCCACTGTTCAGTAGCCTGTAAATAAGAGTATCTAGAAGATAAGCTGATCAGTGACTGGAAGCCATATTAGATGTTGTAGAAGATTACAATGGCAACATCTGCAATCTGCAAGAAGGGAAAGCCTGCAAATGTTACTTCCTGTACTCTGAAGCCTTTGGAAATGTTGTGGTGATTAAAAGGTAGTCAAAAGAAAATTGTATTCCAATTTAAGAAGGAAAACATTTTTGACTAGGGATAAATGAGCAGAATAAGACAGTAAATGAGAAATTCTATAGCAGAATTTAAGTTGATAAAGTTAAATTAATAAAGTACTGTGTTGCCTATTTTGTCTATATGACTTGAACAGGTTAGAGAAGGATCAAGGATAAGTCCTAGTTATATGCATTCAGAAATGGGGGAAATTATACTGCAGTTATCAGCAATGTTAATAAGTGGTAGATTAGGAAGTTTTTGAGGTGATGTAAATAGCATGAGGTTAGCTTTTTGTGGTTAATTCAAAGGTAATTAAAATTATACCAGTTGCACAGCTTAGAGAAGACTGTTGAATTTGTTCTGGAGATCATAGGGGCATTTACTGGCTTTTAATAGAAGGACGTCATCAACACACAGTATGACATCAAGGAATGGGAAGTCATCTGTAAGACTGTTAATAAATAATGAAAACAGAATGGGACCCATCCTAATTAAATATAATGCATTAACTGGTGACAAAGAGCTGTAAGAATTGCAACATTCAAGAAGAATGATCAGACTGGTAAAAGGGTAATATGTATGTAGGAAGGAAACCTTTATTAAAAATGTTGCTGTAATAGTACGTATTCACTGAGATAAGAAACAACATCCCAATACTTGGTAAGAAATACAAACTGTATTTGAGAAAGTAGTTCATCCTGTTGTTACAGTACCCAATTAAAGATATGACTGGATAATACGGAAATACTTTCCTCACTTTAAAACTATGTGAAAGCAGTAGGAAGAGCGTAGCCCCTTTGACAAACCACCCTATCAGAAAAGAAAAGTGAACCAAGTGAATAAGCCTACAGATATAATCTGCCTAACTTTGAGAAAGGGGGACGCAACAGCCGGACACATTTAGAAGAGTATATGAATCTAACAAAAAAGGCATATTTTCAGAAAGCTCTAAATACACATACATTTAGATAAGGATATAGAAAGAAGAATCTACACCACTTAAAGAGCATATATCTATGGCAGAGTAGCTTGCAAGTGCAGAGCATGTAGCAGGAAGGAGTTAGCTACACAGTAAAATACTGCATCCTGTAAGTTTTATAAAGCAGTTAGAACTGCCACTGCAGCCTGAAAGTGTTGCAGAACAGAGTAGAAGTGAGTAACATAATTAAAGATATGGAATCACTTTCTAAGAATGTGTTCTATTGCTCTGAAACAGACAAAGCACAGGGAAGTGAATACTGAAAGGCAAGAAAATCCTTGACAAAGTCCTAATGATATTCCCGTTGAGCTAAAATACAGGAAGAATAAACAGATGAAAGAGTTCTAGGCATGAGATTCACGAAGAAAGTAAGGAAGGAAAACTGAGCAAGACAGAACGAGAAAAAGACATTAAAGGATACTGCTATGATCTGCTTTCTACAACAGAACAGTTCGACACTGATACCCGGGTTTGTAGGACAGGAGTCAGTACCTTCTACCGCATGACAGACTGACCACCAAAAAATTAATAAAACCACTGTGTCCACAAAGATGGAGACAAAACTTTGTAAAATATCACAGATTTGGTTTTACTTACAAACTCAAGAAATACAGGACCTTCAGGTAAGCCTCTTTAATTTTTAAAAGGTACTCTGAGTAGATCGAGGGAAACTACAGCAAGAATTTTAGAAGATGATGATAATGAACAAGGTGTTTCTACTTCTTACTCATACTTTGAGTTATATAATTATTGTTGCATACAGTAAATAAGGACAGAGGAAGCACTATGCCAACTTTTGACACCAAGCCATTCAGAAACCTAGTGATGGAATTGGCACATAGCCATGTATTACAATGGCACCAAGGAATGTATAAGACTAGGCAAGGATCCTAGCAGATTGTACTGGCCAGTAAAAATCAAAGAAGTTGGAACTGGTGGATACCCTGAACGCCTGATGACAGCCCCTACCCACATTTTAAAAAATTCTCTTATTCCAAAGCCTATCATAGAGCTGCCATTTGAACATATTGCTAAGGACATTGTTGGTCCACCTGTAAAATCAAGCGATGGGTTTCAATATATACTTGAGTTATTTTGGACAATGCAGCAAAATACCATGACAATATCCCACTATGTAATGTTAATGCTAAAGCTATAGGAAGGGAGATTTAATCTTGTTATTTTCAAGACCAGAGATGTTTAAGTAAATAATCCCAGACCAGGGGACTCCATTTATGTCTACAATAACACACAAACTGTACCAAGCTTTAAGATCAAGCAATTAAAAACCTCAGTGTATCATCCAAAGATATACTGAGGTTTCCGGTCATGCTGGAAAAAATTTCAAAGGGAAATGACAACTAGGACCAGTTAACACCATATTGCCTGTCTAATATTACAGGAGTGCCACAAACTTTGAAAGTGTTTTGTCCTTTTCAGTTAAGTGCACCCTAAGAAAACCAAAATATATTACCCCTGACAAAGCAGGTGGAGATGTACAATCATATAATTACTGAAATCCAGGATGGTGCATCTTTAAACTGTAAGCAATAAAAAACATAGCTGCAACAGGGGGAAAATAAACTGTAACTTTTCTATATCTTTTTTTCTCTCTCCTCTCATTTGTCTCAGCAGGCAGGTTGAATCATATTAAAAGTTTATATTATCTCCTGCTATGACTAAACCATGCTAGGTACTTGATGGTGATACAGTGGCAGTTAAAATACTAACATAAACAGGAGCGGCCTTAGGTCAACTGGTGCCCTAGGCAAAAGGGCTCCACGGCACCCCCCCACCACCACACCACCTGGTGCCCCCATCCTGGTCTACCTACACCAAATAAATACCGGAAAAGCACCCCTATTAGAGCGGCGCCCTAGGCGGCCGCCTAGTTGGCCTATGCCTAAGGCCGGCTATGAACATAAATGCTTATTTTTATTGTAAGCATCAGACATTCTGATAGATCACAAAAAAGCAATATGCAGGATGATTTTCTTTGTTCTAACTGAAATTGCCCAGATGCATGATGTCACCAGAGGACAGAACAAGCTTTGATGGGTCACAACACTTAATTTCCTGCATTTTCACAAGACTGTTTATAAAGATTGTTAAGTTTTGAGCATTGTCTACGTTTCTTTTTTTTTTTTTTCTTAATTCAACTATCTCAAGCTTCAAGTGCAAGAAGTGGGAGAAAAACCAAAAAAGAAGCAGAGACTCACAAAATACGAAAATATTGAGAGTCGCCAGAACAACATGTATTACATTAGTGCGCATTTTCTGAAGGATATAAAGTCTGAAAGGCAAATTTCTGTCATTATTTAGTGACTGCAGTCATCAGAGTTTTTTTTACATACTTAGAAAGTTGCCATGGGGTCAAGGTGTCAGTTCAACAGTGACAATCATCTACAACCAAGGTTTATAGCACTGGGTGGCTAGCCTTGCCCTAGTTTTAATTCCACGTGACACACTTGCACGATCACTCACACCTATGGCCAGTTTAGAGTATCCAATCCACCTACCGCATGTCTTTGGAATGCGGGGGGAAACTGGAAAACCCACGTAAAGACAGGGAGAACATGCAAACTCAACACAGAAGTCTGAGTGTGTGTGTGTGTGTGTGTGTGTGTGTCTGTCTGTACATGCATACATATATATATATATATATATATATATATATATATACACACACACACACACACACACATATATATATATATATATATATATATACACACACACACACACACACACACACATATATGAAATAAATGCACATGCATGTGTGTGTGTAGTACTTCAGGGCAATAAATGAAAGGATACATAATGCTGGAAAACTCTGTACAAACATATGGTGTTTAACTACCACAACTTGTAAAGGTTCATTCATTGTTTACTAATAGAAATATTCAAGAATTTTATTACTTATGTTACCTTAGGGAGTGTTCACTTAGAACCATTGTGGATTAGTATTTCATAAGTTTATAGAACATACAATTTTAAGAATGTCTCAAGACAGAAATTAGATAGTCAGTAAGTGGGATACTGTGATTCAAAATTATGAATACGTGTGATATTAAAAACTGAACTTTATCCTATATGGAGTTTTTACATGATACTTTCTGGTATCATAATACTCTGAATGGACACTGGTACCTGATGTCTAACTACCTCCACTTTGCAGATAATCACACTTGTTCAGTAATAAATATGACAGGTATACATATTTAATGTAAATATGATCACTGACCCAAAAACAGTGGTCAGTAATGTGAATATGTGAATTATTTTTATGCCAATATACATAGTACTTCATGGTGTCAAATGAAAGCTAACATAATGCTACAAAAGGTGTCCATGATACTTGCTTTCTGCCTGATATGAATTAGCAGATATTTATCTTTGTTTAGCAATATAACATGCACATATCCAAAAATATCACATTTCTGTAAATATTACAGGCATTGTTAACCTGGACGCATTGGAAAACACTATTCCACATGTCCAGTCTCCGCAGAAATCAGGTAAGTCTCCTCAGATAAATGAGACATTAAGTACCAGAGAAAATCTGACATTTTCCTGAAATATTATGAGTATATGCCATATGTTAATAATTATATTAATACATTGAACCAGAAGGTGCTTGAATAGTACCTCATGGTATCAAATGAAAGCATACATAATGGTGGAATAAAATTTCTACTGGTACCTAGTGTCAAACTAGCACTGTTTAGAAGATATTTACATTTCTTTGTCCATTTAATATACAGATATGCATACACTTCATAATTATGCAAATATCTCAAAAATGCAGTGACATCTGCAAAACTGCTTAGCGGCAAATTGAAGATGACGTGCAGAAACAAAAGTCACAAAAAGTTGGGGTCTGTCTGCTATGGCTAATAGTTGTATAATTAAAACAACATTTAAACATTATTTAACTACTTGTTCAATATAGATCACCATTATGTTAGACTATCATATTAATATCACAATCATGAAGATGAGTGTGTGTGCGCTGTATATGTATACACACACACACACACACACACACACTAACTTTTACTGTTTTTTCAGGTATATACATTTCTTTACAAGTAGATTGAAAAAGTTCATTCTCAGAAATTTTGTTCAAGCAAAAGTTGCCCTGACAGAATTAGCAAGTGTCAGGATGTGTAAAATTCTACTCAGACTAGCTGACTATAAACTTGTAACCTTCCCTTTTAAACATCTCTAACACCCCTACAGTCAATGATCATGAATTCAGACATTTCAAATGAATAAACCTCTTCTACTATTATGATGAGCTATCTAAACCAACTTGTAATACCATCAGATCTGACACTGACACAGCTGCTATTTATACAAAGGAGTTCAACTTTCAAACAGGTTAAATGCCTTGACCTAGTAGAGTCAAATAAAATATGAAGTTTAAGAACAAACCACCCTTGTGGCCCTCCAGCTTAAATAAACCATATAAGAGAAAATCATTTCTTTAAATCATAAAACATATCTAAACTTTCTCTCATTAAGCAACATTAAGAGCATCACTAAAGAACTAAAAGCTACTATCAGGACTACTAAAACAAATCATGAACTTATAATTATTCTTTGCTTCAGATGATAATTTAAGTTCCTTTTTAGGTACACTAGGAAAGTAAGAAACAACACCCAGCAGTGTTCTGAACTTAACCAAAATGGCACCACCCGCTTACAAGTAGTAGATATAGCAAATGTAACTAGAAGACATATTTAGTTCAAACTTGCCCCCCCCCCGAAACAACTACTTAATTTCACAAATTCCCAGAGCCCTTACACCTCCTAAAATCACAAAGGAACATTCACTGAAAGTGTACTCTGAAAGCCAAAAATACTACTTCCATGTGGTCTGATAATTTACCTGGATGCCTAATAAACAGCAACAAACATGCCCCTTGTGGAACCCCTCCATAACCTGTTTAACCTTAGCTTAGTTACAAGATTTGTTCCTCTCAGTATGGCAAACTAAAGTGGTGATACATGAGAAGTCTGACCCAGGGGAAAACTATATACCCATTAGCTTAATTAGTCTGATCTGCATTGTCATGGAAAACATCACATTGGACTTCATAAACTATTATATCAAAAACCTTATCAAGATAGACCTGCATCAGTTTAGCTCTGTCAAAGGGAGCTCTGCTCTACTCAGTTTAATAACATCCTTGAAAAGATCACAAAGGCTGTTGACAGTGGTCATTCTGTTCACATAACTTATCTACATATGACCACAGCATCTGCCACTATACCACATGCTGCCATTATACAAAAGATAAGGTAGATCCATACATGGTTAGGTAGACAGCCAACTGACCAAAAGACAGAACCAACATAGTTAAAGTGGCAGATGCCTCTTCAGAAAGAGACTGGTATGTCCCAGGGCTCTGCACTGCGTCTCCTCCCTTTTGGCATCTACTTTTCTAATCCCCAGATTAAGATTCAGAATCTTTGGTTAACTAACTTTGCATATGACTGCAAACTGAGCACTACTGTCAAATCTTTCTTCGACACTCATTTATTACAGCAGCAACTAACCCTTGTTAATTAAATGGTACAGAGAAAAAAGGGCTACAACTAAATGTGAAAAAGTGAAGTATTGTCACATTTGAAAAACACAAAAGGCCAGGCACCAGAAACCTCTGCAGCTGTAAAAAACGAAGAACAGGATACACGCAAAGCTGCTGAGAGTAGGCTCCAGAATCCACAATGAACTTGAAAAATACCAGGAAACGAATCTATGCAGAACTGCTTTATTACAACACACTAGCGCTTTCACAAAATGCTTCTTCACCTGAACCTGGATTAATAATTCCCTCTCCTTCATTAACTAAGTAGCAGCAGCAATATTAAGAAAATCCTTCTATTTAACACAAGTAAAACTGAAAATCATTTAATTCAGGTCCTTATACCAATTAGACCACAATGACTCCTTTGGGATGCAGCTTTCTAGACATATTAAGCAACTGGAAAGGCACCAGAGGTTCCTAACTAAAACAATACAACTGGCCTAAAATCGCTTATTTGCTAGGAAAGGCCTAAATCACTACCTCTTTACTCTTTTTCTTACAGGCTCTTGTGTAGTGACTGATGTCTTGCACTCTGCACCATTAGAAACCCATCATCCTTGATCTCCTGTATCTTTGCAAGTCAGATAGCTCCATTATTACCGAAATTAGCAACTTAAACCGCCACAAGCACACACAAAAAAAACATACTGGAAGGACAGCTTTACTACCCAATGCTTAATCCACCCCACGCACAAACTATCTCTGCAAGTTAAACAATGTGACCCCCTAACAACCTTCAATTTAAACTTGGACAGTTGAATGGGCACCCATAAATTTACTCTGGAACTGACCTGCTTTACCTTTCTTGAGAAGGGAGGTTACAGAGTGAGACTGGGTGGCGACAAGGGATAAATGATCTTGTGACTTAATTGCCTTGCATTTGTTATGATCCTGTTCAAGAGGAACATGATGTACTAGGTTAAGATCTGCATGACCTGGTGAATGTACTCATCAGGAGCTAATAAATTTAATGAATCAGAGGAGAGGAGAAGCCAATGAAACACTAATGCAAAATGCAAATGCTTTGCTCCGAATTAATTTGCTGTCTCATTAAATCCGTCCACTGGAGATCCTGACTGCAGACACAGATCTTCAAATTATCTGCAAATACTGAAACCCAGTAAACACTGTTTAAAGTGGTTTATTTACCCTTTCTCTCATATCAGCTACACATACTTTGTTTAAATCTACATGACCTTCAGGGAACAATGATTTATCCTCACTACCTTCTGCTTACAAAGTGCTGAAATGGCAAAAATGTCTTTTGCAGTCAGTTGTACTCATGCCTGTATAATGATAATAATGACTGTATTGTGTAAGTACACTGCCTTTCACCACTGCTCTACCACTCAATAACAGCACTTCCCATGTCTTGTTCTGTGGAATCCACAAAGTGTACTTCACGTCAGGTTTCTCATTTAAAAGGGACATTCCGACACAGTGGGACTACCTGGCTAAAAAAATATAATAAATAAATATTGTGAAGGATGAATAATAAAAAAGGGACTTAAAATGCACAAAAAATGAAATCATAAAATGACAGAAGCAAACTGTTGTAAGCAGGAGAAAATGTCAGAAAGCAGGAAAAATAAAGCATGTGATAAGATCTTGTAGATGCCTGGTGTTTCTGACATCTAGGAACTAATTTGGAACATTTTCATAGACAAAAGCCAGTAGTACAGTAAATTCTCAATTAACCAGCACCCATGGAGACTGGTAGATGATGGATAACAGTAGTTTCTGGTTGCTTGAGAGTTACTATTAAAAATAGGCCTGACTGATACTGTACCCTATACTATTTGTTTGGTTTGACTTGTTCTCAAATTGGAGAGAGAGAGAGAGGGAATTTATTCCTATCTTCCTTTTTGAAACTCAAACTCCAAAAATGTAAGGCAGGGTGAAAACAGAAAGTGCAACACGTGAAAACTGTACTCTATTTCCTCGATTTTTTTAGTCGGTTGCTTGAGTTCCGGTACTGTATACAGATAGGGCACCATGGTGCTGACATGCAGGACAGACATGTAGGATAGAACAGCAATTTTCCCACTCTATGGTAGGAAAAATTAGAATACCCACATGAAAAGCTGCCTAGTGTCAAACTCATAAATTTGCAGGAAATTGTATTTTAGTATGACCCTTATCCAATGACAAAGGTGAAAAAAATTTACACTAGTTAAGATACTACTGCCAGTGGGTCCTGTAAACAAGAAGCAATTAACATTGATAACCCATATAGATAGGAATGGTCTGTAAGTATACACTATCATTTGCTTCCTAATCATTTTTAAATTCAGAGTCTTTTCAGATTCGGATACTTTGTATTTACTTAAAATGAGGCTCTACTTACAATTTCAAACTTCTCAATTTCATTCCCTTGGACATCTAGTAGAAACACCTTGCCACCATGCGTTCCCAGTGCAAGAAACTGCAACAGAAAAGAGACAGTCAGTTAGCAGAATTACAACAAAAAATAATTTTTCATAAACCCACATATTCCTCCTTTATTCAGAATAGCATTGTGAATACTCATCTGAATTTTTACCCTCTGTAGCATAATTAACTGCAAAGTAAATATTTATTTTCCACCTACATTAATTAAAAAAACACTTTTAACATTTTTTTTATCATCAAATCACAAGATAATCATGAGAGCAAGATAGGACTAGCCTGCTGTGTAATCATTATACTGCTAGGAAGCACACACAGTACCCTCTTGAATGATATCAGTCAATGACTTAGTGTGGAATGAAAGAAAAATTTTACTTGCTAATAAAACCAGTATTACTACCACAACAATTTGTCACACTGCATGAACTCTGTTATGTGTAGTGAATATCAAGTTTAGAAAATCACATGTGAATTAACAACTTTTTTGCATAAAAAATAGAGGTTAATAAAACAAATACACAGCTGGAAGTCTCAAACTTGGCTCGTGGTGAGGTAGGTATCCCATGATGCAGTGGTGCAACTCTCTAGATCTTGTTTTCTGCTAACATACTAATGAGCAATATACATAAATACACACACACACACACACACACACACACATATATATATATATATATATAAATAAATATAGGTATGACCCCATGTCAAGGAGAAACAAACAGAGTCAAGGATCTCATGTAAAGAGGAAGATCACCACCAGGTCCTCTAGGAGTCCTTGGACAGGGGAAGGAGGTAGGGACCATAAGAATGAATGGCGAGATGGACAACAAACATGGAATGTTATGGTGAGTACATAACTTAATGTTATGTTGTCCTAGCTCACTTTCATTCTTACTTGGATGGCACAGCGTCCCTAGCACCTTTTTCGCGGGTGGCTCATGGAAGTACACCTTTGAGCACAGTGTAACCAAAGGAGGCCCTGTCCCTGGAGGACAAATCTACCTTGTAATGACTGATAAACATATGAGGCTTGGCCCATGTAGATGCAGCACAAATACTGTCCATAGACATTCTGGCCTGAAAGGAAAAGGATGTAGCTAATGCGCTGGTTGAGTGACCTCTAATTCTGAATGATAAGTCTCTATTATTGGAGGTATAGATAAAGGTGATACAACTTGAGAGCCAGTTAGAAAGGGTGACTTTAGATACTGGCATACCCTTTCTTTCCTCAGAGAAGGAGATGAACAATTTATCAGATTTCCTGAAATCTTTAGTTCTATGCAAATATAATATGAGCTGTCTATGCACATCCAATTGATGGAGTTTATACTCTGCCTTGTTGCTATGGTTGGGGAAAAACACCAGGAACGCAATGGATTGATTGATATTGGACTGAGAGCAAACCTTAGGTATAAAGGATGTATTCATTCATAACAATACCCTATCCTTATAAAAGATCAGATATGGAGGTCCGCTTGACAGTGCTTGCAACTCTGAGACTCTTCTGGAAGATGTTACAGCTACTAGAAATATGGTCTTCCAGGAAAGGAACTTGAGGTCACAAGACGAAGAAGGCTCAAATGATGGCAATGTTAGTTGAGATAGGACAAAATGTAAATCCCACGGAAAAGGTGGTTACTTAAAAGGAGGTCTCAATAAGGAAGTGCCTTTTATAAATGCTTTACACAACCTGTGTGACATAAAGTTAGGAGAATGGTCACCAATGTGGAAATTCGAAATTACAGCCAGCTGAACTCTAATAGTTGCTGCAGCCGAGCCTTGCTGGAAGAGTTCTTCCAGAAATTCCAAAATGGACTTGAACAGGCACAGAAAAAGGGTCAATGTTCCTAACTTGGGCCCAGTGAGAAAATCTTTTCCACTTGCTAGCATATAGTTTTCTAGTAGAAACTTTATGAGAGGATGTCTATATGTGTTTGACTGCTGGAGTGAAGTTTTGAAGCCTGACTAAGTTGGGAAGTGGAGCACCAATGCTGTCAAGTTAAGGGTGTGGAGAGAAGGATGAAGTGCTCCTGACATGTGTGTCAGAAGGACCGGAACTGGGTCCAGAACCCACGGCTTCTCCTGAAGATGAGGCCAGAGGAAGGGGAACCAAATCTGCAGAGGCCAATAAGGGGCAATGAGAACTATCCTGCTTCCCACGGATTTTGCTTACTGGATGACTTTGGGTACAAGGGGAAACAGGGAAAAGGCATAAAGAAGTCCCGAGGGCCAATCGTGTGCAAGTGCGTCTCTCGGTGTCTCCCCCGGAGGGGGAATTAGGGCAAAGTAGCTGCTGCATTTGGCATTCATGGGAGTGGCAAAAAGATTGCAGCAAGGCTGGCCCCATTTCCGGAAAATCGCTACCGTTATGTTCAGGTTCAGAGACCACTCGTGAGGCATTAATATTGCCCTACTGAGCTTGTCTGCTATTACGTTGGATTTCGCCGGGATGTGCGTTGCTACTAGAAAGCGTTGGGAAGAAATTGCCCATTACCAAACTCTCAGAGCCTCATGACAATATGGGTATGATCTGGTTCCTCCTTGTTTATGTACCAAACTACCAACATATTTTCTGACTGTATTGCAATCGTCCCTAGTGGAAGAGTCGTGGAGTGCTTGCATTGCCAAAAACACTGCTCTCATCTCTAGAACACTGACATACAAGTGGGCATCATGGCCTTGTCATATACCCTGGACTGTCCTTCCCAGATAAATCTCCACTCATCCTATCTGGGAAGTGTCTGTGGTCACTGTAGCAACAGGCTGTTGTGGAATAAAGGGTTTCCCGATAGTCACATGGTTGGACTGAATCCACCACTGTAGGTCCTTTTTGCATGACTTCATTATTCTGATCAGGTGGGACACAGGAAGTTCTTGAAATGACCACTGGGAGAATAGGAGCGATTGAAGGATTCTCATATGCATCCTGGCGAGAGGAACTAGTGTTATGGTTGAAGCCATTGTCCCTAGACATTTCAGAACTACCTTTGCCTTTACCTTGTCCTTTGGAAGAAGGTGAAGTATTTGCTGTCTAAGGGCCGAAATTCTGTTGGCTGGAAGATGTGTCTTCATGGAAACAGTGTCTAGGTTTGCGCCTATGAAGGTAATATGTTGACAAGGCAACAAGGCAGATTTTTGAAAACTGACTGTTATGCCTAACTGAGCACAAATTTCCACCGTCACATCCGTGGTCCATTGGAGTAGATGCTTGATGCTGGCAGTTAGGAGCCAGTCGTCCAGATATGGAAACACTTGGAATCCAAGACGTCTCAAGTGAGCTGTTACTACTGCCATACATTTGGTGAACACTCTGGGAGCTGCAGTTAGACCAAAGGGCAGAGCTCGGAACTGATAACGACTGGCTCCCAACCAGAAGCATAAGTGACTCCTTGATACTCTGTCCATTTTTATGTGGTAGTACACATCTTGGAGGTCTACTGAGCACATCCAATCATCTTTCCCTAAGAAGGGAAGTACTGACTGCAGTGTCACCATTCGGAACTCTGACTTTTTTACTGATTCGTTTAACTTGCTGAGATCCAATACGGGTCTCCAGTCCCCTGTTCTTTTTGGCACCAAAAAGAATCTAGAGTAAGTTCTGAATCCTGTTTGGTCTGTGGGGACTTCTTGGATAACTCTTTTGTCCAGCAACTTTTTGATTTCTATAGTTGCTTTCTTCCTTAGATTGGGTGGAACATCTGGGATTGTTCTGATCTGTGGGACAGGATGGCAAAAGGGAATGGAATGTCCTCCGGATATTATGCTTTGTACCCACTTCTCTTTTGTGATACTTTGCCAGGCTTCTGCGTACAAAGACAAACATCCCACGACTGCCTCCACAGTACAGTAGTCGGGCCTCCTTTCAGGAGCACTGATAGGGACGTCTGCGAAAGGAATCACGGTCACCCTGATTTTGCAGATCTCCTCTGACTCTAGGGTGACGTCTACCATTGTTGCCTCCTCCCTCTGCCCCTGGGGAAGGATTCACCTTGTGCATCTTGAAAAGCTCCCTGGGAATTTTTGAACCACATTTTTCCACTCTTCTGACCTTTAGGGTAAGGTCTTGAAGGTACAGAAAAATGTACTCCAACGGCAGAGAGAGTTTTCCCTTCCTGCTCACATCTGGTGAGTGTGTCTTTTACTTTGTAGCCAAAAAGTGAGGAACCATTAAAAGGGGCATTAGTAAAGTTAGACTTAAAGGTTCCGCAAAATTACATAAACACATCCAGGAGTGTCTCCTCAAAGAAACTCCTGAACCTGCTACCCTACTCGCTCCATCCACTGCATAAGATATCAGCCTCATGGAGGAGTTGATGACAGAATTTAAGGTGGACAGCTGGGAGGGGACTTTCTCAGTCCACCCCACAGCTAATGAACCTTGTAGAGTATCTCCTAGCTCTTTCAGGAGATCTCTTTTCAGCCTTGTAAAGTGTGTGAGGTAGTTCAGCGATCGGAGTGTAAAAGTCACTGACGAAAAGTCACGCTTCCCGTATCTGTCCATCATTTGAAAATCTTTGTTCGGAGGATAAACAGATGAGGATCTCTCAGAAAGTTCTTTCTTGGTGGCTGCTGCCACCATCATAGCATCTACTGGTACACCTTTTGTGAGAAAATCTTTCCCAGTAGGGGCCGACAAAAACTTGTTTGGCCTCCAAGGGACTGGTTCCATAGTGTCAGGTAACTCCCATGCCTTTTGACTGAAGTCCATTAGTTCATCAAAAGGCGGAAACACCCAGGAGGTTGAGACCCAAAGGACTTCAGGTACACCGAATCCTCATCAGAAGGGTTGATGGTTTTCCAGCCACCTCTCTGCTTTAGGATCTCCAGGATATCTGCAAATGAGATATCTTCAGAGGATGACCGTGGGGACCCTTCTGACTCCTCGAGGTCAGTATCTGAGGTGATGGACTCATCAGGGGAGTCTATATTCTTCCTCTTGCATGTCCTCTTTCAAGGGGGCTCCTCAGAAGGGTATTCTGGGGAGGCCTCGGAAGAGACGGGTTCACCCAATGGGGATACTGGCATTCGTCCCCCCAAGGCACCAGCTACTGTCTCGGCACCACCCCATCCACAGGATGGCAGAGAGTTAGACGAATGCCAGTATCCCTAAGTAGACCTTTAGAGAGGGACAGGACACTCATCAGCTCGAAAGCAGAACCCACCTGTTCCGAGGAGACAGAGGACACCCCGGCCCCAGAGAGACCGGCTCCCAGGCTGATGTAGGAGCCGAGCTCACCCAAGCTGATGTACCGAGGGGTAGGCTCAGAACCGAAGACATTCGGGTCTGAGTGCCCCCCCCCAGAGCCGACCAGAGAACCTCTGCTCCCAGACACCCCGGATGCCACTTTGGGTGTCGGAGCAGATATTGGTTCCGTTATCTCCGAAGGGGGTCCTGGAGTCGACGGTTCTACAGTAAGCGGTACCAGGCACTCCGGCTCCAAAGATCCAGCTTGGCTCGGAGGAGGAACAGCAGTGGATGTAACAATCTTGGAAGGCTCTGAGACCTGTTGGGTCGAAGGCGAGAACAATTTAGCTAGCGCCGGCAACTTCAAGAGTCTGCGCACCATCCGCTCCATGTCATCATCAGATAGGCTCCTAGTGGACCTGGAGGATAGAGACAGTGAACAAGATCTCTCCAGAATGGGAGATCTCAAGGCAGGGAAGACCGGTGGAATATCAATGGACTGGGTCAGAGACACTGTACCTTTCGGCTCCGAAGACCTTGAGGCCGAAGAACCAAGTTTGTCAGTAATGATGACCTCCATCGGTTCAGAGTCCTGTGGAGCAGAGGAGGTAAATGGCTTAGAGATTTTTGACAATTTTTCTGGGGGCTCAGACTGAGCCGAAGAGACAGGAGATGGCCTTTTAGATGGTTTGTCCCTCTTAGAGGAAGAAGAAGAAGAAGCACTCTGCACAGCTTCCTCAAAGGTTGATTTCAAGAGCCCCTTGACAATCAATTTGTTTCTCCTCTCCTGTAACACACGTGCACTAAAGGAGTGGCAGAAAGTGCAATTCTCCTGGAGATGTACAGCTCTTAAACAATATACACAATGACATGCCCGTCTGTAATTGACATTTTCTGGATACATTTCTGACATTTTTTAAAGCCCGAAGCCTTATGCTCTTTCTCCCTGGTGTCTTTAGACATGTTAGGAAGAAAAGAAGGTCCCAAAAGGATTACAAATAGCAAATAAACTCAGTACACTGCTAGATATATAAACACACACTAACCTAACAAACACTGCACATCTAAGAAATATAATTAGAAGAGCTAACTTTGCTCTGACTCAAAACGACCACTAGGACCTCTAACTTAAACTGACCTAAACAGGTAAAGAGTAAGATAGAACACATTAACACTAACGCTACAAGCCCTCTAACTAAAACGGGCAATTATCTCTCTAATTTAAACGAGCTAAGTAACAAGCTAGCTAAGAGTGTAGAAAAAAAATCAACACGCAACACTACAGGTATCTTAAAAAGCACCACTTACAGTAATTAACTACGGGATACAAATGCAGGCCTGCAAATTAAACGACGGTCAAACAACAGCACACAACAGCAGAAAAAGGAGATAAACTAAGCTACACGCTAAAGCTAAACTATCTCAGCACACAATACACTAACTAATGTATAAATCCTAAAACGTTTAAGCTAATAAAATGTAAAAGACAAAATACTTAGCCAGTGCCAAGAAGAGCACATCCAACCTCGTAAAATGGCAAACGAGATCTGGAGAGTTGCACCACTGCATCACGGGATACCTACCTTGACACGAGCCAAGTTCGAGACTTCCAGCTGTGTATTCGGCTGAGTCAGACCTGAGGATCAGCTCCAAACCCATCCAAGTAAGAATAAAGGCGAGATAGGACAGCATAACGTCAATATATATTTAGGCAACTCATAAGCCATTCAAAATGGGGAACATATTGAGAACAGACAGCTTTAACCCCACACTACTCACCCTGTGTTTAATATTTACTGTCATCCCCAGAGCTGGTATGACTGATTGTATGTTGCTCTGAGTTCCTACTCCAAAACAAGTAAATGAAACTACACTGTCTTAACGAAAGACATGATGTTCAATTAACTTAATGGGCAATGAAATAAATATTCGATGTTTCACTACTTAAACGTTATGCTCCCTTCCCTTTCCCCTTGTTGTTTCTTAACATAAAATGTTGTTATATCTTACAGCAACGACAACAACAGTGATTTGAAACAATTCTCTGTAGTATACCATACAAGTGGACCAACAATAGCTTTTAAAATTATGCATAAAGTTATTACTTAAATTATTTATGATTGGCTAGAATGTATGAACATTCAATTTATTATTTTCTGTGATAAAAAAAGAAAGCATTCACAGTGAAAAAAAAATGTTTCAAACCATTGCAAGTGTGAGAAATACCGTCTAGTCAGGCAGGGCTTCTTTCACTTTCTTTCTTATGTTTCTTTATCAGATACAAAAACAACATGTTTCTTTTTAAAACAGACCACCACAGGATGAAAAATGTTATACCAGTGAGTACTGAAACTGCTTCAAATAAATATATACTGAAACTGCTTCATCAACATCATCTCCTAGATTATGACGCCCATATCTGTTTTCTTAAGTATGTTTCCACAACTAGAAATATAAATTATACTTGAAGGCAGTCATGAGTTAGGCATCAGAACTAGAGGGTACAGCAATTTGTAGTAAAACAAACTGTCACTGTTTAAAAGTAGTAAGGGATATGATGTATACTGACAAAAGTTGTACCTACTATCGTGCTACAGAACGTACAGAGGTGGACCAAGTTGTGTTCTTCCTGATGTCATTTCAACTTCAGTGTTTGGATTTGAGGAAGACAGCATGTCACTGTTCCCTTAAAGGTGAAGGCAGAGTCAGTTTAATGATGGGTGTAACATCTGTAGTTTGTACTGTACTTCACAAAGAGTGGTGAAATGATAGCAGTCTGTACTAAAATCAATCATGAGAGAAGACTGTTATTACTTTTTTACTGAGTAGTATTAAGATTTAAATATCTGTGAAGTGTTCAATGTTAATATAATTATCAGAGAAGAAATGCTGATATCAAACCCTTCTTCGTAAAGGCATGACAATTTGTCTTACTATGTGTTATTTATAACTGAAAATCAAATAAGTGAAGTTATTTTCATATACACAGCAATTCAACACATACTAAGGGAAATGGAAACAGACTGTGAACTATTTAGCATTATATGCAAGGAAAGAAGCTGTTAATGCTTTTGACTCGAGTCAGAAGTGACAAACTCTGACATCCATGCAGACGGGAACTGAAAGTTCGACTGCTGAATCCTATACTAAGGCACTGTACGAGCACATCCACTTCTGCATGAATCATGCCATCTCAAATAGAACCAAGATGCTCTCCTCCAAAAAAAAGGAAGCCTATCTGGTGGTCCCCTGCCATAAACAAACTTTACAACAAAAGGAAGAAACTGTTGCAGAAAAGAGGAAAATCCCAGGATGCAAAAAACCCCCTTACCAGCCTCAGTAAGAAGCTGAGATCCCTCATAAAATTCTCCAAAGCTAGTTACGAAAATAAAATTGCCAAAGATTCCAAAGACAACCACAAGGCATTCTATAACTATGTCAAGAATTTAAATGGCAATGCTAAGATCTGCTCTGAGGTACAACAGAATGGCATTAAATATACTGATCCCAGGGATATTGCCAATATCCTGGCAGATCAATCCAGTGCCAACTTCACCCCCTCTCATCCCCTAAAGGGCCCATCTCAATACTGAAAGATTGCCAAATTCCGGTAATAATGGCCACACAGGTAAAAAAACGCACACTCCAAAGCTAAGAATACAGCATCCATGGGACCAGATGACATCCCGGGCTGCATACTACATGAACTACAAAATGAACTGGCACCTCACCTAAGTGTCATGTTTAATCATAGCCTCACCTCAGGCTTTGTCCTCACTAAGGGGCTCACAGCCACAGTTATCCCACTCCACAAGGGGGGATTCATCTTGGATCCTGGGAACTACCGCTCCATCAGTCTGACGAGCCTGATCTGCAAGGCCATGGAACGTATTATCATGGAACTTACAAACAAAGACATTGGCAATCTTCAAACACTGGAGCCCACCCAGTTTGAGTTCTTGAAGGGCCGATCTTGACTACTGAACCTGAGTGACTTCTTTGAATCAGTCTCCAGAGCTGTGGACGAGGGTAAGGCAGTCCACACAGCCTACCTGGACCTCGCCAAGGCCTTCGACACCATCCCCCACTCTGGAATCATAGATAAACTTACTAAGCTGGGCATTAATCCCTATGTCACCCGATGGGTTGCCAACTGGCTTACTGACAGAACCCACATTGTAAAAGTAGCCGACTCCAAATCTAGCTCCAGACAATTGACAAGTAGAGTACCTCAGGGTTCAGTCCTGGGACTGCGCTTGTTTGGCATTTACTTCTCTAAAGTACAGGCCAACACTAAGGAACTCTGGCTAAAAAAGTTCGCAGACGACTGCAAACTGGGAGCCATTACTGAATCCCCAAATGATGTGGATATTCTACAAAAGGGCCTTACAGAAACAGATGCTTGGTGCCAGAGCCATGGGCTCAAGCTCAATGCCAAGAAATGTATAGTTATCCCCTTTGGGAAAAAAACATGTACCTGTGAATTACCACATAGGTGGCAGAACAAGACTTAGGGACACAGGTGGACAGTGGTCTCACCTTCGATAACCACATCGCCACAACAGTCAGGAAATCCTTCTATGTGGCACACCATTAAGGGCTTTTCATCCAGAAAAAGAGAGGTCATTGTCCCACTGTACTCATCCCTCATTAGACCCATTACAGAATACAATGCCCCATTTGGTATGTACCTCTCAAGACATCTGCAACAACTGGAAAGGCTGCAGAAATACCTCTCTAAAAGAATCACAGGCCTAAAGCAGATGCCCTATGCTGATCATCTAAAAAAACACCAACTATACTCTGTCACACATCGTCTACTCAGAGGTGATCTCTGCTTAACATACAAGGCCATGTCAAGCCCAGAGCTGTTGGACATGCTACACAAAGAAATCTCAATCCCTCAGAGTCACACGCTCCAGGGATCTAAACCTTGTCATCACAATGAACAAAACATGCTGGAGGGACAGGTTCCTGACCCAGAGACTCCCCAGACTCTGGAATAGACTGCTCATACATGTCAAGCAGAGCGCCTCTTTGACCCTCTTCAAAAGGAACACTGAGGATTTGATGGGAGATAGGAAATTCACCCTGGGGATCACGTCAGTCACGTTGCTACACAGGGGTCCAGGGAAGTAAATATTGTGGGAAGAAATAGCCAGGGAATTGTTATGGCTAGGCTTCTATAAGCCCCTACAGCCGATAGCCTAGTACCAACCTATGCGTATATTAGTTTATATTTACATTAGCATCCATCTGTGGTAATACCAGGTCTGACCTGGTATTTCACACTTACTGTATTGACAGGAAAGCAAATTGTCATTATACAGATTTCCCTGGTATCCAGAAAGAATTAATTCATTCTAACCAGCTGTTGCTTTTCAGTTTCTTTTTATGACATAACATACTACTGTAAGAATAATCCAGACAGCTGGTTGTTACACCTTAGGTATTTGTATGTAGATGGGGACTAATACTACACATGGATAGTTTTAAATGATTCTGTTTACAGCATTTGATAAAAACAATCTGCAGTAGACCTAAACATTTCTACTTTCATACAACCAAAGAATGTGTTTCCAATCAGCCTTTATGGTCCATCTGCGTCTATAAAAATGTTACCGTGTTTTGGAAATATTTCAGATATATGAAATGGGCTAAGAATGTTCTGCTCCAAAAATGATTGTATTACTTTGAGGATGAATATAATTTTCCTTAATGCTAAGATATGGGCATTTGTACTTTATCAAATAATTCAAGTTACTGGGTATAAAGTTCTACATCTGTGAAATTATTTTATTTAACAGACATAGATAAGGTACCTTGCTTAACTACAGTTATGTGTCAATTCAAGAAATGAAGTCTGAATTTCTTACAATTGCCTTTTTCATTTCTTTTTTAGCAGAATACCTAAGCTGCTACAAGGATAGCTAATGACTACTGGATAATTCATATGTTGACTTGCAATTCCTGAAAAGAAAGTCATTTTGTGTCTTTTAAACACTTTACTCAATTACAAAGTATTTTCCTTCCATATTTGTTTTACAGCGGAATGCAAAGTGATAAAACAGCTCATGACACTTTGCTATGTTTACAAACATCCATGTTTTTACATTTTTCACAGGTTCATAGGAAATTACTTGGCTAACGACCTAAAAGTCCTTAGAAGCCTAGCCAATATAACCCGATTTTACCCAATATATGGCCCCTAGGGGAAGAGGATGGCATGGCATGGATTTGTGCCTATGTCTTGAGCATCTTACAGACTGCCCATGTCCATAAAGGACATAGGCACTACTCCAGGTGTGAATTTCTGATTCCATAACAACTGACTCAAACTGCTTTTGAACACGGCCAGGGAAGGGCTCTACTTAATGTGAATAGGAAGCCTGTTTCAGAGAAGGGGCAGTCTCTGAGACACACAGCTGTCTTTCTAGCATATTTTGTTTGACCAAGTTTAGATCCCTAGATTGGGTGATCCTCATGCTGTTTGACTTGCAGATGTGTAGCAGCTCCATCAGGGCTGGATTTGTGAGTGCCTTGTAGGTCAGGCATAGGTCACCCTTAATAGCTGGTAGGAGACAGAGTAAAGGGATAGGGCTTTTAGTCTATCAGCATAGGACATGTTGTTTACACCCTGTATTTTTTTTTTTTTTGTGAGGAATCTCTCAGTTTGCTCCAGCTTCTGTAAGTGCCTAGTCAAGTACATGCCAAATGGTGCATTGTACTTGATTATTGGTCTGAGGGCTGAGTACAGAGATAGTCTAAAATTTCCTTGCATCTGGATGCCACACTTTTACTTATAAGTTGTGCTGGACTTCCACAACATTGTGAACACACATGGTGGTCAAAGTTCAGGCTACTCTCCACCTGTGTACCTAGATCTCTCTCCTATTAGCCGACTCTTAGGGGTGTGCTATTGATGTTGTAATTTGCAGAAGTATTTGACTTCCCATAGGTAAGATAATGCATTTTTTCGCATTTTGTTTTAGATCATCTACATCATTGGGGGGATTCAGTGATTGCCCCCAGCTTGTAATCATTAGCAAACTTTGTCATTCCGAGGCCTTCCATATAAGCCTTGACTTCAGAAAGGTATTTTTATTTTATTTTACATTTGTTTACCAGGATAGTCCGACTGGACACAGGTCCATTTTCAGCACAGGCCCGGGGAGAAAAGCTCCATAGTAAATACCAAAATTAAGCAATACGATTAACAATTTTGAAGAAGCAAATATGAGAAAAAACAATACGAAGAAATACATGAAAAACAATATGAAAAAATATTGTATAAGCAAATATGGAAAAACAAGATTATATATATATATAAATACAGAGAATAAAACATAGTTAACCATAGATATTCATGCGATAAGTCTTCAATTTCATAAGCAGTTAGAGTTTGTAAAATGGGTAAGAGTTGAGGCAGAAATCAGAGCAGATGGGAGGTTATTCCAGGTTCTAGCTATGGTGTGACAGAACACAGCTTTTCCTGCGGTATTGTTAGCCTTTGAGATACAGAGTAGAGATTTGTTGGATGAGTGGAGAGGACGATTTGTATTATAGTGGGCGAGGAGTTGGCCTAGTGCTGGGGTTTTTCCAGGATGTCTTACAACACTGTAGGCAATGACTAGCTTGTAGCAACTTAGTAGTTGGGGAAGTTCTAACCATTGTAGTTCCCTTAGAGCGTGGCAGTGGTGGGCTCTGAAGGTGGAGTTATTCGCAAATTTGGCGATTTTGTTATAACATGACTCAAGTCTGGCAAGGTCAAGTTTTCTGACTTGGGTAAGGATAGGCGCGGCATACATTAGAGTGGACAGTAGGTGAGGTTGGGCAAGGGTAATCCGAGCTTGTCTTGTGAGGCATTTTCTGTGTCTATATAGTGCTCTAATTTTTTTATGTACCTTTTTGTTTGTGAAGTATGGATTTTGAAAAGTAGGCTTTTGTCAATTTCAACACCCAGAAGTTTGGTATGGTCAGAGGGAGACATAATAGTGCCATTTTTGGAGAAGATAGTGAAGGATTAAGCATGGTTTTGTTGGGGGTGAAAAGTAGCAATTTAGTTTTATTAGAATTTAGGATAAGGTGGACTTGAGTGATCCATGTTTCGACAGAGCTAAAAGATTCCTGAGTGAGTTGTTGTAGAGTGGTGATTGATGGTGCCAAATAAATAAGAGTTCAATCATCTGTGTATTGTATAAGTGAAGCATGCTGTGTGGTGGTATGGAGATTACTGGTATATATGGAGAAAAGAAGTGGGCCTAATATTGAGCCTTGTGGTACGCCCTATGGTAGTTGGGAGTAAGGGGGATAGTACACCTTGCCATTGGACAGATTTTTGTCTTTCAGACAGATAGTTTTTAAACAATGCTATTGTGGATGAGGCAAGGGATAGGGAGGCCAGGGTGTCGAGTAGTAAGGAATGTGAGACCATGTCAAATGCTTTGGAGAGGTTAAAAATATTGCAGATACAAATTATTATTTCTGTGTTGGTTGACTAGATTGGTAAAAAAGAGCAGAAGAGTTGTGCTGTGGTGTTGCCTGAAACCGTGCTGTGTGGGGAGGAGATTACGTGAGTTTAGGAAATGCACCACTTCAGAATGTATACATTTCTCAAGTATTTTAGATAAGGGAGATGGAATGGCAATGGGGCAATAATTTGAGTATTAATAAGAATTTCCATCTTTATGAAGTGGAATAATATGTAATACCTTCCATAATTGTGGGATGTAAGATTCTTCTATGGAGCGGCTGATAAGAATAGAAATAGGGTAGGATAAGGATTGAGCACCTATTTTTAGGAAGTTGGTTGGTAGGTTGTTGCTGGGTTTCAGTTTTAGGAGGAGTTTCTTAATTGTGGCAGTTGGTATGGGTGAGAGAGAAAAATGTGGGATATTCTCTGGGCATTTGGTTGGGTTATGTGTAGGATTTTTTTGGATAGTTGGGAAGATAAAGTTGGGATGAATTCAGTGAAGTGGTGATTAAATTGGGAGGTTACATCCGTATTGTCCTTGGTGGAGTTAGGAGTGGGAGTGGTAGTTTTGCCTGGTTTTAGGACAGAGTTGATAGCATGTCAAAACTTTTGGGGATCATTTGAGTGTCTAATTCTGGATCTCAAGGAAGTAATTTTGTTTATCTAGTTTGGTTTGTCTCTTGGCCTGATTTCTAGGTTGTAGGTAGTTTTGTTTGGCTACACTAGCATTATCCTTCTTCCAGTTTTTCCAGGCTTTATCTCTAGATTTTAGTAGGGCTCCAGTTTCCTTACTTAGCCATGGTGAATTGTTTGCCGTGGCTCTGATTTTCCTAATGGGAGCAACTCTGTCTAGGTCATTGATGATACTGTTCCTGCCTGGTCTAAACCTAGGGTTTCCAGTGGTTTCCAGTTACTATGTTTTAGAATAGTGTTAAATTCCTGTGTATTTCGTTTACGATCATCTCTGACTTGTCTAAAAATTATGGGTTTGACTACGTTGGTATGTTTCCGTAGGAGGAACGTGGGGAGATCGTCACTGAGACCATCTGGAAGGCAGCCTGTCTGGTAGTTTTGTTTGGGGGAGTTGACTAGAGTTCAGTCTAGAATAGATTGTTTATGGGTTTTTTTGTCGACTCTACTGGGTTCTTGGATAAATTAGGAAAAACTGGACAGATTAACATGGTTAGTGGGGTTGTCAGAGGTGCAGGCTATCCAGTCAGTATTTAGGTGCACTCTGAAAATGAATGGTTCTAGCACTAAGCCCTGTGGCACACCACTAGTAACTGACCTCTTGCTAGATCTGGATTCACCCACTTAAGCCATATATGTCCTGTCCGTGAGCAAATTGGCTATCTATCTGGTGATGTAAGGATTTATGCCCGGTTTTGAGAGTTTATTTATAATACCTGAATACCGAACTGTGTCAAATGCCTTGGACATTTGGAGGTAGATGGTATGTTGTGTTTTATCCTCATCCATGGTCTTAGTGGTTTTCTCAAACAAATCCGCCAGATTCATTAAGTATGACCTGTCCTTAACAAAGATGAATAGGTTCTGTTCCAGTGTTTGGAGGTTTCCTGCATCATTATTTATCAGGTCCATGATTATTCCTTCCATGGCCTTACATATAAGTTCAAGCGTATGGGTGTGCAATTTCCCGGCTCAGTAGATGGTCCCCCTTTACACAGAGGGATGACTGCTGCTGCCCTCCACTCTGTCGAGACAAGTTCAGGCTGGAGGCTGTGACTAAATAGAGGTCCTAATGGCACTGGTAAGTCCTGACTTAAGTTGTTTAAAGGCAACCTGGTATACTGTCAGGCCCCACTAGAGCCATGTTTTAAGCATTAGAGCGTGTACCGGCAACCTGTTCTTTGGTGATAACTGGTGGTGGAGTGGTGCAGGGTGTTTCTTGGGGGTGATGGGGAGGTGAAACTTGAGTTGAATTTGTTGTACAGCAGATTTGCTATAGTTTCCAGTTGAGTATAGATTATGCCATCTACAATTAATTCTGCACATTGTTGGGTGTTGCTTTTAAGACTGCAGATACAAATGAAAAATGCCTTACGGTTATCTTTAGCTTTGGAGGTTATTTTTGCCTCAAAGTCTGCTTTCAGAGACTTGACTATTTCCCTGATTCACTTATTTAGGTTGTTAAGGGATATTTTGCTCTGTTGTGCACGTTCCGTCTTACTTCTCGGCAGAATATTCTTTCTTTCTTTCCTTTGTTGTACAACCTATTAATACCAGGGGTCCACCAGGGTGGCTTTGTTTTTGCTGTCTGACCTGGGTTTATTTCACTCTGGCACTGCCGTTTCTAAGCAGTTGTTTACATGGTCATACAGGGCTTTTGGGTACACCCCTGCATAGGTTTCTGTGTTTTCTGGACATTAGGGAACTTGGAAACCATCTATGCTGTCCCTTAATAGGGGATAATTTATCTTGGAGAAGTTCTTAAAGTTTTTGGGGTTAGGCGGAGGGATTAGGTTTACCTTTATTTCAAGGGAGACCACTTTGTGATCGGATCTTACCACTGAGGAAATCACACTGGGGAGGGGGGGGTGCAGCATTCTCCCATATTTGTGAGCACCAGATCTAGGATATTTCTTCCTCCAGTGGGAGTGCAGACTAACTACTCCATGGCATTAGAATTTACAAAGTCAAGAAATCTTTTGGTCTGCATGATAGTGGTCATGTATGCCTCTCAATTAATGAACGGGTAATTAAAATCACCCATGAGTATGGTACTGGGCTGGATGGTGAGTGATTCTAGTAACTTCAGGTATGATGTATGGGTTTCTTGGTTCATGGTGGGGGAGTGCAACTAGCAAGAATACGGTAAAGGATTTTTACCATGGTTAGCTGGACATGGAGTAGCTCAATCATGTCATATCTTATGACCACGCCTTGAAGTGTGCTTATCCTTTATGTAGACAGACACACTTCTGACTTTTATTCTTTCATGTTCAGTGGGGGATCAGAACATATGAAATGGGTTATAGCCATGCACTGCTGGAGTGCCTTCCGTAGCGTTGAACCATGTTTCAGTAACTGCACAGACATCAACATTCTCACTCAACATCTTCCAGGGAGTGCAGTTTCCTGTTGAGACCCCTAGCATTGAGCGGTAACACCTTTAGCTTGTCCTGCGTAGTTTAGCTGGAAGGTTTGTCTCTTTGGCAATGTCTAAAATGGCACTACAGGTGTGGATAATGTTTTGGCCAATATGAGAAAGCCTACAGGTGACAGGTGAAGACCATCCCTGGCAAAGCAGCATGGCCTGTCAACCATGTCCTTACAGGCTGACAAGTATTGGACCCCTTTGGAATGACACCAGTAGCTAAGCAAATAGTTAAAGTCAATCATTTTCTGCTGATATTGTCTCATCATCACTGGAGATAGCAGAATGCTGTTCAATGCTAGGCTCATACCTGCCTGTGGCACACAGTCTGAGAGCTGAATCATGTTTCTCTTCATATAGTCCAAGGAGGTATGTCTCAGGCCATTCATGCTCACATGGACTATGACTGAGTCACACTGGTACTTGGGGGTAAATGACCCAAGTGTTTGCATGATCTGCCAAATCCTGGTCCCTGACAGGTAATTAACTGTAACCTTCCCATTATCCAGCCTGGTAAGAGGGACATCAGTGTGTCTCACAATGGAGTCTCCAGTTACCAGAATATTGGGCTGTGGAGCGTTTTGCCTTATGGGCTTGGTACTTGAGACACAATGAGATGTGGCTTTATGTGTTGTGATGGGAATTGTGTTGTCTGCATGCATGTGGAGTTTTTGAGGACTGGGCCTGAGAGGCCTTTGTGGATTGTGAAAGCTACATGTGAGCACCTCCACATATGTGGCCCTATGTGTGTGGTCCTTTGTGGGTGTGGTGAGTGATGTGTATAAGTCACTGACAACCTGTATGTTGCTTTTTGTGTCTGCATGTGAGAGTCTAGCCTCCAGTGTCATTGTGTAACTATATCTCTTACATACTGTATTTGTCTGTTCAAGAATTCAGTGATTGTCAGTTTACATAAAGCAAGTGTTACATTGCCTCAGGATGGCCATGTCCACCAAGCTGGATGCAGAGGTAGCAGGAAAGTGCCCATCCATGGTTGCAGGTCTTAATGTGTACTTGCAACGGATAGGAGTGGAGGGTATTTGTAAATGGATGAGGAAGGGGTGCTTACTTGGTGTAATCTGCAGCTAACCTAACCAGCAATGCTGCCCAGTGCCCAAGCCAGATGCTCTCTGAGCAGTAACAGTCCTGGATGCTATAATATTTATTTTATTTTATTTTACATTTGTTGACCGGGCTAATCCAACTGGATACATGTCTATTTTCAGTGGAGGCCCAAGGAGAAAAGCTCCAACACACACAAAAAAACACAATATCATTTATAATATGAGACATTTACAAATACAGCTAAATTTACAGATACTCATCTCATTCATTACATTTTGTTGCATTTCAGTAAACAGGAATCATGGTACATTTCAGCTATGGTTAGCCATTCAAAAAAATTTCCTAATAAAAATTTTGTATAAGAGAATACTTTGTATTTAGAGAGACTAGACGCAGTGTAGTTTAAGAGAATAAATCTAGACACAGAGTAGTTGAAGAGAAAAAATCTATAATAGAATATATAGTAGCTTATAAGTAGTCTGGGATAAGCAGAGCTAAGTTTAATCAGATGGATAAATGCCTAGTCAGTACACGGGCACAACCAGTGTGTTGTAAGGTAGAGTTTCAGTCTATTTTTGAAGAGTGATGGACAGGGAAGAGAGGGGAAAGGTTACTGGGGAGAAGATTCCAAGTTTTTCCAACAGCATTGGGGAAGAGAGATTCACCAGCCTTGGTGTTAGGTTTAGAGGTATGTAGAAGATTTTTGTGTGAGGAACTTAGTGATTTCAGATTTGTATATGGAGTGATGAGGGTAGATAGAATAGGAGTAATGAATGGTTTATAGAGAGTTTTATGGGCAATGGTTAGTTGATGGAATGTAATCACGTTTTGTAGTTCAAGCCATCCTAGCTGCTTTATATTTATGCAGTGGTGGGTTCTGTAAGGGTTTCCCTGTAGCAAATCTAGCGATGTTATTGTAGGAAGTTTCCAGTTTGCTGAGGTTATTTTTTGAAAGGTTAGTAAAAATAGGTGAGGCATAGAGGAGAGTAGAGATTAGATGAGTGTGAGCTATGGTTGCTCTAGCTGTGGGGGAAAGGTAAGGTTTAATCCTATAGAGGGAGCCAAGTTTTTTGTTGACAGTTTTTATTGTATTGTTGATATGGGTGTCAAAGTTCAGATTGTTATCTATGGTGATACCCAATAGTTTGGTGGTTGGCTCGGGTGATATAATGGTACCATTGGTGGATGCAACTGAGAAATCAAGTGGAGAGGACTTGTGAGTCAGATTAAAGAGGAGGAGTTTAGTTTTTTTGGGGTTCAAAAGAAGGCAATGCTGTGTAAACCATTGTTCAACTGTGTTAAATGTCTTCTGGGTAAGAGAGAGGAGTTCATAAGTGGATTTGGCTGAGCATATTACTGTGGAGTCATCAGCATATTGTATGCATGTGGCTTGGGGGATGGCTAGATGAAGGTCGTTAATAAATATTGAGAAGAGGAGAGGTCCTTGTATGGACCCTTGAGGGACACCTAGGGTAACTGGTTGGAGGGTAGAAAGAGTCTTATGCCAAATTACTGCCTGTTGTCTTTTGTCTAGGTAGGAATGGAACCATTTTATGGTAGGTGCATCTAAAGATAGGGATTTGAGTATGTTGATGAGAATCTGATGATTGACCATGTCAAATGCTTTGGACGGGTCAATGAATAGTGCTGAGGAAAGGTTATTAAGGTTACAGTTTTTGTTTATGCAATCTGTAAAGGAAAGAAGGGCAGTGGTGGTGCTATGTGAGGATCTGAAACCATATTGACAGCTGGAAAGTAAGTTATTTTGAGTTAAGTGGTCAAGTAATTGCCTATGGATACATTTCTCCATGATCTTTGCCAAGGGTGAAAGAAGGGCAACAGGGCGGTAGTTGGAGAGCTCATAGGAGTGTCCACCTTTATGGAGGGGGATAATATGAGAGACTTTCCATAAGCTAGGTATGTGACCTTCAGTAATAGTCCTATTGATCAGAATGGAAATATGATAAGCTATAGCTTTGGCTGATAGCCATAGGAAATCAGCAGGTAGTTGATCTGTTGAGGGAGAGCATGGTTTTAGTTTTTGTATGAGGGTTAGAATATATGTAGTTGGTACAGGTTTCAAGTGAAAAGGAGGGGGTGAGGTAGAGTTATAAGAAGGCAGAGTAAAGCTATTAGGTGATAACTGACTAGCTAGTGTTTGGATAGTATTAATAAATAAGGTATTAACTGTATTGGCTGTATTCATGGGATTAGTATGGTCAGTATTTTGAGGGTTAGGTGTGGTAGAATGACCTGGGTGGAGTAATTGATTAATGCTAGTCCAGAATTTTTGAGGGTTGTTTTGATTAGTTTGTTGGAATTGTTGATATTGTTGGTAGCAATTTCTTTTATCAGAGAGTATAGCTTTCTTAGTGTCAATTCTTAACTGTCTAAAGGTTTGTTGGTCAACAGGGTTTTTTCTCCATTTGGCCCAATGTTTATTTCTAAGGTGTATTTTCAGTTTGGTTACTTTTGAAAGCCATGGGGCAGACTTGGTTTTAACTCAAATTAATCTGGTTGGAGCATGTTGGTTGAGAATGGTGAGGAAGTTAGAGTTAAAATAATTAATGGCTTCTTCTAAAGGGAGGTGTTTTAATGGAGACCAATTGCAAGCTCTTAGTTCTTGTTCAAATAGCTCAGGGTGAAAGTCCTTTTTGGATCTGATATTTTTGACAGATTTTAGACTGGGAGTATGGGTTTTGTACCTGATAATATAGGTAAGTAAGTGGTCACTTATATCATCAGGGAGGGTTCCTGAATCATAATTATGAGGGGGATGGTTAATGAGAATCCAGTCTAATATTCTTCCTTTCTGGTTAGCTTTACTGATCCTGGTAAGATAAGGTAATCCTAAACAGCCCTAACCAAATGCTGTTCACCGAGCAGACTAGCTCCCCTGTGAGTGACACGGGACTGAGGTAAAGTTCCAAGGTGGTATTTATACAGAAATTTCAACTTTTAGTGACTGCATGTACAGAAGGCAGCAGTAACCAGTGTTGTGTGAAAAGACAGCTTCTTGCAAATGTGAGGCTTACATGTGATCAGAAAAAAGCAAGTTTTACACTAACTGTGCCCTAAGGCCAATCAGCAAATCCCAGCTCATATAGGTGAAGTCAGCCCTCTCTTGCCACAAGAGTGCAGACTTTGACCCTCTAAATGTAAAATGATTAGTTTGGAGCCCAAGTTTTAAGGAACCTCAAACAGATGCCTAATACTGAGAAACACTAGATACAAAGTACTTCAGTGCAGAACAGCAGCCCTTACAGCAGTTTGAAAATGCAATTATAAACTTTAAAGAAGCACAAAAAAATAAATAGCATAGTAAACTTTCAAAGTATAATAAAAACAGGCAATGTTTCCACATATTAGCATCTGTACAATGCACTGGCAATGCGAGCAGCTCCATACAAATGTGCTGAATTTATACCAGCACTGGAAATACATAAAAGTGAGCTCTTTGATCAATAAAACAACTACACTTGGAGCCCTTTTGTGTACTTCCCAACTCAGATAGACAAGGTAAATGCCTACTGCCACTAGATGAATAATCCCAGTCCTCCTAATATAAAAACACAGTAAAAGTGTATCCGGAGTGAAATGCTACCACAAACGAAACAAACAAAGAAAGGCAATATGCAATTCAAGAGAACAGCAGTGTACTTTAAACAGCTTATAAAAGTATTAGCAACCACAGGAAAAGCTCAGCAAAACTCCAATTCTATGTAATCACAAACAGAATGGATAGCCCGATGCATTTCTACACTGTTAAAGAAAAAAAAAAGGAAAAAAAAACACTTCTCTAGCTCCTTGGCTCAGTTAGCCTTTACAGAGGATATTCGTACACTCACAAACACTCACTTAAATACACAAGCAACCAATAAAGTCAACCAATAATTAAAATAGTAAACAAATTAAGCAGTTAAAATTAATTAATATAAACTAAATTAGCCACTTCCAGTTGTATTCATTATTTAGACCCCTAGGGGACAAAGTATCAAATTTTAAAATAAACACAGACTCCTCCCTTAAGGAGCCTAACGTTTTATATCAAAAACATCATAAAACTCATAATGAACCCATTCTAATATTGTAGTCTGTAGCCTCTGTACCTCCCCATTATGAAAATCTCTAAAGTACATAGCTGAAGGACTTTCTGCCTTGCCTTTTCTGATATCCCTGATATGTTCCTTAACTCAAACAGCAAAAGATCTTTTGCTTTCCCCTATGTAAAATTTACTACTCTATTTACCATTCTGTTTGTGGTTACATAGCCTATAAAAGTATGATTATTCAATAAAATGCTTCACTTTGTAGAAATGAGCCAAAAACCACTCAATTGTGCAGAATTTATACAGATACTAAAAACAAAGTAAGCTGATTAATAAGTCCTCCAGCCAATAAAATAACTGCATGCAGGAATCTCCAGTGTGTTACTTCAACAGATCAGGCTACCACCCACTGCCGCTAGATGGAAAATCCTCTGTCTTCTTGATGTAAAAATACAGAAAAGAGTTTGCTAGTATGTAAAAATGCACTACTTTATCCAACAGCAGGCTAGATAACAAATTCAGTGCAAGTAAATCAGTAGAACAGACAATTAGAGGCAAAATGCACTTTTTTTCAAAATAAGCAGAATGAAAGGCAAATAAATAAGTCAAGATATAAGCCACAGCATAGAAAGGGAAGAACTTATAAAGCTCAATTTACAGCAAGAGTGGGCAGCTTAAATATCACCAAGTTTAAAAAGAAGATCAAGGAATGGGAGGGTGGCTGAGAAAAATAACCAGCAAGGAGACACCAACAGTGCTTGTAGTTTTCACAGGCCTCAAGTCTCATCAGAAAAGACAAAGCAAGAGGTTCTCCCATTCGATTCTCGGCTGGAGCGCCTTCTGTGTGGAGTCTGCATGTCCTCATCACGGTCAAGTGTAGTTTAAAGACATGCAGGTAGGTGCGTGCGTGAATGGGTGTGCCTTCTTTGAAGGTTGGGTGTCAGGCTGGCAACTTGGCACCGTAAAAATCCACTGCCAGTCATTAGCAGACCGGAGTTCCGATGTGGCATCCCCTAACCGGGAAAAGCCAAAATACTTTAGGGGTGGCCACGTTGGTGCAGCAGTTAGCACTGCCATCTCACAGCAAGAGGTTCTCCAGTTTGATCCTCGGCTGGGGTGTCTTCTGCGCAAAGTCTAGATGTCCTCCCTGTAGTTCCCACATCCCAAAGACATGCTGTAAGTGGGATTGGACACTCGAAATTGGCCCTAGGCATGAGTGTGTGTGCTTTCTGTGGAAGGATGGGCACTGGGCTGGCAACTCGACACCATAAAACTCCACTGCCAATCATAAGCGGACAGTTGATCCACTGTGGCGACCCCTAACTGGGAAAAGCCGAAAAATATTCTCTGTGCATTTAAGTATCACTCAAGAAACAATGGAAAAACATATGAAATACACAGCCTTGGTAATTTAACTGTCAATCTGACACACAAAACAAAAAACTGGTCAAGCAGATTTCTAAAACATAAAACAAAACGGAACAGGTAAAACAGAAAGTAGCTCTATCAATTTAAGCCATTCACAGACAAAAATAGACTTAATTTCCTTACCCAGCAGAGAGTCACCAACATTGCTTGTAGTTTTTGCAGGCCTTGAGTCTTATCAGAAAAGCCTGAACTGTTTCACTGCCCTAACTATATACCAAATCTATGGGTTTTGCTACTGTGGCCCAATGAAGTAATAAGTACTATTTTATCAGTTTCTACTTATAACTCAAGCTTGTTTGCTAATGTAGTTAATGATGCTTTATTGGCATTCCAAGCCATTTCATAAGATGGATCAGACCATGCCACATTATAGGATGGACTGAAACAGAGTAAAAATATTAGTTCCGAACTAAATAATATTTTTAAGCACATACTACATCTCATTTTATTTTATGTCTAATGTGACATTTTAATGTTATCCTCATATTACCCAGTTGTCAAATGAATTGCATAGCTCTTTTTCTAATACCTCATACTGTTGCTTTTTGTCATTAAAGACAGTCTGCCTGCTTCTTTCATTGTGGGACTTCCAAGATGGGTGCACATCGTCTAGCTATCCCAGTGTGAAAACAGAAACTTATCAGACAAAGCCAGTGGACCTAAATTTCTGCATAAATTTCAATAACTGGCTAGAAAGTACACCCACCTAGATGCGAGGAAAAAAGAAATATGGAGGACATGAAGGAAAATCAGTTAAAAAGGGGATAAAAAAAACAATGATTGGGAAAAGTACTGGAGCTGCTCAGCAAAAAGCACTGCAAGCTCCATACATGACTTCCAGCAAGCTAGAGAAAAGTATAAGACTAGTGCACATAGACCTGACTATTATCAACTCAAACAATAAAAGGGTAGAAAAATAGAAGAAACTTTACACAAATATTCAGATAAGCTGATAAAACTGCAAAACTCAGAGGTCGAAATGAAGAAAAGGCTGTCTGAATATAAGACTGCAAAAGAACAGACATTTCAAAAAATAATCGAATTAGAGGACAGACCACATAGGGAAAATCTGAGATTTTCTGCTGTACCCGAGAAGCTGGAAGGAACAGACTATACTACATTTTATGAAAGCACAAATAAGCAACTGGATTGGTATTCCACAACAGGAATTCTTAATTGAAAGGTCACATCATATATGTGGGCAGAGCAATGGTACACTGGTTAACATTGTCACCTCACAGCAAGAGGGTCTCTGGTTTGATTCTTGGCTGGGGTGCCTTCTGTGTGGAGTTTGCATCTCCTCCCTGCATTTGCGTGGATTTCCAAAGGGAACTCCACTTTCCTCTCACATTCCAAAGACATACACCTACAGCATTTCTCCTCAGGCCCCCACTGAAAGTAGGCTCTGGCCTACATGGACTTTCCTGGTCAACAAATGTTAAATAAAATAAAAATAAATAAATATGTGCTCCAAACCTGGCTATGAGAAAACAACATACACCTTTACTAGTAAAGATGAAATCTTACCAGCAGAAGGAGTTGATTCTGACAAAACTGTGGCAGAAGGAAAAATATTCAAGTGGGAGACAGCAGAGTGTTTGTGGAGAATGACTACTCATTGTACACCATGCAGAAGAGTAGTACATTTATCTCATTATTCAGAGAATGTTGTGAAGCAGGCATGAGATTTAAACTGCTGTACCCAGCTATCTTCAAATTATGTTTCCCTGGAGGAACGCAATAATTTTTTGATGAAGTGCATGCTAAGAAAGAAATAAAAAAGTTTGTCCAATAAAAAGTGAGCTGTGAAACAGAAGGTGATTGTGCATCTTGTTCTGGTAATAAACACCATAGAGAGATTGTGCCAGTGAACTTTTTCCGGTGTTTCAATGGAAAATGATTGAGAGAGGGGAACAAAAAGCACAAGATTTGACTAGAAAAAATGAGATTATGTTGGAAATGAAGCAGAGACAGGGTTTGGTAGAAGGAGATGAACAGGAATAGAAGAAAATCTGGAAATATCGGACTTTCGTGGACTTTGTTAAACTTTTAGGGGACTCTAAAGCATATGCCCTACTTCATATCATTAATGTTTGGATAATAAAATCAGTAACTTGGAAACTGGCATTACAAAGCAATAGATATATTTGTGAAATATGAACAAGAAAATCTGGAAATATTGGACTTTTTTGGATTTTGTTAAACTTGTAGGGACTCTAAGCATATGCCCTACTTTATGTCATTAATGTTCACAAAAATACTCAGGAGAGGGGAAGTTAACTGTAAGTAAAATACCTTTTTTCTTAATAGTACTATTTAAATAATTCATGATTTTCTTTGCATGTTATAAAGTAAAGTTTTTTCAGGTATGTTTAGGTGTAGTGGTGATACTAATGTAAACCAATGCTCCTGCTTTTTTTTTTTTTTTGTTTCTTTCTCCCTTCCTCTCTCTTTCTCCTTGTTCACTTTTAAGAAATGTAGGCACTGCAAAAAAATAAAATAAATAAATAAAAATAAAAAGATCTGGTTAAACCAGCATGACAAAAGAAAAAAATAGTGTGCTTTTTCTCACTCTTGCATAGGGGAGTGACTGGGTGAAAGCAATTACCTTAATCTAGTAAAAAGTTTTAAGAGAAAGCAAGTAACTGAAAAAGAACATTGAATATTACATGGCTTTTTTTCTAGTAAACAGTCTTGTGTTTGATCCTCATGTCTCTAGCAGACAATCTGATAAAGAGAAATAGCTTGGAGAAAATGTTTTCTGAAAGCATTTAAGTGTTTTCTCAGCTGAGAGGCTATAAGGATAAAACAAAAACAGCACGTATGCATCTTAGCATGAATAACCTTTCTTTTAGGCTTCTTGAGTCTGTGTGTATGACTGTCAGTTTGGAACATTTGTTCTAATTAGGAGGGTAAAATTTCAATATTTAAAGATGCACACAGTTTTGTGTGTTATTAAGTTAATAGGTTTTAGGAGATATTTTGTGTGTGTGTGTGTGTGTGTGTGTGTGTGTGTGTGTGTGTGTGTGTGTGTCTGAAGGTTTTCAATAAAATAAAACATTCTTTAAGATGTGACACAGGGTCAAATGGAGATGACAAGAAACAAATGTATAAAGGATTAACCTGCCAAACAGTATATGCATGTAACAAAAAAGCTGAAATTAGAACGTATAAGAAAATAATTGTTATACATAAAATGTGGGAATAATATTCTCTCAAGCATATGACGCTTTCTATAATGTCTTTAAACATTGATGGTCTTACAGAAAAATACAAAAAAAAAAAAAAAAGAAAGAGTAATAACCTATATTAAAAAATGTAGAGTGCAAATAGCTATGCTACAAGAGACACACATGGAAAGAACTGAACATGTGAATTTGATAAAGAAAGGTTTTCAGGATAGATATTCAGTAGAATACCTGGGACAAAGGAAGAGAGGAGTACTTATATTAATTGCAAGAGGATTTCCAATAGCAATAGAATAAGATAAACATGACAATAATGGTAGATTTGTAGTACTAAGGGGCTACTGGCAAGGGAGGAGAATTACATTGGCATGTATTTATATTCCACCAAAAACTGCAATAATGGAACTTAAGAAAATTCTGGCAGAAATAATCAGCTTTCAGCAAGGAATATTAGTAATAGGTGGGGACTAGAATTTAATTTGCAATAGTGAAGATCTGTCTGGGGAAAACAGGAAGGAAAATATAACAAAGGAGGGTAGATTTTTAAAGAAATGTATGAAAATATTTGGCAAGAAGACGTGAATTCAGTGTTAGGAGTTTGTAGTAAATTTACTTATTCCCAAAGATGCAAAAAACGGACTAGGCTAGACAGAATTTACATTTCACAGGAACGTGTGCATTTAATTGAAGGTCTTGATACATAACCAATAAATCTATTTCAGATCATGCGCCAGTAATAACCAAAATAAAAACCCAGGGTAATGAAATAAAAATGAAACACTGGCGCTTTCCCACCTATCTGTTGAAAAGAGAGGAATTTAAGGAAAGGGTAGTGGAAAATATTCAGGTGCTGTTACAGAAGGTAAAAATTTAATCTGAAAATATAGCTAGGGAGTAGGATAAAATTAAAGTGGAGTTTAAAAATAGGGTGGAAATATAAGAAATTGAGATATGGTTAATAATTAACAAGAATTATTTAGAGGGACTGACAAATGTTTAAGTATTGTATAATAGGAGGAATATCACAGAACAAGAGGAGGAGCAACTGCAGAATGCTAAACAGAAAATAAGGGATTTCCTCGATAATATGCATGAGTTTAGAAAAATTGCTGTTAAGCAACTTTCTTTTTTTTTTTTTTTTTTTTTATAATAACTCTAGATCACAAAAACTTTTAGCACAACAACTCAGGAAAAAAACGTAGAATGGGCTGTCACCAAGCTTAGGGAGCTTATAACATGGAAGATAAGGGATCCTGTAGAAGTATTAGAAATATTTGCGGAATTCTATGGAAGTCTGTATAAAGGAGAAAAACATGGAAATCAAGAAAAGGTAGAAATGGAAATGTTCATGGAAGAAATAAATATGGCAAGGATAGAAGTAGAGAAGGCTCAGTTACTAACAGGACAGGAGGAGGCGACATAAAAATGATGATGTATAACCAATCTACAGGAAAGTCCCCAGGAATAGATGGTCTTCCTGTGGAAGTTTGGAAGCTAAAAGGGAAAAAACTGATAAAGATCTGGAAGGTTTTGTTTAACATTATTTTAACAGGAGGAGAAGTACCAACATCCTGGAAGAAAGCAGTGGTAGCTGTAATACCTAAAGAGGGTAAAGATCCATCATATCTAGCTTTATACAAGCCCATTTCAATACTAGACCATGATTATAAAGTGTTTATGTCTATAATGGCTAAAAGTTATACCAAAATTGATAGATAAGACTCAATGTGGTTTTGTGGACGGGAGGTAAACTTTTGACAACAGTAACAGACCACTGATGATCCAGAGGGAAACAGAATGCAAGAACATATTGCTGCTGTTGTTGGTGGGTCTTGATGCAGAGATAGCATTTGACAGAGTAAGCTGGGACTTTATGAGCAGAGCAATGGAAGCATTTGCATTCCCTGATAAAATTATAAGGTTGATTATGGGGATATATGAAGGATCGGAGGTGAAAATTAAAGTTTGTGGCGTCCTCTCTGATAGTATATGCTTGCGCAGAAGAACCAAGCAAGGGTGTCCTTTCTCTCCTTTATTTGCATTATATTTGGATCCACTAGCAAAGAAAATAAGGGAATCAGATATTGAAGGATATAATTGGTATGATAGTCAAGAACAGCTGGCTCTGTTTGCAGATGATATTTTATACCTGACAAAACCAGAAAGAGACATTTCAGTGCTGTAGAACATATTGAGACAGTTGCAAATCTTTTCAGGATACAAAATTAATGAAGCTAAAACAAAGGCAATAGCAGTAAATTATGTACCCATACACAAATTGGTTCAGCAATATCCATACTTATGTGGATATGATAAAATGAAGCATTTCGGAGCATGGATTAAAAATGATTCCAGTATGAATATCCTTAAAGGCCTGAATCCAAAATCCCAGTCTCTCCTTGTTTCTTGAGCTTCTCCCCTATTTCATCAACATCCCTTTCCACTTCTCAGTTAACCAGAGCTGCTCAGAGTTTGGTGACTTTAGCCAGAGATCTGGAGTGCATCTGAATTGAAATCCAAGGCATCCACTGCAAACAACTGAAAATAAGTATATTTAAAGCCTGTATTGCACTTTAACTGTATTTATTTGAAATGCTGCTTTATTTTTGCTGATTGCATCTACATTTTTACCTGCACTTTGAAATTCTGTATTACTGCCTTATAAAGCATAAGCTGCATCCAGACTTGCTGAATCTAGGCTGCTTGGTATATCTGTGCTCTAAAAAACAGCCATCTTACATTAACAGGGCCTACCTGCACCCTTGTGGCAGAAGTATGTAGCTCAAGTTCCATCTGAGTGGGGGATTGCTGGAGAAAGGCTCAGTTTGGGGCTTTCTCATTAGTACCTTGTCTTAAAACAGTTGAATTTCACCTGTACTCAAGCCTCGTGTTTGCGAGGGTTTGCTCTCAGTTAACCGGAGCTGCTCAGAGTTTGTTGACTTTAGCCAGAGATCTGGAGTGCATCTCAACTAAAATCCAAAGGATTCACTGCAAACAATTAAGAAGTATATTTAAAGCCTGTACTGCACTTTGTTAGCTGTATTTATTTAAATTGCAGCTTCATTTTTGCTGATTGTGTCTGCATTTTTTCTGCACTTTGAAATTCTGTGCTACTGCCTTATATAGCACAGGCTAGATTCGGACTTGCTGAATCTTGACTGTTTGGTGTCACTGTGCTCTAAACCAACCATCTTACATTAAGAGGGCCTTGCAGCATCCTTGTGGCGGAAGTGTGTAGCTCAAGTTCCATCTGAGTTGGGGACTGCTGGAGAAAGGCTCAGTTTGAGGCTCTCCTATTGGTAGTTTGTCTTAAAACTGTTGAATGTCACCTGTATTTAAGCCTCACATTTGTTGGTAGCTACGCATCACACAATAGGGTTTAGCGCTGCCCTGTATAAATGCAAACACCTGGAAACTTAAATCTTCCCTAGACATCTGTCAGTAGGATCTTCCCAAGTCCCCTGTTGCTCTGCAGGTTACTCAACTGCACACTGAGCGGCATCCCTACAGCTCTTCACCCTAAACCGTCAACAGAATAAGGCCCTCTGTTATTCCTTCATCATAAACTGATTTAACTTACCCACTCCTCAAAAGTACTACAGTATAAACCTGCTATTATGGATGGTCACTTTGCCACCATTTCTCCTGCCAGCCTGTTTAACTTGGGCATCCTGAGGCAATGTAGTAATTGCCTCATGTATACTGACAACCACTTAGTCCTGCAACAAACAACTTACCATATGTGAAAGATGTAATTATATTATCAATTTGAAAACAATCCTCTCATGTAACAAAATACAAGACATCAAACAGGTTGTCAGCTCACACACTTCACCCCTCACACAAGTTCAGAAAAAAATGCATAAACCCACATACTCGGAGGCACTCACTAAAAGCCTACCAAAAGATCAGAGACCTCCCAAGTGCAAATTATCGGCACACACCTCAACATGTATAGAAACTAAGGCACATAACACACACATCAGTGTTTACTCAAATAAGCTGCTAAGGCAAAACACCTTAAAACCTAATGTTTTGGTCATAGGGGACTCCACAGTGAGACATACAGATGCCTCCCCTCGCAAGGATGGACAAGGAGAACGTCAGGGTCAGCTGTCTATTGGGTGCCAGGTTCCGTCAGATCACTCATACACTCAGGTCACTCAAGAACAAGTACTGTTATGACTCTGCCACAGTCCATGTTGGGGTGAATGACTTGAGACATACCTCCCTGGACTATATAATGAAAGACCTGACTGAACTTTCAGACTATGTGTCCCAGGCAGGTATGACTCTAGCCCTAAGCAGCACTCTACCTTCACCCAGGCTGATGCCACAATATAAACAAAAAATGATTGATTTCGACAATTGGCTTAGCTTCTGGTGTCATTCCAGGGGGATCCAGTATTTGTCAGCCTGGGAAGACATGGTCAACAGGCCACGCTGCTTTACCAGATATGGTCGCACCAGTCTCCCCTAGGCTTTGGATACTGGCTAAGGCGTTTGCCTCCTCCACAGTGCCATTTCAGGCAGCATCAAAATGATAATTTCCAACATAGTAAAATCCACTTGAGACAAAAATCAAGGTTCTGTTGCTTAATGCTAGGACTCTAAGCAGAAAATTGCACTCTCTGAAAGAACCCCTCACCTTGGAAGATGCTGATGTCTGTGCAGTCACTGAAACATGGTTCAAGGCCACAGAGAGCCCCTCAGCTGTGCAAGGCTACAATGTTTTTCACAAGTTAAGAACTCAGAATGATCATGAAAGAACCAAAGGTGGAGGTTTATCCAGCTTCATTAAAGCCAAGTACACCTTGAGATTGGTCAAACGGTACAACACTCTCAAATTACTCCTTGCCCAATTAACTACAGGCGAAACATCCTATCACATCATTGCTAGCTGTAGGTCCCCCTCCATGAACCAAGAAAACCACAATGCCTACCTGGACTTATTGGAGTCACTTGCCATACAGCCCAACACCTTAGTCATGGGAGATTTTAATTATCCCTTCATCAGCTGGGTAATATACATGAGCTCAAAAGTGCTCATCTAGAGGTTCCTGTGCTCTGTCAGTGCAAATATTCTGGAACAGATAGTCTGCACCCCCACAAGGGGCTCTAATGTCCTTGACATAGTACTCACCAACATGGTTAGTTACTGCACTGCCTCCTGTGTGAGACTCCCTTGTAAGGTTGTACCATAAATCAGTCTCATTCAAAGTAACTATTGGTCCCCACACCCCCAAAGGAGCAAAAAAATAAACTTCTCCAAAGCAAACTACAGCCTAATAGGTGATGAGACAAAAAAAAAATGTATACCTCCTGCAATCACAGGCAGTAATGACTCTTATGCAGAGATGGACACAAATGCCCTGTATAAACATCTTAGCAACTGTATAGACTTGGCTGTACCTGACCAGATTAAAACCAGGCCCTCCTGAAAAAAAAAAACCCACCTTGGTGGACATCTAGTATAAACAGATTGTATAACAAAAGGAAGAAACTGATGTCCAAGAACAAGAGGCCACTGCCTCTGCAGAGGAAGAACTCCCTCCACAGACTGAACAAGCAAATAAGAAGTCTTGTAAAGTCCTCTAAAGCTAATTATGAAGCCAAAATAACATTCCTAGACAAGGACAATCATAGGGCATCCTTTAACTGTGTCCAAAATATAAAAGGGAGTGCCCAGTTGTGTGCCAAACTAGTGGTAAATGGTACCACCCACACTATACCGGAGGAAACTGCCAACTTGTTAGCTGATAGATTTGGTGCAAACTTCACCCCCTATCCCCACCAGCCATATCCCAAAGCATACCTGACACCAGTTCTCTACCTAGTTTCTCTAGAGATCAAGTCATATCTGCTCTCTCCAAGGTCAAATACATGGCTTCAATGGGACAAAATAAAATCCCAGGTTGCTTACTATACAATCTAAAACAGGACCTAACAGACCCACTTGCCATTCTCTTTAACCACAGCTTGAGAACTGGCTTTGTACCAGCAGAATGGAGAACAGCAACAGTAATTCTGTTGCATAAGGGAAGGCCATCAACCGACCCTGGAAACTATAGACCCATAAGTCTAACCAGCCTCATCTGCAAGGCCATGGAAAGGATCATCATGGATCTTATCAGCAAGGGCATAGGCAGCCATCAAACTTTAGACCCAACCCAATTTAGCTTCATTAAGAGTAGACTGCTTATCGAACCTGGTAGACTTCTTTGAGAAAATCACCAAAGCTCTGGATGAAGGTAAGACAGTGCATACTGCCTACCTGGGCCTAGGAGAAGCCTTTGACTCAATCCCCATTCGGGTATCATTGAAAAACTCTCCCAGCCAGGTGTTAACCCTTACACCACCAGATGGGTAGCTAACTGGCTAACCAACAGAATACATGCTGTCAAAGTTGGCGACTCCACCTCTACCAGTAGACCCATCACCAATGGCATACCGCAAGGATCTGTACTGGACCCTTTACTATTTGGAATCTATTTCTTGGAAGTCCAGGCTAAACTAGACGGCCTTTGGCTTACTAAGTTTGCTTATGATTGTAAACTAGGCTCAATCATGAAGTTCCCCAACGATGTTAACATATTACAGGAGGTGCTAACACAAAAAGACGACTGGTGTCAAAGTCACAGTCTAAAACTAAATGTAAAAAAGGGCACTATTACCCCATTAGGCAAATTAGAATTCCTCACTAATTGCAGTACTGACAGCACCCCTCTAAGTTCAAAACCAGTGGTGTGAAATCTGGGAACACAGCTCGACAGCAATCTGAATTTGACCATCAGGTTTCCACGGTGGTAAGGAAAGCCTTCTACATTGCGCATGTCATAAGTAAAGGCATCTCATCCAGGTTGAAGGATGTTATATCCCCATTTTACTTAACTCTAATCAGACCACTAATAAAGTACAATGCTCCCTTCTGCATCGTATCTCACCAGACACCTACAGTAACTGGAGAGACCACAGAGGTTTCTCACCAAGAAGATACAGGGCCTCCAAACCATGCCCTACATGGACAGACTGAAACCCCCTTTATCTACACTGTTTACCATACAGGCTACTGAGAGGCGACTTATACTTTGCCTACAGGGCAATCTCTGACCCCAACCTGATGGAAATGCTGCACATGCATAAATCAAATGGCACTAGAGTCACTCATTCTAGGGATCTCAACCTTGCTACTGACATTAACACACCATGCTGGACAGACAGGTATGTCTCCCAGAGATTGTACTGCTCTGGAATAAACTTCCAATTCATGTGAAGCAGAGTTCCTCAATGACCCTATTCAAGCGCATCCTGGACAAATGGATTAGTGACCGCAAATTCACCCTGGTGGGGGGCACCCATGTCCCTCATGGACAGGGGTAGTCAGTGCTGATCTGTAAAATTCATCCATCTAACTCTAACAAAGGATAATTGGGGCAACCTGGGACTAACATGGCTAGGCTTAAAAAAGGCTCTAGGGCTGCAAGCCTAGTAACCTCCTATGACCCTATGGATATGCAGGAAGAAACTAAACAAAAGATAATACAAAAACTGAGAAAGTGGAAGCTCTGTTATATGGGCATTGTGAGATACAAGCAGTCAAAATGTTTTAGTTCCTTTACTCTTATACAAAGGTCAGGCATATTTTATAATCCAGAGGAGAAAGAGCTGAAGGATTTTATCTGGGTGGGTAAGACAGCAAGAGTGATGTTGGATAAGCTTATTTTTTCCAATAGAAAAGGGAGATTGTATTACCTGGTTTGAAGGGGCATTTCAGAGCTACATAGTTAAGGCAGCTACATATAGCACAATCAGAAACCAACAATTCAAAGTGGAAAGGGATGATGATAAAACACGGGGGCTCAAGAAACAAGGAGAGACTGGGATTTTGGAAGCAGACCTTTAAGGAGAATAACAACAATCATACAGAATATTATATTCATAAAGTAGCAAAAAGTATTCTAAGAACTAAGCCAACACAGAAATGGAGAAAGGAGATTCTGCTGACAGGGATGACAGCAATTAGGAATATAGACAATAAGCAAGAGGGGGACTGGAATCTACTGGCGAAAACTGGCGAAGGAACCAAGGTATTGGGAGCAAATAATTAGAGAGGAAAAGATGATAAAATGGGAAGATGCCAATAACTTATTTGGACTGCAGGTTAGAGACTTCCTTCCCTATCAAGGATTGATATCAGTGTATAAGCAAAGAGAAAGAAATTGGGGAGTCCTAAATGAAAGAACAGCACTGGTAGAGATTTTAGTAGACTCTAGAACAGAAGTTGATGTTAAGAAATGAATAATTAGTACAGAGTATAAAACACTGCATGATAATAAGAATCAATTAGAGGAGGAGGTAAGGAAGGGTTGGGAAGGGAGCCTGGATAAGCAATTTATAAAGAAACAATGGGGGATAAATGTATGTCTCCCAAATATCCAACAAAATCTACAAGATTTAGGATCTTTGCTTGGAAGTTTTTACATAGATACTTTTATACCCCAAGTAGACTCCAAAAGAATTTTTACTCAGGCAGGCAGCAAATGTTGGAGGTGTGATGGGGGAAGAAAAAGGTAACTGGGAACATATTTTCTGGGGAGTGCAATGAGCTGGCAGACTTTAAAGATCCCCTGCAGACTGGTCTGTCAGAGATGCTGGGTGAGTAAACTGGTGTAACTAAGGAAATTATTTTTTTGAGCTATGTTACAAAATCAGAACTGCGTAGACATAGTAAGGCCTTGCTGAGTCTAATTATGATGGCTGCCAAAAAAAGCGATTACTAGAAAATGGAAATCAAAGTCTAAACCCACTTTACTAAAAGTAGCAAAGATAGTAACAGAGATAAAACAACTTGAATTGGGATCTTTAGAAAAGGGCAGGAGCAAATTACATCGGAAAAAATGGACGTGTGAGATCAATACATGCAAAGGAGGAACAAGGTTTAAAAGATGACAGGATATGAATGAGCTATGTAATGGCTGATTGCCAATGACTGGATATATTATAAGTGATGTATAATGTTTGCAGCCACAGTTGTGTCGGCATGGTTTGTAATGTATAATATCTGCAAATGAGACTGTGTCGGAATGGCTTATTTTCATTTATATAAATGTAGGCTTGCCTATGTCATACATAATGATTCTTATTTAAAAAAAAAAACTTAAAACTGCCTGCCTTACATACAATAAGCTGAGTGATCGTTTTTATGACTGCTACTTATAATTCTGTGGTAAACTACTATGAAACAACTTATAAATCATTTGTAGAAATGTGTTCAATCTAGGGATGAGGTTACTGTAACTCCCAAAAAACAGGTGCACTGATTAGTCCATATTAATTTACACACTCTGTATTACCACTACCGTATTAGTCTTTACAGTGTTGAATCTCAATGTTTTATTAAAGTGTTAATGACCAGTACTGTTCTGTTTGGATTTGTTTTTATTAGCATCATATCACTTGTAGTGAGAGATCATCCTTTATTTTGCTGCATGACATTTTAACATTTGATAAGCAAGGCAGATGCAGACACAAAACCAACTATTTCAAAAACAAACAACTTGCTCTGTTAGGCAAACCCAAATAATTCTTGCAGGAAGCAAGTCTTCTCACACACTGATAATCCACCACAGATTCTCTCCTTCCCTATCACCATCCAGACATCTCAAGGCCAACTCTCAACCTCTGATGTTCTCAAAGAATTCAGCCCCCTCCCTAGTACCACAACATCTAACTCTCCCTCGCAACTCACCCAGTCCCCTCCTTTTATCCCCCTCCTCTATTTTTCTTTTAAGAAAATTACACACACAGGTTTTGACCACCCGGTGCAGACAACATACTCCCTTAGTTTATATCACTCTGCAAAGACTTTCTTACCACAACTCTTCTAAAATGGCCACTTCCACGATGGACGTGTCATATACACCCTTATGGAATGTCCCAAAGGAGGCCATTGCACAGGTGGAATGTGTTTTGGGGAAGAAGACAATGCTTTTCTATGTTGTGTATAACAGAAAGAAATAGCCTTCAATATCCAAGATGCGATGATTTACTTAGAGATGGGTTGGACCAGTTTGGAATCCATGAATGAAACAAAAAGTTGGTTAGTTTTTCTGACAGTTCTTGTTTTGTCCAAGTAAAACCTTGGCTGCCTGTGAATATCTAGTGAGAGGACAATTTTTTCCCCTTATTTTGGTGATTAGGGAAAAAGGTTGGCAGGTAAATAACCTGGTTGAAGGACGTCTTATTCACTACCTTAGCTACAAATGATGAACTGACCCTGTGAGTCACCCTGTCCCTGTGGAAAATGAGAAAAGGTGGAAAAGCCATAAGAGCCTGAAGTTCAGACACTCTGCAGGCAGCGGTAACAGCTAACAGAAGAATAGTCCTCCAGGTGCAAAATTTTAAAATGACAGAAGCTGCTGACTTGAAAGTGGGCAAAACAAGTTTTTCCAGTACAAAGTTAAAAACCCAGGGAAGGGAAATAGGTTTCATAGGTGGATTAAGATGCAAGACTCCCCTCAAGAAAAGTTTGACCTACCAGGCAAGCAGGCATTAATGGTAGACAGATGGGCTCTAATGGAAGTGTAAGCCAGACCAGAATGTAATAACTAGCAGAGATATTTGAAGACAGGAGTAGTATCTGATATGAATAGGTCCCAGCTGTGCTTGATGCGCCAAATTAAGAATCGTTTCCATTTAGCTGTATACAATTTTCTGGTAGTAGTTTTTCTGGTTTCCTGTAGAACTTGAACCACCTCATAAGAGAAGAAACATATTTTAGGGATTAGACCCTATCATCAACAGAGTCTATATTTAGATGGTGAAGCAGACATTGCTGTTGAGTGAGCAGATCTGGTTGCAATGGTACTTTCCAATAGTTTTCCTTGGGCAGGTGAAATAGGAAAGGAAATCAATGCTGCCTTGCCCAGAAGGGGGAGTTTTGGAACTTACTTTTGAAGGTTTAGAAATATGTTTGGTAGTGGTATTGAAGAGTAGGTATACAGGAACCTCTCTGACTACTGGAATGAGAAGGCAGCTGTCCTCTAAGCTAAGGGGGATGAACTGCTGGTGCAGAACAGGGAAAGCTGGTGATTTTGTGGTGAAGCAGAAAGATCTGCTTGTAGAGGTCTTATTCTTCTAAAGAGTTGTTTGTTCAGGGTCCAGTCATAAGGATCCTCCAAGGACTTGCTTAAGGAGTCTGATAGTACATTCTCCTGTGAGAGAATGTTTGCAGCTGTCAGAGTCATGCCCATTTGTGTAGCTCGGTACTATGCCTCTTGTGCTAGCCTGCAAAGTGGGTAAGATCTGGTGCTCCCCTCTGTGTTCAGATACCATACAACTGTGGTGATGTTGGTGTACTTGAGTAATAAGCCTGGTTTTCACAGACAGGAGAATATTTGCAGTGCTCGCAAAAGGACTCTAGTTATTTTCAGACTGATGTGTTCTTTCAGGCCATTTCCCCTGCACTTGGTGAGATCCTGTCAACCCCCCCCCCCCACCCCCATGCTCTGAGGCATCTTGTGAAGAACTTGTTTGGACAGGTGTGGGATGAAAGGAAGGCCTAGGTTGAGCATGTCCTCTTTTTTACACCAGAGTGGCTCCTTTTTGAGGCAAGGTTATAGATGGACTGGGGTATCTAGGGAATGGGAATGTTGAGACCAGTCTGATTTCAGGCACCACTGAATTTTCCGCAGTCTGACCAGAGGAGGCATTGGAATGGTAGCTGGCATGAAACCCAAGACCCCAAGTATCTCCCTTGCTGTGCAATGAGACAATGAGTACAGGTTTCTGAAAAAGGTGGCCAGACTTAGCACGTTTTTTTGAGGAAGGCAAGTATTCTGCATGTCTCTACCCTGCAACCCAGAAAGACCAGGTTATGATTTGGTATGAAATGGGATTTTTTTTTAAACTGATTCTGAACCCCAGGATGGATAGGACATGTACCATGAAATGTACAGACTCAAGGAGGAAGTCTATGGAGACAGTGCTTGAATGGGAAGCTGTCTCCACAGAATACCGTGTGTGTGACAGAGGGCTATCACTGGAGTTAGGGACTTTGAAAACAGTCTTATTGCCATACAAAGACTAAAGGGCAAAGCAGTAAATTGAAAATGTGACGAGCCAGAGAAAATCTGAGCAATTTCCTGCAAGAGGGTCAAATAGGGATATGGAGGTAGGCAACTTAGGTATAGTAATACAAGAAAGGCATGAAAAGGCAGATGGGTGTGCAGACAGAGCATTTTGAAAGTGAGTACCTTTAGAAAGGTGTTTACAAGAGAGAGATCCAGAATGGGTCTCCATTGTCCTTCCTTCTTTGGCGCCAGAAAGATTCTGGAAACAAATTATTTTCCTATGAATGAGGATGGCACTCTTTCTATGGTGCCTTGATCTAGTAAGTCCTGAATCACAAGGCCAAGCAAAGGGAGCTGCTTTTGTGAAGGAGAAGGAGGAGGCAAGCCCTTTAGACAGGGCATGCTTTCCCATGACATGGCATAGCCTTTTTTGATAACAGTCAAAACATGTCTGTAGTTACCGTTTCCCAGAAAGGATGGGACGGAGAAAGTCTTTTTGAACAGAGTGTGGAGGGACTGAGGAGGGGAATGGTGTAGTTGGAAAGGTAGCCACAGGTTTTTGTTTCCAAAGGGAGGCCCATCTGAAGGAGACTCCCTGTGTGGTTTGTCTGAAAATCTCTTTCTTGGTATTTTTCTTTGTGAGTGGACCGAGGGTTCCTCTTAACAAAAGAAGTGGACTTGGCTAGGTAATTCCTGTGGTACTTAGGGACTGTAAACAGTAAAATTTGCCTTCATAGTATTGCCTTGCTCTTTTACTGCTTTGAAGAGTTTTGTATATTCTGAGCCAAACAGAGGGCCTTTATCTTGGAGTGAATCTAGGATTTTAGATTTGAAGTCTTCAGGGATGGGTTGGCTGCACAACCATGTATAACGTCTGATTACTGAACCAGAGGATGCAGCTCTGGAAGAGGCATCCACAGCATCATAACTGCATCTGATGCTGTGCCTAGAAATTTTAGTAGCTTGAGGAACCAAGATCTGCATTTGTTGATTAGAATCTGCAGATTGTGGATCTGACATGACCTTATTCAGACTGTAGAGGACAGATAGTAAATACTTAGTCGTCTATGTCTGCTAACTGACAGCTCATAATGCAAGGGTGGTACTGGTGTAGATCTTCTTTCCACACCTATTCACAGCCCTACTATCCTTGTCTGTGAGAAGGTTGTTAGCACTGGGGAGTAGTTTAGAAGGATCATCCAAGAACAGGGAGACAGCAGCAGGGTCAGCAACAGAGTCTTTTATGTGCTGAAGGTTGAGAATGAGGAACTGCGAAACTAGAATGAAAAGCATCCTGGTATGCATCTAGTCCTGGAGGACTGGAGAGAGGGGCTGGAATGCCCATTTTCAGGAGGCTACAGTATCTCTCTCAAACATCCGAAATTTGTTTTGATTCACATTCAAAATGCCTAAGTTCTGAATGGTTTCCCCAAAGGATGGCTCCTCAGTACAGGAGTCAAGAGACAGGGAGTCCCATTCTACAGAGGAAAGTTATTCCGGGGAATGCATCTGTGAGGAAAAGTCTAGGGAATGATCAGAATCCAGATCCGGTTCCTCCTTAGAGGAACAGAAATCTTGTGCGTGTCTTGTGGTGTGACCTGTGGCAGGTAAGACACAAAAGTTGGAAATTTCAGGGATATAATTGCTTTAAATGTCCCTGGGAGAAGTCCATCCATTTTTTTTCTTTGGAGGCTCCAGGGAAGGTCATATGACTAGTTTTCTGCTTTTTTCTTTTTAGGTGTGATGTCCACCTGAACTAGTCTTACAGGTTTAGAACCTTGGTGAGCTTCAGAGTGCCTGGAACCTCTTTCCTGACTAGGATTCGAGTAACACCTCTGAAACTCTGAAAGAATGAGAAGTGGTTCATCCAAGGCATCTGCCGCTTGCAAGGCCTCCGGAGCCATACCGGCCTCCAACGGGATCTCATTAGCAGGTAACTGAGAAGGTGGGATGGGGGTTCTGCAACCACAGTGAGTGCATCTGACTCTGTGAATTTCACCTTTTTGGCTCAGGGCAGGCATTTTAGATGCAGTGTGTCAAGAAATGTGTTAAGGGAGTCAAGCCACAACCTGAAGGTGTTAGGACCAAATGATGGCAGATGGAGCAGGGTTTGTAGTCATGTTCTGGGCCTAAACAAAAAAGGCAGTTAGTCTGCAAATCCTTGTACGGGATCTGCCTAAAGCACTCACACTTGCCTCTTCTAGCTGACATTTAACAAAAATGACCTACACATTCAAAAACCTCAAAAAAAAAAGTGACGTTTCTCAATAGGGTGCTTACCTGAAATATGAAAAAGCGAAGGAATAGTACCAACAGCTAACAAAGATCAGACTGATGGATGTGCTGGCAGTGAGATACACCCTTGCAAAGGTAAAACTTTCGTACCCCAGCTGGATGCCAGAGGACAAAAACTCACATGTTAAGACTACTGCAAAAGTGATTCCAGTCAGGGCATTTTTACAGATACTTTTAATTAATAATGCTCACAGTTTATGTCAGATTATACCTTCATGTAATTTGGAAAAAGTTGATTGTTCAACTATAACATATGAGATTATCTTAAATTCTCTAAAGAAAATTACAGTTAATTGCTCAGTAGGAACAAATACAATTACAGCTTTTTTCTCAATTAATTACGCCCAGTACGTTATAGCATTTTAAACAACTTAAAATCAGGTACATTTCCTATATCATGGAAGTCATAAATTTATCTCCTATATAAAAGGATGTCAGTAGACAGAATGTTTTAAAAAAAACTACAATCTGTTCTAAGTATATACTTTGAAAGGTGCACTAGTGATGTGTTGACCTTTAAAAAACAGTTCTACAATTATTGATTTTTTACAACATGGGTTTACTAAAAGTATATCTACTCTAGTAAACCTAAATGAATTCTACTATAACAATACAATGGCTATCAACTTTTAGTTATGTACTCACCATAACATCAGATGTTTGGGATCCATCTCGCCTACATTCTGACTGATGGGTTCGGAGCCGATCCCTCGGCTCCGACTCGGCACGCTTATGCCAAAGAGCGAAGTCTCTTATTGGCTGAGCTTACTATATCCCAGGATGCACCACTACCAGTCCCCCAGATCTAGTTTGTCCGCATACATGCACACATGCACGCACTGCTTATATAACATCGTCAGATGAAACAAGATAAAACAGTAGAACTCAAAACCGTTCAATCTCTTCTGATCTCCAAGGCAGGGGGAAGGAGGGTGGGTATTAGGAATGTGGCGAGATGGATCCCAAACATCTGAAGTTATGGTGAGTACATAACTAAAAGATGTTATGTGATCCTATCTCGCCTACATTCTGACTGATGGGACAGCGTCCCTAGCACCTGAATCCTGGGTGGCTCACTGGAAAACACTCCTGAGTACCGTGGAACCAAATGATGCTCGCCCTTTAGATGCCACATCCAATTTATAGTGGGAAATGAAAGTGTGCGGGTTGGACCAAGTAGCCGCAGCACAAATCTCAGAAATAGCGAGCTTGGAATGAAAGGCGATAGAAGTAGCCATAGCTCTGGTAGAGTGAGCTTTGATAGATGTTGTAAGTTGCTTATTTGAAGAGGAATAAGCCTGAGTTATACAATCTCTAATCCATTTGGAGATAGTAGCTTTTGTGATGGTTTTACCCAATTTATTGTCTGAAAAGGACACAAACAACTGGTCTGAATTACGAATTTGCTGAGTCCTGTCTAGATAGAAGCACAATTGCCTGTGAACATCCAATTTATGGAGAGTGTACTCCGCTTCGTTGGAGAATTTTGGAAAGAAAACTGGTAGCTCTAGAGATTGTTGGAGACAGAGATTAGAACAAACCTTTGGGACAAAAGATGGGTTAGGCCTAAGTGATACTCTATCCTTGTGAAAAATCAAGTACGGTGGTTTGATAGATAGGGCTTGAAGCTCTGAAACTCTTCTTGCAGAGGTAATTGCAACTAAGAAGGCAGTTTTCCAAGACAGATATTTTAACTCACATGTAGCAGCCGGTTTGAAAGGGGAAGATGTTAAGGCACGAAGCACCAAATCAAGATCCCACGGAGGCGCAGGATGAAAAACTGGGGTCTTAACAGCCTCGCACCTTTAATGAAAGTTTTGCATAATCTGCTGCTCATCAACGGTGGATCCATGGATTCGTGAAATTTAGAGATAGCTGCCAGTTGGACTTTAATAGTAGAGACTGAAGATCCTTGATTAAACAAGGATGTTAAAATTTCAAAACCTCTGGAATCGGGGCAGTGATAGGGTCTAAACCCCTGAGTTGAGCCCAGATAGCAAACCTCTTCCACTTACTGAGGTACAATTTCTTAGTGGTGGGTTTGTGGGCCGAAGATAAAATGTGAATAACTTCCGGGTCTAAGGTGTGATTTCTGACTAAAGTCGGAAGTGGAGGAGCCAAGCTGTCAACTTCAAAGTGCGAAGGGACTGGTGTTGTCGTCCCGACTGATGAATTAGCAGATCCGGAGTTAGATCCAAAACCCAAGGATCATCCACCGCATGTTTCTTCAGGTAGGGAAACCATACCTGATGAGGCCAGTGCGGAGCAATTAGTATCATTGTGGACCCCAATTGAGAAGCTTTCTGTATGACTTTGGGGAGAAGTGGAATCGGAGGAAAGGCATAAAGTAGCCCTGTTGGCCAAGGTTGTGCTAGAGCATCCATAGCTGCTTCCCCCTGATGTGGAGTCAAGGAGAAGAACCTTTTGCACTTTGTGTTTTGTGGTGTTGCAAACAGGTCGCAGCACGGCGTCCCCATCTTCTGAAAACCTGAGCTGCTACTGTTTCGTTCAGGGACCACTCGTGAGGAGAGAGAATTGTCCTGCTTAATCTGTCTGCCAATATATTGGATTTCCCTGGAATGTGGGTCGCTACCAAGAAACGGTTGGTAGCTACAGCCCATTCCCACACCCTCATGGCCTCTCTGCAAAGGGGTAAGATCTGGTCCCTCCTTGTTTGTTTAGATACCAGACCACCCGACATGTTGTCTGTGTGGATAGCAATAATGCCTTGAGGGAGAAACTTGTGGAGGCCTGTAGGGACAGAAGTACAGCCCTCATCTCCAATACATTGATGTGGAGAAAGGTTTCGTCTGGAAGCCAGGAACCCTGAACTAACCTGCCCAGACAATGCCCCCCACACCCTGTCTGGGAGGCATCCGTCGTCAGGGTGGCCACCGGAGGGGGGATAACAAAAGGTCTTCCCTGATTCAGATTGGACGGCTGAAGCCACCAGCGGAGGTCCCGTTTGCGTTTCTGTAATCATAATGGCGTGATTGAGGGGGAGATTCTGAAAGGACCATTGAGTCGATAACAGCCACTGAAGAATCCTCATGTGCAATCCTGCCAGAGGAACTAGGAGAACCGTGGCAGACATCGAACCTAAAAGTTGCAGGACCATCCTGGCTGGGGCTTTGGATCTTGAAAGCAGGGCTTGAACTTGACCTTGTAAAGTTTGAATCCTTTCGGTAGGAAGAAAGGCGCGCATCAATTTTGAGTCTATCTCTGTTCCTATGAACCTTATGCGCTGAGAGGGCAGCAAGACAGACTTTGACCAATTGAATGTAATTCCCAGGGTAGCACCCAGGAAATGGTGGCTTTGAGGTTGTCCATTAGTAGATGCCTGGTGGTGGCAGTCAGGAGCCAGTCGTCCAGATAGGGAAACACTTGGAATCCAAGACTCCTCAGGTGAGCAGTCACTACTGCCAAACACTTGGTGAACACCCTGGGGGCTGTGGTGAGACCAAAGGGCAGTGCACAAAATTGGAAATGACTGTCTCCCAGGCTGAAGCGCAGATACTTCCTGGACGCCCGATGTATCGGTATGTGATAATAGGCGTCCTTGAGATCTATGGAGCACATCCAAACATCCTTCTCCAACAATGGGAGAATGGATTGTAACGTGACCATTCGGAATTTGGATTTCGTGGACGGATTGGTTTAGTCTGCTGAGATCCAATATTGGTCTCAGGTCCCCTGTCTTTTTTGGCACTAAAAAGAACCTTGAGTAATTTCCGGATCCGATCTGGTCTGTGGGGACCGGTTGGATGACTCCTTTTTCTAGCAGCTTTGACGCTTCTGCGGCTGCAATTTCCCTTTGACTGGGTGGTGGGTCCGGGATCTTTTTGGACGGTGGGGGTGAGTGTGTGAAGGGAATGGTGTAACCTCCGGCAATAATCCGAAGCACCCATCTGTCCTGAGTGATAGATTCCCAGGCTTTTAGGTGCTTGGCAAAACAGCACCCGACTGGCTCTGGAGCAGCACAGCCGGGCAATCCCTCATGAAGTGTGGGAGGCTGAAGAGCCACAAAAGGACTCGCGGTCTCCAGAACTGCGGGGCCCTCTGCCGCCCCTGGGACGGCATCTCCCAGAAAAATTTCCCCGTCCTCTGCCTCTGGAAGGGGAATCTTCCTGCTGTTGAGGAAAAACTTACGGATTTGGAACCACATCTTCCCTCCTCCTTTAGCCTTGGGATAAGGCCGAAGGGAGTGGAATAACGTGCACCTCGGCAGATAAAGTTTTTCCCTCTTGCTCACAGCGGTAAGAGTGTCTTTAACCTTAGGTCCAAACAAAGAGGACCCATCAAAGGGAGCGTCGGAAGGAAGACTTGAAGGCCTCCGAAATGACACAACGGAGCCAGGCTTGTCTCCGTGAGCCACGCCTGTGGCTGCCGCTCTACCCGCCCCTTCGGCCGCATATGAAATGAGCCTCATGGACGAGTTAGAAATTGAAGTAAGGATAGCCAACTGAGAGCTAACCGAATGGGCTAGCTGCTCAGGTAGATTACCCGAGAGGGAATCTGACAGCTCCTTGACCAGATCCCTCTGTAGCCTGGTAAAATGTGCCAAATAATTCAGGGACCTTAAAGTAAAGGCCGCTGAAGTGAGGGTGTGCTTCCCGTACCGGTCCATGCTCCTAGACTCCTTATTAGGAGGATGGACGGACGTTGAACCCTCTGCCACGTCCTGTTGTGTAGCAGATGCCACCACCATGGCATCTACAGCCACGCCTTTAGCCAGAACTCCTTCTCGGGTGGGGCAGACAAAAATTTGTTAGGACGAGAAGGCACTGGTTCCACGGTATCTGGATGTTCCCACGCCCTCCGACAAACCAAATCCAGGAGCTCGTCGAAGGGCGGAGACACCCAGGAGGCGGAGGGCTGAGCCCCAAAGGCCTTGAGAAGCACTGACTCATCAGCAGAGGGGGGTTTGGATATCCAGCCGCCTCGTTGTTTGAGGATCTCTAAAATGTCTGCAAATGAGACATCATCCGAGGGCGACTTTGGCGACCCCTCGGGATCATCAAGATCAGTATCGGATGTAAGAGAGTCACGGCAGTCCACGTGGTTCCAGTTGCAAGATCTCTTCCTTGGGGCTCCTCTGAAGACAACTCGAAGAACCCTCAGGAGGAGGGGAACCCCAGTGGGGTAACCTCAGGCCCAGGGCTCCGCTGCCTAAGGACAGGGAACTGCCAAAGACCCAGTCTCCACGCCCAGGAAGGTGCCGGTAAAGCCGGAGAGATGGCCGAAGAAGACTTGGCCAAGGCACTCCTCATAGCTCTGAAAGCCGGACCCCCAGAATCCTGGGAGTGTCCGGTCCCCGGAGCCATGATAGCAGACGGAAGTCCCGCAGCCGAAGCACCGAGAGGGAGGCTCAGAACCGACAGCATAGGTCCCGAAACGTCACCCCCGGGTCCAGCCGAAGAAGTCCGTGTGCCAAACTCGGACCCGAAGGCCGGGGTTGGAGTAAGGGTCGGAGCCGACCCTAAGACCTCCACCGGCTCCAACAGCACCTGCTCCGACGGAGCCGAAGCGGTCGGAGGAGGAATGGCAATGACATGGGCATGGTCTGTCGGCTCCAAAGCCAACTGGGTCGGAGCCGAAACAAATTTTTGAAAAACTGGGGACTGGAACAGTCTTTGGAGCACCCTGTCTATGTCCGAATCTGACATCCTCGATGACCTAGAGGATACTGAATGGGTTCGAGATGGCCTCTCCAATGGCCCCAAGGGGCTAGGGGACCGGCTCCGAGGCGACTCGATGACTATCGGCGCCGAAGGAATACCCAAACTAGTTTCCATCGGTGCCGAGGAGGACTTAGGCGCCGAGGAGGAAGTGTCTGAGCGGACAACCTTCATCGGCTCCGAGACCAGTGGAGCCGGCGAAGGTGACCCGCCTCGATGCCCCAGCCATCGGCTCCGAAGCCAGAGGAGTCGAGACTGGTGGCATCGAGGCAGACCGTTCGCCCTCGGCTCCAAGTCCTTGGAGCCGAAGGAGAAGCCTGCCTATGTCTTTTGGCGGTCGGATCCGACGGACTGGTCGGAGCCGGCCTTTTCTTTAGCAGGAGAAGGAGAGGATGCTAAAGCTTCTTCAAAAGAGGGTTTTATAAGGCCTTTTAATATAAGCTTATTTTTCCTCTCTTGGAGGACCCTCGAGGAAAAAGCGTGACACACGCTGCAGGACTCCTGCAAATGTTTGGCACCCAAACAATATACACACAGAGAGTGGTCATCTGTGATAGACATCTTAAAGTTACATTTAGTGCACTTTTTGAAGCCCGAAGGCCTAGGTGCTTGAGACATTATAAGCAAAAAATAAGTACTTTCTCACAGACAAACTTATTTTGAGTCAAGATTAACTTGCCGTTCACACAAAACCAAACTGAACAACAGTCAACCACCGTATAAGGAAACAAAGAATAAACAAACCCTAAGGTTGTTTTAAAAGGGAATTAACCAGTAGGAAGGCCCTATAGACCGAGGGAGCCTGTAACCAGAACAAGTATCAATCACACACAAATTTTCCACAGAAAAATTGTCAAACACACACACGACAACAGAGTAGCCGTTAAAACAGCTTTTTGTTTAGAAATTAGCAAATTCCTGACAGAAAGTTAGTGAAAAAACCCACTACTTAGCTCAGCCAGCTCGAGACCACGTCTTCGCTAGTTAGTGGCAAACGAGATCTGGGGGACTGGTAGTGGTGCATCCTGGGATATAGTAAGCTCAGCCAATAAGAGACTTCGCTCTTTGGCATAAGCGTGCCGAGTCGGAGCCGAGGGATCGGCTCCGAACCCATCAGTCAGAATGTAGGCGAGATAGGATCACATAACATCCCTGGATTATCTACCAGAATTTTTTTACTTGGAACTGGCAAAAATATTCAATTCACTGCCATATCATGCCATTATTTTTTTCTCAAAAATCTTTTTATTGATTTATAAAGTATGACATAACAAAACAAAACATCAAAACATTATAAATCTTATCATATATGAGTTGATTGAATTTATACACCTTGTAATAATGCATTTCAACTCATGAAGGTGAGAGTCTAACAATATATACAATTGATAACCAAGAATCAAAATATGAAATGAGACTATAGCCAAAATGAGAAAGTGAAGTATGAGAGTAAATAAATCCACATAATGTATTATGACAATGAATATGATAACTATTAATCACTATTAATAATGAAGAGGACCTTCTCTAAAACTTTATTATTTAAAACCCTTTTCTTAGGACTCTTCCAAATAGTTTTGTATGCATAAATATACAAATATGCCATTGTTCTAAAAGCATTCCAATTTAATTTAGTGTGATCAAGCCAGTTTTTGGTAATGTACAGTTTAATAAGAGAACAAATGAATACCAGCACATGAGTATCCAATTTAGAGATGAATCATGGGAATGTGTAAGATTGCAATTTCCCATGATAAAGTGGATTTATGGTACCCCATTTTCTGTAACCTTACTTTCAAGGAAGTCCAAAGTTTATGTGAAAAGTGGCAATACCAAAAAATGTGTAAAAGGTCGGCTTTGGGAAAAGAGCAACAAGGGCATGATGGAGACTTGTTCACGTCAAATTTGTTAAGTTTGGAAGGAGTATAATAAGCATTGTTATTAATCATCAGTTGGGTATAAACCAAATTCTTGAAAGGAGAGTATTCCAGAGTATTTCTAATGGCCAAAAGTGTTTGGTTGTCTGTTAAATGAGGGTTATGAATAACCCAAAAGTTCGAGAAAAGACATGACGAATCTTGTATTAATTTAGTTAATAAATTATAAAATTTTGACAACATTTTCTCAGGTAGTAATAATGTTTTAATTATCAGTTCCAAATTATTGAGATCTTGTTCTCTTGGCATCATAAGATTGCGATTATTTATAACCACATCCCTTATTTGGCGTAGTATTGTAGTATAAGTACAGTTGACATTCAGAATCTTACGTAATTCAGCCAGGGACACGTCTTTATATTTCAGAAATGTCCAAACCTTAATATTTTTTATAAGGGGATAATTTGAAAGGTTAAATGATGTATTATCCAGCTTAAAATTTGGGTACAGGTGAATTGGTTGAAGTATATATGAAATCTTATCCATTTTGATTAGTTTTAATAATTCCTGGAATGCATTGATCTTATGTTTTAGGAAAATCGAGACTTTGAGGGTGTTCAAGATATCAGTAGATATGAAAGGAAAGGCATCAGGGTTTATGTTCTTGGATATAATATATTGATTCCAAATCCTAACCCAATTAGATGTATTATTATTGTGAATGTTATTCATTTTAGAAATGGACAAAAGTTTATTTGCCAAAACAATTAAGTAATAAAGATAAAAATTTGGCAAACCTAAACCCCCCCTATCTTTGGAAGATGATAATTTAGAATAATATATTCTAACTGCCTTAGGGAACCACAAACATTTAGCTAATTCTTTATTAACTTTGTCAAAAAAAGATTTCGGGATTATTTGATCTGAAGAACTAAATTGGTACAAAAATTTAGGAAGGATATTCATTTTGATTATGGCAGCTTTTGATAGAAGTGAAAGATTCAAAAGTTCCCATCTATGCATATCTAGCATTATTGTTGACCATAATTTATATAAGTTATTTTGAAATGAAGATCGGCTATTATGCTCCATATGAATACCCAGATATTTAACCCTGTATGTAATATGGAAATGAGAATCAGGGAATAAGTAAGATTTATGAGCTAAATAATTCAAAGGAAAAATATGAGTCTTTTGAGGATTAATGTGATAGTCCGATGCAAGAGAAAATTTCTCAATAGAATTCATAATCTTTTTAAAATCTGAGAGAGTAGTTTGAAAGAATATAACTAAGTCATCCGCAACGGCAGAGAAAAATAAATTATTGTTAAGAATCTAGGAACTTTGTGAAATGTATTTTGTGATATGTACAAAAGTAAAGGTTCCAAATATATGTTAAAAAGAAAAGGAGATAAAGGACAACCCTGTCTCGTACCATTAGTCAGCTTTATAGGACTTGAAGTGATTCCGTTAATATATAGTCTAGTAAAGGATTTTTTGTACAGAGTTTTGATAAAATTTATAAATGTAATGGGGAAATTAAAACATGACATAGTCTGAAAGAGAAAATTCCAACACACTATATCAAATGCATTTGATGCATCCAAGATCAGTGCATACAATGGGTTATTATCATGTTTTGTAAGATGTATAATAGATTCCAAGGTCAAGGTGTGTTCCCAAATGTGTCTATGGGACATAAAACCTGTCTGATCTGGTGAAATTATTGATGAAAGGACATTTTCCAATCTCTTAGCAAGAATCGAAGACAGAATCTTAATATCTACATTGATTAATGAAATCGGTCTATAGTTGCGGGGGTCAGTCTTATCTTTACTATTTTTCAGAATTAGTATAGTTTTTGAAGTGTTCCAGTGGAGATCAGATATGTCATTTATAATTATATAGTTATATACTTTAAGGAGAAAGGGAATATCTGTTGAATCTAATTCATTTTCCATTTCCTGAATTATTTCTATACACATTTTACTAATTTCTTCGTTAGAGAGCAAGTTATTGTTTAATGTCCAGTTATTTCTTTTGAATTTATGACTCAGGTTAAAATTTAGATTTAATTTTACTAAGATTCTAGAGTGATCAGACAGAAATCTAGGTTCAGTAGTGAAATCCATTAATAACTGTGAAAGGGAATTTGAAATAAGAAAAAAATCCAATCTAGACCATGAATGATAGCATTTAGAAATAGAAGTTATGTTCTTACCATAACGTTCCATGTTAGTTGTCTTCTTCTCGCCTTCTTCTTGCTGGATGGGTTCGGAGCCGACCTCGGCTCGACTAAACCACTCTAAAAGCTCGAGAGTTGGTTCCACCGGCTCGAGGCTCCCCTTATATCCCACAATGCTAGGCGAGAGTTACCTCAGATCTCGTTTGTAAGCTAACCCCAGCTTATAATAGTAACAGAATAACTGTAAAAAAGAATCCACCTCTAACAACAGGAAGAAGAAGGGTGACCTACATCCTGATTCAGGAAATATGCAAAGCAGCATATGCGTAAGTAAAGAGGTGGTAGAAAGAGAGGTCACAATCACAACTCCTCTAGGTCTGTCCAGGCCAGGGGAAGGAGGGTGGGGCCTTAGAAGAAGGCGAGAAGAAGACAACTAACATGGAGCGTTATGGTAAGAACATAACTTCTATATGTTAAGTTGTCTATCTACTTCATTCTTGCTGGATGGGACCGTGTCCCTAGCACCTTGTCCCGGGTGGCCTAACGGAACAGACTCCTGAGAACAGTGGAACCAAAGTTAGCTCTATGCCTAGAAGCTAAATCCAACTTATAATGAGAAATGAAAGTGTGAGGAGTAGCCCAAGTAGCAGCTGCACAAATGGTGTCAATAGGCAGTCTGTCTTGGAAGGCTAAAGAAGTAGCCAAAGCTCTGGTGGAATGAGCCTTAGGTTTATCAGGTAGCTTTTGATGTCTAATCTCATATACAAGGGAAATCAATGATGTTAGCCATCTGGATAATGATACCTTTGAAACTGAAAGTCCCTTTCTGCTCTCCGCATAGGAGACAAACAACTGATCAGATTTTCTGAACTGTTTAGTTCTATCCAAGTAGTACCTCAATTGACGGTGAACATCCAGGCAGTGTAATTTTTGTTCAGACCTATTGGAGTATTCTGGAAAAAGACTGGTAGATCAATGCTTTGATTCAGATTTGATGTCGAGACCACTTTAGGCAAAAAGCGGGTTAGTTCGTAAGGATACTCTGTCCTTATGAAACAAAAGATAAGGAGGGCGACAGCTGAGTGCTTGAAGCTCTGAAACTCTTCTAGCTGATGTAATAGCTACCAGAAAAAGAGTTTTCCATGATAATAATTTTAAAGAACAGGAGACTGCAGGTTCGAAAGGGGAAGAATCAAAGAAGCAAGAACTAAATTTAGGTCCCAAGGAGAAGGAGGATTTCTTATAGGAGGTCTGAGAAGAAAAACTCCTTTCAAAAACTTTGCAGAGTTTGTGGGACATTAGGGCAGATTCAGAAATACCCACATGAAAGTTAGAAATAGCTGCCAATTGAACTTTAAGTGTAGATGGAGATGAACCTGCATGGAAGAGTTCAGCTAGAAAATCAAGGACTAGTTGGATGGAAGCAGTGAAAGGATCTATGTCCTTTCCTTGAGCCCAATATGTGAAGCGTTTCCACTTACTCAAATAAATCTTTCAGTGGAAGATTTATGGGAAGCTATCAATATATCTCTAACAGAGTGAGATAATTGAGGAAGCCTGGCTAAGGTTGGAACTGGAGGAACCAAGCAGTGAGGTTCAGAGAGGGAGGCGATGAAACTGACCCGACTGATGGATCAAAAGATCTGGAACTAGGTCCAGATTCCACGGTCGCTCAAGAAAGCGATGTAGAAAGGGGAACCACACTTGTCGAGGCCAGTAAGGAGCAATGAGGATCAATGAGGCCTTCTGAGCGATAGCTTTCTGTATTACTTGAGAGATCAGTGGGAAGGAGGAAATGCATACAGAAGTCCCGGCCAAACTTGGACTAGGCGTCTCTGCTGGGTTGGCCTGGTAAAGGGAATAGAGTGAAGAATTCTCTGCACTTGCTGTTTTGGGGAGTAGCAAAAGATCGCAGCAAGGCTGACCCCACTTGAGAAAAATTTCTCTCTCTACAGAGTCTTTCAGAGACCACTCGTGAGGCATGACTATAGCTCTGCTCAACTTGTCCATAATATGATTGGACTTCCGGGGATGTGCGTTGCTATCAGAAACGCTGAGAAGAAATCGCCCATTGCCACAGTCTGAGTGCTTCTCGACACAGGGGTATGATCTGGTTCCGCCTTGTTTGTTGATGTACGACACTACAGACATATTGTCTGTCTGGATTGCAATTGTTCCCAAGGGAAGAGAGTCTTGAAGGGCTTGCAACGCTAAAAGCACTGCTCTCATCTCCAGAACATTTATGTGCAAGTGGCATTCGTTTGGTTGCCATGTGCCCTGGACTGTCCTGCCCTGATAATGCCCCCACCCGATCAGGAGGCATCCGTTGTCAGAGTAGCAACCGGAGGAGGTGGAACAAAGGGTCTTCCGACAGGAGCTGGGGAAGACATCCACCACATGAGATGCTTTTGCGCTTGCGTGATCATAATGGTGTGAGACATTGGAAGTTCCTGGTATGACCATTGAGTAAAAGGCATCCACTGAAGGATCCGCATGTGGTATCTGGCTAATGGAAGCAGAGGTATGGCCGCTGCCATAATTCCCAACACCTTTAGAACTAACCTGGCTTTGATTCTGTTGTTGTTGAGAAGGAGTGATACCAATTTGTGAATGTCTGATATTCTCTAATGTGTTAGCCTTGCAGACATGTTTATTGTATCTAGATTTGCGCCTATGTAGGTAATAGTACGACAAGGCGACAAAACAGACTTTTCGCAATTTATTGAAATACCCAGCTTTTGACAAATGCGAAAAGTGTAATCTCTGGCCATCAGAAGGAGATGCTTGGTGGGAGCTGTGAGGAGCCAGTCGTCCAAATATGGAAACACCTGGAATCCTTGTCGTCTCAGGTGAGAAGCTACCACTGCCATGCATTTGGTAAACACCGGGGCAGTGGTGAGACCAAAGGGCAGGGCCCTGAACTGAAAATGACTGGTTCCCAGCCTGAAGCGGAGGAATCTTCTGGGCGTCTGTTCATCTTTATGTGATAATGCATCCCGAAGGTCTATAGAGCACATCCAGTTTCCTTTGCCCAAAGGGAAGGATGGATTGCAGCGTGACCATCCGAAATCTTGTTTTCTTGACTGATTTGTTCAAGACACTGAGATCCAAAATTGGTCTCCAGTCCCTGTTTTCTTTGGAACTAAAAAGAACCTTGAGTAGATTCCGGATCCTTGCTGGTCTGCTGGAACTGGCTGAATTGCTCTTTTTGCAAGCAGTTTTGAAATTTCCAAAACTGCTAGATCCCTTTGAGCGGGTGGAACATCTGGAAGGGATTTTTTTGACTGATTTGGAAAGCGAAGAAAGGGGATAGAACAGCCTTCGGAAATGATGGACTGTACCCATTTGTCTTGAGTCAGGGATAGCCAGGCTTCTGGGTACAGTGACAATCTTCCCCCGACTGCCTCCGAAGATGGGCAGTCAGGCAACACCTCAGGGATGCTGAAAGGGCTTGTCAGGAAAGGCTTCCCGATTGCCCTGGTTCTGCGGACCCCCCCCTGCCCCTAGGGCGACGTCTACCATTGTTATTCCCACCTCTGCCTCTGGTGGGAAACTGACTCTGTGCGTCAGGCGAAGTCCCTTGAGATTGTTTACGGAACCACATCTTTCCACCTTTCTGGCCTTTGGGGTAAGGCCTGGAAGGAGTAGAAAAACGGACTCCGACGGCAGATAGGGTCTTGCCATCAGTCTCGCACCTAGTCAAGGTTTCTTTCACTTGAGGACCAAAGAGAGATGATCCATCAAACGGGGAGTTCGTGAAGGACGTCTTGAAGGGTCCATAAAATTGCATAGCCGCATCCAGGCATGCCTACGTAAGGCCACACCTGTCCCTGCGGCTCTGCTCGCTCCATCAGCCGCGTAAGAAAGAAGGCGCATGGAGGAGTTGGTTATGGAATTAAGGGTAGCCAGCTGCGTGTTCATCTTATCTTGGAAACCCGCAGCTGTAGGGTCCTTTAACATTTCACTCGCTTCCTTGATCAAGTCCCTTTGAAGGCAGTAAAATGGCACAGGTAGTTCAGCGAGCATGGTAAATGTCGCTGACGAGAACATCCACTTCCCGTACCTATCCATGGACCTAGATTCCTTGTTAGGTGGATGGACAGGTACTGAAGGATCAGCTAGCTCCTTCTTAGTGGCAGCAGCTACCACCATAGCATCCACAGAAACTCCTTTTGTTAAAAATTGTTTGTCTGCTGGAGCTGTTATGAACTTGGAGGGTCTCCTGGGAGTGGGGTCCACTGAATCAGGAGCCGTCCATGCCTTCTTAGCAACCACCTGCATGAGGGGGTCAAGGGGGACACCCAGGAGGTGGAAGGGCGAGAGCCAACGCCTCAAGATACACAGAGTCGTCCTCCGAAGGGTTGAGGGCTGGCCAATTTCCCTCTGTTTCAGGATCTCCAGAATGTCTGCAAATGAGACATCTTCAGAAGGGGCAGGGGAACCCTCAGAATCATCCAAATCTGTGTCTGGCGTGATGGACTCAGGTGAGTCAATGTGTTTCCTCTTACACTTCCTCTTCGAGGGGCTCTTCTGCCAAATCAGGAGAGGCCTCGGAAGAGGATGAAATCCCACAGGGGCTCCTGAGGAGCTGGCTCTCTGCGGTCCGGGATGAGGGAGTGAGTCGACTTAGCCTGAGGCACCATAGAGGGAGGGGGCGGAGCCGACTGTGGAGTAGAGCCAGGCTCTAACACACTCCGCATGACCTCGAATGCACCCCTGTCAGGCAGAGCCAGAGGTCCCGCTCCGAGAAGCTAAGAACCTCCGTTGGCACCGACAGTGATGGCTCCGAGGCCGATGTCCGAGCCGAACTCACCAGAGCCGCAGCACCGAGAGGGAGGGGTCGGACAAGGGTCGATGCCACTCACCCCTCGGAGCCGAGGAAGTCCGGCGCCGAGATTCTTCCAAGGAAGAAAGCGGGCGGCAGCGGGCCGAAGACAATTGTATCGGCTCCGGCGCAATCACAGTCTCGGTTCCGACACGACTCGGCTCCGAGCTCAAGAGAGTCGAAGGAGGAATATGTTGATGGACGGGGCAGGCATCGACTGATGAGTCGGGCTGTGAAGCATCTGGGCCAGTGCCTCGGACTTAAGTAGTCGACTCACTACCCTCTGAAGGTCATGATCCGACAGCCTCGATGACCTAGAGGAGTGAGATCTTTGGCTCCGTTCAGACAGCAGGGGAGATCCTGGAGCCGAATGAGCGGAGCCAATAGATGGTGACCTGGACCTCTTCCTGGTTGTCGGCTCCGAAGGTCTGGTCGGAGCCGACACGGAACTCTACTACCTCGGCTCCGGCCGGCAGGGGCCACAGAAACTGTGGACTGAGACTTATCGGCTCCAGCGGCCGATGAAGGCAGAGGTTGAGAAACCTTAGGTCTCGGCTCAGTTGCGGGCCGAAGACCTAGATGCCTTAGAGGGCTTCCCTGTTGAAACAGACAGGGAATCCTCTGGCTTGAGTAAGCCTCTGAGAATCACTTTATTCTTTCTTTCCTGCAGGACCCTGGGGCTGAAGCCATGGCACACAGCACAGGAGTCCTGCAGGTGCAAACCCAGACAATAGACACAAGAAGTGTGGCGTCTGTCAGAGACATTTTCTGACAGCACGCATCACACTTCTTGCATCCGATGACCTTTGCTTCTTTGGACATTTTTTTATTTGAACAGGTGTACACAAACACGCACACAAACACACTAGTTACACCCTGTCAAATTAAATTATAATAAAAGCAGTACTAGGATTTTAAAATAAAATAATGCACACACACTCCACTAGGGAAGGAAAGGCCTATAGGCCCAAGGGAAGAACCTAAGGTTCTTGAGGGAAAAAAACGGAAATTTTTGGAAGGGAATAAAAAGTTTCCTAAACTACACTAAACTAAGTAAATATATTAAATTAAAGGGGATTTTAAAGACTAATTTCAACAAGAAATAGTACTCACCAAGAACCGGTAGAAAAACCAACCTCGAAGCTGTAGCGGCAAACGAGATCTGAGGTAACTCTCACCTAGCATTGTGGGATATAAGGGGAGCCTCGAGCCGGTGGAACCAACTCTCGAGCTTTTAGAGTGGCCGAGTCGGAGCCGAGGTCGGCTCCGAACCCATCCAGCAAGAATGAAGGCGAGATAGACAACTTAACATTAATAGGTATAAGTATCAATTTTATTTGAGTATTTAGTGAGTTGTAGAGGGTCTATAAGATTATATTCTAATATTAAGTCCTCCAAAGCAAAGGATGCTTGCTGATTATATGAAGAGGAATAACATGTACGAAAATAAAATTGCCAAAGATTCCAAAGACAACCACAAAGCATTCTATAACTATGTCAAGAATCTAAATGGCAATGCTCAGATCTGCGCTGAGCTAAAACAGAATGGCATTAAATATACTGATCCAAAGGATATTGCCAATATCCTGGCAGATCGATTCAGTGCCAACTTCACCCCCCTCTCACCCCCTAAATGGCCCATCTCAATACCGGAAGATTGCCAAATTCCAGTAATAACGGCCACACAGGTACAAAACGCACTCTCTAAAGCCAAACATACAGCATCCATGGGACCAGATGACATCCCGGGCTGTGTACTACATGAACTACAATATGAACTGGCACCTCACCTAAGTGCCATGTTTAATCATAGCCTCACCTCAGGTTTCGTGCCCACTGGGTGGCACAGAGCTACAGTTATCCCAATCCACAAGGGGGGATCCACCTTGGATCCCGGAAACTACCGTCCCATCAGTCTGACAAGCCTTATCTGCAAGGCCATGGAGCGTATTATCATGGAACTTATAAACAAAGACATTGGCAACCTTCAAACACTGGACCCCACCCAGTTTGGGTTTGTGAAGGGCTGATCTTGTCTCCTGAACCTGATTGACTTCTTTGAATCAGTCTCCAGAGCCATGGACAAGGGTAAGGTGGTCCACACAGCCTATCTAGACCTTGCCAAGGCCTTTGACACCATCCCCACTCTGGAATCATAGATAAACTTACTAAGTTGGGCATTAATCCCTATGTCACCCAATGGGTTGCTAAATGGCTTACTGATAGAACCCACACTGTAAAAGTAGCCGACTCCAAATCCAGCTCCAGACAATTGACAAGTGGAGTACCTCAGGGTTCAGTCCTGGGGCGCTCTTGTTTGGCATCTACTTCTCTGAAGTACAGGTCAACACTAACGGACTCTGGCTAACAAAGTTTGCAGATGACTGCAAACTGGGAGCCATTATTGAATCCCAAATGATGTGGATACTCTACAAAAGGGCCTTACAGAAACAGATGCTTGGTGCCAGAGCCATGGGCTCAAGCTCAATGCCAAGAAATGTATTGTTATCCCTTTGGGAAAAACATGTATCCATGAATTACCATATAGGTGGCAGTACACTAAACACAGAAAGTGTGATAAGAGATTTAGGGACACAGGTGGACAGTGGTCTCACCTTCGATAACCACATCGCCACAACAGTCAGGAAATCCTTCTATGTGGCACACCTCATCACGAAGGGCTTTTCATCCAGAAAAAGGAGGTCATTGTCCCACTGTACTCATCCCTCATTAGACCCATTATAGAATACAACGCCCCATTTGGTATGTACCTCTCAAGACATCTGCAACAACTGGAAAGGCCTCAGAAATACCTCACTAAAAGAATCACAGGCCTAAAGCAGATGCCCTCGCTGACCGCCTTAAAACTCCAGCTATACTCTGTCGCATATCGTCTACTCAGAGGCGATCTCTGCTTAACATACAAGGCCATGTCAAACCCAGAGCTGTTGGGCATGCTACACTTAAAGAAATCCCAATCCCTCAGAGCTACACGCTCCAGGGATCTAAACCTTGTCATCACAATAAACAAAACATGCTGGAGGGATAGGTTCCTGACCCAGAGACTCCCCAGACTCTGGAATAGATTGCCCATACATGTCAAGCAGAGTGCCTCTTTGGACCTCTTCAATTGGAACCTTGACGATTGGATGGGAGAAAGGAAATTCACCCCAGGGATCACGTCAGTCGCCCTGCTAGACAAGGGTCCAGGAAAGTAAATAATGTGGGAAGAAATAGCCAGGGAATTGTTATGGCTAGGCTTGTATAGGCCCTAGGGCTGATAGCCTAGTACCAACCTATGAACCTATGAACCTATGAATGAACCTATGAATCTATGACTGGGTTAATTACAGCATTCCAATCCCCTCCCAAAATAACAAAGTGATCTTTGTATGATGAAAGTATGTTGTAAATCTGAAATATAAAAGTATGTTGATCACTACAAGGGCCATAAAGATTTAGTATCAGTAGTGGTTTGTCCAAATTATGTATGAAAGCTGTAAAATAGCACCATCTACCTTTATCGTCATATTTTTCTTCAATAATAGTTCCTTGGAATTTTTGCTTAACTATAATAGCCACCCCCCTAGAGTTAGAAGTGTCCCCTGAAGCTATTATTTTCTTAATCCATTTTTTATTTCTTACTTTGTCCCAGTCGTCCCTAGGAATATGTGTTTCTTGCAAAAAACATATATTGGCTTGTGATTTACACATTAAATGATATAATAAGGATTTCTTATCTTTATTTTGGATCCCCCTTACGTTCCAGGAATCAATTATTAATAAATTAGTCATATAATTATTAAAGGTCTGTTAAAGAAGATGTTAAAATATAGATTGTTTGTGATTAAGTAAAGTATAAATGTGGAAATTAAACCAAATTTAGTCTCATTATAACAAATAATACCTATAGGTGTATGTTTCAATGCAAAGTTAACTCTAACCTCATAAGTTTTGCTCTTCCCTACCCCAGTGCCTACCCACCTAAACCTATCTACCAAGGGAAGATGAAAATAACTACATATACAATTTAAAAACTTGGTTACCAAAATCACATACATATGTGAAGAAAATTTAAGTAAAGTCCTAAAAAGGACTATAACCAGGTTAACAAAACTAAACATATTTACACAACTATCCAAAAACAAGATGCCCGACATATACATTCCCCATTCAAAAATGTACTCAAAAAACTCCTGTAAATTTAAATATAATTGTGACCAGAGTATATATGTAGTTAATCTTGTACTACAGTATATATCTATGATGTAAAATGTTAGTAAGATAAAGATTTAATTGGTGCAACATTAATATATTTATACATGTATGTGTGGCAATATACGAATATGTCTATAATCAAAAAGGATTAATGTAATTAAGAATTTAAAATCTTCACATTCAAATATACACTATATTGCTTTGTATTACTAAATCCTTTAAACAGAGTATCTCTGATTAATCATCTTTACTATCTTTAAAAACAAATTGTATGACACAGGTATATGAAAATCCAATTAGTAATGAGAACATCAGTAAGTCTAGTAAAAGGTCAATCAATATCGTTGAAATCACCTGAGTCTCATATTCTTTAACATAACATAAATATAATATGTAGGATGATATTTTAATATTTATCATAAATGTAAGTATAATATGAGAAAATGCATTAATGTATACTGTGGTAATTACCAAGGGCTTCAACTAACCCTATAGGGTAATATTACACCCTAACACTTCCAGTATTATCATTAAAAGTATACAAGTGAAAATATATTTTTAACAGAAAATATATATCTAAATTATAAAAATAAAATATTCCACATTTTTCGCAATTGGCCCAATATACCAACTGCAGCATATTAAGCACAATAAGTGTTCTTGTAGATGGCATTTAAAGTTGTCAGCGCTTAGTAGATAATAGATGTGTAAAATAAATTATCTCCTGAATATTAGATTTGTTATGCGCCAACTACATGTAAAAGTTATAGCTAAAAACAAGTTTTCAATCTATATTACACAGTGTTTTAGCTTAAAAGTTAGTTATAAAGGCTTAAATGCTTCCGCACATACGTAGTACCAGTCCAGTACGAGAAAAAGACTTCCTGAATCACGTAAAGCGCACTGTCACAACCTACAAGAAAGAAAGCCACTTACTTGCGAGAAACAGTGCTGCTGAAGTCAAAACACAGTTTCCAAGGATGATATCAGCAGTTCTTCAAATGCGGGATATCAGTGGAACAAGAAACAATATTCTGTGCAAGCAGACAATCGCGAACAAATGTTTACATCCTTTTCAGCTTTCTTTCCGAAGACTTGTCATCAGACCACAGAGTATGCAGCACGAGCAACACAATTCTGATCAGATAAAGATAATTGCATTACCCTAGCGTCGCTAGTGACATCCAGAGAGTATACACCAAGGTAAAAGGCTCGTGAATAATTCCAGAGACAAAACCAAGGCATTCAGTGAAGATTAGTGACTCTATGTAGCACGAGAGACCAGATATTATTCCCTCCATTCTGCTGATGCATTCTTAGACGAAGAAACATTACTTTTTCATGTAAACAATGCCAAGTTGATGTTGGTATATTGTAAAGGCGTAACATTCTGGAATATTAATATGTGAGTTTGCGACAGCTCCAAGAAACATTAAAACACATGTTTCATATATAAAAAAGCTGAGTTATTTTTTCACCTGTCAAAGCTATGTCATATAATCAATATTATGAAAAAAAAAAAAAAGACATAGTATTAAAGGTTAGCTCACAAACTTAAAACATCAAATGCACTTACAATAATTATGAGTTTTATTTTTGTGTGTCATTAGCAGGAAGAGCCTTGAATACTTTTAAGAATATGTCTTTTGCTTCTTGTGGGTCTGTGAACACATAAGTCCTGCCATTATAGTTGAAAGAAAGAGTATTAGGATAACGGATCCTAAATTTTATTCCCCTTTTAATCAGGTCTGCACAGAATGGAGACAGTTTTTGTCTGTTTAATTTTATTTGAGCTGGTAAATCCTGTGAAAAAGTCAATTTATGTTTATTCCAGATGAGATATTTTTTACTTTTGGCTGCTTCTAAGATACGCTGGGTATCTTGAAAGTTTAATAACCTTGTGTATATAATCCGAGGTGAAGTAGAGTCTTGTCTAACACGCAGGGCTCTGTGTGCTCTTTCTACAGTTAACGTTTTTGTATTTGTTTCACAATTAAGTAAAGCCTCAAATATTTGTTTAGACACTGAAATTAAGTTTTGATTTTCATAAGATTCCGGCAATCCTCTAATTATTATGTTATTTCTCCGGCTCCTTGCCTCCAAATCCAGAACTTTAGTTTGTAAATCAGCAATTAGATTATCTTTAGATTTTAAGTCATTTTCAATAGATTCTGCTCTTATTTCTATGGCTAAATACTTAATTTCAAGAATGTCCATTCTTTCATTAATCTGTTTTAAAGTTTTACCAAAATCAGTAAATTGGTCAGAAAAATTCTGTATAGCACTCTGAATGGGTTGTAATGCCATTTTTAAGTCTTCTAAATGAAAATTAGAATCATTTTTTTCTTTTGCACTTACTTTTATGATTTCAGTAGATGATTTAGAGGTTTTAAGTCTCTTGGAGTCAGTGTCCTTCTCTGGAGAAAGCATAGAAGAGAATTTGGCCTTAGTTGTCTGTGCATCCATGGAATCTGAGTTGCCAGCCATGCCCAGGTTATTAGATAAGCATCTGGAGTGCACTTGTCCAAAGACTGTTGAAGCCAAAAGTATTCTGAGGTAAAATAATCCAAAAATTTACCTTTTTCAAAAATAAACAATCCCAAAGTGAAGGACTTGTATCAGAGATAATTTCAGTAAAAAAAACTGTTGAAAAATTTCGCTTAAAAGTAGTTAAAAGTAGCCGGTAATTACACAGCAGTGAGGAGCTCAATGAATAGGAAGCAGTCTAGTTGGCGGCCATCTTTGAATCCTCAATATCATGCCATTATTATTGTCTTAATTGTTGATAATTTCAACCCTTACTTTGTTAGATGGACTGATAACTATCTTACTGGGATGACTCATTCTGTTGTTATACAGGACATTAAATCAAATGCCTTGCATGTACTATCTGTGTTCCCTTAAGGTTCAGGTTGTGGGGCCTATATTATTTAATCAGGTTTCTACACTCATGCTTCTCAGTAATAAATGCTGGGTATGCAAACACGCCAATGATTACAAAAGTGGATTTACAATAAAAAATAAACACGATCCCACTACAATCAATAAATATACTCAAGAATTTGTAGATTGTGCAAACCATAATGGGCTCCAATTTAGCACAGACAAAGGTAAGCTATTCTTTGAGTAAATCCTAATTTTATAAACCAGTCACACTATACATGTCAGCTTTAGACGAGGACGAGTATTGTGAGTTAGGCATTATTATTAAATCTAAATATTCTCTTGATAAACAATGCAAATATAATCTACAGCAAGGCAATGAGGCAATTTGGGATGCATACGAAATATAACACTAAAATAAATTAAGATAGCCTGGTTTTATTATACAAAACATACATTTAATCCATCAGTTAAGTTACCCTGCTCTACTTGTGCTTCCAGCACTAATCGGTCTGAACCTAAAGGAACCATGTAACCAACTGCGATACACCTCACTGCCTGTCTGCCTTACAAACCCTATAACAAGGATAAGAAAAGTATGTGCATTATACAACTCCTGGCTGAATTGTCATTCTACTAGTATACCACAGCTACAGGTGGTAATTTTTGTAATGAGCTAAGGCAACCGGCAGCCAGCAGCCTCCCCCCCCATACTATACATAAATCACTCTTTCTCCCTCTCTCCCATCCTCTGTAACATCCCTCCTTTTGACTTAGCACCCACCTTTTCCCTTGATTTCTCCATCTGTCTCCCTCTTACATCTGCCTGCATTGTTAGGCCCATCCACTAGGTGGCACCCTTTACCCAGCTTCACCCCCTTTTCATTCTACCTACTACATAGCTTCTTACCTATTTCTCCTTTTTTACCTGCATTGCAATCCTGCTGTCCCACCTTACACTTTTTCTATTTCTCATTTACTACTACCTTTCCTAAAACACTTCTCTCTAGCCTTCATCTCATCTAACTTTTAAAGCTTACCTTTGCACTTTAGTCCTGCTGATTGTTTTTCCTCTACAACTGCTCCAGTCTTTGTGTCTACCCGCTCCATTCGCCCTGCGGGCTCACTCTGCTCCCCTCCCTGCCCCCATTTTCCACCCACCCCAGCACCTCTACAGATATACCCTTTAACCACACCCATCAACCCCACCCCCAACCAACTAGTGACCTCCTCCCTTCCACACCCACTTCTTACTCCTCCTCTCATTTCACCAATACTCAACCATACCTCCCCTCTCAGTCTCCTCCCTAAACTTATAACTCTCATACCCTAATAAACTAACCATCCACATCATACCTCACCTCAATAACCAAATCCACTATGCACTCAAAAGCCATATCATTCTGTACTCATCTAACACACCTCCTCACTATATCCTATACCTACTACCTCACCCAGCCAACTAACTATAACCACACTCTATCCTTTCATACTACAAGCCATCTTAACCTACCTGTCTTACATTCACACTTCTCAATTTCTCCATGCCTATACCCCATAAAACACAATCTTTTCTTCTCCTATAAACTTATTACCCCTCACAAATATCCTAACCCTACAATAACTAACATATCCCTCATAAATCTAGCTAAACTCAATCCTGTCTCTAAGCAGACAAAGTACCTCCCCAACCTAATGCTATATCTGACCTCTATTCTATTATCAGGAGACATACACCCCAACCCAAGCCCATCCTCATCCCCTCCAACAGATAAATACATTCTACTCCTTAAATGCCCAAATATAGTTAACAAAATCCCTAATCTGCATGCCTGGCTTACATATAACAAAAAACAGACATTTTGTCCATCTCTGAAACTTGGTTAGAACCTCATATAAAAGATTCCGAAATAATTCCACCCAACTACTCTATAATCAGAAAAGATAGAACAAACAAAAAAGGAGGTGGAGTAGCACTTCTATACCGATCCTCCTTAACTGTTACCCCTTATAACAAACCAACTCCCCAATTCAATAATGCTGAATTACTCCTGGCACTGCTTCAAGTAAATAAACACAAACACATATGCATAGCCTCCCTCTACATCCCCCCAGGCAACAATATTTCTACCCTAGAAGGTATCCTCTCCTGGCTTTCCAATAACATTAACAATGAAACTATACTTATGGGTGACATGAATATTAATTGGTCTGCAATACAGTCTCCCACAAATCCACTTAACATCAATCTTTACAACTTCTCTCAACTGATCAACTCCATAACTCGGCCCTCAAAAAACCTCACCAGTGATAGCACCCTAGACTGGATATTAGTCTCTCACCCTCATTACTTCTCAAATAGTGGCACCCTGCCTGACTCCCTTAGTGACCACTTGCCCACATTCACACGCAAACTAAATTCACCCCTACATCTTACTCACAATTTAATCACCACTCGCTGCCGAAAAACTTTAACCCCACTACCTTTTCCAACTCTCTAAAAGCAATCAACTGGCACACCCTAAAAACCTTACCCCTGGAACAAGCTGTCACCCACTTTAACGCAACTTTCCTAAACCTCTTAGATCAACAAGCCCCTATAAAAACAAAAAGAGTAAAAAACAAAACTGCCCCTTGGCTAACAAAAAACACAATAGTAACTATGCACCTTAGAGATAAGGCATGGTTCATTATATCAGAAACCTAGGACTCCCCTAGCCCATTGTGAATACAAAACACTCAGAAACAAAGTAAAAAAGCTCATCATTTCCGATAGACAAAATTACTGCGCAACACAATCCAAAACAATAACAAAACAAACCCTCAAAAAATTATGGAAATGCATCTCTACCCTCCTTAATCCCAACAAACCAGATAACCCTAGCCCAGACCCTAACACTCCTGACATAGACTTGGCCACCCAAATCAACACCTTCTTCATTGATTCTTTCTCCAAACTAACCTCATCCTTTTCTTCATCAAACCCCACCACACCCCCCACTACACCCCAACCCTCCCCTACCAACTTTTCACCCCTTAACACTGCTCCTCCCCCTATCTCCACTCCATCATCAACATTCCCAAATTCTCACCACCTTCCCCCGCCATTCTCACTAAAACCTATACCCACATCCACCATAAAAAAACTACTTCAGAAACTAAAACCATGCTCTAATGCCCCTGATAACATTCCTTCATACTTTGTCAGTATAGCTGCTGAAGCCATTGCCTACCCCATTCAGCATTCTAATCAACCGTTCCATTCAAGAAAGCTCAGTACCCCAAATCTAGAAAAAGGCTTTTGTTGTTCCATTGCACAAAGGCGGTAGCAACAACAATATTACTAATTTCTGTCCCATCGCTATCCTATCTCCTATCTCTAAACTTCTAGAAAAGTGTATTCACCTACAACTCCCACCATACCTCTTAGACAATAACCTACTAACTCCAACACAACATGGTTTCAGACCAAGACACAGTACTATGACTGCCCTACTCTCCTTCCTGGAAGCTGTGAACAAAGCCTGGGACTCAGGACACATTGTCTCCACCCTCCTACTAGACCTCTCTAAAGCCTTTGATACTATCTCCCACAATTTACTACTAACTAAACTCTTCAAGCTTAACTTGTCACCCTCTTCTCTGAACTGGTTCACTAGCTACTTATCCAATAGATATCAAGCAGTAAGATGGAAAAAAGCCACCTCCCCTTTCAACACCCCAACCGGTGTTCCCCAAGGATCTATACTGGGTCCCCTTCTTTTCAATATATTCATAAACGATTTCCACAGCTCTATACCTCTAACTAAAATTATCCAATACGCAGATAATTCAACTATTATCTGTTCTGCTACCTCCATCCCCACACTGCTAAAGCTTACTCAAGATGCATTCTCAACCACCGAACAATGGATGAAAACAAATCACCTTGTACTCAATGCCTCCAAAACCAAAGTAATGGTATTCAACCCCTCTAAAGCTACCTTTTTCAATCCAAGTAATTTCATTATTACTAGTCACAGCAATACACCCCTAGAACTGGTACCCGAGGCCAAATTACTTGGGGTCCAAATTGATAGTCAGCTTAAATTCAATTCCCATATTCAACTAAATATAAAAAAAAAACACCAAAAACTTGGCATGCTCTACAGACAGAATTGTTGTCTTATACCCTCCACCAAACTCACTCTATCTACCACATTTCTCATCCCATCCCTCCTCTATGGAGCCCCACTTCTAACTAACCTACAATCTTCTCTCAAAACACAACTCTCCTCCTGCTATAACAAAATTGCCAAGTTTGCTACCTCCCATAAGTCCTCCTCACACCACTGTTCGGCTCTCCACAAACTAAAATGGTTACAACTACCCAATCACCTCACCTATATCCAACTGACTCTTGCACATAAGCTCATCTTCAATCCCTCCCTCTGTCCATCCCTCTCCTCTACCTTCAAAATGCACCTCCCTGATAGAAGTCTAAGATCTAACAACCAAAACCTAATTGAACTGTATAAACCGATTCGTCCCCCTGGAAAAAAATCTCTTATCCTACAGTCTTGCTCGCCTCTGGAACTCCTTTCCCCCATCCATTCGTACCATGACAAATCACTTATTCAAAAAATCCCTTCACTCACACCTAATTTCCCAGTGGGGATGCTCCTGCTCCCACCCAACATAATCTCCTAATACTGGGAATTTCCACTTCTCCTCTCCTATTCATAATATGAATTTCTACTTACTCTTCTAAGATCTTGCTCTTACTTGTATCAAGTTTTCTCTGAATACTTAAAAGTACCTTAGTGTAAATATACAATAAGATGGAAAAGGTTCTCTGTTTCTGTACTGAAAAAGTTCGATGTCAGCTCATATACCTTTCTCTTGCTTGTATTAAGCTACTCATCCTAAATGTATGAAATATACCTCCAGTGTAACCCACCCCAAGTTGTAAAAGCTTCTCAGCTTCTATATTGTAAAAATGTTTACAGCCTTACAAGATTGTAATATTTGTATATATTTCTACACTAGTCTACTATAGTTCCAAATCTCAAACCAAGTACAAAAGAACAAGCAAGCAAAACCAAAACACAAGGTGCAGGTACCAATCCAAGACACACCAAAAAGAGTCCACAAAAATACTCCAAAGATCTTGAACGCCAATTTATTTTACAATAAAATGCGTTTTCGCCGCTACAAACAAAAAGCAGCTTCCTCAGAACAATATCACTAAAAGGCGCCAAAAAGCATTTTAAATATATACAGGAAGTTCTTTAAACAACATCATTTCCTGCCTTGGCACTTCTAAAAGGAACAGACAAATGGAAAATATAATAAAAATATATGTTAAATACTGCAAAATAAAATGTATATGCAAAAAGCATTTAAAATATATTTATTCTTATATATAATTTTAACTTTATAGTCAATAAATTCCTGAAAATACCTAATTACTACTTATACCTTTTAAAATATGTTTATTATGCAAATTTTAAAATTGACAACAATATCCAAACATTTATCTACACTATAGGTCATCATAACAATTAATTCACAAAGGAAAAAAAATTTAAAAATTTTTTAATTTTATGTCAGAGGAAAATCTTATCGATTAATATGTTTATATTTATTCACCTTAATCATTAACCTTATCTCATATAACTTTTTAATCTAAGAACTGCTGAGATATTACAATTCTCATTTAATCCAGGAGAATTAAAAGCATCCAATTTAATTTGCCATTCCAATTCACGTAACTCTAACATAAGAGAAAGGGGGCCACCTCTCACACTAGGAAGCATTTGGTCAACACCCATAAAAACAAACTTATGATCAGGGTAATTAGAAATGTGCTTTGCAAGGGCTTTATCAACCTTGCTATTTCTGATGACATATATATGTTGGTAGACACATTCTTTTAACTTTCGGTCGGTCTTACCAACATAAAATGCTGGACAGCATTGGCAAAATGCCACGTAAACAACAGATTTGCTGTCGCAATTAATTTTTTGATGGATATAATGTCTTTTCCCTTTTATAAAAAAGGATTCCCCTGATCTAAAAAATTTGCACCAATTACAAGCTCCACATATTAATGACCCCTTACTTCTGTTAAATTGGTTGGTGTATGGTTTTCCTTTGTAGCAATTCTTTCAAATTTTTTCCTCTCCTATACACCACTTTTGGCAGTAATCCTAATTTTTCTGAAAGGAAGGTATCGTTACTAATAAAGTGCCAATTTTTAGAAATAATATCAAAAATTAATTTAGAATCAATCCTAAAAGTAGTTATAAAACAAGTTGAAAAATCAACTTTCCTATTTACTGTAATATCAATCTCAGTTGGACTTGATGTTCAATTTTCTTGTGATAGATTTAATGAACCAACACTTTGAAATTCATGACTTTTATTTTCTTCTAATAAAGGTTTATAAAAAACAGTTGATCATTTGAATTCTACCTCCCCAATAATTCCATCAATAAGGATATCAGGATATCCTCTATTAAGGAAAAGATTCTTAAGAAAATTACATTCCTGTTTAAAGGAATGAATCATATTACACATACGCACGGCCCTCACTACCTGTCCCTTCACTATAGATCGTTTCTGCCTCAATGGGTGCAAACTAGTAAAATGAAGTAGGGAATTGCAGTAAGTAGGTTTTCGATGGACCGCAGACAGATATCTGTTATTTATAGTGTCTTTGTTCAACTTCACATCTAGATAATCAATTTCATTTATAGAAAACTGATGTGTGAATTTGAGGAAACTTGTTGTACTATTCATATAATGTAATAACATTTCCACATCTGATGCATCACCATGGAATAATATAAAAATGTCATCCAAAAAACACGTATACAAGTGAATTTTACCTTTCAGATCAGCATTTTTTAATAAGTACTTGTTTCCCAAAAAGCCATAAAAAGTTTGCCACACTTGCCCCGCAAGGGGAACCCATTGCTACTCCTTGATTTTGGAGGTAATATTTATTGTCAAAAATGAAAAAATTAGACCCAAGAACTATATCAAGAAGTTCTGTGATAATATCTATTTCATTTTGAATAACCTCCAACTCTTGTAACGTTAAAGCTATCCACTCTATGGCTTCCTGGTGAGGAATGGATGTGTACAAACCGACCATGTCGATAGTAAGAAAGTTGTACCTTTCATCATATGTGATGTTATTAATATTACTAAGAAAGGACCACAAATCTTTACAGACAACCGGGATGTTCTTAATGTATTTACCCAAAATATGATCTATTAGCCTAGCACATGGGTAAGTCATTGATAGTCTTCCGTCCACCAATGCTCTCATAGGGGGGTTCCCAAGATCCTTATGGATCTTGGGAATTCCAAACATGACAGGAGCCTTGGGATATGAAATATCGAGAAAGTTATATAAGTCAATGTTAATCTTCCCACTTAGAAACATATCTCTCAAATATCCTCTAATCCTATTATAGATGACATTCATTTCATTAAAGGAAGACGGCCTGTAGGCTGGAGAATCCAGGACTAATAACATTTTTTCAGTATACATATCATTATCAAAACTGACCAACCCTCCCCCCTTGTCCGGTTTTACAACTCGGACCGGTAGTAGGTTGAATAAGTGATGCAACGCCATGTTTAAAATTACCTAGTGTTTTCAACTCCCCTTTGCATATAGGGTTACGTGTTTTTGAAAAAGTTTGCGAAGTGGACATCAGGCACATTAAGGATGGTCTTGGGACTGTAAAATCATCTACCAGTTTCAACATTAGTAAGAAATAGAGAACAGCTTTGAATAACCTCAACCTACTACCGGTCTGAGGTGTAAAACCAGACAAGGGGGGAGGGTTGGTCATTTTTGATAATGATATGTATACTGAAAAAATGTTATTAGTCCTGGATTCTCCAGCTTACAGGCCGTATTCCCTTAACGAAATGAATGTCACCTATAATAGGATTAGAGGATATTTGAGAGATATGTTTCTAAGTGGGAAGATTAACATTGACTTATATAACTTTCTCGATATTTCATATCCCAAGGCTCCTGTCATGTTTGGAATTCCCAAGATCCATAAGGATCTTGGGATCCCCCCATGAGAGCATTGGTGGACGGAAGACTATCAATGACTTACCCATGTGCTAGGCTAATAGATCATATTTTGGGTAAATACATTAAGAACATCACGGTTGTCTGTAAAGATTCATGGTCCTTTCTTAGTAATATTAATAACATCACATATGATGAAAGGTACAACTTTCTTACTATCGACGTGGTCGATTTGTACACATCCATTCCTCACCAGGAAGCCATAGAGTGGATAGCTTTAATGTTACAAGAGTTGGAGGTTATTCAAAATGAAATAGATATTATCACAGAACTTCTTGATATAGTTCTTGGGTCTAATGTTTTCATTTTTGACAATAAATATTACCTCCAAAATCAAGGAGTAGCAATGGGTTCCCCTTGCGGGGCAAGTGTGGCAAACTTTTGTATGGCTTTTTGGGAAAACAAGTACTTATTAAAAAATGCTGATCTGAAAGGTAAAATTCGCTTGTATATGCGTTTTTTGGATGACATTTTTATATTATTCCATGGTGATGCATCAGATGTGGAAATATTATTACATTATATGAATAGTACAACAAGTTTCCTCAAATTCACACATCAGTTTTCTATAAATGAAATTGATTATCTAGATGTGAAGTTGACCAAAGACACTATAAATAACAGATATCTGTCTGCGGTCTATCGAAAACCTACTTACTGCAATTCCCTACTTCAATTTACTAGTTTGCACCCATTGAGGCAGAAAAGATCTATAGTGAAGGGACAGGTAGTGAGGGCCGTGCGTATGTGTAATACGATTCATTCCTTTAAACAGGAATGTAATTTTCTTAAGAATCTTTTCCTTAATAGAGGATATCCTGATATCCTTATTGATGAAATTATTGGGGAGGTAGAATTCAAACGATCAACTGGTTTTTATAAACCTTTATTAGAAGAAAATAAAAGTCATGAATTTCAAAGTGTTGGTTCATTAAATGTATCACAAGAAAATTTGACATCAAGTCCAACTGAGATTGATATTACAGTAAATAGCAAAGTTGATTTTTCAACTTGTTTTATAACTACTTTTAGTATTGATTCTAAATTAATTTTTGATATTATTTCTAAAAATTGGCACTTTATTAGTAACGATACCTTCCTTTCAGAAAAATTAGGATTACTGCCAAAAGTGGTGTATAGGAGAGGAAAAAATTTGAAAGAATTGCTACAAAGGAAACCATACACCAACCAATTTAACAGAAGTAAGGGGTCATTAATATGTGGAGCTTGTAATTGGTGCAAATTTTTTAGATCAGGGGAATCCTTTTTTATAAAAGGGAAAAGATATTATATCCATCAAAAATTAATTGTGACAGCAAATCCATTGTTTACATGGCATTTTGCCAATGCTGTCCAGCATTTTATGTTGGTAAGACCGACCGAAAGTTAAAAGAACGTGTCTACCAACATATATATGCCATCAGAAATAGCAAGGTTGATAATGCCCTTGCAAAGCACATTTCTAATTACCCTGATCATAAGTTTGTTTTTATGGGTGTTGACCAAATGCTTCCTAGTGTGAGAGGTGGCCCCCTTTCTCTTATGTTGGATGCTTTTAATTCTCCTGGATTAAATGAGAATTGTAATATCTCAGCAGTTCTTAGATTAAAAAGTTACATGAGATAAGGTTAATGATTAAGGTGAATAAATATAAACATATTAATCGATAAGATTTTCCTCTGACATAAAATTAAAAAATTTAAAAAATGTTTTTCCTTTGTGAATTAATTGTTATGATGACCTATAGTGTAGATAAATGTTTGGATATTGTTGTCAATTTTAAAATTTGCATAATAAACATATTTTAAAAGGTATAAGTAGTAATTAGGTATTTTCAGCAATTTATTGACTATAAAGTTAAAATTATATATAAGAATAAATATATTTTAAATGCTTTTTGCATATACATTTTATTTTACAGTATTTAACATATATTTTTATTATATTTTCCATTTGTCTGTTCCTTTTAGAAGCGCCAAGGCAGGAAATGATGTTGTTTAAAGAACTTCCTGTATATATTTAAAATGCTTTTTGGTGCCTTTTAGTGATATTGTTCTGAGGAAGCTGCTTTTTGTTTGTAGCGGCGAAAACACATTTTATTGTAAAATAAATTGGCGTTCAAGATCTTTGGAGTATTTTTGTGGACTCTTTTTGGTGTGTCTTGGATTGGTACCCGCACCTTGTGTTTTGATATTTCCAAATCTGTAGTAATTGTATAACTGAAACTAAATACCTTATTGTAACCTTGATAATTGTTTTTTGGAGCTTTTCTCCCCGGGACTCCATTGAAAATGGGTTATTTGGCCCAATGGACTATCCTGGTAAACCAACTGCAAATAAATAAAATTAATTAATTAATTAATTAATTAATGCAACAACATATTTTGCAGTAACAAAATTAGACATTTAGTTAAGCTGGAGACAATTCAGATGAAATTTACAAAGAAAATTACATCTGTTAATGAATAAGAATACATAGAAAGCTGTCAATGCTTGAATTTATTCACACTTAACATTTCAGGGGGTAAATTAACTCTGGCTTACAAAGCCTTCAGAGTTGAACTATTAAGAGTCCTATTAAATCTAAACAGTTATTCCAGTTCAAGCACTCAAAGGCAAAATAACTTAAAATTTCAAACTTTGCTAAACAAAACCAAGATAAGAAGTTCCTATACAGCATCATTTAGCCCATAGGCATGGAGTGAATTACAACACACTTTTCAAACCTCCTGTAACGTGAATCAATTTAAACATAGCCCAGAAGCTTGGACAGGAAAATAGGCTTATGACCTCCAGTTTTAGATAGTCAGTTGAGCTAACAATTTTCAAATTGTTTTCCAGCCTCAAATAATTTAACATAAAACATTTTATACCACAACAATAAAAAACAGCTCAGTTCATTCATAGCTTAGTGAAAATGTAACTATATGCAAGACTGCAGGGAAATCTATCCAAGAAAACAGGCATAAGCAAATGAGCAACTGTAAAAGGGATGGCAGCCCATGGCAAGATGCACTCACTTGCATACCACTTCCAAACACATGGACACTTTTGATGGACTCCCATGTCTCTAATCAGCATATATCTGAAAGTAGGGAGGAGCAAGAAACCCCATGTAAATGATCACATGGACAAAGAGTGGTCATATGGTTATCAAATAAAAGACATATCACCTGGGAATGAAAATGTACATCCAAGCATCATATGACAGCAATTATAAACACAGCTTAAGAAAAGGAAAAAAGAAAACAAGTTACATGTTGGAACAACACTTGATTATTTATCTGTATATTATTTTTTCCAATATTATCACCCTCTGACACATAATTATCTGCCTATATGTACTAGTTAAGGGAATTTGCAACACTAGTATGCACTCAGTGCAATTATCTCGGGTAAAGGGGCAATCACATCAATATCAGAATGAGAAAGCAAATCTTCAGTTATTTAATACAACAGGTGGTGCATTACAAAACAATTATTTTCGACACCAGCTGAATACTTTAATATTTACGATTTGTATTTATACAGTCAGATATGACAGTGGTACAAGTCCAGCTCTGTTAATGCTAAGATCATTTACTACTCTACTGTTAACTGTCAAGTGATACAGCATGACCAATGAGTAATTTTTACAAAGTACGTTCAGAGATGCACAAAAGTATATGTCGGTTATTAACTTTGCTAGCAAATATCATTGTTAAATGTAATAAGAATAAAATGTAAGCGAAGTGACCAAAATGTGCATAAGGAAAGGCTAGTTACTCAATGCTTTCTGTGTACATCAGTACAATCACAAAAAGTTATATTATTAAATAGATTTCAACTGCCAGAATTCTGTAAAAATAAGCACCAGACTGCTTTTACACAAAAGACTTACATTTTAATGTCAATGTGTTGTAACATTTTCATACTTGGAAGTTATTCCGACTTGTTACAAACTTCTTAAAAATATTTTTCTAGTTGTTACTTAATACTATCAAAATCAGTGTTGTTAACCTGTGTTTAATGATTTGAAAAGTATGAAATGTTTTCTCCATCAAGACCTTAAGGTGCATCACTCTCTGTAAATACAGTTTAATTTAGTATAACTTTGATTATTAAAATGTATTTTTTTAAACAAGTGCCTTTATTCTATCAATAGCCTTAAACAGCTCTAACGCATCTTCCTTTGTAAATTTAAATACATTTTAAAGCAAACTTACTCAGTCTATCCTCTCTCATTCTACCTTCAAAACATACAACCATATACTGCGTACGCGAGTAGCTACAATATAATTACATCTAACAATTTAAATAAATGACAATCTATTACAATAAAATTTGCAAAAAAATTAAAACCAGCTGAAACAAGCTGTAATCCAATCTAAACTTCTACCTTCCTTATCTGTGGGGAGGGAAGGGCTAAGAGAAGAAGAGGAGGACCCCCCCCCCCCCAAATGTCATCCACTTACTACTACACTGTTCTGTCCACTTTACCTCAAACAATCAAGGAAACATAAAGGCATTCCAAACTTGAAAAATTTAAGCATAGGAAAAAAAAATGTTATCCCCCTTGCCCACCCATTTCAGACATCCCCAAAAATACTATGTTGCCAATGCATCCACTAGATGATTCTGATACAACCTATGGACGCCACTGGAAAATGATCTAGCCCTTTTTGCTCATGTCTGTTCATGAACACTTCCATCTTGTACACCCTTCTCCAATATGAGGTGGAGATCCCCCTTTTGATTATCTAGAGCTTTCAATTTTCACATTTGACCTTATCAGCACCACAATTACTTACAAGTCTCAACTTATATTTCATCCATACCCATCCTTCTATCAATTCATGCTTAAAACATTTAATTAATGCTTCTTTTTACCTGCATTCATTAATATATTCAAGCTGCAGTTTGTTATTCTTAAGCATACATGTATACCACCAAATGGAAAAGAATTTCCTCTTTAGCACAGTCTGAGGATGTATTTTTACTTTCCCTTTGACCTAGTCCTTTCAGGGAATCAAATTTTTTTCCAGACTTTATGGATGTGGCAAAGTTTTTTAATCTTTTTTATGGACAGTCTGTAGATTTACTGGTGGTTTAAAACCCGGAGTTCTGCATCTCTCTGAATTCACTGTCACCATGCGGCATTATGATTTCCTCATCTCTTTTACAACACAGTCCTTAACATTACTTTTTGCTTCTCTTAGTAGTACAGGAAACTCTCTCTCTCTCTGTGTTCCATTGCAAATATTTTAACTTTTTGGTCACGTTTTCATTTGTGCACAGTTCTAAACCAATATAGAATTCATACGTCTAAAACATATATATTTGTAAACATTCCAAGGCTACCAAGTCTCATTACCATTATGCCTTGCTAGTATCCTACCTCTGCCCACACCTCCTTTTTCAAGGAGGATCATACTGATCAATCTTGGAGTAAATTTGTGGATACTCATCCAGTCATCTAATTTATGTGTAATGGAAGACAGTGAGTTGCACTCCTTAACATGCAGAGGAAATGTATTTCTGGAGGGAGGGGTTGCAAAGTGCTGGGTTATAAACCAGTCCCTTCACCATGTTTTACTTATTTACATACTGGAGAAACAATAGGTCCAAGACAACTGGGTTTCTGATGATACATTACGTGAGATGGATCTCCTTGTAAATGTTTATAAAACACTGAATCAAGGGATAGAGTTTCAACGATATCTTGGTAGCTCAGGGATGCTTTGCCTATGATCTTTTTGGTTACGAATCTTGGTGCCTTTATAATTGTTTGATATGATTAGTGAAACACATCCCAGTGGGGGTGTTGTACTTAATAATATGGCTAATCAATGCAGAGTATAAGGCAATGATTACCTCTTTAGACCTTGACTATGTTCCGTTGGCAATTAGCTGGGCTAAATAAAAGAATTTCTTAACAACCATAGTCACAATGGTCATAAGACAAGGAGCGATCATCCCAAGTATACTGGCCCCTAACTACACTTTTGTTTTGCAGACAGTATGAGAAGGGGAGAAATTGCCTATCAAAAGTGATGATCCTATATCTTTTAGCATTTACGTATTTTCAAGCCCATTCTTAGTAATGCCAAGAGTTTAACAGGGAAGTTCATTCTAGACGGTGTGTGCCACAGGATGACTTAACAACTACTCTCAGTTTGCAATCATCTGCAATCTTAGTTAAAGTTCTTGGTTCTCTGCTTGGAGATCTGAGAAATAAATACAAAAAAGGAGAGGTCCCAGCACAGAGCCGAGAGGGACACTGTTGGACACTTTCATTCCTTCTGATGGGGCAACTGCAATCTGCACTGTGTATGTTCTACTTTTCAACCAGTTCATAGGTAGGTACTAGGCTATTGACCCTAGGGCCTATATAAGCCTAGCCACAAAGGTACCCTGGCTTTCGCCACCCAAGAAAATTATTTTCCTTTGCCACTGTCGAGCAGACCACAAAGGTGATCCCCCCAGGGTGAATTTCCTATTTCCCATCCACTCATCAAGATTATTCTTAAAGAGTGCTAATGAGGAGCTTTGTTTGATATAGATTCCAGAGTATGTGAAGTCTCTGGGACAGGAATCTATCCCTCCAGCATGTTCTGTTTATTGTGGTGACAAGGTTTAGGTCCCTAGAACATGTAGCTCGGAAGGATTGAGATTTCTTTAAGTGGAGCATGTCCAACAGCTCTGAGTTTGACATAGCTTTGTATTTTGGGCAGAGATCGCCTCTGAGTAGGCGATATACAACGGAGTAAAGATTGGATTTTTTGAGACGGTCTGCGTAGGGCATCTGTATGAGGCTGGTAATCCTCTTTGTGAGGTATTTCTGAGGCCTTTCCAGTTGTTGTAGATGTCTTGTGAGGTACATACCAAAAGGGGCGTTGTACTCTATACCGGGTCTAATGAGTGATGGGTAGAGGGGAACAATGACCTCTTTTTTCCTGGATGAGAAACCTTTTGTGATGAGGTGTGCTGCATAGAAGGATTTCCTGACTACTGTGTTGATGTGATTATCAAAGGAGAGACTACTGTCTACCTGTGTCAGAAGGTCTCATATCACACTCTCGGTGTTAAGTAGACTACCACCTATGTGGTAGCTCATGGGTATCGAGTTTTTACCAAAGGGGATGACAATGCACCTTTTGGCATTGAGCTTCAGGCCATGGCTTTGACACCAGGCATCTGTCTCAGTGAGGCCCTTTTGTAAAAAGTCCACATTGTTAGGAGTTTCGATTATGGCTCCTAGTTTGCAGTCATCTGCGAACTTCATTAGCCAAAGACCTTCTGTGTTAGCCTGTACTTCAGGATAGTAGATACCAAACAGGAGAGGACCCAGGACTGAACCCTGTGGTACTCCACTTGTCACTGGTCTGAAGTCGGATTTGGAGTCTGCTACTTTCACAGTGTGGGTTCTGTCAGTGAGCCAGTTGGCAACCCATCTTGTGACATAGGGGTTTATACCTAGTTTAGTGAGTTTATCTACAATTCCAGAGTGGGGGATGGTGTCAATAGCCTTGGCGAGATCTAGATAGGCTGTGTGAACCACCTTAGCCTCGTCTACGCTTTGGTGACTGCTTCAAAGAAGTCTATCAGGTTTAGGAGACATGAGCTGCCTTTTACAAACCCGAACTGGGTGAGGTCCAGAGGTTGGAGATTACCAATGTCTTTGTTTATAAGTTCCATGATGATATGTTCCATGGCCTTGCAGACCAGGCTCAGGCTAATGGGGCGGTAGTTCCCGGGGTCCATGGTGGCTCCCCCTTTATGGAGTGGGATAACTGTCGCTGTGAGCCATTCAGTGGGCACAAAGCCTGAGGTGAGGCTACGATTGAACATGGTGCTTAGGTGGGGTGCCAGTTCATTCTGCAGTTTGTGTAGAATGCAGCCTGGGATGTTGTCAGGTTCCATGGATGCTCTGTTCTTGTTAGAGAGTGTGTTTTTTACCTGTGCAGCCGTGATTACAGGAACTTTGCATTCTTCCGGTATAGAGATGGGCCCTTTAGGTGGTGAGGGGGGAGGGGGTAAAGTTAGCACTGAATCTAACTGTCAGGATGTTGGCAATATCAGTTGGTTCTGTATATTTAGTGCCATTGTGCTGTAACTCAGAACAGATCTGAGTGTTGCCATTGAGATTCTTGATATAGCTATAGAATGCTTTGTGGTGGTCTTTAGAATCAGTGGCAATTTTGTTTTCTTAACTAGCTTTGGAAGATTTTATGAGGGATCTCAGCTTCTTAATGAGGCTGACCAGGGAGTTCCTCCAATCACGGGATTTTACTCTTTTTTGCAACAGTTTCTTTCTTCTGTTGTAGAGTTTGTTTATGGCAGGGGACCACCAGATTGACTTCCTCTTTTTGGAGGATAACTTCTTGGTTCTGTTAGGGATAGCACGATCCATGCACTTGTGTAAGTGCTTATAAAGTGCATTCGTGTAGGATTCAGCAGTTCTACCTCTATTGTCCGTCTGCATGGGTGTTGTGAAGATTGCCACTTCTGTCTTAAGAAGCGTCAAGTTGGCTTTGGATAAAATGTTTACGGTGGTTTCCCTAATGGGGGTGGGGGTGGGATGGGGATGTTTAGGGTGATTAGCTTGTGGTGGGATCTGACCAACGAGGAATTGACCTCTGGTGTTGAACACCGGTCGCCCATGTTGGTAATGACCAGGTCTAGGATATTGCTGCCCCTGGTGGGGTTGTGGATAAGATGATCTAAGGCATTGGAATTTTTGAATTCCAGAAAACGTTGAGCAAAAGAGCTGGTACATGAGTAGTTTTCCCAGTTAATGGTGGGGTAGTTGAAATTGCCCATTATTAGGGTGTTGAGTTATACCCTAATATTTTCCAGTGTATCAAGAAATGAGGAGTGGGAATTCTGGGGCATGGTGGGGGATCTGTAGCAAGTTACAATTTGGATTGCGGTCATGCCCAGAGTTAGCTGCATTTGGATAATCTCGTATGCATTATGCTGAGCAACTAGCCTGGAGGTGTGGATATCCTTAATGAATATGGACAAGCCTCTGCCTTTAGTGTTTCGGTCCAGGTTCGGTGGCCGAAAGGTGTGGTATGAATTATGGCCTGGCAATACAGGGGTGTTCCCTGGAGCCTTGAACAAGGTATCTGTCACCGCACAGATGTCGATGTTCTCCATTTTAAGGAGTGCCTCGAGTGAATGCATTTTGAGGTTTAGGCTTCTAGCAATGAGTAGCATTACTCACAGATTTTGCTTTATGTACCTGTTACGGTGGTGAATTTGTCATTTGAACCTTGCCTAAAAAAGGCACTATAGGGGTGGCAAGAGCCTTAGCCAGTATCTGGAATCCCAAGGGCGACAGGTGCAGGCCATCTCTGGCAAAGCACTGTGGTCTGTCGATCATGTCATCCCAGGCAGACAGATACTGGATCCCCTTAGAATGACACCAGAAGCTTAGCCAATTGTTGAAGTCAATCATTTTGTCCTTGTACTGTGGTATCATTCTGGGTGATGGCAGGATGCTACTCAGGGCTGGGGTCATACCTGCCTGGGCTACAAGATTGGAGATCTCCTCCATGTCTCTTTTTCATGTAGTCCAGGGAGGGACGTCTCAGATCATTCACACCAACATGGACAATGACAGAGTCATATTTGTACTTGTTGTGGTATCCATTTTACCACATATGGGTCAAACTTTAAGGTATATAGCTTTTCTATGATGTCATTATGGGAAATGGTGTTTAATGTCTTGGCCAGGTCAAGATATTCCTCCTGCACTGCATGGCCACCATCTACAGCCTAAGTAACCCTTTTTGAAGAAATTTACCTGATTAAATACAGGATCAAACTTTCACAAAGCCAACCCGTTGGAGGTAAAGTCTCATAACATTTTTGATATTCGGGTTTATGGGATCAATTATTATATATTTCATAGCTTTGCTGAGAATACTTGTAAGGATGACAAGTCTGTAATTACCTGGGTTGGTTGTAAGGCCACCCTTCTGCAGGGGCATCACCACTGCTGTGTGTCACTCATCAGGAACAAAAAAAGTAGCTAAACATATGAACAGTTTGAGAAATGTGTCTGCAAGGGCATGCTTAACACTGTTAATTAAGCAACCAGATATACTGTCAGGTTCCATGGAGCAAGTACTTTTGTCTTGGTGAGCACTTTCAGTAAATGATCTTTAGAGATAACTGGTGGGCTAAGGGCTTCAGATATTTCAGGGTTTTTAACAATAAGTGCCAGCTTCACTCCTGAGATTAATTGGCTTGCAATAATACTGGAAATGTAATCTATGTCAAAATATATGTCCCCATTATGATTAAGTACTGAGCAGTGAAGGGGATTGTGTTTTAATTTTCTAACACAGCTAAACTACGACTTATTATCATCTCCACATTTAGAAGCCAGACAAATTCATCAGTTTCTTTATGGACCTGATATTGTTCTTCATAATTTTTGTAATGCTTCTCCCATTATCTTTAAGAAGATGGGTCTACCAATTAATTTGAAGAGTTTCTTTATATTGTTGTGTGGCTTATTTATGAGGTAGACCTCCAGGTGGTTTTGTTTTATAATTTTTTGTGATACACTGCTCTGATAGCGAAAGTTAGCCCTATACATTTTTCTAAATGGGTGTAAAATTCCTTAGTGAAGCTTTCTGCAATATTAAGGTCAGAGAGATTGAATCATAAGTGCATTTTGACATTTCAGCACATAGTAGGTTGAGGTTGCCATGTTTGTAGCCTTAAATTCAAAGGGGTCTGCTGTAGGAGCTTTAGGGAGTTTAAAAGAGAAGGTCACAATTTTATGGTCAGACTTAACCGGGGAAGGAGATACCAGAGGAGCAGTGCAAGAGGTGGACATATTTTTAAGAATCAAGTCAAGAACTGCTGTGCCACCTAGTAGGTTTACTTACCAGTTGCTTAAGGGAATTTTGGTCTACAAATGTTTGGGCATATCCTACACTGCAGGTATAGGTGTCCCAGATTACTGAAGGGTAGTTAAAGTCACCCAAAATAAAGCAGCTTTTAGTAACAGGGAGACAATTTAAGATACTGGGCTATAATACTAATAAACCTTACATGGTGTTCTGTAAAAAGCTATTGGTGATGATCTAATCTTACCTAAAATGATCTGCAGTTCAAGGATGTTAGTTTGAGAGCCCCAAGGGATCTGCCTGCAGGTAATATGTTCCTTGACAAATATGAAAACTCCACCACAGTTGCCACTGGACCTGAAGGGATGAAACATGCAAAACCCTGGTATGGGGAGTGCTCTCTCCACATTTAAGCTAAGTTTCAGAAACTATACACATATGGATGTTTTCCAAATGCATGAGTGCCTGAAAAATCAGGTAATTTTTGCTTAGCTGTCTGGCAGAAAATTATACGATTTTGGGACTGGTATGGCAGTTATGTTGGAATATCCTTCAACTGGACTCTATAAATAAAAAGGCACTGGAAAGCAACAAAGACTTAAGCCAGTTAGCAAAAGCCTTAAAACGAGAGGTGCAAGCAATTCATAGACAAGCAAACTGTCCTACATCTTGTCCCATGCTGACATATACTGGATCCCCCTGGAATTACACCAGCTATTTATAGGACCATAGGAGGTTACTAGACTAATGACATTAGGGCCCTTGCAAGCCAAGCCAAGTTTTACCCTTATTTCCATGATCAGAACCTATCACCCCTGTCCAAGAGAGACATAGGTGGAACTCCTGGGGTGAATTTATGGTTACCCATCCAATCGTCCAGATTGCATTTGAAGAGGGCCAATGAGGTGCTCTGCATGACATGAAGTGGGAGTCTGTTCCAAAGGTGTGGTAACCTCTGGAAGACAAACCTGTCCCTACAGCAGGTTCTATTAATGTCACATACCAGGTTAAGGCCATTAGAGCGAGTGACGCATGTACCATTTGACTTACAGATATGTAGCATTTCCAATAAAGCAGGGATAAAGACTGCCTTATATGCAAGGCAGAGATCAACTCTGTGTAGTCTGTATGAAACTGAATAAAGTCAAAGTGATTTAAGATGATCCTCGTAGGACAGATGCTGAAGACCTTGAACTTTCCTTGTGAGGAACTTTTGTGGTGTCTCCAATTGCTGCAGGTGCTTGGAAAGGTACATACCAACAGAGGCACTGTACTCAGTTACTGACCTGATGAGGGAAGAGTACAGGGAGGTTATAACTTCTTTTTTTCTGGAAGCAATGACCTGACTTATGAGATGTGCATTATAGAATGGCCTTCTTACCACTGTGGAGACATGGTGATAAAAGTAAGGTTGCTGTCAACTTGTATGCCCAGGTCTCTCACCACTGAGTGCATACTTAGGGTGTTGTTATTGATGTGGTAGTTAGCAAGAACATCACTCTTACCGAAAGGGATGATAATACATTTTTTGCATTGAGTTTAAGGCCATGACTTTGGCACTAGTCATTTGTTTAAGACAGTCTTGTAGGATGTTGGAGATTCGATATCTGCTCCCAGTTTGCAGTCATCAGCAAACTTTGTCAGCCACAGACCTTTAGGTTTACCTTGCACTTCGGAGAAATAGATTCCAAACAGTAGATGTCCCAGGACTGTTCGCTGTGGAACTCCACTGGTTACAAGTTTGCTGCTGGAGGTAGATTCCCCTAGTTTGGATATATGGGTTCTATCAGGGAACCAGTTAGTGACCCATCTAATGATATACATGTTGATACCTAGCTGGGTGAATTTGTCAATTATGCCAGAGTGGGGGGGGGGTAGTGTCAAAAGCCTTGGCTAAGTCTAGTTAGGCTGTATGCACAGATTTCCCCCTCATCAAGGGCCTTGGTGACCATCTTGAAGATGTCCACCAGGTTTAACAGGCATGATATCCCTTTGATAAATCCAAACTGAGTAGGGTCAAGTGTTTGGAGATTAAGATAATGAAGTCATCCCACACCTAGTTACAATATCCTGAGACTAGACCGCACAGCCAAGAAGGGAGGAGAAGTAGCAATCCTTTACAAAGAAGAGTTACAAGTTACCTCTGCAGAACTTAAACCACCTCTAGACAGTAATGCCGAAATCCTTATTTCTAAGATTCAGCTTAATGTGTGTAAATCCATATATATCATCTGTATCTACCTTCCTCCTGGTAATAACATAAATACCTCGAAAATATCCTTAATTGGCTTTCTATAAATCTCCCACAAGAAACTATAGTCCTTGGAGACTTTAATATCAACTGGAAGTCCTGTAGTACTGAACACCCCTCTACCCATATTAACCAATAAGGCTTCTCTCAAACTATTACCTCTCCAACCAGGATTAACAAAGCCAACAACAAAGAAGGTACCTTAGATTGGATTCTCACTAATAATCCTCATCAAATATACAAAGTAGGGACCCTCTCAGATGATGTAAGTGACCTATATTATCAGGCATTAGACCAACCTAACCTACCCAAATACTTTCAGGACAATACGGACCAAAAAACATTTTAACCATGAACTTTTCCAAATAGAACTTAAGGCGTGTAACTGGTCACCAATAAAATACCTCCCGCTTGATGAAGCCATAAAATACTTTAATTCCACATTCTTAGCCATCCTACACCACCAAGCACCAACACGCTCTATTAGAAATACCTGCCACATGGCTCTCAAAAGAAACCAGGCAAAAAAATCCTTCTTAGAAACAAATCCTGGGCTAAAAGGCATACTACTAAAAACTCAACAGACCATCAAAAATTTAGACAACTTAGAAATTATACAAAAAAGCTGTCCTCTTAGATAAAAGAAACTTTTACTTCCAACACCAGCAAACTCATCAAAATAAACCACAAAAGTTTTGGATTAGCATTAACAAACTACTACACCCAGGCCAATCCATTACACCAAACCCACAAGGCTCTAACCTTGAGAATCCCATACAAACTGCCAATGCCTTCAATACCTTCTTCACAGAGGCCATCCAAACTCTTGCCAGTCAACTACTCCAGATAGCTCAAAGCTGCCAACTTCTACTACTAGCTCACTTCCTTCACTTCAGTTTCAACCAGTTCCAACTTCCCTCATTTATTCCCTTCTCCAAAAACTAAAACCAACCACCCCCTCAGCTGACCAAGTACCTGCAGAATATCTGCAAAATGCAGCTAAAGCTATAGCCTATCCCATTTCCATACTGATTAATAGAACCATAAATGAAGGTACCATCCCAACTATCTGGAAAATCTCTCACATTATCCCCCTACATAAAGGTAGTAACTCAGATTACTTTTCGAACTATCGTCCCATAGCCTTACTTTCTCCACTGACAAAAATAATAGAAAAATGCATCCATAGGCAACTACTTCACCACCTAATCCAAAACAACTTACTTGCCAACTGTCAACATGGATTTAGGCCATTCCGCAGTACCACCACTGCCCTGTTATCCTTTATAGACTGCATTAACAAAAACCGTTCTTTCTTTCTTTCCTCTGCACTCTTTATCGATCTTTCAAAGCGTTCGATATGGTTAACCACCAGCTACTTTTAAATATACTCAAATCCCTTTCACTTGAAGCACTGGCTATAAAATGGTTCCAGTCATATTTAGACAATAGACAGCAGGCTGTGCTATGGGATAATAATCTATCTATTCACCTCCCCATTTCCCTCTGTGTCCCTCAAGGCTCCATATTAGGCCCACTTCTATTCTCCATTTTTATTAATGACCTGCACTCAGCAATTCCTCAAGCTAACTGTATATAATAAGTGGACAACTCTACAATAATATGCTCAGCCACTTCTCCATTTGAACTAGAGTCCCTAACCCAAAAGGCATTCAATACAGTAGAAAAATATTTTTTACAATGCTGCCTCCTCTTGAACCCCCCTCCAAAAAAAAAACTTTTGCTTTTTACTCCAACCCGGAAGTCCACCCTAGTAGATTTTACTGTCATATCTAATAATGGCACTCTCATATCTCCTCACCCAACCACCAAACTCTTAGGAATAACAATAGATAGCAACCTTAACTTTGATACTCATATTAACAACACAATAAAAACAGTCAATAAGAAATTGGGGTCCCTCTGCAGAGTCAAACCCAACCTTACACCATAGCTAGAACCACTATAGCCTGCACTCACTTAATCTCCACACACCTCTATGCTTCACCTATATATACTAATCTGTCAAAAAATATCCTCAACAAAATGGCAATCTCCTACAATAATATTGCTAGATTTGCCACTGGCATTCCATTTAGAACCCATCATTGTCTAAATCTAAAGCAGCGAGGATAGCTAGAGTTACAAAATCAGCTTCTATTTCACTAGCTTACTATTGCCCATAAGATCCTTTATCAACCTACCAATACTCTCTAGCCTCATTACCCCTTACAAAAATCATAAAAACTTACGTTCCTCAAAAAAACTACTTGTTTGTACAAGCAAATTCAACAACTTGGCAGGAGACTCTCTGTTCTCTAACACTGTTGGAAAGCACTGGAACCTACTTCCCACTGAACTTTTATCACCGCCTTCAATAACACTTTTCAAACATAAACTGAAACTATATCTTAGAACACATTGCTTATGCCCCTGTACTAACCCTGACTAGCTCACCATCTTTATACTAATGGCTACTTCTCACCTTTTACTCTTCTGTACTAACTCCAGACTTCTTAAATAACCAGAGACCATGATCTTGTAATTTAAGTTAATGTATATATTTATATAGAAACATCTTTTATGCATAAAACGTTAGGATTGTTAAAAGTATTGTACTTTTGCTAACATCATCTGTTATATTCTTGTACTGTAGCAACATTTTTTTTATTGTAATTGCGTGTGTTGGAGCTTATCTCCCCAGGTCTCTACTGAAAATGGACATGTATCCAGTTAAACTAGCCTGGTCAACAAATGTAAAATAAAATAAAAAAAAAATATCTGTTGAGGAGGTCCATGCTGATTCTTTCCATGGCCTTGCAGATAAGGCTAGTCAAGGTAATAGGGCTATAGTTCCCAGGATCAGTGGAAGCACCACCTTTGTGCAAGGGAATAACGGTGGCCTTTCTCCATTCAGCTGGGTCGAAGACAGTGCTTAGACTATGAGTGAAAAGAGTACCCAATGGCATTGCTAATTCTTGTTTGAGCCCATGTAGGACGCAGTCTGGGGTGTTAGCAGGTCCCATGGATGCTGTGTTATTGACCTTAGAGAGGATGTTTATGACCTTCACTTTGAAGAAACAAGGTAGAGGACAGGTGGTAGGGATGTCTTGGGGTATGTGTGGCCAGGACACAGGAGTGAAGTTTTCATATAATCTGTCAGCTAACAAGCTAGCAATGTCCACAGGCTCGGTATATGTGGTATTATTAACTACCAGTTCAGCACAAATCAGGGCTTTCCCTTTTAGATTATGGATATAACTAAATAATGCCTTATGGTTGTCCTTAGTTGAGGAAGCTAATTTGGATTCATAGTTAGCTTTAGAGGACTTCACAAGAAGTCTTATTTGCTTGTTTAAGATGAGGAGGGAGTGTTTCCAGTTTAGGGCTCACTCCCTCTTACTCTGAGACAGCAATTTCTTCCTCTTATTGTAAAGCTTGTTAATGGCAGTTGTCCATCAGACAAGTTTGCACTTCCTTGAGGACCTTGTTTTGGTCCTGTCAGGTATGGGTGAGTCAATGCTATTGTTCAGGTGTTTGTATAAAGCATTTGTGTAGAACTCAGCATACCTGCCAGTTCCATCTGAGGGGGGAGGTGCAGTGAAGCTATTTACACCATCCAGTAAGAGGAGAAGTTTTTAGCTTAGTTGGTGCTGGGGGGGGGGGGGGGGTCAGGTGTGATACTTACTTTGCGTGAAACTGATCTGTGGTCAGATCTCACCAGGGAAGACCTCACAGTGGGGTGCTACAGTGGTCCCCCACATCAGTAAGCACCAGATCCAGGATGTTGGCACCCTTTGTGGGGTTGCCAGCTAGCTGGTCCAGGGCATTGGAGTTAATGACGTTGAGGAACCTTTGGGCAAGTGAGTTTGCACACGAGTAATTTCCCCTAGTCAATGGATGGGTAGTTAAAGTTGCCGAAAACCATGGTGTTTGGATGTATCTTTAATAGGCTCAAGTATATCCAAATAGGCATTCTGGGTTTCCTGATTCATGAAGGGGGTCCTGTAGCTGGCACTGACTTGAACAGGTGTCCTACCAACAGTTAATTGCACCTGAAGTATCTGCAAGGAATCATGCTGTCTAACCAAACTGGAAGTGTATTTATCTTTAATGAAAACTGATACACCACCTCCTTTAGTTATCATGCCTTCAGTTTGTAGTGTGAACATGTGGAACAGGTGTAGCCGATATGGCTGTGGTGCTCCACAGCCTTGGAGCAAGTCTCCATGATTGTACAAATGTCTTCCAAGGTGAGAACTACTTCCTGTGAATGCAGTTTCAAGTTAGCTAATTACTGAAGTCAGTTCACTTTTCTTTACATGCAGTCATCATATGAGGTAAAATAAGGATTCCACTCAAGTCCGGTGTCTTACCTGTATTTGTAACATGAATGGAGAGTTCTAACAGCTACCAGGGTACTACATCTCAGGTCATGCACTCCCAAATCCACCAATATCATACCATACTTATATTCACCAAAAGTTAGGGTCCTTAGGGCCCTTGTAATGTCAGAAATCCTAGCATCTGAAAGACAGTTCACTATAATCCTCTCCTTGGTCAAGCCTAGTGAGTGACGAGTCAGTGTGCCTGACAACAAAGTCACCAATCACTAACACATTAGGGGGGTTGGAGGCTGGCGTAATGGTTAACTTATTTACTTCAAAGACTCCACATACAGGGTTTGATTCTTGGGTTGGGAGTTGGCATAACAGTCAAGGAGCTTACCTCACATACACAAGTGTACAGGGTTTGATTTTGACACCTGGGTAAATTGGATAGGTTTTAAAAAGCCCTACAAAGGCAGCTAACCTAGTACTTACCTATGAACTATTACTGCTACTGTTCAAAGTGCTGTATTTGGAGTATTTTTGCTCATGGTGGCTCTTTATGGGAGGAATACCTGAGGTGGACGAGTAGCCTGACTTTTGCTAAGACTTATTCTTCTTATTTCTAGGAAGCTCTGGGAGTAACCGTTTATATACAGAGCGAGAGAGATAAACAAATGGATATATATTTATATAAATACATATTTATATACTCACACATGCACAAAGCATGAATATATATGAGAAACTTAAAATCGGCAGTTCACATTTTAACTGTTGAAGAAAACTGAAGAAAACACATATGAATACCAAATGAACATACACAAACACACACCACAGAAAGCAATACACTTGAAAATCGAATAAGCAATCAACAGTATGACAATTTTACATTTTCGTTTGCCCTTGCATTTTTGAAAGTAAATACAATTTGCAGTAGAACGTGAGCTAACTTAAATGCTGACTTTGAAATCACTGTAAAAACACTGACTTTGAAAACACTGAACTAGACAACTAGTGATTAAAGTCCCTAAACTGCAATTTATCCAAATATTATATCATGCTTTTTGGGAATAATATTTTAAGGTATCAACTGTTCATCAAGGGGAATTCTTTAGCTGATGCTTCCATGTAGAAGATACTTCTTTTTCCTGAAGAAAGTGCAGAATGCAATTCTTTAATGAAGTAATTCAGTTTGACTCTAACGTTTGGATGCTACGGTCTCCTTCCAGGACAGAGTTCTTCATTTTCTCAGTTTCATTCTTATTTGTACTTTTGGGAGTAGATATGACAAATACAGTGAAACAGGAAAACAAATGGGTGAAACTGCTAATTTTATTTAATTTATTTAATATTTGTTTACAGGGAAAGTCTGACTTGGAACAAAGCCAATTTTCAGCAGAGGCCGGGAAGAAACACTACAGATGTAGAATATGGTTAAAATAATGTGTTTGACCTGTGTAGAATGAGACTCTAGCCAAACTGATAGTTGAAATTATTTTTTATATATAGTACTTCACAAACTGTATTCAAACACAAACGTTCATTCCCATCACAGTAAACGTCAACTCTTAAAATCAAACTAATGCTCAAGACAGCCGCTTCAATTCTGATGGTCCAGGATTTAGTGACAAAGAGAGATATCAGTACAATGGTGGTCTTATCACTTACTACCACATATTTTCTGAAAACATCAAGAGTAGTACCCAACTCTTGATAATGTTAGCAAAGTACCCAGATTTCACACATATACAAGAACAGTAAAGATGATCATTCAACTATGTACTTTTTTTGCCAAAGCAATTTTCCCCAAAATGTAAAATGTAGCTACAAGGAGATGCTTAATCACCTGCAAGATCTGTCACCTGATGATGATCATGTGCAAGGTCTTGAGCAGGCTAGGGAAAAGCAGAGAACCTTAAGTCTTCCCGAGGTTCAGTAACAGCTCACTTCTCCAAGATTCAGCTAAGCCATGCAACCACACAAAAATCCTCAAAAGAAGGAAACCCGCCTGAATGCAGTAGTGTTAATTGTTTCCCTGCAACGCTCTGCAGTTCTCTGCAAATCAAATGTTTCACTGGTGATCAAAATGTCTGGATGGCTCTAACTTTTGCATCCTTCTGTTTATATTTCTGTGTGCTCCCACACCACTTTATAGATTCTGAACACTCTGATGTGAATTGAGTTTGGAAAACTGATTTGTTGTACTGCTCGCAGATGCCACTAAACAAGTCAGTCGACATAAAATCCATCAAACTACAACTGAACATGTTTGAACTTAGTGTGACGTCCCTGCACTGGCCCACTAACCAAGGAGCCTCAATCCTCACCACCCCTCAATCTCAACACCAGTGAGGGATGTGCACATTGGGAGGATGACAAGTACACACACAGTAAAGTACAATTTCCCTTAAGAGCACACAGAGATCACAGTCAGTCTGGGGCTGGTTTCTCCCTCCCTCTCCTGATCCCCAATAACACTCCCCACTGGCACAGCTATAGGGTTAAGATCTCAGCTAAGTGGTCAAGCCAAAACCTCCAGCACCCTCTCTGTCCAAACAGTGCTTCGCGTCCCTGCCCAAGTAGCTGACAAACACACACTTTGAGATTTGATTTATACACAAATGCACAGACACTCCTGGAGAAGGCTGGCACAGGTTTACTAGCTATGCCCCCTTCTGCCCAGACTATAAGGTAGTAATCACTGCTAACAATCAGCTCTTTATCAGCTACTATAAGGCCCTTCCCAATTCTGCTGTGCAATGTTACTATTATCCAAACGGTAAGTGTGGCCAAAATTAAGGCTATTTCTAGAGTGGCCTGTACAGTATCAGCAAATACATATGCAAGTACGCAAAGAGCTTAAATATCTCTAAACAAATCAGTCACAATTAAAAGGTTTAAATATATTAATAACAAATAATAAAAGAACAAGACAATACTCAATAACTCAATACAGTGACAACAGAGTTCAGAATCACAGGAAATATTTTAAAACAACATTGCAGGACAGTCTCACATAAAAACAGAAATCATTTAAATGAATCTTACTAAATTCCTATCTATCTCTAAGAGAAATCACTGTAATCCAAGTCTTACTTGCAGAGCAACACGCAGGCAGAAGTACTGGGTGAATGTTTCTAGGTCCAGAGACAAAGCCAAAATGCACAGATTTGCTCTCAGAGATAGTTCTTAAATTACTATCAGACATTTCTGCTGGGTTATCTCAAGTTACATTGTTCTTGTCACCTCTGCCTTTAGTTTCCAGGCTAACAGAAACTTAAAAGTTAGCACCCCTGTGTCAAAAATAGTTATCTGTTAGAAGCTTGCCTGGAACTGGAAGACGTAAAGCAGTTACACACTTTTACAGCTGAAACCTGTACTTATTTCTGTTTCCAGACAATAGAAAAAATTTTGAGCTGCAGACATTCTGTCTTCTAGCTGTGGTAAACACAATCGTAAAACTCTTTACTTGTCAACTTATTTTCTTAAAGTTTTGCAAGTTAACTGTTCTTTTCCAGTAGGGTACACTGTGGTTACATTCTTGAAGCTCAGCACATATCATACAGTTTTCTTACATTTGTAGGACAAGCATACGAATCATATTACTATTCACAAATGACAGAGAATTATTTACAAAATACTAGCTAGCTGGGCTGGCAGCCTTCACACTTGGGATCAAAGATCTTGTCTAACAGTCAATTTACTGCTTTAAACCATGTTCACAATCAGAAGCTTAATATATCTAGTAATAGGGGTCCTTGATCTACTAAAGTGGTGAGATGATGAATCATTCGTGAAAAGCATTCCTTGTTAAAACAAAACAAACTTTCAACTTCTGACTGAGCATGATGACAGTAATGTTTATTCAAGCTTTTGACTAGATTACTCATTGCTACCTTTCTGTAATGGTCATGTTGTGAACTGCTGAAATATTTCTTCCTTTGCCTTTCTACTGAAGCACAACTGCATAAGTAAACTTGTTTTAATAGTAGATTTCTGAGTACAGCTATTGCTAGGTATCAGACATCCTGCCAGTTTATAGAGTTTTTGGCCACCTTCCTTGTGCAGTGTACATCCACTAAAACACAGGAGCATGCTGGTATAAACAGGATGTACAGGGGGAAAATTTCAGAGCTTTTCTGCCTGAAAAGGGGAGGCTGTGGCCAAAGATGCGTCATGTCCTAGTATGCCGAACTATGTCAACTTACGTCATGCAAGAAACAAAAGTACAAAGGTGACTGTGACCCCAGTGCAGCCAGAAGTAAAAAAAAAAAAGACAGGGGGAGGGAGGAAGAGAGGAAAGGAGGCAGGATATTAGTACAATTACAGTGATCCATTCAATCATTAAAGTATGTTTACTTAAACAACGGTACATTTATCATTAGATCATTGCTACGGCAGCATTAAATTACATGGAATATTTCCACAGCTTACACAGAAACAGTGGAGAAAGAAGGACCCTGGAGAATGGATCTAGCAATCCTGCTCTGGCTCTGGAAAAGGAGTCAATTTTGTAGTACTTAGAGAAACTGTGCAGGACAAAGTTGCTGTCCCTAGAACAGCTCTAGCGTCCATTTCTTTCCATGACGGCCTCAGAGGTAGCCACAGCTCTAGTGGAGTGTGCCTTAACATTCTTTGAGGGGGTGTTTTATGATGGGACTAACAGAACTGAATAACACGAGATAGCCACCTGGATATGGCTTGCTTGGGTTGCCCTTTTTTCTTTCCTTCAAAAGAAAGACCCTGTACAACAGAAACCGCATACACCTGTACCAATACTTTGCTTTCTAATGACTGCTTCCCAATAATTACCTGCCACAGTATATAAATCTACCAAACTGTAAAAGAACAAAGTTCCGTGCTAGCAAACAAGAATCAAGTCTTTTAATCCAAGTAATTCGTAAAATCCAATAACATGAGCGCTTTCGTCTGCTCAAAGCAGACTTCTTCAGAATGTATATGAACAGTATATAAATCACCAAACAATATGGCAATGTGCTATCACAGTTTAATGGTAGCCCAAAAGCCACATCCAGCTATCATGTTATTTGAAAAACTATGTGAATGTGATACTAGACAGATGCTCAAAAATAGTAATAGATCATAATTTCTAAATTTGAGTCAGGATGAAATGATTTTACTGGTATTTGTAACAACATGCAAATTAGATTAATAAAACTAGACAGGGGAGAGGGATTAGTTGTTATGAATGCATCGGATTATATTACAAAAATGGAAGAGATATTACTTTCTGACAAATACAAGGAAATATCAAGGAGCCTGTTGAACAGTGAATATGCTAAGATGGATTTACTGATGCAGGAACAGATCACTGACACTGAAAACAGGTAATTAAAAATTGAACATCCTCGTATCCCAAGTATTTCTGTCATCCCAAAGATGCACAAAAGTCAGAGTCCCTCCTACGCAATCCACACTGGATACAAAGAGTTCTAATTCTTTGGTAATGGCCAAGTTTATAGAGATCAAGTTACTGTAGCAAGTAATTATTGGGAAGCGGTCAACAGAATTGGGTCTTTTAGGATTTATACAGTGACTGTATGGTTTTCTTCAAAAGAAATAAAAGAGTTGGTCTAACAATATGAAATCTTTTGTCTAGGTAGTATTCAAACTGGATGTGGACATGTAGGAAATGTAGAATTCTCACTTGTCTTTTCTTAGGGTCAGATAAGAATATAGGGAGAGGAACAGTTGATTCAAAGTAAACTCAGAAACAGCATTGGGCATAAAGGAAGGAATCATTAGTTATAAGAGTCACTCTATCTTTGTGAAAAAACAAAAGAGCTGAGAAGACATGAGGACTTGCAAATCAGATACTCATACAGCCAAAGGTCAGAGCAATGAGTAAAACTGTCGCCAAATAAGAAACTTTAGGGAAGAGCAGGCCATGCACTTTCAAATGGAGATACAGGTAAGCTTCTCCCATACAAAATTAAGATCCCAGGATGAAGGCACCTGCTTTCAAGATGCTCTAATTTGTTAAACCCTGTTTAAGAACTGTTTGACTGTGGTTAAGATGACAATAACAAGGAAATGGGAAACAAACATGGAGCAAAGTTTGAGGAGGTACAGAGGTTAATGAGGATACAAACATAATGGAAAGAGAAATAAAGAAATATAGGCCAAGTAACTTGCACAAGAAGAAAGAAGACCTTTAAGATTCAGAACAGGGTAACCAGAAGTAAAATGAATAACAATTTAGGATGAAGGAGAAGAAGGGAGAAAGAGAAATAAACATGAGAATGAAGAACCACAGAGGGGTAATTCTAAACAATAGGGATATTGGGGGGGGGGGGGGTTAGTGGTATAACAGTTGTAAGGAATATAAGGAGAAAGTGGGCCAAGCCCAGAAGAAAATAGTGAGCCATGCATTAGCACTGCATGAAACTGTAGAAGTTATATTGTGTAAAGCATGTTATAAAATATAAAAGATGTATAGAACATCATATCAATACTGGAATATAGTTTGCAAAATTTTTCTCCTAAAATACCAGTAAGACTCAATAGATCTTATCCTACAAAAGATCCACAACTACTAAAAAGCAAGCCAGAATATTACTAGGCCAGTGGATTTGTTTAAAATAGGATCCTGAAATGATCACTTCTACATTTCCACAGGTTTTAATAGTCATACACTCAATCACAGATGCATAAAAAAGTACAGACTATTAGCGACCTTGAACTTTTTATGCATGATCCTTACAAAGCTTGGTAATTGTGCAGTGTCCTTGAATCAAGCCATTATTTTAGGACAGTTATCCACAAACTTAAACAACATTCTATATTCTATAAAAGCCTATGAGTTTTAAGGTCTTCTGGCTAAAGTTTTGCTTGTTATTTTCTATGTGTTTCTGTTAAATACAATAAAAATATAAAATGAAAACTTTACATAGGATCTGGCAGCCATGTGTATACTTTTCAGTAACTATCTGTGGATGGCATAAGAAGAATTCCTTCAAAGCAAAGAAAATTCAGCTACTTTGTCAATAACAGTAATAATAACAATTTTATACACTTAGCAATGTCACAAGATGTAGGCCAGGAGACAAAACAACTGATAAACTCAAAATGACACAAGGTGACAATTTACTTCAAAACGCAAAAACAAAATGTGTAAAGTGTGCACTTCAGTCTGTCTTCTGTCAGGAAGTGAGCCTGCATCTTTAGTGACTTCAGTAACAAACAATCGCTGAAAAACCTTATCTGGAACACTGATGTCTGCTTTTGAGTATTTCCTAATCATTACGGTTTTCTGCAACAATGATATTTTTTTATGAATGTCACACAGAGCGTACTGTAAATAAAGCAAATTCTACTACTATGACACACAGACATTTATACAGTGTGTGTGTGTGTGTGTGTGTGGCTGAATGTTCATTAGCTCGAGTAAGTGAACTGTCTATGGAGATATGGAGACCTTTTACTGGACATTCCTTTTATCAAACATCAGTAATGCAGAAATCAAGTTTTTGCTGAAAGACATACACTGATAGGTATTGCAGCAGGGAGTTTGTAACTAAGGGCTGTAAAGGGACAGCTTTTAGTTGTGTGCATGTTTTTTTTTTTTTTGTCTGTGTGTGTGTGTGTGTGTGTGTGTGTGTGTGAGAGAGAGAGAGAGAGAGATAGACTGCCTTGTGTAGTGGTACTGTTGGAAAAGGTTTTTTCATAAGCCAAGATGAAGAGTTGGGATTAGTTTTAGCATACATCAAGTAAGGTGGCACAGTGGGATGTTTTGATTAATATAGGTTTAGCTAAACATTTTTTTTTGCCTTTGCGATTTTGTGCCTCTCTCTGCATACTTAGATATACATATAAATATAGATATATATTCTGTTTTTCTACTGATAACAATGCCACATGGGAATGGCAAACTTTTTTAGTGTAAAACATCATTGTTACTTTTCCCACAGAAGTGGATTATAGATTACTGTTTACATGTTTAATGATACTGCAGGACAACAGTATCCTCATTACTGTGTAAAATATCTCAAAATTCTGGAAAATTACTTGACAATGCACTGGAAAAAAGCCTAAAAAACATCAAACTGAGATTTCCCCAGTGGGTTATAACCATTACTATTTCCTTGCTATTTTTTTAACTAACACATGACCACAACAGTTTCCTCTTCAATTTCAAAACTTTGATCACATGCTGACCCTTCCTGCCACTACTTACATTACTTGTATATCTATACCCACTCCTGTCATATAGTCACATTACTTCATCTCCATACACTACATGCTCTTTTCAACTATTTTAAATAAATACACTGTTTACTTTCTTTTATACAAAACATCCCTACTCAAGCACACTACAAAGCCAAGTTCTACAGCTAGTTACCTATTTGCCTTGCATTACAGATTTAACACAATAAATATAGCAAGTAACAGTTCTGAGTGGAATACTTAAAGTGAACAGTGGGTAGTAAGAACAACTGAAATGGAAAAAGTTATATATACTGACAACAGTGCTTCAAGCCTAACAGTGCACAGTAATTAGACTATGACAGAAAAATATTTTCCACAACAAAATTTAAGACTAAAGTACAGCTACAAATAATTACTAACAGTACATAACAGATGAGCTTTAATTTAAGATGGACGGGAAAAATATTTGCACCACATATTTAGGTAATTCTATAGTTACATGGCCATTCAGTGAAGAAATAATTCTTCAGTTCTCTTTAAAAAACACGTTTCCTGGGAGAGCTGTCTTTTTTTTCCAAGAAGTTAATAATATCCTTTGCTTACTCTGATAGTCTCGGAGTTAGCTAAGATAGTTTATAGAATTAGACCTAAACAAGTTAACTCAACTGAGGTAATCTGGTTATTTAACATAGATTTTTCCTGGTTGCAAATCTGAGGAAACTATAGAGGAAGAGAAGAGGTACAAACTGAGGAAAATATTAACAATAGAATCAATTGCATGGAAGCAGGCTTGCCCAAGCATGAAAAGGTTGAAAAATATGATGCAGATTGGAGAAAAAAAGATATAAAGCTTTAGATTAAGAAAGTTACGTACTCTGTGTTGTCCAGTTTCATTCTTCCTCAACTGTTGGGCTTACATACTATTCGTCTGTTATTAGAGCTTGTGGTAACCAAAAAGCTCTCGAACTCCCCCTTTACCTATCATAATGCACCAAACCCTAACATATCCCAAATTTGGTTTGCTATAGCGCTACAAAATCCTGAAACCCAAAATATTGAAAGTTCAAAATACTGAATCTCATAATACTGAAAACACACAGGATACCAACAGTTACTATATTCCAACACAAGTACATACAGAAACAAACCGACAAACCATTTTACTCTACTCCAAGTATACTTAGTATAGTGAAGTGCAATCTCAGAGTTGATATATTTAAGTAGCAGGGGTGTGGGCGGCACAGGGGGGCTTGCCCCGCTGCTTCTAGATGAAAGGTAATATGTTTCTGTATATACTTGTGCTGGAATATAGTAAGTGTTGGTATCCTGTGTTGTTTTCAGTATTATGAGATTCAGTATTTTGAGTTTTAAGTATTTTGAACTTTCAAGATTTTGGTCTCAGGATTTTGGGCTTTCAGGATTTTGTAGAGCTCCTATGCGCACAGACACACACACACACATATATATATATATATATATATATATATATATATATATATTTTTTTTTTTTATTTATTTTGCATTTGTTAACCGGGTTGGTCCAACTGGGTAAGAATTTATCCTTTTTCAGTGGAGACCTGAGGGGAAAAGCCCCAGACATACAAGTAGAAACAAGTTTACAATAATGCAGAGCAAAACAATGTCATGAATACAATGGATAAGGAAAAAATAATGTACTCCATGGAATTAAACATAGCGACATACAAACGTATAATAATAAGGTTGTAAAAGTAAAAACAATGATAAATCCAAGAGGTATGCATTAAGGGAATTAGGGTTATAGGTAATCTTTTGAAAATAATATGGTATTATTAGATTAGAGGCTAGAAGGAGAAATTCTGTATATGCAGGGGCCTCAGATCTGAGGATGAAACTAGTGCAGGAGTAAAAAATAAATAAATACAGAAGCATGTATGTACAAAGGGGCCTCAGATCAGAGGAAGAGATGGTGTAGAAGAAGAAAGTAGTAGAGGAGGGATGTAGTGCTCTAGAGGGTGGGTGTAGAAGGGAGAGCAGATAGATATAGTAAGTTATAGGAAAGGTCTTGTAGATCAGACGTAGTGGTAAAGTGGGTATAGGAAGAGGGAGGGGTTAAGTAGGGTGGCTGCAAGTACTTATAGGGTTGTTATGGAGATACAGTATCAGGTCATGTTTGAAGTTAGAAAGGGAGGTATGGCTCCTGATTTGGAGTGGAATATTGTTCCAGATAAGGGAAATGGAGTGTTTATAGAGTATTTTACCTATGTTCTTATTGGGTCTATAGACTTGTAGTAAATGTTTATCAGAGCTGCACAGGGAACGGGGAGGGGTGTACCAGGAGATCAGGTTGGACAGAGATGGACAGTCAGAGTTTGAATTAAGAATTGTAAAAGGTTGGATTAGCTGACTTTTGGCCAGAAGGTTTGGGAGTTCAAGCCAATGTAGTTTTGTTCAGACCACAAAATAAATGCATGAAAACTGAAGGAGGAGGAGTATCAATATTCATCAAAGATAAATACACCTCCAGAGTGGTCAACATAATGATTCCCCTACAGTTATTCCATGAGCAAATAACTATAGGAAAGACCCCTCTCCAAGTTATCACCAGCTATAGATCCCCCTCCATGAACTGATATCCACACTTCCTACCTAGATCTATTTGAGTCACTCAAAATACAACCACACTGGTTGTGGGTGACTTTAACTACTTGTCCATAGATTGTACAAACACACTCACCCAAAAGTTCTTGGAGTTTGTTAACTCAAATGCCTCTGGGCAGATAGTTGGCACCCTTACAAGGGGCCCAAACATTCTAGACTTGGTACTCACCAGCATGGTAGAATGGTTAAGTGTGTGTCCCTCCCTGGTGAAGTCTGATCATAAATTAGTCTCTTTCGAAATAAGGATAGCATCAGATTCCCCCCCAGGAGATATTGCGCTAAAAAAGTGCAGCCTCTTAGACAAAGACATTAACAGCTTCAAAGCTCCTGTCCCCACTGATGGCAAGGACACCTGTACTGATATGTACATTAGTGCATTGTATAAACATCTATATAATTGTATTGACTCAGCCGTCCCTGATAGGTCCAAAGCAGGTTCCTCAAGAAAAAACAAGCCGGTCTGGTAGACATCCGCCATAAACCGGTTATATACTAAGAAGAAAAAACTGCTGCCTAACAGCAAGAAGGAAGGTTCTCAGAATTGGAAGTACACCCTTCTCAGCTTGAACAAATAAGACATCTTGTAAAGTTCTCTAAAGCTAACTTCAAATCTTGATTAGAATCCTTAGCTAAGGATAACTATAAGGTATTCTTTAGCTACATCCAAAACCTTAAGGGAAAGGCTCAGATTTACGCTGAACTGGTACCACATACACTGAACCAGTGGAAATAGCCAACCTGCAAGCAGACAGGTTCAGTGAAAGCTTTCCCTGTGTCCCCACCACATATAACCCAAAACATTCCTACCACCTATTCTTCACCTAGTATCTATAAACAGCAAGTCTTAACTGCTCTCTCCAAGGCCAAAAAAAATAAGTTATGTACCTACCATAACGTTCCATGTTAGTTGTCTTCATCTCGCCTTCCTTCTTGCTGTTTGGGTTCGGAGCCAATCCTCGGCTCCGACTCGGCCATCTTCTATAACTCGAGAGCTGTTTACTAGCTCGAGGCTACCCCTTATCCCAGCATCAGCTACCCAGATCTCGTTTGTGATAGTGCACACTAGACATAAGTAGAGTAACCAGTTACTAAAAGGTTGTCCAACACACCTAAACAAGGAAAAAGTTATAAATTACCTGGCATGTGAAGTAATAAAAGATGCTCAGCCAGTGAAAACAAAAGGGAACTCCTCACAATCCTCTAAGGAAGGGGGAAGGAGGGAGGGACGCAAAAAGGAAAGCGAGATGAAGACAGCTAACATGGAACGTTATGGTAGGTACATAACTTCTTTATGTTAAATTGTCCATCTCGCCTTCGTTCTTGCTGTTTGGGACAGCATCCTTAGCACCTAAAATCCCAGGTGGCTCATTGGAACAAACTCTTCAGAACAGTAGAACCAAAGGAAGCTCTGCTCCGGGAGACCATATCTACCTTGTAATGAGAGATAAAAGTGTGGGGGTTTGCCCAAGTGGCAGCTGCACAGATTGAGTTTATGGGCAACCTACACTGAAAAGCTACAAAGGTGGCTAATGCTCTAGTGGAATGACCTTTTGGTTTAGCTGGTAGCTCTTTATTTCGTAACTGATAAATAAAGGCAATAGTATCAGATAACTATCTGGATAAGGTCACTTTAGAAACTGGAAGGCCTTGTTTGTTGAAAGCATAACAAAGAAATAACTGGTCTGTCTTTCTTAGTTCCTTAGTTCTATGGAGGTAAAAACGCAATTGTCTGTGTACATCCAATTGGTTGCTGCTGTGATTAGGAAAGAAAACTGGGAGATCTATGGATTGATTTAAATTGTTCTCTGAGCAGACTTTAGGAATAAAGGATGGATTGGTCCTCAGAGAAACTCTGTCCTTGTGAAATAACAGGTAAGAAGGACGAACACATAGTGCTTGAAGTTCTGAGACATGTCCAGCTGAAGTGATAGCAACCAGAAAAAGTGTCTTCCAAGAAAGAAATTTTAAAGAGCATGATGCTGCCGGTTCAAAGGGAGGCAAAATTAAGGAGGCTAAAACTAAATTGAGATCCCAAGGAGGGGGAGGATCTCTAACTGGGGGTCTAAGAAGAGATATTCCTTTCATAAAGGCTTTGCAGAGCTTATGAGACATTATGCTAGAATTAAACATACTGATATGAAAATTAGAAATGGCAGCTAGTTGTACTCTAATGGTAGCGGAAGCCACACCAGACTGAAAAAGCTGTGCTAGAAATTCAAGAATTTCATGGACTGGGGCTGAGAAAGGATCCAAATTTCTAGATTCTGCCCAATAAGAAAACCGTTTCCATTACTAGCATACATTTTCCTCGTAGTAGACGTATGTGAGGAAACAATAATTTCACGGACTGCTGGGGAGATACTGGCTAAGGTTGGAAGTGGAGTAACTAAGCTGTGAGCTGGAAAGTTTGAAGGGATTGGTGCAACCCGCCTGATTGGTGAATCAGAAGATCTGGAACTGGGTCCAGAATCCACAGTTGATCCAGAAGGTGGAGGTGTAGGAACAGGAACCATATTTGTCTAGGCCAATATGGGGCAATGAGGATCATTTTGAAACCCAATTATTTTGCTTTCTGTATGAGTCTTGGAATTAGGGGAAAAGGGGGAAAAGCGTAAAGGAGTCCCTGAGGCCAATCGTGGACTAGAGCATCTCTGGGTATATGACCTGGGAGAGGAAGTAGGGAGAAGTAGCTGCTGCATTTGTTGTTGAGAGGAGTGGCAAATAGGTCGCAGCAAGACTGTCCCCATTTGCGGAAGATAAGATCCGCAACTTCCTGATTCAGAGACCACTCGTGAGGCATGAGGATAGCTCTGCTGAGCCTGTCCGCTATAACGTTGGATTTCCCAGGGATGTGCATTGCTATCAGAAAACATTGGGAGGAAATCGCCCATTGCCACAGTCTGAGTGCTTCTCGACACAAGGGGTAAGACCTGGTCCCGCCCTGTTTGTTGATGTACCACACCACTGACATGTTGTCTGTTTGGACTGCAATGGTCCCAGAAGGAAGAGAGTCTTGAAGGGCTTGCAATGCTAAAAGAACCACTCTCATTTCTAGGACATTGATATGCAGATGGTACCCGTGAGGTTTCCAAGTGCCTTGGACTGTCCTGCCTAGATAATGCCCCCCCCCTCCCCTATCAGGGAGGCATCCATGGTCACTGTGGCTACCGGAGGGGGTTGTATGAAAGGTCTGCCCTGAATTACTAGTGGGGAGACTATCCGCCAAGAAAGGTGCCTTTTGCATGTTTCTGTGATCAGGATCATGTGAGACATGGGTAGTTCCTGGAAAGACCACTGCGTGAAAAGAAGCCACTGAAGGATTCTCATGTGGAAACGCGCTAATGGGACAAGAAGAATGGCAGCTGCCATGGAGCCTAGAGCTTGGAGGACATATCTGACTTAAACCCTTTTGCCCTGCATTAGAATTAACACTTGTTGATGAATAGTGGAAACTCTTTCCTGTGGTAATCTTGCAAACATTTCTTTTATGTTTAATTCTGCTCCTATGTATGTGATAAACTGACAGGGCAACAAGGCAGATTTTTCAAAATTTACTGTACTGCCTAGTTGAGTGCATGATGTGATTGTATAATCCCATGCCTCTAAGAGTTGATGCCTGGTGGTATCAGTCAGGAGCCAGTCGTCTAGATAGGGAAACACCTGGAATCCTTGATGCCTCAGGCGAGCCGTGACTACTGCCGTACACTTGGTGAACACCCTGGGGCTGAGGTGAGACCAAAGGGCAGAGCTCTGAACTGGTAATGACTGGCCCCTACCCGGAAGCAAAGAAATCTCCTGAAGCATCTGTCCATCTTGATATGGTAGTACACGTCCTGAAGATCTATCGAGCACATCCAATTGTCCTGACCCAGAAAATGGACTGCAGTGTCACCATCCGGAACTTTTCTTTTTGTACAGATTTGTTCAATCTGCTGAGATCCAGTATTGGTCTCCAGTCCCCTGTCTATTTTGGTACTAAAAAGAATCTTGAGTAAGTTCTGGATCCTAGTTGGTCTGCGGGGACTTCTTGAATGGCTCTTTTTTCTAGCAGTCTTGAAACTTCTTTGACTGCTTGATCCCTTAGATTGGGTGGAACATCTGGGATGGGCTTTTTTGATTTTATGGGGGATTGATGGAAGGGAATTTTGTAACCTCCGGATATGATGGATAGTACCCATCTGTTTCTTGTTATATTTTGCCAGGCTTTTGGGTACAGCGAAAGTCTTTCCCCGACTGCCTCCAGAGGTGAGCAGTCGGGCAACCCTTCAGGGATGAAAAATACAAACAAACCAAAACTAAAACCGAAAAAGGAAACTAGTAGGCAAAAACACGGTATAGTCCACTGATACGAATTTTATTGTGTAAGCGCTTTCATGCACATAACTCCGTGCACTTCTTCAGACACCATATTCTGTACAAAAACTGCTTTTATAGCAGCACAATTAAAACATAATTAATCACTACGAAATCCTTAATTGATAATTAAAGGAGCCATTGTTCCGAATACTGGCACAATAAATACTTATAATCAATTGTTGATTATAAGTATTTATTGTGCCAGCATTCGGAACAATGGTTCCTTTAATTATCAATTAAGGATTTCATAGTGATTAATTATGTTTTAATTGTGCTGCTATAAAAGCAGTGTCTGAAAGAATGCCTGAAGAAGTGCACAGTGCTTGCTACAACTATCAATAATGTCTTCTACTAACCCTCAGGGATGCTGGAAGGGTTTGGCAGGCAGAAGGTTTCAAGGCTGTCACCTGGTTCTCTTGGTCCCCTCTGCCATGAGGGCGGCGTCTGTTATTGTTGTTTCCCCCTCTGCTCCTGGGGGAAAAATCACCACGTGTGTCAGGCAAGGGTCCCTGGGATTTTCGGAACCACATCTTTCCACTCTTCTGACCCTTGGGATAAGGTCTGTAAGGAGTGGAAAAATGGATTCCCAGGGCAGAGAGAGTCGTGCCTTCCTGCTCACACCTGGTCAACGTGTCTTTCACCTAAGGCCCAAAGAGAAAGGAGCCATCAAAGGGAGTATTGGTGAAGGATGCTCGAAAGGGTTCCGCAAACTGACACAGCCGCCTCCAAGCATGACTCCTGAGAGCCACACCTCTCCCTGCGGCTCTGCTCGCTCCATCAGCTGCATAGGAAATCAGCCTCATGGAGGAGTTGACTATGGAATTAAGAGTCGCAAACTGAGAAGCTACTTTAGCTGACGCTCCCTCAGCTGTAGGATCTTGAAGGGTATCTCCAAGCTCTTTCGGGAGATCCCTTTGAAGACGTGTAAAATGGCATAGACAATTCAGGGACCTCATTGAAAAGGTCACTGAAGCAAACATTCGCTTTCCATATCTGTCCATCGTCCGAGACTCTTTGTTCGGAGGATGTACAGATGAAGAGGTTTCTGCTAACTCTTTCTTGGTGGCTGCTGCTACCACCATGGCATCAATGGGCACACCTTTGGAGAGGAATTGCTTGTCCTGGGGGGGTGTAATAAATGTGTTTGGTCTCCTCGGAGTAGGTTCCACAGAATATGGAGCTGACCAAGCCTTTCCAGCCACTACAGACATGAGTGGATCGAAAGGAGGAGATACGCAGGAGGTGGAAGGTTGTGAACCGAATGCGTCCAGGTATACTTTGTGTAAAGCTTTCATGCACATAACTCAATATGATTATCAATTAAATTTCCTGAAATGATATTATGTTTTAGTAAATTGGCTCTTTCTTCTAAACACAACTAAATCTGTCTGGCTGAGTGGTGGCATGAAAAGCTTTGTTCAGTGGAAGGGTTTGGCAGAGAGTTTCTCTGTCACCCTGGTTCTCGGTCCCCTCTGCCATGGGCGTCTGTTATTGTTTCCCCCTCTGCTCCTGGGGGAAAAATCACCACGTGTGTCAGGCAAGGGTCCCTGGGATTTTCGGAACCACATCTTTCCACTCTTCTGACCCTTGGGATAAGGTCTGTAAGGAGTGGAAAAATGAATTCCCAGGGCGGAGAGAGTCGTGCCTTCCTGCTCACACCTGGTCAACGTGTCTTTCACCTAAGGCCCAAAGAGAAAGGAGCCATCAAAGGGAGTATTGGTGAAGGATGCTCGAAAGGGTTCCGCAAACTGACACAGCCGCCTCCAAGCATGACTCCTGAGAGCCACACCTCTCCCTGCGGCTCTGCTCGCTCCATCAGCTGCATAGGAAATCAGCCTCATGGAGGAGTTGACTATGGAATTAAGAGTCGCAAACTGAGAAGCTACTTTAGCTGACGCTCCCTCAGCTGTAGGATCTTGAAGGGTATCTCCAAGCTCTTCGGAGATCCCTTTGAAGGCGTGTAAAATGGCATAGACAATTCAGGGACCTCATTGAAAGGTCACTGTAGCAAACATTCACTTTCCATATCTGTCCATCGTCCGAGACTCTTTGTTCGGAGGATGTACAGATGAAGAGGAGTTTTCTAACTCTTTCTTGGTGGCTGCTGCTACCATGGCATCAATGGGCACACCTTTGAGAAATTGCTTGTCCTGGGGGTGTAATAAATGTGTTTGGTCTCCTGGGAGTAGGTTCCACAGAATATGGAGTTGACCAAGCCTTTCCAGCCACTACAGACATGAGTGGATCGGAAGGAGGAGATCGCAGGAGGTGGAAGGTTGTGAACCGAATGGTCAGGTATACAAACGCCCTCGGTAGGGGCTAGGGAAGTCCAGTCCCTCCTCTGTCTAAGCATTTCAAGGATGTCCGAAAAGGAAACCTCTTCAGAGGGAGACCTTGGGGACCCTTCGATTCATCATGTCTGTATCTGCGGTGACGATTCATCCATGTCTGTATCTGCAGTTCTTCTTCAGGGAGTCTATGTGCTTACTCTTGCACTTCTTCTTCAGGGGAGGCTCCTCCGAGTGATCAGGGGAGGCTTCGGAAGAAGAGGGATCACCCAATGGGGTGTCCTAGGGCATAGGTTCCCTACGCTTGGGTTCTGGAGGAGGAATAGAGGTTGGAACAGACACCACGGGGGGAGGAGCCGATGGAGCTGGCAGTAGAGCTGTTTTCGGGGACAGCACACTCCACATGACCTCGAAGGTGTCCCGACCTCTAGGCAGAGAAAGCTCCGGCTCCAAAGAAACAGGAGTCTTTCTCCGCGTCGAGGGTGACGTCTCAGAGGCTGATGTTGGAGCCGAGCTCACCTGCACCAAAGCCGACAAGAGAGCCTTGGTGCCCAGATCCCTTGACAGAAGGTACAATCGAGGTAATCAGAGCCGATGTTGGAACCGAAGGAGAGATGATGATTGGCGCCGATGGTTCTACTACCTGCGGATCCATGGTCTCCAGCTCCGAGCTAAATGTAGTCGGAGGAGGAACAGAAATAGAGGCAGATGGAGCCGATACCTGTTGAGGTGGACTGGACAGAATTTTTGCCAGTGCCTGTGACTTAAGCAACCTACTTACTACTCTCTCCACATCATGATCCAATAATCTAGAGGATCGAGAGGAGTGGGAAGAATGATGGCTACGTTCACTCTGTAAAAAAGGTGACTGAGGTGCCGAGTGAATGGACTCCAAGAACGGAGACCTCAGTCTCTTATGGCTCCGAGACGGCTCCAAAATAGCAGATGGAGCCGATGGAGGAGTTGTCTTGTCGGTGCCAGCCGGCACCGACATACTTGGTTGGTCAAGTAAGTGGGCTCGAGTGGAGCCGACGGCTTGACAGCCTTAGGAGATTTCGCTGGCTGAGTACTTTTAGCCAGAGAATCCGGAGGATTCAATAATCCCCGAAAGATTAATTTGTTTTTGTGATCCTGCAGGACCCTTGGACTAAAAGCGTGACATACAGAACAGGAGTCCTGCAAGTGAACAGCGCCCAAACAATATACACAACTAGTGTGCCCACCTGTCAGAGACATTTTCTGACAGCATGAGTCACACTTTTTGAAGCCAGATACCTTGGAATCTTTAGACATAATAGTAACAAAAACCACAACAACAATAATAAAAAGCTATACTACAAAAAAACAAGAAACAAATAGACTTTTTTTTTTTTTTTTTTTTTTTTACAGTTAAGAACAGAAGGAAAGCCTCTAATTTAAATGGCTATCCTGGGGGGGGCTCTCTAATTTAAATGAGTTCAAGGGAACAGAAGGCCTGTGAGTTATGGAGTGATGGCCAACAAAGCTAAAATACACGAGAATGCATTAAGGGATAAAGGAATATTATCTAGACAAAAAAATAGACAAAAACTTGACAAACTTTAAAGAATAAACAACAATATATCAATATAAAAAAAACTATACTAAGCATGAGTCAGTAAGGAAGCAACCTCGCAGCTGAAGTGGCAAACGAGATCTGGGTAGCTGACGCTGGGCATGCTGGGATAAGGGGTAGCCTCGAGCCAGTAAACAGCTCTCGAGCTATAGAAGATGACCGAGTTGGAGCCGAGGATCAGCTCCAAACCCAAACAGCAAGAACGAAGGCGAGATGGACAACTTAACATCACAGCTTTTATGGGACCTGATAACATTCCAGGCTGGTTCTCAATGGTTTAAAACAGGAGTTAGCAACACCAGCGGACACTCTTTTCAACCATAGTCGAAGCACTGGTTTTGTCCCTGCTGAATGGAAAACAGCTACCATCATCCCCTTGCACAAGGAGGTTGCATCCATTGACCTTGGGAACTATAGCCTCATTAGATTAACCAGCCTTATCTGCAAGGCCATCGACAGAATAATCATGGATCTTTTCAACAAGGATACAGGAGACCTTCAAACACTTGACCCAACCCAGTTTGGTTTTGTTAAAGGGAGATCCTTGTCTGTTGAACCTGGTGGATTTCTTTGAAACTGTCACCAAAGTGGATGAAGGCAAATCTGTGCATACGGTGTACCTAGACTTGGCCAAGGCCTTTGACATAATTCCCCCACTCAGGTATCACTGAATAACTCACCCAGATAGGGGTCAACCCATATACTGCCAGGTGGGATGCAAAATGGCTCACAGACAGAATACATGCAGTCAAAATAGGAGACTCCACCTCCACCAGCAGACCCATTACCAGTGGTGTTCCACAGGGATCGGTGCCTGTAACCCTACTGTTTGGAATCTACTTCTCAGAAGTAGAGGCAAAAACATAAGGAATGTGGCTGACAAAGTGTGCTGATGAATGCAAAAGTACAGTTTTGTACCTACCATAAATGTAGATGTTCGAAGATCCACATTGCTGCAGTCCTTACTTATGGGGGTAGTCCGCTGTCCTCGGTCGGCCCGAATACCAAAGTATTAGGCTGACGTCGGTCATGGGCGCCCAGATCTGACATCAGGCGTCAGGGTATAAAAGCATGACCGGCGTCATATCTTTTCTTGCCCCAGATGTCAGAAGGTCCTAAAAAGAAAGGCCACAGCCAAAAACAGAATACCTCCCAAAAACAGGCCCAAAAACAACCATCACCCAAACCATATAACCATGCCAAACTACAGTGGGGAAGGAGGGAGGGTAAATTGGACTGCAGCAATGTGGATCTTCGAACATCTACATTTATGGTAGGTACAAAACTGTACTATGTTCTTCATCTCACATTGCTGCAGTCCTTACTATGGTAGAATCCCAAAGCAACGGGAAAGGGAGGATGGCAAAATCATAAAGCATTAGGGGCTGCTAAAATGCCCTGTAATATAGCAGTGGCAAAACCAGCCCTAGACTTAGAATAAAGAGGAAGGTGGTAATGTTTAGAAAAAGTATGTACTGAACTCCAAGTAGCTGCTTCCAAAATATCTTTTGTAGCTACCCCCCTTAGAAAGGCAGTAGAGGTGGCAGTAGCTCTAGTGGAATGAGGTCTGATTCCAGCCGGAATCTCCTTACCATGATGGGAATAACAGAAAGAAATACACAACCCAATCCACTTAGAAATAGTTTGTTTTGAAACAGGTTTACCCTGAGAACCCAAAGCAAAAGAAACAAACAACTGCTGAGACTGTCTGAACTCCTTGGTTCTGCTCAAATAATAACGCAACTGCCTGTGAATATCCAAAGTATGCAAAATCTTTTCCCCTTTATTTTGGGGGTTTGCATAAAAAGTAGGCAAATGAATAGTTTGGTTTAAGGCCACACTAGAAACCACTTTAGGCATAAAGGAAGGATTAGCATAAAGATACCCTATCCTTATGAAAAATTAGGAAAGGCTCCACTGCCATAAGGGCCTGTAATTCAGAAACCCTTCTTGCAGAAGTAATGGCCAACAAAAAAGCAGTTTTCCAAGACAAATACTTTAACTTGGCCATAGCTGCGGGCTCAAAAGGTTGTAAAGTAAGTTTTTCCAACACAAAATTGAGATCCCAAGCAGGAGTAGGAGCTCTACGTGGGGGTCTTATGTTCTTTGCCCCTCTAAGAAATTGCTTAAACAAAGGATGAGAGAATAAAGGAGGGTCACAATCATAGTGAGCAGAAATGGCTGCAGCATGAATCTTTATAGAGGAGAAAGACAAACCCTTGTCCAGTAACTCAGCAAGATATTGAAGAGAAGCACTTAAATTAGGCTTGGAAACATCAAAATCCTTCTCTTTGCTCCAAATAAAAAATCTCCTCCATTTATCAGCATAAACTTTCCTTGTACTAGGCCTTCTGGCCTCCAAAATAACATTCAAAACTTGTTGTGGCAGCTGAGACCTTCCAGGGTCTAAAACAGAATATGCCAAGCTGTTAGATGCAGAGACTGAATCCTGACATTGAGGAAGTGACTGCCCTCCTGAGACAAAAGATGCGGAATTAAAGGTAGAGGCCATGGAGGCTCCCTTACTAAACTCCTCAGAAGTGGGAACCAGTGCTGTCGAGGCCAATCCGGTGCTATCAGAATCATGGATGGTTTGTCTTGTCTGGCCTTCAAGAGTACCTTGGGGAGGAGAGGCAGAGGTGGAAAGGCATAGACATGAAGATTGTTCCAACTGAACGATAGAGCATCCACCTTCCAAGCTGTGTGATGAAACCTTTTTGTGCAAAACTTTGGCAACTGGTAATTTAGTGGAGAAGCGAACAGATCTATGTCTGGAGTCCCCCATAACACTGTCAACTGCTGGAATACATGAGGATCCAATTTCCACTCGTGAGGATCCACTATCTGTCTGCTCAACACATCTGCTAAGGAGTTCTGTGCTCTGGCAGAAACCTTGCTGAAGATTGAGGTGTAAACTGAGAGCAGTCTCCCACAAAATCATCGCTTGCCTGCAAAGTGGGTATGAATGGGTTCCCCTTGCTTGTTGATGTACCACATGACAGTAGTGTTGTCTGTTTGAATCAACACCTGCCCTGGGTGAAGTAAATCCTTGAAAGCCATTAATGCAAACTGGACTGCTAACATCTCCTTCAAGTTGATATGCAAATGTTGAAGTCTGACAGGCCGCGTGTCTTGCACCCGTTTTCCATTGAGGTGTGCTCCCAAGCCTTGTCCGAGGCATCTGTCGTTAGAATCTGACTCGCCTCTGGTCGGGTCACAGAGAGTCCCTTGTTTAGGTGACATTCCTGAGCCCACCACAAAATTCCTTCTGAATGCAAGGTATTATCTGAATGACAGTGTCTAGTTCTTGGCAGTGTTGTGTCCATACATCTTTTTGATACCATTGTAGCTTCCTCATATGCAGTTTGGCATTGGGAAGCACCAGAATCTAAGATGCCATGAACCCCAAGGCTTGAAGGACTGTCTTTGCAGTCAGCCTGGACTGTAGAGACATTTGATGGAAATAAAGAAAGGCTTCTTTGTTTGTCCGGAGTCAAAAAAGCCATCTGGGAAGCTGTATTCAGTCTCACACCCAGAAAGCACATGTCCTGAGAGGGTACTAGACTGGACTTTGTTTAGTTCACAGAATACCCTAGGCATCTTAACACTACCATCACATATTGTAGATGATGAAGAAGTTCGTCTTTGTCTTGAGCAATAATCAGGCAATCGTCCAAATAAGGATAAATCTGTATTCCTCTTAACCTGAAAAAGGCTATCACTGGAGCCAGAACCTTTGTGAACACTCTGGGCGCAGTAGATAAGCCAAAGGGCAATGCAGAGAACTGATAATGTAAATTTCCAGCTCGAAACCGCAGGTACCTCCTGCAACTGGGCCTGATAGGAACATGAAGATAAGCCTCTTTGAGATCCAGAGTTACCATCCAGTGGTCTTTTCCCAACAGAGGTAAAAGCTGTTGTAACGTCAACATCTTGAACTTTGGAATGTCCAGATAAGTGTTGAGGATAGATAGATCCAAAATCGGTCTCCACGTGTTCCCTTTCTTTGGAACTAGAAACAGGCGAGAATAAAATCCTAGGCCCACTTCTGACAGAGGAACTGGCTGTATAGCCCCCATTTGAAGAAGTAAAGAAATCTGTTTGTGAGCCTCTAACCTTTGCCGAGGAGGAACATCTGGCATGCCTTTGAAAGGAGGCAATGTATGGAAATAAAACTTGTAGCCTCGGTTTATAATGTCCAATACCCATTTGTCCTGGGTGACTAAAAGCCAGTTTTGCTTGAAAAGTGCTAACTTTCCTCCCAAAGGAGCTGCCAGGCAAGAGGAATCTGGCAGCTGAAAATGTAGGTCATTGGGCCTGTTTACGAAAGGACTGGCCCCTGCCCTCACCTGCAGACTGTGCCGGCGAACTCCATGTTCTAGGTCTGAAGGAACTCTGAGCTCTGCCCCTACCACGTCTAGATCTGCCCCTAGACTGAGAATCAGAAGAAGGGTAAGTCCAACCTTTAGTAGGCCAATTTCTACTAAACTTTGGAGGTTGCACCTGCAAAAAATCTTTAACAGTCTGCATAGACTTAGCCTTGTCCTCCATTTTCTTTAATACAGACTCCACAGGAGGACCAAACAAAACTTCAGACTGTAAAGGGGCATCCAGAATTCTAGTCTGAACATGCTCAGACAAATTCTGATCCTTAAGCCAGGCGTGCCTTCGAATAACTGAACCAGTGGCAGCCACCCTAGAAGAAGCCTGTAAAGCATCAAAGCCACACTGTAAAGAATGCTTGCCCACCTGTTCAGAGACATGTACCAAATCCTGCAGTTCTTTACACTCAATACCTCTGCTAAAGCATCCACTTTAGATTTTAGCTGAGAAAGGAGGAAATTCTGATATTTCAACATATGAAACTGGCAATTTAAAGCCCTCATCGCTAACGTAGAAGAGGTATACACCTTCTTACCCCATCTATCCAAAGCTCTAGCTTCCTTATCTAGAGGAACCGGATTTTTTAACAGAAGCTCTAACACCCTTAGGCCCCTGACTAATAGTTTCTGGGTCGGCCCTAGGACTTTTATACAGATATTTATGAGCCTCAGGCACCCTGTAATACCTGTCTGGTTTGACTGGCGCAGGAGGCACAGAATCTGGATTAAGGGAAGCCTCGAGAAAACATCTTGAACAACATCCAAAACTGGAGGTATAGCTAAGGGTCTATGCAGTGGTAAAAACAAAATTCCTAAGCCTTTTCGAGAATCAGAGAAATCCTGTCCTTCCCACTTAAAATGCTCCCTCATGGAATGTAAAGTTTCTGAAAAGAAAAATCCTCAGGAGGAGAAGCAGAAGGAGTGGAATCCTCTGCATCAGAATCCGAATAAAGAGGAAAATCTTGAATGTCTTCCACAGAGGACTCTGAAACATCTGAGGCCTGCTCCAAACTTTCCAACTCTAGCTCTACCCTGGGCCTCTTATCAGGAGGGGGCATAGAACCTCTAATTAAAGTAATCAAATCTTCTGCCATTTTAAGCATATGCTTTTTAGGCACTGACCCTGAGGAACCAGGACTGACACCAGAGGAAGGCAAAACAGACCTGCCCTTAGAAGGAGCCTTAGAAATAGTAGCAGAAGGCCTAACCACCCTAGGCACAGTAGGGAGAATAGTAACCTGTGAGGCCCCTTCAACCTGACCTGAGTCCTGTGAAGCCACCTCTTGCAAAATCAAAGTTTCCCCCTGAGTCTCATCAGAAACTTCACCGGATCCACCTGTTCCCCTGTAGCTTCTAATGGACCGGCGTCCGAAACGGACGGATCATCCTGCCTAGGCTTCACAGATTTGTCTTTGCGCTTCTTATTAGCGGGCGTCGAAGATCGGCGGCATATTATAATTACACCGCTTGCCAAAGACTAACCTAGCGCCAATCTAACCTTCGTTTTATAGTGGCTTATTGAACCTAGCACAAAACCGACACCCGACACTACGCCGTGCTCGGTCCCAAACAAAGGAATACAAAGTGAGTGGTAATCCTATCGCGTATCTGTTTCCCATAAGAAATACAATTATTCAATTTTTCTGACATCCGAAATAACTGAGGCAGAAAAACAAAAATATTCCCCAACGGGTACTTAGCCCAACTTGGTATCGGTCTGAAACTCCGGTCGAAAAATTTCAGAACGCGAAACGGCACCTAACGCTGCTTCTGCATCGGACCATGCGGCAAAAAAGACTGAGGATATGACGTCGGTCATGCGCCTTTATACCCTGACGCTCTGATGTCAGATCTGGGCGCCCATGACCGACGTCAGCCTAATACTTTGGTATTCGGGCCGACCGAGGACAGCGGACTACCCCCATAAGTAAGGACTGCAGCAATGTGAGATGAAGAACATCTGGGAGAAGTCACTGAATCCCCAAATGATGTGAACATTCTGCAAGAAAGACTTACACAACCCATTCACTGGTGCCAAAGTCATGGTCTTAAACTCAATGCAAAAAAATGCATTATTGTCCCCTTTGGCAAAGATGATGTCCCTACAGATTACCATATTAATAACACCACCCTGAGCTCTAAATCAGTGGTGACAGATTTCTGCACACAGGTTGACACCAACCTTACTTTTGATCACCTTGTCTCCATGGTGGTAAAGAAGGCCTTCTACATTGCCCACTTCATAAGCAAGGGCATAGTCTCCAGATCAAAAGAGGTTATAACCCCCCCCCCCTGCAATCTTCCCTCATCAGGCCAATAAATAGAGCACAATGTTCCCTTTGGTATGCATCTAAACAGACAACCTCAAAGGCTCATCACAAAGAAAATTCAGGGTCTTCAGCAAGTCTTATGTGTACAGACTGAAATCACTGTCACTATACTCTGTACTGTATAAATTACCGAAGTGACCTGTGCATTGCATACAGAGCAACCTCTGATCCTGCCTTAATGGAAATGCTACACATTCATAAGCCAAACAGTACATGATTCACTTGCTCTGGGGACCTTAACCTAGCATGTGACATCAACATGACTTACTGGAGAGACAGATATGTCTCCACAGGTTGTCTCTCCTCTTGAATAAACTTCTAATACAGGTTAAACAGAGCCCTCGTTAACCCTTTTAAAGCATAATGGCGACTGGATGGCAAACCAAAGAATTCACCCCAGGGTTTCACCTGTGTCCCTCTTGGATAGGGTCAATCGATACTGATTTAGATCTGCTTATAAGATAGACCATATCTCTTGACCCTTAAGGAACAAGGCTAGGCTTGTAAGGGTCCTAGGGCCATTTGACTAGTAACCTCCTATGAACCTATAATAGCAGATGCCTGGTTGGGGTGGTAATGAGCCAGCTGTCTAGATATGGAAACACACACAATCCCTGCAGTATGAAGTGAACTGCTACCACTGCCATACATTTGGTGAACACCCTGGGTCCTCTGGTGGCAGTGCTTTGAACTGATAATGACTGGCACGAACCTAGCGTAAACACCTTCTGGACTGACTGTTCAACTTTATGTGACAGTACGCATCCTGAAGGTCTGTCGAGCACATCCAGTCATCCTTGCCCAGAAAGGGTAGAATAGACTGAACCAATGCCATCCAAAACTTTGTAAGTCAAACTAACTTGCTCAATTCGCTCAGATCTAAAATTGGTCTCCAGTTCCCTATTTTCTTTGGCACTAAAAGAATCTTAAGTAAGTTCGGATTCTATCTGGTCTGTTGGGACCTCTTGGAAGACTTTTTCTAGCAACCGGCATTTCTAGTGCTGCTTCTTTCCTCTGACTGGGTGGAACATGGAAATTTTGCATACAGTTGGAGGTGGAAGGGAAAAGGGAATTATATAGCCTCTGAAAATAATCCTTACATTCAAGTATCTCTTGTTAAATGTAGCCAGGCTCTCTTGTGCAGGGATAGTCAGCACCGATTGCCTCCAGAGGGGACAATCAGCCTCCTTTCAGGAGTCACGGATAAGGTCTGTCAGAAAAAGAAACTCTGGACCCTTGGTTTTGTGGGACTCCTGCCAGTTGGGCATAATCATCCATTTGAGTTCCCCGTCCCCTGGGGAACTATCTCCACGTGTATCCTGGAAAAGACCTTGGGACTTCCAGAACCTCATTCCGACCACCCTATTAATTCCTAGAAAATAATCTTTGAGGGGTCGGAAAAACATATGTCCACTGGGAGAGGATCTTTCCTTTCTTTTTCTAAGGTCACATATGAGTGTCGAGGCATGCCTCCTGATGGATATGCCTAAACCTGCTGGCCTTGAGGCACCTTCAGCTGCTTGCAACATAAACCTCATGGAAATGGATTGGAGGTAGTTAACTGAGACCACAGAAGATTGGCCTAATCAGTAATGGTCCGTGAAAGGGATTTTGAAAGTTCTTGATCAAATCCCTTTTAGCCTAGTAAAATGTGATCAAATCCTTTGTAGCCTAGTAAAATGTGCCAAATAGTTCAGTAACCTAACAGCAAAGGTTGCTGATGCATAAACACAATTCTCAATATGTCCATCAACCTAGACTCCCTGTTAGGAGGATGAACAGAAGAATTATGCCCAGCAAGTTCCGACTTGGTGGTCACCACCACAACCATGGACTCACAGACTTGCCTCCAGAATCCTTCCCGACAGGTGGGCGAGAATCTGATCTGGCCTCTTAGGGACTGGCTCAACTGAGTCAGGTTCCTTCCACACCTGCCTAGAGACCAAATCAATAAGCTTGTTGGCAGCAGAGTAACCCAGGTAATAGACGGACCAGCTTCAAAAGCTTCCAGAAATACTGATTCCTCTGGTGAAGGGTTGCTGAAAGACCAACCACCTCTCTGTTTAAAGATCATGAGAATATCTCCAGATGAGATGTCTTGATGTCTTCTGGAGGTGATCGTGAAAACCCTTTTCCTTCATCAATCAGTATCCTCCATTTTCTTTAATACAGACTCCACAGGAGGACCAAACAAAACTTCAGACTGTAAAGGGGCATCCAGAATTCTAGTCTGAACATGCTCAGACAAATTCTGATCCTTAAGCCAGGCGTGCCTTCGAATAACTGAACCAGTGGCAGCCACCCTAGAAGAAGCCTGTAAAGCATCAAAGCCACACTGTAAAGAATGCTTGCCCACCTGTTCAGAGACATGTACCAAATCCTGCAGTTCTTTACACTCAATACCCTCTGCTAAAGCATCCACTTTAGATTTTAGCTGAGAAAGGAGGAAATTCTGATATTTCAACATATGAAACTGGCAATTTAAAGCCCTCATCGCTAACGTAGAAGAGGTATACACCTTCTTACCCCATCTATCCAAAGCTCTAGCTTCCTTATCTAGAGGAACCGGATTTTTTTACAACAGAAGCTCTAACACCCTTAGGCCCCTGACTAATAGTTTCTGGGTCGGCCCTAGGACTTTTATACAGATATTTATGAGCCTCAGGCACCCTGTAATACCTGTCTGGTTTGACTGGCGCAGGAGGCACAGAATCTGGATTAAGGGAAGCCTCCGAGAAAACATCTTGAACAACATCCAAAACTGGAGGTATAGCTAAGGGTCTATGCAGTGGTAAAAACAAAAATTCCCTAAGCCTTTTCCGAGAATCAGAGAAATCCTGTCCTTCCCACTTAAAATGCTCCCTCATGGAATGTAAAGTTTCTGAAAAAGAAAAATCCTCAGGAGGAGAAGTAGAAGGAGTGGAATCCTCTGCATCAGAATCCGAATAAGGAGGAAAATCTTGAATGTCTTCCACAGAAGACTCTGAAACATCTGAGGCCTGCTCCAAACTTTCCAACTCTAGCTCTACCCTGGGCCTCTTATCAGGAGGGGGCATAGAACCTCTAATTAAAGTAATCAAATCTTCTGCCATTTTAAGCATGTGCTTTTTAGGCACTGACCCTGAGGAACCAGGACTGACACCAGAGGAAGGCAAAACAGACCTGCCCTTAGAAGGAGCCTTAGAAATAGTAGCAGAAGGCCTAACCACCCTAGGCACAGTAGGGAGAATAGTAACCTGTGAGGCCCCTTCAGCCTGACCTGAGTCCTGTGAAGCCACCTCTTGCAAAATCAAAGTTTCCCCCTGAGTCTCATCAGAAACTTCACCCGGATCCACCTGTTCCCCTGTAGCTTCTAATGGACCGGCGTCCGAAACGGACGGATCATCCTGCCTAGGCTTCACAGATTTGTCTTTGCGCTTCTTCGTGGAAGCGGGCGTCGGAAGATCCGACGGCATATTATAATTACACCGCTTGCCAAAGACTAACCTAGCGCAATCTAACCTTCGTTTTATAGTGCGCTTATTGAACCTAGCACAAAACCGACACCCGACTACGTCGTGCTCCGGTCCCAAACAAGGAATACAAAGTGAGTGGTAATCCCTATGCGGTATCTGTTTCCCATAAGAAATACAATTATTCACTTTTTCTGACATCCGGTAAATAACTGAGGCAAGAAAAAACAAAAATATTCTAGCGGGTACTTAGCCCAACTTGGTATCGGTCTGAAACTCCGAATTCGAAAAATTTCAGAACGCCGAACGGCACTTACAACGCTGCTTCTGCATCGGACCATGCGGCAAAAAAGACTGAGGATATGACGTCGGTCATGCGCCTTTATACCCTGATGCTCTGATGTCAGATCTGGGCGCCCATGACCGACGTCAGCCTAATACTTTGGTATTCGGGCCGACCGAGGACAGCGGACTACCCCCATAAGTAAGGACTGCAGCAATGTGAGATGAAGAACATCTGGGAGAAGTCACTGAATCCCCAAATGATGTGAACATTCTGCAAGAAAGACTTACACAACCCATTCACTGGTGCCAAAGTCATGGTCTTAAACTCAATGCAAAAAAATGCATTATTGTCCCCTTTGGCAAAGATGATGTCCCTACAGATTACCATATTAATAACACCACCCTGAGCTCTAAATCAGTGGTGACAGATTTCTGCACACAGGTTGACACCAACCTTACTTTTGATCACCTTGTCTCCATGGTGGTAAAGAAGGCCTTCTACATTGCCCACTTCATAAGCAAGGGCATAGTCTCCAGATCAAAAGAGGTTATAACCCCCCCCCTGCAATCTTCCCTCATCAGGCCAATAAATAGAGCACAATGTTCCCTTTGGTATGCATCTAAACAGACAACCTCAAAGGCTCATCACAAAGAAAATTCAGGGTCTTCAGCAAGTCTTATGTGTACAGACTGAAATCACTGTCACTATACTCTGTACTGTATAAATTACCGAGAAGTGACCTGTGCATTGCATACAGAGCAACCTCTGATCCTGCCTTAATGGAAATGCTACACATTCATAAGCCAAACAGTACATGATTCACTTGCTCTAGGGACCTTAACCTAGCATGTGACATCAACATGACTTACTGGAGAGACAGATATGTCTCCCACAGGTTGTCTCTCCTCTTGAATAAACTTCTAATACAGGTTAAACAGAGCCCCTCGTTAACCCTTTTAAAGCATAATGACGACTGGATGGCAAACCAAAAATTCACCCCAGGGGTTTCACCTGTGTCCCTCTTGGATAGGGTCAATCGATACTGATTTAGATCTGCTTATAAGATAGACCATATCTCTTGACCCTTAAGGGAACAAGGCTAGGCTTGTAAGGGTCCTAGGGCCATTTGACTAGTAACCTCCTATGAACCTATAATAGCAGATGCCTGGTTGGGGTGGTAATGAGCCAGCTGTCTAGATATGGAAACACACACAATCCCTGCAGTATGAAGTGAACTGCTACCACTGCCATACATTTGGTGAACACCCTGGGTCCTCTGGTGGCAGTGCTTTGAACTGATAATGACTGGCACCGAACCACAAGCGTAAACACCTTCTGGACTGACTGTTCAACTTTATGTGACAGTACGCATCCTGAAGGTCTGTCGAGCACATCCAGTCATCCTTGCCCAGAAAGGGTAGAATAGACTGAACCAATGCCATCCAAAACTTTGTAAGTCAAACTAACTTGCTCAATTCGCTCAGATCTAAAATTGGTCTCCAGTTCCCTATTTTCTTTGGCACTAAAAAGAATCTTAAGTAAGTTCCGGATTCTATCTGGTCTGTTGGGACCTCTTGGAAGACTTTTTCTAGCAGCTTCGGCATTTCTAGTGCTGCTTCTTTCCTCTGACTGGGTGGAACATCGGAAATTTTGCATACAGTTGGAGGTGGAAGGGAAAAGGGAATTATATAGCCTCTGAAAATAATCCCTTACATTCAAGTATCTCTTGTTAAATGTAGCCAGGCTCTCTTGTGCAGGGATAGTCAACGCCCGATTGCCTCCAGAGGGGGACAATCAGGCCTCCTTTCAGGAGTGCGGATAAGGTCTGTCAGAAAAAGAAACTCTGGACCCTTGGTTTTGTGGGACTCCCCTGCCAGTTGGGCATAATCATCCATTTGAGTTCCCCCCGTCCCCCTGGGGGAACTATCTCCACGTGTATCCTGGAAAAGACCTTGGGACTTCCAGAACCTCATTTTCCGACCACCCTATTAATTCCTAGAAAATAATCTTTGAGGGGTCGAAAAACATATGTCCACTGGGGAGAGGATCTTTCCTTTCTTTTCACAAGGTCACATATGAGTATCGAGGCATGCCTCCTGATGGATATGCCTAAACCTGCTGGCCTTGAGGCACCTTCGGCTGCTTGCAACATAAACCTCATGGAAATGGATTGGAGGGTAGTTAACTGAGAGACCACAGAAGATTGGCCTAATCAGTAATGGTCCGTGAAAGGGATTTTGAAAGTTCCTTGATCAAATCCCTTTTTAGCCTAGTAAAATGTGATCAAATCCCTTTGTAGCCTAGTAAAATGTGCCAAATAGTTCAGTAACCTAACAGCAAAGGTCGCTGATGCATAAACACAATTCTCAATATGTCCATCAACCTAGACTCCCTGTTAGGAGGATGAACAGAAGAATTATGCCCAGCAAGTTCCGACTTGGTGGTCACCACCACAACCATGGACTCCACGGGCACCCCCTTACTCCAGAATCCTTCCCGACAGGTGGAGCGAGAATCTGATCTGGCCTCTTAGGGACTGGCTCAACTGAGTCAGGTTCCTTCCACACCTGCCTAGAGACCAAATCAATAAGCTTGTTGGCAGCAGAGTAACCCAGGTAATAGACGGGCCAGCTTCAAAAGCTTCCAGAAATACTGATTCCTCTGGTGAAGGGTTGCTGAAAGACCAACCACCTCTCTGTTTAAAGATCATGAGAATATCTCCAGATGAGATGTCTTGATGTCTTCTGGAGGTGATCGTGAAAACCCTTTTCCTTCATCGAAATCAGTATCCTCACTGACTGACTCTTGTGGATAGTCCAAGTGCCTCCTCCTGTACTTCCTCTTCCAAAGGACTTCCTTGGTGGGATGTTCTGGTGAAGTGTCAGAAGAGATTGTAAGACCCTGCTGGGTGGTCTGGAAGCCTCAAGCTGGTTCTCCCTGTGGCATACAATGATGTAGCTCAAACCGCAGATACATCTGGGAACTAGATGGGAGATCCAAAAGGCTGGATCCGTCCACCCTGTCTCAACATAAAACATCCTCTTCACTACCTCAAAGGCAGATCGCCTCAGAGAGAGGGAAGATAGCGCCTAGAAGGCAGGCTTCTGGAGCACTGGCTCCAAGAGCAACCTCCCCGAGGCGGATGTCAGAGCTAAGCTATCCAATGCTGAAGCTCTGAGGGGTAGAGATGGCTCCGAAAACCTCAGAGTTGACTCCAACTCCTCAAACCCGACAAGGCAGCTTTGGCTCTGAGAGTCATCTGGATCCATAGAAGTAGGAGCCGCTGTACTCATAGTAGTCTTCAGATCCGAAGATAAAAGTATTTTTGTATCCGAGCCAGGGGGACCAGGAAGGTTCGGTTCCAGGGACTCTGAAACAATCAGAATCAAAGGAGGAGTAGATACTGATGGTGTAACAGATGGACGGACTCCCTAACCAAAAGGGGTAGGAGTCAGAAGAACACCCATCTGTATCTGCGCTGAGTGGAATTTCCTCATCATTCTGTCCACATCTTCCTCAGTTAGACTTCTGGAAGAACGAACTGAGGCAAGGGATGGTGACCTGGAATGACATCTCTATAGAAAGGGAGAGGGAACTCTAGAAGGCACAGGATCCAAGGTTGGAGAATATCTTGTCCTCGGTAGATTCTTCGGATCAGAAGAACTTGGACCTGAAGATTTTCTCGTCGGATCTGAGGGGGAGTGGATCTGAGAGGATTTTGGATCCTTTTTAGATTTTTTTCTCGGTGCCTCCAAGGAAGGAGTCGAAGAAGTGAAAGGTCTTAGTTAAGGTCTCTTTAGTATTAGTCTTGGGGGATTGAGCTCTAGCAATAGCCTCTCCAAATGAAGATGGGAGCAATCCTTTTAATATCAGTTTATTTCTTCTATCTACTATGGCCGTAGGATTCAAAATTTTTACAGACAGAACAATCCTCTTGCAAGTGTTGAGGGCCAAAACAATAAACACATAAAATGTGGGCATCAAAAAGTAACAATTTATGCCCAAACTTCTGACACTTTTTGAAGCCAGCAGGTCCTTTTATCAGACATGAATGATCGGATCCGTACCCAACAGATCTGGATAGAATGAAAATTAACATAAGATGCTTTAGATTTAGTCATGCATGAATTACAATTTGGAAAAAAGGCTTAGAAAATGAAAGCTGCGAATTCTTGCAAAAGCAATATGACACCATCTAGTTCTTTTAAAAGAAGAACTCTGATATATGGGGAAAACAGTTAAGATTTATGGACAGAGAGTTTACACTGAGCAACAAATCGTTTCTCCAGGGTGTAAAATGGAGGGTGAGAATAGCTCAGACTGGTGTTTGTAAAAATAAAACTTGCTTGTTGGACTGGGTTTTGTTAGAACCCCTTGGGAACTGAAAAAAAGTATCTGAAACAGACTGCTGCTAAGTGAACTATCAGGAAGCCAAGAGTGATGTTGGTACCACTTTAGCAGTACAAAAAAATAAGTGTTACGACACTTTTGTCAACCGGAATGTCTTCCAGTACATGTGAATCATAATTTCTTGGAGACTGCCTTATTGCAGAGATCTCAGCTTGCTCATGTATTTTTTTTTTCATTTGTTAGGAATCTAGCTAAAGAAACCTTGTTAGAGATTGGTAATTATGCTCATATATTTAAAGATGGGAAAATTAAAAAAAGATGATGATGTGCCACTACTTAAAATTACCTTAGGAAGGGCATAGTGTGAGGTACCAGAATTTTGTAGTAAAGATCTTACCTTTAAGTATTACTGTTTTAGAGAAGAATCTATTTTACTGTACTGCACATATCAGCTGTGCCCTCTTCTATAGGTTACAGTGGTACTTATGAGCACTCTGTTGACATTGTCATGGTTAACAGACAGGATAGTATTCTATGCAAGAGAGAAACCTGTACAATTAAGGCTCTACATGTACATCAGGATATAATCAGATGAATTTGAATATAAATGCTACAGCCCTGGTCAACACTGTTATAATTTCAGGTACTAATTATATGCAAGTTTTAACATTGTTTTAACGTTGTTTGTTAAGAGTCATATAATCTGAGTGTATTCTCAGATAGGGATTTAAAATGAATTTTTACTCCCCCTTAGTATGAGAGGTTTTTGAAGTAGATTTTCCATAGTTAATCTCAGCATTTTTTATTATCTAAACACAAGTGGTGGGTACAGTTTGACAGAGTTGCTTATTGGGCTGGGTTTAGTTAATTTATGACCACATTAGAAATGTAATATCCAAGTACACTTTGCGTGCTTTAAACCCTTTGGCCTTCTTATTTACTGCCATATTTTATATGCCTACTGATTATCCTTTTTTTTAACAGCTGCTTCCGTTCTATATTCAACTGAAAACTCTACCAGAGCAGATCTTTCACTTAAAATTCCCCTGTTCCTTTCTGTTTGTGTAGGCCCCCACCTAGTCTGGTTTTATATGGTCCAGTTTACAATTTAGTATGTTGAAATTTAATCTTATGGGTTTCAGTCACATGCATTTCAGTCAAATGAGGTTTCCATCATATGATAGGGACCCATATATATATATATATATATATATATATATATATATATATATATATATATATATATATATATATATATATACACACACACACACACACACACACACACACACACACACACACACACATACTTTTTTTTATTTTTTTTGGCATGTATATTTCTGAAAAGTCTCTTTATAATGTTAACTGCATTCTGGTGAGATTATTTTAAACAATGCTTTTATTTGTTTATTTTGAGTTGTACTTTATAAGGGATGATGGTTAAAAAACATGTTTCCTAGAGATCTGTCATAGCTGAAATGCAAATTTATTCCACACTTTACCTTTATAAACAGTACAGATGGCACCGTCAAAGAGATTTTGAATTTCAGAATTAACATACGGCTACAAAGACAAAATCTAAGATTATGTTGTGAACTGCACCAAATATGGATACCTGTGAACAAGTGGCACTTTCTGGAATACAGGAATCTGTACGTCAGTTTTAGACAGATAAAGAAGAGCTGCAAGCTAAGCTCCAGACAATTTAGACAGCAAAGCGGGGAGCAATGATAAATTCTGAAATAGTGACAAGCAGCAAATCCATCATTTTGACTGCATCCCTGATAGGGTCTGATGTAAACTGCAAGCTGTACATTAGTGATGACGTACACAGCATTAATACAGAGAGAAGAATGAGGTACATGAAACGCTCCTGTATAGGATATACATTTCAGGCACACCACCAGCATGTTGATGAATCCTATCTGATGTTCTTCATACGGTTACAGTAAACATTACATATGGAACATATCCTGCCAAGGATACCTTATCCCTGGCCAGACAAAGCTTCATGCACATTCCTCATGCACTAAACATCTGCCCTTAGCATGCAAAGAAGTGCCAGTACAATAAGGATGGAAGGACATGGCAAAACTCAGAACTTTCTTGCCGTTAATCCTCAAATGCAGACTCTTGTCAGCGTCACTTCTAGTTTACCACAAGGTCTGCTTCAGCTACAAGGTTTTCAGTCAAATAAGTATCCCATTGGGGACCCTTCCAACTTCCATTCAACTTTTTATCATAAAGTTTCTTATGCCTATAAGAAAAGAAAATTGTGATTGTGGGTGTCAAATTCCTTACAAGGACTCTCACACAGTTTATTCTGCTTAGGAGCAGAAAATGATGTTAAGACATGTAGTGTTTGTCAGTTGTTTGCACAAAAACATTAGTAGCAAGTTAAACTCCCTGTGTATTTACTTAGAGAATAAACATTTTCAGGACTTGGAACATGTTGCTATGGCATTGTCTTTGTCTTTATTGGAGCTCCCTCATCAAGTAAAAGAGAAGAGACAATTCCTGACACTGCTGATTGACAGTAACTGTATGTCCTCCTCTTTCATTCTGAGTGTGACGGCTTTGCCAAGGTGTGTTCCCAGCCACTCAAGCCATCTTCCTTTTTCACTTGGGATGTCAAGGGTGTCTCCTTTAGAGGCCACTATGGCTCAGGATAGTTGAACACCTGACCAGACTGAATATTTGGCTGAGTCAGTACGGAAAGAAGAATCAAGAATCATATTATCTGAGGGGTGAGGGAGATATCCCCGAGATTGTAGTGGGGGAGGAGATCCAAGACTTGCTTCAGGAGATCAGGCCTATGGCTTCAACTCTGAAAGCCATACATCTTGGGTCTTTTAGGAAATATTCGCAGAAAAAAAAAACATATCCCCCACATGCCCACCCCACCTCTTCCACCCAGAAAGGCAACAAAAAAGATCGGTTCATCTTTCATCAGTGTCTGTTTAACGCTAATCAGATCTTTCAATCTTCTCTACCTGCAACTTTGATTTCCACTTTTGTTAAAAGGAAAACAGCTCCCCTGTTCTTCTGAAAAAGAGAAATTTTCAGATTCTCACAATGAGGAACTGACCTGATTATGTCTCAAATTCCCTCAACCACTGCATGTGAATCTGAGGCAAAGGGCACTTCATTATCAGACTCCTCTAATGAGGACATTTCCTTTAGGGGTATAATTGCCAAAATGAAAGATTTTCATATGGGAAAGTGAAGAGGTTGGTGACTCCCAGAAAAGGTATTAAGAGGCTGTTGAACATGGATAACTGTAAGCCTGTTGCCATACCACCATTATATGGAGATCTACAGGATACCTCATCTGCTCTTTCATAGTCTCCAGACTCTCGGCTTCTGGTACCCTCACAGATTTTACATGGTTCTTGATTCATAAATATGCCTTAATAAAAATCCTTCCACAAACCTTACTTTCATTTCCTTCGCTGCAGACAGAGGTACTTGAACCTTTCCCTCTTCTAATCCAATACCTAATGATAAAGAAAGCAGAGTCCTTGATATGTTTGGCAAAATGATATATACTTCTACCACCTCTACACTATTATTTTTAAAGTCATTAAGTTCAAAAGCCACATGTTCAAGTTCCTTTCATCTGCTTTGGCCAATATGAGGCAAATCGTGTCTAGTCCCACTAACTCTGAAATGAACGTTCATTTTATAAACATGCTTAACTCTAACTCATGCTTCATAAAAACCTAAACACACAAGCAAATGTGGCTACAATGCTGTGGATTCTGTGTCCAGAGCAGCTGCACATGGTACTGTTATGAGGTGGCATGCTTTTGTAAAATTACAGTCCTTCTCTGAGGAAGAACAGTTGTCAATTAGTCCCTGGGCATGGATTTCCCTTGTGGCAACATTTTTGCTGAAGATTTCAAACAGCTAGAAAAAAAAGAGGCACACTCATGCAGGGAGTTAAACAGCTTCCCAAAGGAAATATCCATTTAATCCACACCCATTGTTTCATAAACTTTTTAAACCTGGTCAGCAAAAATTTGGGAAAGAACAGTTTAAATGAAAGTGGCTAGAAGACTCCAAGAAAAGATCACTGGGCTCCAGGGATCCACATCTGAAAGAAATAACCATTGACTATCCTTACCACATGCTTTCTCCCGCGCCTCAATCACCTAGGCCTTACACAGAAGACTGCAGGAAATTAGTCTCTTTGTCTTCATGCATGGCAATCGATAACCACAAACATCTGGGTTCTAAATATTACAGAAAAGGGCTACAAATATAAATGGGCATCTATTACCATTCCACGAGGCATTCCCCATCCTCTAAATGACAAATTTTATCTGATGCCTTCAATCATTTCATACTTACTGCTTGAGGGGTTCATACAGCCAGTGTGATTATGTCAATGTGGATAACAGTTTTACTCAAGCCTTTTCCTGGTTTCCAGGAAAGAGGGAAACTGAAGGCCCACTCCAGATCTATCTAATCTAAACACAGAATGGTTACTCTTCAAAAATTCTTCCATCTGGACAACACTAACTCTCCCTTCTCATGCAGCTGGCAAAGGGCAATCACCAGAAACCTCCTCATAGACTGGACAATTCTGCATTATACAGATGTACACAGAGAGCTTGCCGCTAGAGATGACAATTAAGGTTGTAAGCTGTCATTCCTGTGTTACAGGGTTTGGTGGCCTCAGCACTCATTTGCCTACTGTGCAACCCTGAGCAAGCCACTTAGCCGGAAATCACTCCCAGGTCATCCATGAAAAAGGACTGTGTGAAACTGCTCCCAGGTCATCCGAGAAAATGGTCTGTGTGACCAGTTTCCTACGTGGTATACAACTGAGTATTACTATTTTATCTGAGCAAAAATAATGTATTCAGAAAAACTAGTCAACTCTTTTTACCTTATGATGGCAAAAAAAGAGAGAGAGTTTCTAGAAATATCTCTAGATGGCTTTCCCTTTCCACACATTTCTACTACTCTTGCCATGACAAAAATCCACCTAAGAATGTCAAGGCCCATTCTACTAAGGCAGTGGCCACATCTGGTGCTTTCTGGAAGGATATGGACTCTAGATCCACTTTGGAAGCAGCCACTTGATCCTCAGTTCACACATTCACCAAAATAAACAAAAACTGGATGTCATCTCCACAGGCAGAGATGGTTTCATTCAAGCTGCTCTTCAGAGCATCCTGGACTGTGGTTCAACTCCACCAACCCTCTCTTCTTGAGCTTTAGCAATTATTCCATATATAATGGGCAATGCAAAACCAATCTTATGGAGAAAGTACAGTTGTGTACACTTATCATAAATGTAGATGTTAGAGTGTATTCACTGTTGCAGTCATTACATTTGGGTTATCTGCCTGCGGGTAGCCCTCAGCCGGCCTGATTATCAAAGTCTTGGGAATTGCGCCAGATGTTGTCTCTTCTTCCATGAAGTCAGGAAGTCAGGGATATAAAGCATGCAGCAGACACCATTACATCAGTTTTTCTTGCCCAAGATGTCAGGTGCCTCCATAATGGGAAGCAATTATATACAAAGGTTACACCTCCAACAAAAAGCAAATACACCAGAAAGCTTAAATAGCCAATAGATGTCAGGGGGCTGGAGGGAGGGTAACCAGGACTGCAACAGTGAATACACTCGAACATCTACATTTATGGTAAGTGTACACAACTGTACTATGTTCTTCATGTTTCACTGTTGCAGTCATTACATTAGGGTAGATGCCCAAAGCTAAGGAAGGGAGGAGGCAGTTAGAGAGCATTAGGACCAGCTAATAAGCCCTGCAAGACTGCAGTGGCAAAACCAGCTCTGGATTTAGAAAAAATAGGCAAGTGGTAATGCTTCGTGAAGGTATGTACAGAGCTCCAGGTAGCAGCTTCTAGGATGTCCCTGGTAGGAAAACCTCTGAGAAAGGCTGTTGAAGTAGATGCAGCCCTGAAGGAATGTGATCTTATCCCCTGTATGGTAGGTTTTCCATGGTGCTTACAGCAGAAATGAATGCAATGGCCTATCCACTTACAAATGGTTTGCTTTGAAATGGCCTTCCCCTCTGCCCCTGTAGCAAAGGCAAGAAGCAGCTGTTCAGTTTTCCTGATAGGCTTAGTCCTGTCCAAATAAAATCTTAGTTGTCTGTGCACGTCCAAAGAGTGCATTATTCGTTCTCCTTTGTTCTGTGGATTAGAAAAGAAAGTTGGCAAATTAATGGACTGATTAAGGGCCACACTGGATACCACTTTGGGCATAAAGGGACACCCTGTCTGCATGGAAGATGATGAAGGGCTCCACTGCCATGAGGGCCTGTAATTCAGACACTCTTCTTGCTGAAGTGATGGCTAGAATGAAGGCTGTTTTCCAAGAAAGGAATTTCAACTCTGCAGTTGCTGCTGGCTCAAAAGGAGGTAGAGTGAGTTTTTCCAATACAAAGTTAAGGTCCCAGGCTGAAATAGTGGCTCTCCTGGGTGATCTTAAATTTTTGGCCCCTGTGAGGAATTGCTTCAGCAGGAGGTGAGAGAAGAGGGGTGGCTCAGTATTGTAATGTGCTGAAATGGCTGAGGCATGAATTTTAATAGATGAGAAGGAAAGGCCCTTGTGAAGCATCTCTGTTAAGTATTGAAGAATATGCGGTAAGCTGGGCACTGTTGTGCCCATCCCCTGAGTCTGGCTCCAGGAACAGTATCTTTTCCACTTTTCAGCATATGAGTTTCTAGTACTAGGTCTCCTTGCTTCCAGAATGACATCCAGCACTTGCTTACTGAGGGAGGGTATTGGAAAGCTCAGGTAATTAGCCAGGCTGCAAGGTTCAGGGTTTGAAGCTGAGGGTGCAGAATCTGGCCCTCCTGCTGAGACAGCAGGGAAGGGGTCTGAGGCAGGTGCCATGGTTTCAGCAGTGACATACTGCGCAAGAGGGGGTATCAGCATTGGCGTGGCCAGTCTGGTGCAATGAGAACTGTCCTTGGCTTGCCCTGTTTGATCTTTAGCAGAACTTTCAAGAAGAGAGGCAGAGGGGGAAAGGCATAAACTGAGAGGTTTTCCCAGGTAAAGGACAGGGCATCCACTTTCCAAGCTTGTCTGTGGGGAGTCCTTGTGCAGAATTTGTCCAACTGGTAGTTCTGAGGGGAGGCAAACAGGTCTATCTCTGGGCTCCCCCATTTGTTTCTCAACATGTTGAATATCTTTGGTTCCAGTTTCCACTCGTGTGGATCCATGAGATTTCTGTTTAGGTCGTCTGCCAGTGAATTTAGCTTGCCTGGCAGGTATTGAGCTTGTAGGTGTACTTGGTAGCTCAAGGCTGTGTTCCACAGAGCCATGGCTAGTCTGCAGAGAGGGTGCGAGTGGGTTCCCCCCTGCTTGTTTATGTACCACATAACAGTAGTGTTGTCTGTCTTTACCAATAATTGTCCTGGAAGAATATGGCCCTTGAAGGCTGTCAGAGAATTCTGTACAGCTAACATTTCTTTTTGATTGATATGCAGGTGCATTTGACTTGGGTTCCATTTGCCCTGAATGCACTGTCCTGCCAAGTGAGCCCCCCCCCCATGCATAGTCTGATGCGTCTGTTGTTAGGGTTTGGGCAGTAGGGGGTAGAGTGAATGGCAGTCCCTTGTTGTGGTAGCAGGCCTCTGCCCACCAAAGGAACTGTATCTGTAGCCAAAGTATGAAAGGAATCATTGATTCTAGATCCTGAGAATGTTGACACCATAGGCTTTTTAGATACCATTGTAGTTCCCTCATATGCAGCCTTGCATATGGAATCAGTAGGATGCAAGAGGCCATGAACCCCAAGGCTTGCAGTATTTTCCTTGCAGATAGCTGGGTCTTTGCGGCCAGTAGTTTGAACAAATAAACTTGTTTCTCTGGCGTGAGGTAAGCCATCTGGGAAGTTGTGTTCAAGCTTGCTCCCAGGAATACAATTTGTTGGCAGGGTACTAGATGAGATTTATTTTCGTTTATGATGTACCCCAGTGAGGTTAGCAGTTTCTTTACAAATGCCAGATGATTTAGTAGCAAGTCCTGGCTTTCTGCCTGAATTAGACAATCGTCCAGGTATGAGTATATCTGAATAATTCTTTGCCTGAAAAATGCAATGACTGGAGCTAGGCACTTTGTGAATACCCTGGGCGCAGTAGATAAACCAAAGGGAAGTGCAGAGAACTGACAGTGCCTGTAGCCTGCTCTGAAGCGTAGGTATTTCCTGCAAGATTCCCTTACTGAAATGTGCAGGTAAGCTTCCTTTAAGTCCAAGGTTGCCAACCAAGCATCTTTGCCTAGCATAGGCAGCGGCTGATGAAGAGTTAGCATTTTGAATTTTGAGATTACCAAAAAGGTGTTCAGAGTAGAGAGTTCTGGGATAGGACGCCAGGAACTGTCTTTTCTGGGTACCAGGAAAAGTCTTGAGTGAAAACATTGTCCTCTTTCTTCTGCTGGGACAGGCTGAATAGTCCTGATACTTAGAAGAGAGAGAACCTGCTGTTGAGCCTCTGCCCACTGATTTTGGGGTAGGTCTGGCCAACCGTTTGGGGTTGGTAAGGTGTGGAAGTGGAATCTGCATCCTTGGGAAACTATTTTTAAAATCCATTTGTCCTGGGTAATGAGTTCCCAGTTTTTTGCATGCAGGGCGATCTTTCCCCCTAAGGCAGCAGTCAGCTGAGCAGGGCTTGGAAGGTTTAAGGTAAAGTCATTGTGACCCACTGCTTAGGCCTGTGAGTACCTTGAGACTGTAGCCTAGGTGGTCTGCTGTTCCTGGGTTTGGACTGAGAAGGCCTGGAAGAGACAGAAAGGACCAATTCTTACAAGGCCAATGCCTACTAAATCTGGGAGGCTGCACTTGCAAGAAATATTTAACAGTTTGCATAGATTTAGCTTTTTCCTCCATCTTTTTAAGTACTTCTTCTGCTCTGTTACCAAACAGGCGGTCTTAGTTTAAGGGAACATCCAGTAATTTAGCTTTAACATGATCTGGCAAATTTTGCTCCTTAATTCAAGCATGCCTTCTAAGAAGAGACCCAGTGACAGTAGCCCTGCAAGATGCTTCCAAAGAGTCAAAAGCACATTGCAAAGTATGTTTACTAACTTGTTCAGCAGAATGCATTAAATCCTGTAATTCTTTATTTTCAGCACAGTCAGGAATCAACATCATTTTCTGTTTAATTAGTCCAATAATATGCTGCTGATACTTTTAACATATGAAAATGGCAGTTTAAGGCCCTAATGGCCAAAGTAGCAGAAGTGTATACCTTCTTACCCCATTTGTCCAAGGCCATGAAATCTCTATCAGAGGAGGTAGGGGTTTTGGCAGTAGTAGCCTTAATGCCTTTAGGTCCCTGTGAAATGGTCTCTGGGTCCGCAGAAGGATTCTTGAAAAGGAACTTGTGAGAGTCGGGTACTCTGTAATACCTGTCAGGTTTCCTGGGAGCAGGAGGTAAAGTATCTGGGGCCAGGCTAGATTCCAGGAAGGCATCATCTACAATGTCCAGGACAGGAGGGATAGCTAAAGGCCTGTGTTGAGGTAGGAATAAGAATTCCCTAAGCCTCTTTTTGGAGTCAGAGTAATCCTGGCTTTCCCAGTGGAAATGGTCCCTAAGAGTGTGCAAGGTTTCACCAAAAGAAAAATCTTCTGGAGGGAAAGCGAATCCTCATAGGTAGATAAGGACAAATCCTGGTAATCAGAAGAAACAGAAATTTCAGAATCCTGATCAGAAGACTCAGAAGGAAAATCAGTTCTAGGTCTCTTAGAGGGTGAAGGCTGGCTTCCTCTAATTAAAGTAATAAGGTCTTCAGCCATTCTTACTTGTTTTTTAAGCATATGGGCCTAACCATGCGGTTTGGACGTCAGTTTTCTAGGCGTGGGTCGAGTTTTAGGCCTTGAAGAAGAAGATGGCATCGGTTTGAAATGCAAGTCAGTAGGCCTGAATGCACCCTCAGAAGCCGGTGCCTGCACAGTGGCTGCGGACCCATCCAAGGTAGAGACATCTGCAGGTTCCACAGTCGAAGAAGCATCTCGCAGCATACCGCACTCCGAATGGGTCTCAGTAGAGGCCTGCGAATCTGAAGTAGCAGGTATCAGGGGCTGCAAAAGCACCTCACTGAGTACCAGCGAACTGGCGACTAGCTTATCGGAAGCGTCGTTGGCAGCTTTGGACCTATGCAGTCTGTCTCTGTCTTTATCTTTACATTTTTTCGAAATGTCAGTAGTCGGATGGCTTACCGAAGCCATTTCTGGATAATTAAACTGCATACCAAAATAGTTTGATGCAAAAAAAAGAACCAACGATGAATAGTTTGAGGCTGAATAAGGCACAAAACCATCAGCGAGGGACGTCGTGGTCTGGTCCTAGGCAAGGAATGCAGTACGAATGAAAATCTTTATGAGGTATTTGCTTTCCACAGGTAATACAATTGTTAACTTTTACTGACATTTGTTTATAGTAAGAAAAAGGATCCCCAACGGGGTACTTAGCTTTTTTGAAGACTTTGGTTCTGAAACTTGAAAACGAAAATTTCAGGAGTCGGCCGACCAGCACTTGCGAACTGCTTCTGCTTTGGGCACCGCACGGCAAGAAAGACTGATGTAATGGTGTCGGCTGCATGCTTTATACCTTTGACATCATGAAAGAAGAGACAGCATCTGACGCAGGGCACAAGACTTTGATAATCAGGCCGGCTGAGGGCTACCTGCAGACACATAACCCAAATGTAATGACTGCAACAGTGAAACACGAAGAACATCATGGTACAGCTGTACAGAAAACCATAACTACATCTGTTCAAACTGCAGTAAAATGTCCTTCCTCTACCCCCTGAATAATCTTGTACCTGGCCAGGGTGCCTTATCTAGTCTCCTTTCTTTCTGGCAAGACTAGACTTAGAAGCAGTAGCTTTGGCCACTCTCTCATGTGGCATGTAAGCTATGAATTTGCACATTTGTATATCCCTCTTATACTAACAAATTCTCTTGTGTTAAGGGAATATATGGTATGGGAGGAAAATACCTGAAGCTTTGTAGACTGGATGGATGCAAGGTATCTGGTAGGATACATCCCACATGTAATGTATACTGTAATATGACCTGCATGAACATTTACCATTACACTAAGTTACCTACACAACTATACTTTATTGTGCTGTTTCAGTGTCAACAGTGTTGTGTGCAAGCCAAGATTCAGAAAAGCAAGGATTGGAGGTTAACAAGGAGTAATCCAGCTTTCAAGTAAGTGAACTTTCCTCATAATACTCCTAATATTGATATATGCCGATTTCAGACCTTTGTAGTTCACAGTTAAAAACAGTACTCTTCTGACGAGGACCTGAATTTGGATGTGTATCATCAAAGAGGAAAATGCAGTCAGGAATGATTGCATGCTTACCTAGACAGTAGATTTAAATGGCTTTGTGCAAAGTTGCTTTATATGACAGAAAAATAAAAACATTTATGTTCATCTGAATGAGAGAAATAATATTATGAAAAACCTTATTTAAGCATAGTGTGTTAAACAAAAAATCTGAATAGTAGTTTTCCTTTAAGATAAAGCAGACATTACATATGTATGCATAAACACAGTAAAGGATCCACACCAGGAGACAAAGAGTTAATTTTAAGCATAGAGGTATTCAATGATATTATATTGCCATTACTTTAAAAGTAGCTCAATGACTGCATGGTTTAGAAGAGGGAATGTCCTAATGCTGAATACTAGGCATATTAGTTTTGAGAGGGTGGGTAACTGCAGCAGGACGGGGGTGGAAGGGGGGGTAGTAGTGTGTGTCCACACTGCAACTTGGTTCAGAGATCCCCATTTTTTAAGCTTTTGACACTCAGCATACATACATACATATATATTTTTTTAGAAACCTTCTTTATTGGTCCTGAATCAACATATAACACATATAGGTTCATAGGTCTTTACTAGACTAACAACCACAAGGGCCTTTTTAAGTCTAGCCGTGCATCCCAAATCTCTGACATGTTCTGACACACTTGATAAGTGTAAGCAGAGGCCGGGGAGATGAACCATTTACAGGTTGCCTGTTTCCATTAGAGACATAGGTGCCAAACTAGGGATACATTTCCTGTTCCCCATCCAATTGTCCAGGTTGCACTTAAATTGGGTTATGGAGGAACTCTGGTTCACATGGATGGGGAGCCCGTTCCAGAGATGGGGTAATCTCTGGGATACATACCTGTCTCTCCAGCATGTCCTATTTGTATCACAGGCAAGGTTTAAGTCTTTAGAATGGGTAATTCTGATGCTGTTTGTTTTGTGAATATGCAGGAGGTCCAGAGTGGGATCTGACAATGCCCTGTATATCAGGCACAGATCTCTTCTCAAAAGTCTGTAGGTGACAAAATGCAGGGATAAAGCCTTGAGGTGGTCGGCATAGGACATTTTACTTAAGCCATGTATTCATTTAGTGAGGAACCTCTGTGGACGTTCCAGTTGTTGGATATGCCTCATTAGGTACATATAAAATGGGGCATTTTACACTAGGTCTGATGAATGCCAAATACAGTGGAAAAATGACTTCCTTGGACTTAGATGCCATACCTTTGTTTAGAAGTTGCACAACATAGAAGGATTACCTTACTACTGTAGCATGTAGTGATCAAGGGCTAGACTACTATCTATGTTTGCCCCTAAGTCCCTAACTACTGGGTCAACTCTAAGGGGTGTGTTGTCAGTATAATAGTTACCAGGGATGGATGACTTCCCAAAGGATACTATTATGTATTTTTTGGCATTTAGTTTTAGTCCATGGCTCTGACACCAGTTGTTTGTGTCAGCCCCTCCTGGAGAAAATTTGTGTCAGTATGGGATTCAATTAAGGCTCTTAATTTGCAATCATCTGCAAATTTAGTCAGCAAGAGACCACTGACATTGGTCTTTACATCAGAGAAGTAAATGGAAAAAAGGAGCAGTCCAAGGAATGATCCCTGAGGGACTCCACTTGCGACTGTCCTCCTTGTAGAGGTGGACTCCCCAATTCTAACTTCCTGGATCCTGTCTGTGAGCCAGTTGGCTATCCACCGGGTGACATATAAATTTGTACCTAACCTCTTGAGTTTGTCAACAATGCCAGAGTGGGGTATTGTGTCAAATGCCTTGGCCAGGTTAAGGTAGCCAGTGTGAACCATTTTGCCCTCATCCATTGCTTTGGTGACCTTCTCAAAGAAGTCCACCAGGCTGAGTAGGCATGATCTGCCCTTGACGAAACCAAACTGGGCTGGGTCCAGTGTCTGGAGGTTTACTATATCACTATTGATCATTTCCATGGCTTTACATACAAGACTAGTGAGACTTATAGACCTGTATTTTCCCAGGGTCTGTAGATGGCCACCTTTGTGCAGAGGGATGACTGTTGCTGTTCTCCATTCATGCGGCACTAAGCCTGTTTGGGGGCTACATTTAAATAGCAATTTCAGAGGCCCTGATAGGTCATGTTCCATGCTATTTAGAACACATTCTGGGATACTATCTGGGCCCAGTGACGCAGTGTTCTTGGCCTTAGAGAGCATAAAGGACCTGTTCCCTAGTGATAGCAGGGGGAGTTACATTAGATGGTATTTCTTGAGGGAAAGTTGAGGGGGAGAGAGGCGTAAAGTTGGAGCTGAATTTATCGGCCAGCAGGTTTGCTATCTCTTCTGGCTCAGTATAGATGGTTCCATTTACAATGACCTCTGCACACAACTGTGCAGTGCCTTTGAGGTTGCGGACATAGCTAAAGAATGCCATGTGGTTGCCCCTGGCCTGGGAGGCCAGATTCACCTGAGATTTGGCTTTGGTAGACTTTATTTGTCCTTTGAGATGTTTGTTTAGTTTGATAAGAGTGCTTTTATCCTGCTGGGTGCTGCACCTACTACTTTTTGCCATGATTTTCTTCCTTTTGTTATACAGCCTATTGAATTTGTGATTCCACCAGAGTGGCTTGTTTTTTGAGTTAGTTCTGTACTTCTTCCTGGTGGGTACACAGCTGCCTCTATGCAGTTATTAATGTGTTTGTACAGGGTTTCTGTGAAAAGTTCTGCATAGGCAGCAGTGTTCTCAGGGTTTATGGGGGCTTGAAATTTTGCCAGGTTATTACTTAACCTGCCCCTGCCCCCAATTCCCACCAGTCCCCAGTACTCCTACCTTTATTGGAACCCAAAACCCCTCCCTCTCTCTATCAACCAATCACCTCCTCCACAGCCCCACCCCCATTTTCTCTCTATCAACCAATCACCTCCTCTACAGCTCCACCCCCCCCTTTTCCTCCACCTGCCTATCTCAGTCACTCCTCCTCTCCCACCTAACTCCCTAATTCATCTCCCACTACTATATCTTTACACTTATCCACCATGCCTGGACTCCTACCTCAAACCATTGTCACCCCAACTATGTGCATTTTAGTCTTACTCCCTTTATATCTCACTACCTCCTACTCCCACAACCTACTCCACCCACCCACCCTTCCTATCCTATCACCCCCACTCCCAACCTCCTTTCTTATCACTCAAAAACACACTTCCATAACATATCCGCTTCACTACTTCAACCCAACCCACTCCACTACTTCAAAATAAAATTATTTCCCCCCTCAACTAAGTACTATACTCCTAAACTAATACTTTACTTCCCACAACTACTAAACACCAAATCAAAAATACTACTACTCTTCCTCAACTACCTCTGCTTAGCTGGAGACATGCATCCAAATCCTGAACCAAACACTACCTGTACTGCTAATCTCCCCACCTCAAACTATAAAGCTAACCATAAGTACCTCAAAGTCTTTACCATTAATGCACAAAGTTTAAGAAATAAAGTAACCCAATTCCATGCCTGGTTGAACTACAACCAACTCAACATTGTAGCCATTTCAGAAATATGGCTAGAACCTCACATTAGTGACTCTGAAATCCTTCCTCCTGGATTCCAATCCCTCAGACACGAATGCCCAAACAGAAAAGGTGGTGGGGTAGCCTTAATCTACTCTAACCTACTATCCATCACTCCATACCCTACTCCTATCCCCACATTCAATAATGCAGAACTAGTAACATGCCTGCTAAAAGTAAATAACCACAAAAGCATTTGTATCATTGCTCTCTATATCCCCCTGGTAACAACACCACTACTCTGGAGGACATACTCCTCTGGACCTCGACCAATATTAAGCAAGAGACCTATATACTTGGAGAAGTAAACATCGATTGGAATAAAATCAATAACCCCATCCCACCACATCCATCAATCTATTTGACTATACACAAATTACTAACTCCATCACCAGGCCCAATAAAACTAACTCCCCAGGTACCACACTAGACTGGATCCTAGCTTCCCATCCCAATAAAATCTTAAACTCTGGCATCACACCCGACCCTATAGGAGACCACTTGCCAGCATTTATCTACCGAGCTACCCACTCCTCTCCTCATCTACACCACGTCATCCACACATGTAGCCTCACGAACTTTGACCCAACTACCTTCTCTAACTCCCTGAAACAAACAAACTGGAACCCACTAAAAACCCTTCCACTAGATAATGCCGTAGAATTTTTCAACTCCTCCTTCTTAAACATCCTCAACTCCCTAGCACCAAGAACAAAAAGAGTAAAAACCAAATCTGCCCCTTGGCTAACCAAAGTTACCAAAAAAACTTATGCTACAAAGAGACAATTCCTGGAAAACATACCATCAAAACAAGCAGCCTGAAACTTTTCTTAAATATAAACAACTCCGCAACCTTGCTAAAAAACAAATCATCAGAGACAAAAAGTCCTACTATATTAAACTCCAACCTAACCAATCTAAAAGCCCAAAACAGGTCTGGAACTCATTTAATTATCTTCTCAACCCAGGTACCAAAAGCAACCCCTGCCCTGACACCAGCACATCTGACCCTGAAATAGTCTTTCTATTCAACTCCTTGTTCACTAACTTCATAGTTGAACTGACCAAAACCTTCCCTAACAATAACCCCTCCCCTCAATCCACCCTTTCGTCACCACCACCTACAACACCCTCCGCCCCCAACCCTCTGCCTATATTCAACCTTAAACCCATCTCAACATCCTATATAAAAAAATGACTCTCCAAATTAAAACCTTGCTCCAATGCCCCTGACAATATCCCATCCTCCTTCCTAAAAATAGCCGCAGATGGTATCGCTCTTCCCATTAGCATCCTGATCAATAGATCCATGCTAGAATCTTATGTTCCCAAACTATGGTGCACTGCCTTCATTCTACCTCTCCATAAAGGAGGCAAAAACAATAACATCTACAATTTCTGCCCCATAGCCATCCTCTCCCCAATTTCAAACTACTAGAAAAATGCATTCACATTCAGCTCATGCTATTCTTAGCCAATAACCAACTAATTACTCCAACCCAACACGGCTTCCGCCCAGGCCATAGTACAACCACAGCACTTCCCTCCTTCCTAGAGACAATACATCTTGCCCGGGACTCTGGAAAAATCGTTTCTACTGTTCTTCGAGATCTGTCCAAGGCATTCGATACCATCTCCCACACCCATCTCCTAAACCATCTCTCCAACCTTAATCTCTCACAGAATACCTTATCCTGGTTCTCTACCTACCTGTCCAATAGATCTCAAGCTGTAAAATGGGGGACAGCCACCTCAACCTTCCTTCCCACCCACACTGGGGTTCCCCAGGGATCCATACTCAGTCCAATGCTGTTTAACATCTTTACTAACAATTTCCACAAAGCCATACCCAATACCAAAATTGTACAATATGCACACGATTCCACATTAATCTGCAGTGCCACCAACCTCCCAGAGCTTCAGACACTGACCCAAGCCGCCTTCTCCACCACTGAAAAGTGGATGCTTCAAAATCACCTTTCACCAAATGCCAGTAAATCCAAAATACTATTATTCTCTCTCTCAAAAGCTTCCCCTCTTGATAAAAAGTCATTACAAATCATTAGCCAAAATAACTCCACTATAGAGGTTGTTCCCTTTGCCAAACTACTTGGGGTCACTATTGATGAACACCTGTAATTCGACACTCACGTCCAGAAAAACATTAAGAAAACCCATATAAAACTTGGTATGCTACACAGGAACATCCAATTTCTCTCTCCTTCCACCAGACAAACACTTGCTACTACCTCTCTACTCTCCTCATTAATGTATGGCGCTCCTCTATTAACTAACTTATCTGCCACACTCACTTCAAAATTGGAAGTCTGTTATAATAAGATATCTAAATTTGTCACCAAAGCCAAATACTCCTCCCATCACTGTATTGCCCTTAATTTGTTACACTGGCTTGAACTCTCCAACCATTTAGACTATCTTCAGATTACCACAGCCCACAAACTAATCTTTCAGCCCTCTAAGTGCCCTGCTCTATGCAACATCCTTCTCCCCTACACCCCTCAGAGAACTCTCAGATCTACTCACCAAAATCGAATCTATGTCTGAAAACCCAATCGCCCTGCTGGTCAGCTCCTGCTATTCTTTTCCTTAGCAAAAAATGAAATTCTCTTCCTTCCTCTCTAAGGACCTGGGCATACTTTGAAAACTTTAATCTCAGTTATATTCCTACCTTTACTCTAACAGAAAATACCTAACATATTAATATGTCTAGCATCATCAGTAGTGGCTGAATGATTATTAAAGCAGGAGTTCTGTAACTGAAACTGCTATATCTGGTACAAACAGTATAAGAATATTAAACTGTTTATGTATATAAGTATGAATTAGTATGCACTAATTTATATAGTGCTAGTATGATGTATTCACAGCGTCTTTTGAACTGTAACATTATTATAATCTCCATATATAGCCAAGCTGGAGTTCTGCAACTGAAATTGCCATATAATACCTGGTACAAGCAGTATGAGAATAATAAATTGTTTATGTGTGCAAGTATGAACAAATATGCACTAATTATGTAGTACCAATATGATGCATTAACAGCGTTCTTTTGAAATGTAACATTATTATAAGTCTTTATATATAATGTTTAACATTAGGCGACTGATATCAGGTATATATGATTTGAAGTTTGTATTATCAGATTTTTGACTTTATTTTATATTATAGACAGATGTTTTAATGATTTGTTTTTATGAATCATGGTCTGTATATATTCTTTATATTCTTTGTTAACGCAATTTTGGTTAACTTTAATGTATGCTCTTTATAAATGGACAGATAGGATACTAACGCAGAATGTACTATCATAAAAGCTAGTGTCCGTACCAAGTGCCACAACTATGGTTGACTACTATAAGTCCTGGCTAAATATAAAAAGAGTAGAATGCATAAAGTCATAATTTGTAATGTCTTACATCTGTACTGTTATTAAATTGACTTCAATAGATGTAGCGTTAGATTCACTATGTGATATAGTATGAGGCATTTTAGTGTTCTGGATCTGTTAGTGATGAACAGAATGTTTTAATGGTTTTAAAAATGTATTGATTCATTGTTTATACGGTAGCCTCCAGATACATTTGATGGAAGCACCATTGATGTATTTTTGTGAAAATATTTTGATTGAACGTTTGTGTTTCAATATAGGTGCAAAAGCTATATATATTAAGGTCTATATAGACGGAATTTTGAACTTGCCCTTTAAATGTGGAATGACTATCGTTTTAACTAGGTGGTTAATTGCTCATTAAGCACTTAAGTATTGTGGTCTTTTGTATATGATCTGTATTTGGCTCATGTGATTTGTAACCTGATGAAGCGCACCTGTGTGTGCGTGAAAGCGCTCGTTCAATAAATCTGTTTTATACTTTTCATGGTGGTTCCTGGCAGTCTCTTCATCTTCAGAAAATGCAACTGCATTCTCCCCATCTAGTCCTATAAGTGTCGCTCCACCCCTAAACCCCTCTCCAGCTATGATTACTAGCCTCTCTAGCTATGATCTATAGGCTACCACACATATGTACATATTGTAAATATCAAATTTGTACCATGTACCTAAGAATTTACACCTGCTCTCTAACATGAAATTTAACTAAATTGTTCATTAATAATATTGTGTCTGTATCTAAAGGCAACATGTACCTAAGAAATTACACTTGCTCTCTAGCATGAAACTATTGTAAATTGTTCTTCTTTTCTATATTGCATCTGTATCTAAACTTTATAACATGGAGCTTTTCTCCCCAGGCCTCCACTGAAAACGGGCTCTCTAAATACTTAATAGCAGGAGGTTAGCCTTAGAATAGTTCCTGAATATTCCAGGTTTAGCTAGGGGTCCAGGTTTTATTTTTACTTCAAAGAAGACCATTTTGTGGTCTGACCTTACCAGGGAAGACTTTAAAGTTGGCGGTGTGCAGGCCTCTCCCATATTAGTGAGGACCTGATCCAGTATGGCTGCACCTCTGGTTGGTGTATTGACTATCTGGTTCTGGGAGTCTGTGTTTACAAAATTCAGGAATCTCTGTGCCTGTATGTTTGGTGTGGTATAGGATTCCCAATTAATAATGGCTTAATTAAAGTTGTCCATGAATATGGTAGTGGGTTGGATGGTTAGTGTTCCCAATAAGTTTAAATACATGGTATGGGTGTCTTGGGTCTTAGAGGGGGACTTATAGCTGGAAAGGAAGTGATATTGGATTTTGCCTATGGTGATTTGAACATGGATCAGCTCAAGTGCATTGTCCTGTTTGACCAGCCTTGAGGTATATTTATTTTTGATGCAAAAAGAGACAACTCCACCTTTAGTCCCTGTCTGTGTAGTAGCTGGTCTAAATGTGTGGAAGGCATTACAACCTTGCACTGTTGGTGTGCTCTCCACTGCTTTAAACCATGTATCAGTAACCACACCATCAGCATTATCTAGGGTGAAGAGAGCTTCTAAGGAGTGGAGTTTTTTGTTTAGACTCCTAGCTTTGAGCAGTAATACCTTTAGATTTTCTTGATTTTGATATGCTATGTCGGAAGTACTTTCAGTTTGGCATTGTCTAAAAAAAGACACTACGGGTGAAGACAATAATTTAGCTAATATTTGAAATCCTAGAGGGGAGAGATGCAGACCATCCTGGCAAAGCAGCATGGTCTGTTGACCATCTCCTTCCAAGCTGACAAATATTGCATTCCCTTAGAAGATATACAAACATGAGATAAATCCACATCATTTATAATCAACTTTTTTTCAATCAATTCCTACTCTCTTTTGGAAAGAAAAAAGAATTACTGTTCATCTTCCTGATACCGCCTTCTTCTTGCTTTACTGCTATTAATAAAAAAAAACATCATATCTAATTCTAGAAGTACAGACTATTGCAGATAATGAAATGAAATCTCACTTTTCATGGCTATGAATTGCCAGCAACTTCCACAACAAGTCAAATTGAGAACAGTCCAAAGATTAAGACAAGCCCTATAAGTGCTAGCTCACATACTTCTCACACCTCATCTAGCAGAACTGAATGCTGTCACCTCATGGTGGGGGAAGAAGACCATTAATCTATACCAAATTCAAAGGGTGGGAACAACTTTGTAAGATGAAACAATGAACCATTACGGTCAGTGGCCAGAAAAAAAATCACGGCTACAGATTAGTGAACCTTGGTGTAATCACAGATCACTGCAAGTGCAAAGAAAGGTGAATATAAGTTGATGAGGCTTGGTCCAAATAGTGGCAGATCTAACATAAAGCAGATAAGATTTTTAGCACTGAAAAATATTACTGGCCTCTCCTGCATATTATTGTGTGTTTGTGTGTGAATGTAAGAGTTTAGTTACATTGCAGTTAATGAGGACAATCTAGGAATTTAAGGTACTGACTTTGGAGGGAAGCGGGAGATGAGCCCGGAAATTTAGAATCTTTGTGGTGGCTCAGTGTGCAGTAAATTTTGCTACGAGTCCTATGGGTTCAAAGCCCAAGGCTGCAGTACAAGATTTCTATACTTTAAGTCCAAAATTCACTTAGTTATTTGTACTGACTAACTTCCGTATGTATTTATATTTTATTCTGTTTATTGTTGTTTACTAATGCTTACTGGAGCAATGAACTGGACTGAAGTACCATAGCCTTTGTCCCTTAACAGCTAGGTACCAGTGGTGTGGATTGTGAAACCATTCGCCTACCGGCTTTCATAAATTCTATCCAGTATCCTCAAATCCCGCTTTTAGTTGTACAGGCAAACATTCCAGACATACTGCTCTTAGACAACATACTATGGCAAACAGTTCCCAGTCTACACCCATTAAATTATACTTCTCCTTCTGATATATAACAGATTATCTTTCTGTTAAACATATACCGGCCATCTGTGGCCCTGTTGCTCAGGAACAGCTTTATTTCATTTAAAGATCATTGAGTACAGACATGTTTCATCACATACATCCAATTCATCTTTCAATCTTACATCATTCCTGCTCATTCCACTTGATCGTCCATCATGCCATTGCTATCATCAAACATTCTGTTTAGGCTATCCATCAGAAGATTCCAGCAGGCTACCCATGGTACCAATCTCTTTTTTAGTCATCATATATTTAAAAATCATCACTCAAGAACCAATTCCTCTTCAATATAATTCTTCTCAACTTTAGAAAGTAAGCATGACTGGCCTCCATCCAACTGCATCACAAGGCACAGACTTCTGCATTGCTTCCACTGACCTTACTCAGTTGGTCCACTCCCGGTCCCTTGTTCAAAACCATAACACTCCCCATGCCTTCACTTATTTCTATAGACTCACTCACTAATGCTTTCTTTAACAAACTCAAGATACATTTCATTAATTAAATCTGAAATCCTTTAGTGTCTCTCTGCATAAAATTTGTATGCTAAAATGCATCCACTTCTGAGCCAATAAATCATTCCCATTTTCAACCACTTTAACAAACACAGTCATATTGCTTATTCTTCCACAATATCTTGCAGAGCATTAGCAGTAAACAGTACAGTATCAGATTTCAACAGTGGTACTGAATGTGTAAGTATTAGTTACAAACATTCCCTGCTGAACAACATTAAGGAACTTGCAATTAATTATAATCACATTACACAATCTCCACTTTCAACCACTTCAACAGATGTACAGCCATAATGCATATCACTTCTCATTCTTCAGTATTATTCTGGCAGCAAATGTACCTCTGATAGTACAATCCCAAACTGCAACACTGATATTGGATACATATATGCTTGGTTATAAACATTTCTTATTAAACAACATTAAATAATCAGTTAAGATAATTAAAGCTTGAAGAGCTACAGTAAAGGTGGTTGGCATCCTGAACAATGATCTGATTAAGAATCCCTCCCTCCAGTCTAAAGTTGAGAAGTCAAGGACTGTTTAAAAGAAAAGTACTCTCAAAGTTTCAAAATATAGGGAAAACAATCTTTTCAGAGTTGAGGACTATCTTCTCTAAACTGCAGAAAGGAGCTATAGTATCTACTTGGCACATTTCTCTTCCTGATTTGCATTTAAGCTGCAAAAAAGTTCTGCAAAGTAAGCAAAGAACTATTATATAGCTACACATCACTGTGTTTTGAGTGAATTTTGAGTTTTGAATGGGATGTTTTGACCCTGGACTGTTTGACCCCACTGAAATGGAAAAGCAAGAAAAAAATAAGCCACAGATATTTTGACATAAATAAGAAAAAATGTTATATACTGCTCATGCATCCACAGTTACTGAGAAAATGTCAAAGACTACCTCAAAAAAAAAAGTCATGAGGGTATATAACTGTTTAAACATTTGCATTTGAAATACATATAATATTATTAATGTTAATTTAAAATATTGTTTGCAATGTTAAATAATAAAAAAAATAATATATTAAATTCCAGTGGAATAATATATTAAATTCCAGTGGAAAAAAATCACGATTGATATGTTAAGCAATAAAATGCATTTATAAAACTTTAAAAACTTTTTTTTATATAATTGGGATCAAATAGCCCGGTGTCAAATTGTCTGGGGTCAAATTGTCCACTAGCTACTCCCACAGAAAATAAATGTAAATTTAAACAGGAAAGTGTATACAACTGCAATGGGGTTGAATCGTCCAGGGTCAAATAGTCCTACTGTAGCAAACAGCTATACTAGTGCTTTACTGCAATCCCTAACAGACAAACACTGATGGGACACAATTGCAGCTGCTTAAGTGAGTACTATAACAGTGCTTGCAGGGACTAATCAGCACGTCAGGGTGTACACCACAAGGCAGCCACTCCCATCACTGCACCCTTCCTATGGCTTTGGAAGTTTGTATCAAACATAATTGCAAAACAGTTCTCACAAATTAGTATGGCACAATTAAAACAAAGAAAAAAAAAACACCTTCCCATGTTACAACAGCTGTATTATTCCTCAAAGAAACAACTTGCATCTAGTTTATATACAGGCCTAATCTTACATCATTAATCTTAATGGTTACTTTCATAACCCCTATTTCAAAAAAGTAAAAACATCTGCAGCTCCCTAATTATGCTCTTCCAGGTTTAATATATCTAAACGGACTGTATATAGAGACCAAAATACTCAGCTCACTTATTGAATTAGCTAAATTATAGAGAAAACAAATGAATTTTAACTACCAGACTCTTGTTTCAATAACGTATGGGCATCCACTGGAAACTCTCTAAATGATTCTGCCATATAAATTACCCATATTAATGATCAATTACCTTAATTATTGGTTACCTTCCAAACAGGAGAAAAGGCCCTGTATATACAAGAAACCACATGAAGAACAGGGTCAACGCTTGCTCTCAACCAGGAGAGATTTCAAATGATACCCAGAGATCTGAGATGTAAAAAACTTGCTTGTTTTTATACAGCTTGGATCTCCGGGCATCATTTGATGGTAGAAAGTTGTCCTGGTTGAGAGCAAGAATTGCCCCTGTTTTTCTTGTGGTTTCTTAATTACTGGTTAGTAAAAAAAAATCATTTATTAGCCATGTCTTTCTTAATAAGTACAGAGCATAAATGTCTGTGGTAGTTCACAGTCAAAGGGCACTACAGAACCTCATAGCAGCTGCCTCCAGCAGTGTTACACAGAAATGCTCTTACTTGTCTGTTTGGTTAATTCAATCTCTCTGTTTCTCCTCCATTAAACTTGCAGATTCATCCAGACTTACAAGGATTTTATATGAAGCCTCCAATGCATCATGAAATGCAGAGATAACTTTTTCAACTCGGCTTTTGCTTATTCTGTATTAGTAAAAGTAAACACATCTAACTTTGGGGGAAAAAAACCTTCAGCACTGCAAGGAAAATTAACCTATACTTTAATCTGCCATCTCCTGCATTCCTTTATAACATCAATAATTTGTAGTCTCGGCTGAAACAATGCAAATGCATAATAATGACATATATGCACTATCTGACACACCCTACAAATCTACTTTCCCTACCGCCATAACTGTCATAACACCTGTTCCTTATCATACACTGTCACGTCGTACCAAAATAGCACAAGTTTACCAAGAGAGTTCCCTGTGATGGACTTCAGATAAGGTGCCAATCGAAAACCATGGCTTTCTATCAGCTCCTCTGGCTACAACAGCAGCAAAGTGAAAAAGTAAGAAAATCCTCCAGTGAATCACCTAAACAGCCATAGGTGTAAATAATGCTGCTAATAGGAAAAGTTTCCAGCTAAATACTCTGCGAGTACATCAAAGGGAAAAAAAAAAAGAAGAGAGACAGCAAATATTCTGACTTATTGAAACTGGTACCTGGCCTCAGCAACATGGAAGAGGAGGAGAATATTAAACTGGAGCCAGAAGTGACCTTGGCAGCAATTTTCAAAGAAATGCTAAAGTTAAATTCATGGACAGAGGGATATATGAAAACAATGATATGCACACATCAAGGAAATCATGCAGATTGTAAATGAGCACTCTTATGTTCTCCAAATGTTAATAAATGACAATGAATTACTAAAGACAACAAAGCTGGTGGCAAAAGAGGCCCATCTGGAGTTGATGAATGCCACAATGACCGATTCTGAAGAGAGCATGAGGTGTAAAATAACCCAGATTTACTGGCATCCTGTAGGACTGAGACTGTGGTTACTTTTATGAGAAGAGAGTAGAAGTCAGAAATCTACTTGGAGAGAGCACAAAGAAGAGTGCAGGTGCCGCAAAGAGACTGGGAAGCCACATCCAATCTCAGTTCAGTGGCAGCCTGGGATTCATTTGAATGCAGGGGAATTGAGAGTCTATGCAGTTTTGCACTTTTCTGAGGCAACACATCAACTGCATTCACTCCAGTACATAAGAAATGTAGGGGAAAAGACTTATGCTTTAAGCTGCTTTATCCATTGTGAATGAAAAATCAACCTTCAAGGAGGACCGTGGACTTGCTCAGACCGGGGAGAAGCCCTGCACACTGTACAAGGTAAAGATAAACAAGGAATTGAAACTTTTGGATCTACACACAACTAGTGAACTAGGGATAATCAGGGAATACCGGGCCTGAGCACCAGAGGCCCTTCAGATGTTTTCCTTATGTTTAGAAAATATAAGGTACTGTAATCCAGGACTGAAGGGATGCTAGAGAGAGAAAGCAACAGGGTCAGGGAAATGATGAGTGCCACTAAAAGGTTGTGACTCACTCAGGTAGGACAATACAGCAATTCTGTTGCAGAATGGGGTTAAAAAAACAATAAAATTATAGAAAAACAAAGGAAATCTGAGGGTGCCAGATAAACCGGCTATTCAAATTTTCTAGCAAAGAACTGGGAAACAAGTTGATTGACTGGCTTAATGCAAATCCCAAGCTTAATCATTCAGATAGAAAACTGCAGATAATCTGTCAAATGAACCTGTGCAAAGGGTCTAACAGCCACAGTTAGCCAATATTCTATTTTCCATTTAAATTATTCTAATCAAATGTTTTATCCTTATGCTTTTTGAAACACAACAAGAGATGTAGGGTGACAAATGGTGATTATGAGACCATATGGGACTTGGCATGTTCCATTGGTGGGGTAATGATGGAACATGAAATGTACATTAAATAGAAATTAATATTTCCCTATCCTTAACTGATTATTTCAAAGTGTTGAAATAAAGTTAAAAAAAGGATATGGGGGAGAAAAGAAAAAAATATAAAAGAGAAACTGATAGATAAGTAAACAAAGGGCAAACATGACATCGGTAGTAACAGATTCAACATACAAACAGTGGAAACGGCTTGATGGCAGCAACCAGTCTGTCAGTGAAATATCTTTGCGCCAAGTAAGGAGGCTGAATGTTATGCACTATACATTAGGGGAGGAACAACAAATAGTTTAGGGAAATAAAAGAGTCTTTAGCTAGAGACAAAATACAACAAGAATACTTTAGCTATTGCCAGGGAAAGCTTGTAATTAGAGAAAGAAAAATAATCACATACTTTGCAAATGCCAGTGGGCCAGTTACTACTATGCAACAATTCATTTGGAACCATCAGCAATGATGACTGGAAAGGATGTTACGTCTGAGCTCAGCAGGGAATGTAAGGAGTCTGCATAGTTTCCGGTCAAAACTGTTTTTATGTAACAGTTTAACCCATTAGAGGAGTTGAAACCATTAGACAGTGTGCCAGTCAAACTGAGCGAAAGTGGGAGTGGCATAACGCAAGGTAAATTAAGACATCTAGGGCAGTTGAAAAATGGAATTTTAGATAAAATAGGGTTGATTAAGTGGGACAAAGTTAAAACCAGGATGGAAACTACTGAAGCAAAAAGCAGGACAGGAGCAGACACAAGAAACCTCATGACGAGAGGTATCATTAGTGAAGGGGAATTTATGACAAAATGGAAGATATAAGGATTCTAAGCTGGAATGTTAACAGGTTGACCAATCCAGTTAAAACAGAATTTTTAACAGGGTAAGATTAGGAAATGTGGGGCTTGTGATGTTACAAGAAATGCATCTTTACCCCATTGAGCATCAAAAACTAGCTAAAAGAGGAAACAGTCTGCTAGTCAGTTTGAGCTATCAAGGTGCAAGAAAAAGTTGTGCAACGGTGTTAAAAGCAGAAATCAATACCACTTAACTACATGAAGTAATTGGGGATTTAGATGGTTGCTATGCAGGAGTATAAGGGGTACTCTTTTCAGGACACAAGTTCAGCACTGTCTCCTTATACTTAGCTATCGATAGTACAACTGCCCAGAATGCATAATGTTATATTAAATATTACAGATTTTCAAGAGGGGATATTTTAGGAGATTGGAATATAATCTTTAATCAGAGAGAGGTAAAGGCAGAATCACAATAAACACAAGGAAAGGATGACAAAAAGAATGTTGCAAGTAACAGGGCTTCTAAATGCCTGGGCCTGAATGGGCAGGGGGGCAGCAGAATACACCCATTATTCTTCCAAAAGTTGTAGGCGGTCTGGAAGAGATAAAGCATATGTTAAGAAAGATAAACTGACCTAATTGAAGAGATTAATGTGAGTTAATTATAATTTGAGATCATGCCTATCTAAAAGTAAAGCTGTGGGTGGGGCATCAGGAAGCAAAGGGCTTGATTAAAAGGTTTTCCACAGCTTAACTAAAGTGAGACTAGGGTACAAAAGAAAATTGTAGGGAAGTTACAGGAAACAAGGGAGGGCACAGTAGACAGATGGGACTCTTTTAAAGTGAGGCTGGAAGAAGGCGTGAGAGAATACACTACAAGACAAGCTAGTGAATTATTAAAGGAGGGAAAGAACCTATTGCATAAAAGAACTGCAGATGAAGAAAAGGGAACAGCTGATGGGAAGTGATGATAATACTGAAGGACCTGCAGGAAAGAAGAGAGGAAAGCATAAGAAGAAAGGCAGATGCCCTAAAAGGCAAACCACTCAAATTAACCCAGAGAAATAACAGCTAAGGAAACAAGGAATAGAATGAAGCATAGTAGCAACATGTAACCCCTGTACAGTGGCAACATTAACAGAAAAGGGAGAAATTCTGAAGCTATTCAAAAATAACTTTGAAGATCTGTATAAGATAAAGAAAATAATGCAGAATTGTGCAGGACCAACACTAAATTACTTGATGGAGTTACAACAATAACCACAATAATGGCAGCCCCATAGAAAAGATTTTGTGGCTAAAAATAACCTATGAGGAAATACCTAAAGCAATAGGGAATCGGTCTTCTAACAATTCACCAGGCCCTGATGGATTACTACTTGAGGTCTGGAAATTGGGAGGTACCAAGTTAATAGATACCCGGGAGAAACTCATGAATAACATGTTAAGGAGAATGAAGCTTCCAGACTCCTGGAGAAAGGCAATAATTATAGTAGTCCCAAAGGAAGGTAAAGATTTGTGGCATCCAAGGTCTTACAGCCCCACTAACAACATTAAATCATGAAAACAAGTTTTTTATGATTATACTAGCAAACAGATTAGCCAGAGTTCTTCCACCATTAATAAGCACTGATAAATATTGCTTTGCTGCAGGGAATGAGTGTTTTGGCAATATACCATACACCACTCTTATCATACATGATATACAAAAGAAAAGTATATGAATAACTAGACGATGCAGAAAAAGCATTTGTCAAAGCTGAGTAGGAATACATGTAATGTATTGCATGCGATGGTAATATCACACCAACTCTTAAATGTGTTAAGCAATATATTTGTGGATTCACAGCTAAAGTTAAAATAATGGCTAATTTTTCAGAAGAGGTACCCCTATCAAGGTACAGATGCCCTCTACTGTCCCTCCTATTTGCTATATATTTAGAACCTTTCACAATTAGAATAAGAAGTTTACACCAGAAGGGATATAAATGGAAATGAAAAGAGTTATAAATGGCATGATATGCAGATGACATATTTATGGCAATAGCAAACCCCCAAAGGGATACTGCAGATTTATTTATAATACTGGAGCCTTTTGGAATACTAACTGGTTATAAAGTGAACATACAAAAGATGAAGGCCAAACAGATAAACGTACCTGTGGAGGACAGTTTGAAAGAGAGAGATATACCCAAACTACCAAATGTGTGAATCCCAAGAATTAAATATTTGTGAATATGGCTACGGTTGACTCTAAATGACGCAAAGGCTGCACGTGTAAAATACATGATAGAGAAATAAAAGGAATACTTAAACATTTGATTTTAGAACAGGATTATGGAATTCAATTGCTGCACTGGTATACCTTGACATATGTATTACAGGTAGCTCAAGCCGTAAGGGTCCTATCGACTTCTAAACAAATGGACAATGGAAAAGGTACTTTTTCTTGGCACATGTACCACCAAGGGTGGCCTGGGAAAAGGTAACAATGACTAAGGGGGGAGCACCAAACCTGCCAAAATATCTATGTTTAGAGGGTTATATTAGATGAACAAAAGTTCATCTTAGCAAATGCTCACATGCGCGAAAATTGCGGAACTCGAAACAGCAATTGTGAGATCGCGGTACAGTGAAGATGGGAATATTTTCCCTTTTCTGACTGTATGCGATCTCGGAGTTGGAAATATATGTAGGGGGATTTGGGGGCGCAGCCCCCCACAACTGCAGCTTTAAGTTCCTGGATTTTCGCTCATGTGAGCATTCGCTAAGATGAACTTTCATTCATCTAATATAGACCCTGTTTAGATGACACATATCAGGCAATTTAGAAGAACATGATTTTGAAAAAAAATGAAATGGTTTACAGTAGTAAACCTGAAAGATTAAGAAACATATACTGATCTTGATAAACAATAAAAATTAAAAATCTTCAATAAAACTAAGCTGGCAAGAAGAAAACAGGATATCCTGCTGATGGGGATCAGGAAGGCAGGCATTAAATCAAACACTTTAGCAGGCAATAGGAAATAAAAAAGAATAAAGCTGAAAGTCCAGGAACAAATGATGGACAGAGGAAGAGCTTTAAGCTGGGAAGAGCGTCAGCTAGAGGGAACAACCTGGCAAATGTAGTAATTAATAATTAATTATTAATTATTAATTAATTTAATTTAGTAATATGGATACAGGTATACCAATAGTGAAATTATAAAGACTTTTGCAAGGTCACAGTCCAGAGATAGCTGGGCAACTGAGGGAAGTCTGGCAAGACTAGTTGGGAAAAAACTCTGACTGAGAGTCCTGGAAAAGGATATGTTTGGCACTTGGTAGAAAATTATGGTCGAGAAGGTTTAGGATTTTATGCTAAGGTTAGAGGTAGATGAGGCTCAATTAACAGTTAGGATAGGAGGAAATTAGAAACAATGGTGATGTATAACCCATCTACAGGAAAGTCATCAGAAATAAATGGTATTTCTGTGGAAGTTTGGAAGAAAGTAACAAACATCTGGCAGGTTTTGTTTAACAGTATTTTAAAAGGAAGAGAAGCATGAACGTCCTGGAAGAAACACCCTAAAGATGGGTAAAGACCTATCAGATCCAGCTTCATATATATAGGACTATTTCAATTCTAACCCATGATTTTAAAGCGTTTATGTCTATAATGGCTAAAAGAAGGTCAAAGATGATGTCAAAATTGATATGAATCAATATGGTTTTGTGGAGGGAATGTAAACATCTAACATTAACAGAATAACGATGATCCAGACGGAAGCAGAATGTAGGAAAATACTGCTGTTGGTGGGTCTCAATGCAGAGAAAGCATTTGACAGAGTAAGCTGGTATTTTATGAGTAGGGCAATGGAAGCATTTGCATTCCCACTAAAATTATAAGGTTAATTAGGAGGATATATGAGGGATCGGAGGTGAAAATTAAAGTGTGTGTGTGTGTGTGTGTGTGTGTGTGTGTGGGGGGGGGGTTCTCTCTGATAGGTTCTGTTTGAGCAAAGGAACCACGTAGTGGTGTCCTCTTACACCTTTATTTTCATTACATTTAGAACCACTGGCAAAGAAAATAAGGGATTCAGAAATTCAGGGATATAATTAGTATGGTAATCATGAAATGTTGGTTTTATTTGCAGATGATACTATCTTATACCTGATAAAACCAAAAAGGGACATTTCAGTCTTGTGGAACATTCTCATATAGTTTCAAGTCTTTTTGGGATACAAAATTAATGAAGATAAAACAAAGACAATAGCTATATACTATGTGCCCACACACAAATTGGTTCAGCAATAACAAATTTATGGGAAGATGATAAAATGAAGTACTTAGGAATATGGATTATAAAGGATTCTGTCATGGTAGCGAGGGATATGTGGGAAGATACTAAACAAAAGATAATACAAAAACTGAGAAACTGGAATCTCTGATTTATGGATATGGATAGAAATATAAAGCACAGAACATATGTTTTTAGTCCCTTTAGTTTTATACAAATGCCAGGCACATTTTATCAACCTGGGTAGATGTTGTGGACAGAAATTAATAACAAGTTGAAGGATCTGGGAGGAGAAAAGGGCAAGAGCCAAGTGGGATAAAGTCCACACTTCTCTGCAGACTACTCTGTCAAGAATACTTGCTGAGCAAATTGGTATAACTAAGGAAATTATTTTTTGAGCTGCAATACAGAATCAGAATTGCCTAGACATAGTGATGCCTTGCTGAGTTTAGTTCTGGTGGCTGCCAAAAAAACAATTACTAGAAAGTGGAAATCAAGGTCTAAACCAACTTGAAGTAGTGAATACAGTAATAGAGATAAAAGAATGGGAAGTGGGATCTTTAGAAAAGGTCAGTAGCAAATTACACAGAAAAAAATCAGAACTGCGGGAACAATACATACAGAATAATGTTTTGGAGGAGGAATGAGGTTTAAGGGAAGGCAGGAATTGAATGAGCTATGTAATGTTTGACGGACAATGACTGTACAGATTATAAATAATGTATAATATTTGCATGTTTCAAGTTCATGTTTAAGCTTGTAGTAGGCAAAACGTACTGGCGAAGTTACTTGAACTAGATAGAATCTCAGTTGTTCTGACGAAGCTCACAGTTGTGTGAGTGAAAGCGCTTAACTCATGGAATATTAAATGAAGATTTTTTTAACCATTCAAGTGGTTGGTGTGTTTTTACACAATATTTGCATCATCGGTAGTGGTTTGGACATTGCTTGTGGGCAGCAAGCATTTCTGGAGTCTGTGGAGTCAGCGTTCTTCACTTCCAGTCTTTTCTGGTATTTTGTTGACAGAACGCTTTACCATTCACAAGGGTGGGAACTCTACTGAACTCTCCAATTACCGTCCCATAGCCCTACTTTCTCCCTTAGCAAAGATCATGGAAAAATGCATCCACAGACAATTGCTAGACCACCTAATCCAAAATAACTTACTTTCAAACTCTCAACATGGTTTCAGACCTTCCCACAGCACTACTACTGCCCTCCTTTCCTTTACTGACTGTATTAACAAAAACCGTAACCTCAATATGCTTTCCTTTGCACTGTTTATAGATCTGTCTAAGGCATTTGATACGGTAAATCACCAGATACTTATAAATATCCTCAAATCCCTGTCACTAGATGCACTAGCTATAAAATGGTTCCAGTCCTACTTAGATAACAGACAACAGGCTGTACTTTGGCATAACATTCTATCTACCCATCTGCCTGTTAACATTGGTGTTCCTCAAGGGTCCATATTAGGACCTTTCCTGTTTTCTATATTTATCAACAATCTTCACCTAGCAATCCCCCAAGCTACATGCATACAATATGCAGATGATTCCACACTTATATGGTCAGCCACATCATCCAACAACGGTACTCTCATATCCCCAGATCCAACTACCAAACTACTAGGTATCACCATAGAGAACAACCTTAACTTTGACACCCATATTAATAATACCTTAAAATGTGTTAATAGAAAACTAGGATCTCTCTACAGGATCAAACCCTTCCTCTCTCCTGCAGCTAGAATAACTATTGCTCGCACCCATCTAATTTCTACTGTCCTCTATGCCTCACCCATATATACTAACCTCTCTAAAACCAACCTTAATAAAATGGAAAGTGCCTACAATAGCATAGCCAGATTTGTTATAGGTAACCCTTTCAGAACCCACCACTGTTTTAATCTAAAGCAGCTAGGATGGCTTTAATTACAAAATCAGCTTAAATTCCACCAACTGACCATTGCATATAAAACCCTTTACCAGCCTACCAATACCCCTATACTATCTACCCTCATTACCCCCTACAACAATCTAAAGACCTTACGATCATCACATAAACTTCTTGTAAATATTTGCAAATCAAACAACAGGGCTGGGGAACTTTCTTTTCTCTAATACTGCTGGAAAATCCTGGAACCTTCTTCCTAACGAACTTTCCTCTCTTCCCTCGATATCACTCTAAAACCAAACTGAAACTTTTCCTCAGAACACACTGGTTGTGCCCCTGTACTAAACCTGACTGATCAACTAGCTCTTCTTACTTGGTTCAACCTAACCTCCTCTTCTCAGTAATCAAGTTACTTTTCTTAATAACAACTTACCTTGTCCTTCTATACTATTGCTTATATCTTCAGAATATCATTAAGGAGACTACTTTTACTAATATATTGTATAATTTCAGCTCCTACTTTTTCTTTATGACTACTTGTATACTAATATATTGTATAATTCTGCTGTCATATTTTTCTTTATAATGTATTGCAACTACATTTTGTATTGTACTAATTGTATCTGTATATTTTGCACTATGTTATGAACGAATGACCTCTTTGATTATTCTCTGTACTGCATGTGCAATGTTCATTGTATACATTAATTTTTGTATATGTGATTTTGTTTGGTTCCTCGGAGCTTATCTCCCCGGGTCTCTACTGAAAATGGACATATATCCAGTTAGACTAGCCCGGTCAACAAAGGTAAAATAAATAAATAATAAATAAAATACTTCATGCAGAAGACCAAGGAAGCTGACATTTTAAGACTAAGCTAAATGGGCACTGTTTGAATCAATAAATAAAACCAACAGTTCTCAGTCTCCCTCTATGTAAAAAATAATTCATAGAAAAGTGACAGCCTTAAGTAAAAAGAAAAAGTGGATGACTGCCAGTAGACATTGATAGGGCATCATGTATGTGGTCTGTTAATAAAGATTGTTCATAGTTTGTTAATAACGTTGTTTGAACACAAAAAAGAAAGAAAGAAAGAAAGAAAAAGTAGGGGGGAAAAGACTTCCCCTGAGACAGTCAAGGCAGTCTGCACGTTTTCTCAGATCCCAGTAATGATTTTGTAAACCCAGTCCATTGCATTTCTCCAAATTAAATTAAACTCAGTCAACTTTGTCCTTCCAGCACTCCAATTAGTCTCAAGTTTCTTCTACTTGTTTTACTATTTAATGAAACCAACTGCAGGGGCACATTCTCAGCTTGAACACACAACTCCCCATTTTGTTTATCATTTCAACCACCTGTTGTTTAATTTGCACCATAGCAGCCTGCTGGGCATGCAAAAACTCAACTTCCTCAATTCTAAATACCAGTGATCATTTTTCTGTTATGATTTAAGAAGTGGGGTCCTCAGACAGTTAGAATAACCATCACCCTCAAAAAACAATGGTTCCCTTGAAGGCCCAAAAAATTCCCTCATCAAATTCACAGTTGCTAATTGCTTACTCCCTCTAAAGGGGAACCAAAGGCAGACAAGTTATAACATCATGAATCTTGGCCCACTATGGAGCCTATATCATTCATGAAAGTTTTTCTTTCTCAGAAGAGAGTGGGTGATCATTTTCACTTCCCTTTACTACTTTCTACAGTCAAAAAAGTTAATCTTAACATATACTTCATTAGTGTTACAAATATCTGTTCCATTGCTGGCACTGTTAGATAATGACATTGATAATATGACACTCTACGTCGTGCATGGAATCAGGGGACATGAACAACAGAATCTGTGTATCAGTACAATGCCCTCAATCTGAATTAGCAGTGGTGCAGGGTCGTTTATTAGCTTCTAAACTCCTGAAACAGCAGATGCTAACTTATTATTTTACTTTTTAGTGTCAGCCTCCGTCCGTCCATTCAGTTTACTTTTTTTCTCTCTTTTCTCCTGAACTAACTCCATCCATTATGTACCCGCACTTGCACTTTTTGTTCTTGTTCATGTGTTCTAACAGCTGTTCTTATTTGTGTTTAGCTTTTGTTACTTAACACTGCAAGCCTTTATGCCTCCTTAATTTTGCAGCTTTATAAATGTTTGACAGGATTCAAAAGTGTCAGAATTATATTTGCCCCAAGCTAAATAAACGCTAAATAAGGAAACCTTTAGGTTAAGTCCAGTCTTCTACAAGTAAATTTACTGCATGGGGTAGACATTACTTCAAAGTAGTCATTTGATCTAAAATTTGTTTATTACTGTATTTGCTACTAGAGTAGAATACTGACCCAAGTAGATCATTTTCAGGTTCTGGGTAAAACATACAAACCACCTTTAAGCAATCAGTCAAAAGAAAAAAAAAACATGCAAAATCGTATATAATGTGTAATTGTGGAACAGACAAACCTTAACAAGTAAAAGCTTAACTATTAATTACAGTATATACATTCCTTACAAGGAAGCCACACTGTCAACAAAGGAGTGGAAAAGGGAAAATACAGATTAGAAACTGGGGCTGAAAATAAGAGGGAGGCTAAGATAAAGGAAGTCAGATGAACACTGTAGTAAAAGGAAGGATATGGTGTTTATTAGGGAGAACTATTGAAACATCTGTGCTCCCAACCAGTAATAACATCCTCCCTAGTCAAACTAAACCACAAAATTAGTCTCATTTACCCTAAAACTGAAGTCAGAAGCTTCTTAAAATGCTTTAGTATTGAGAAATTACACAAAGGCTAATCTTCTAAAACAGAGTGGTGATATGCCTACATTCACATTCTCCACCAATCTGATGACCCACTGTGTAAGCGGAATCCTCTACCTCCAAATTCTATGCACATGCAAATAATTGCATAGATGCATCTGTCCCACTCCAAAGTAAATAAAATGCCAAATTTAAAAATAAACCTCTCCAGTGGAACCCAAACTTAAACAGGCTATACAATAAAACAAAAAACTAATTGCACGTAATATTACATGCAACTCTCAAGATGTCAAAGATGTCAAAAATGCTCTTGCTAAACTTAACAAGGAACTCCGGTCTCTGATCAAATTAACCAAATCTAGATATAAAGTAAAATACAAGCATAAAGCCTTTGTTATCTTTGTTAAAAAACATAAGAAACAATGCCCAACACTGCGCAGAACAAACAGTAAATGATATCACATACTCCGACTCTGAGAGCATGGTCAATCTATTAGCAGACGAATTCAGCGCTAACTTCACCCTCTCTCTCCCCCTACACTTCCAGATTATCTAGCACCCCACACCTTTCAAATCTCATAAGAACAAGTCGTCAAAAGACTTTCCAAGCCAAAAACATTGTTTCTATGGAGCCAGATAACATACCAGGCTGCCTACCAGCAAGCACAGATCCTACACAGGCTATTCAGTATCAGCCACTAAACAGGCTTTGTGCCGGACAAATGAAGGAGAGCAACAGTTATCCCCCCACCCAAAGGTGTGGCATCAATGGTCGACCAGCCACATCTATGAAGAGGACCAATAAGGAAAAACAAATAGTGATGAAGGTAACTTACAAACTCTTGACCCCAGTCAATACAGTTTTCTCAAGCACAGATTTTGCTTGCTTAACTTGACTGACGTCTCTGAAAAAGTTACTGAAGTGGTGGATGAGGGAAAATCAGTACACACTACACCTCACAAAGGCATTCAACACTGTCCCATACTCAAGCAGTACTGATAAACTCTCCCAGTTGCATGTTAATCCTTATGGAACTCACTGTTGAGCAAACTGGCACAGAACTAAAACCCAGGAAATTAAGGTAGGTGGCTCTATGCCCTCCAAAAGATCAGTTTCTAGTGGAGCACCGCAGGGTTCAGTCCTTGGGCAACTTCTCTTTTGCATTTAATTCTCAGAGGTCTAAGTTAATGTTAAGAGGTTACAGCTGACCAAGCCTGGACGACTGTAAACTTAGTGCCATCGTAAACTCTCCATTGGACCCCAAGATCCACCAAGAGAGATTTTACAAACAAACAGTTGATGTCATAACCATGGACTAAAACTAAATGCTAAAAAATGTATAACGGTCTCCTTCAGCATGCAGGGCTTCCCCCTGAAACTATCACACTGGCAACACACCCCTGAAAACCAATCCGGTAATAAGGGACGTCGAAACCTATGAATACAAACTGCCCTTCAGTCACAATGTACACTGTATCCACTACTGTAAAGCAGTCTTGTTTCCACTGTGACTCTTACTAAAAAGGGTATGGTGTCTAGGTCCATGGAAGTGATCGTTCCACTGTATTTAGCACTAATTAGGCCAATCACGGAGTATATTGCCCACTTTGTTATGCACCTGTCCAAACACTAAACATAATTTGAACAACCACAACATTTTTTCACCAAGAAAGTCAAGATCTTAAATAAAAAAAATTACACTGACCTTCTTAATGCCTTCTCACTATTTTCAGTATCATACAGGCTACTGAGGGGCAAACTCTGTCTCATGTACTGAGCCTTAACAAACCCTATCCTCTCAGTTCTACTGCACCTCCACAAGTCCAACGGTAACATAAGCAGCCGGTCAAGATATCTTAATGTCTTCAATAACATAAACAGAACATGCTAGGAGGATAGATATGCATCATAGACAATACCACTTCTTTGGAATAGTCTTCCTCTTCACATACAGCAAAGTAATTTTCCTTAGTCTATTCAAACATTATCTGGATGAATGGATGGGAAATTGAAGTGTCATCCATAGTTTAGCACCCTTAACATCTAAATGTTCTGCCTGGCTCAGAGTTATTCAAACTTAATTACAAGGGCTAAAAAATTCATGGGAAGGCATGGCTAGGCTTCCAAATATCCTTAGGGTCAATAGCCTAAGTAAGCACCTATGAACCATGGGTAATTTATTTACAGCATCAATTATACTCTTCAAATAATAATAATAATAATAAGAATGCCATGGATTAGACCTAACTGAGCTTTCACATATTCACAAATGCAGAAATGGTCGACTAAGAAGTGATACATAAGTGTGCCAACACTGTCTCAATAGGACACTTGCTAGCAGATATCACTACCTACACTGAAGTAAAACTATCTACAAAAACAGGACCATACAGCTATGGACAAACTGCCATAAGCAATACGGAGTCATTACTTAATAACCATGTTATGATTTAATGTTACAATGGTCCTCCCTAAAAATAAGACCAAACCATCAACATAAGAGTACTTTAATATCAATAGGCCCAAAAACACTTCAGAGATTTGCTTGTTTTAAACACAGACTTAAAGTAGTAATAAAAAAGGAGTACTTACAGTGTTGTCACATCCCCCAGTGTCTTCTAAGATCCGCTCTACTGAGTTAACAGATAAACTGTGACCAAACTTCTTCCATTAGCTCACTAATGCCCTAAAATATATTTAATTCTTGCATGACACTTTCTAACCCATGTTTAGCGTACTTACTGGCAATTCATTTTAAATGTTTGTTACATATTCAGCAAAGCTGCATGCACTCATACAGCTATTAAATTCACCATTCCATGACATCAGTGCCAAATCACAAATTTCTGCTACAGCTCTTAGTTTAAAACAACACTCTCCTGACCTTTCTGCTCTGTGTTTTACTGTGACAACACCCACAGGTTTCCATCATATAAATTCAAATTGTTGGGTCTTTCAGCTTTTCCCGGTTAGGGGTCGCCACAGCGGAACTCCGGTCTGCTAATGATTGGCAGTTGATTTTTACGTGCCGAGTTGCCAGCCCTGACGCACAACCTTCAACGAAGATACGCCCATTCATGCATGTCTCCACACAGAAGACGCTCTAGCTGAGAATCGAACCGGACAGCGTCTTACTGTGAGGCGACAATGCTACCGCAGCACAAGTCTCTCATTCTCCTTGGTGAAACACCTAATGCTGGACACAGCTCCTGCTTTGTCACACTCTCTGATGTTAGATCATCAAGTAATAACAATATCAATTTCTTCTTTGTCTTGGGTAGTTTTTGGTACCTCTCCCAGCTTCAGCTTGTCAGTAACTAATGCCTACACTCTTTTCACTACATACTTTTATGAGAAGAAAATGTTATTACATGGTAAAATGTATTCTTCAACCCTCTAGTTTTTCAGGATGTCCTTGTGGGCTTAAGTAAAGAAAAATAACAGTGATCTTTCTTTAATAAACAGACATTTGGTGTAGGAAGGAATGTTCTTATTTTTGCACCTCCCACTCAAATGCTACACATAGCCATGTACTATGGAAATACCATGCCACCGTCAACAGCAATTTCACACAACCTTCCTTGGGTTCTGTAAGTGGGTCCAGTCTGTCTCAGTGAGATAAATCTAAAACAGACCAGCTGACTGACAATGACATAAACAGAACAGAACAGGGATCTTCATTAGCCATTTATCATCACATTCACATACCTTAAGTCTCATATTTCATTATCCCTCACTTGAAAAGCTCAGTGTAAAAAAGTCTTACTGTGACTGATACACACACGTCAGCATAGCAGAAAAACCTTAAAAGAAAATATGGCCACTTTCAAGTTTTTTTTCTCCCCCAAGTTTGAAGATATATATACTACAGATGAAAATATTCACCTCTGAAAGGCAGGCTGACTTACTTTTAGACTAAGAGGGTCAGGGTCTGGAGAGATTTTGCAAAATGTAATAGAAAGTATTAGAAAAATGAAATGGATCCAGACACTGACAATATGAGGCAACATTATAAAGACACACACAAAAAGGAGGGCTTATTAGAAATTCATCCCTGTAACATCTTTCACTTCTGCAAGGTTGCCTTTTTTCAGGAAGAAAAACTCCCCCGGGTAAAAAAATCAATACTGGTTAATAAAACATCAGGTGTGCAGACATAACTAGGTATGACTATTGCAGTGCACAGGCCTGCTTGAATGCACCAGGTGCCATGACGATTACTCATCCAGCAGCAGACACAGCTTGGTGAAAATATGTTGCTTTAGCAGTGGCAAACAAAGGCAGCTTTGAGGGGAAATGACAAGGAGAGGCAGAAGATACTAAGAATAACCCTACTGAAGTATAAAGCTACTGAACAGGCACTACATCTAGTTTAATTTTATGACGTCAAGATGTCTCACATTCTGAGTGCTTAATTAACGTAGTTATGGAAAGGAAACTGACTCTGTGTCTTGCATTCCCAAGCAAATACCTTTTACGTGAAAACGATTCTTGATATAAAATCACTTTCAGAAAGCTTAGGACCCAAGAGACAAAAAAAAAGTCCACCTAGTCAACAGCCCCCACCCATCATGAACTGAGGGGGAAGGGATGTTAAAGGGACAAGGTTAGAAAAGTCAAAAATGACCTTTAACCAGGAGTAAGAGTTTTATTAACCATTAAATGTACTTATTTTCATCAAGTTCCCTATAAAGTAAACCACGTTTCTTAACAGCACTTCCTGCTTATTTGGCTGTAGTATACTGTAATATGAAAAATAAAGGGATTATGGTGGGCAGCTTGCTATAATGGTGCCTAGACAGTAAGGCTGAGGTAACAGGGTCACATTTGGCAAACACAGGCAAACGCTGCCTTGTATTTGATATAAACATATGAGCCAAAGGCAAATATTAAGTTAGTGTCAGAAGAAACCATCTGCCACTCCCCACTACAGTCAAAGCACTGAGTAAAAACAGGTCATTCAGTACATTACCAAAATAGAATATCAGGTCAGCATCCTTCCAGAGAAGGCCTACTAGCTCTTGCAAGCTAGCGCATAATTTAGATTGCTTACTAATGGAATTATTTTCTACTTTGTGAATACTGACAGCATAAAACTTGCACTTTTAGGAAATCACAATCAAACAATTTTGCATTTTATGGTACTATAACCTTACCAAACTTATCATCAAATATTTTCTATTTAGAGACATATTTGACCTGAGCTGCATTCAATGAATGTGACCCGCACTTGAAATGAATAAATTATGCTAAGCCTATAAAAGAAGGCCACATGTTTTTTTTTTTTTAACAGTGCACAAATCTTTGAACAGCAGCTTCATTGTCTGTGTTCAAAACGTGTTTTCAAAATTCTAAATAATAATGGCCAGTGGATTACTTACTTTACTGTAGAGCAAAATATGCTGTATGTGTAGCAGTAAGCACCAGCAGTAGAACTTATCTTGGGGAAAAACATAAAGATGTAACAGAAAGAACACTGGGAAACACTTAATAACAGCAGTGACTGCATACCTCTCAACCTCTTAGAGCAAGAAATATGGACAAAGCCATAAATAATAGGGGGACAAAGGCCCAAAATGGGGACAACTTTTAAATATTGCTCTTACAAACTTACAAAGTTGACAGAATAACAGGGTTTGTATATATGTGTGTGTGTGTGTGTATATACACACACATAAATATATATATATATATATATATATATATATATATATATATATAGGTTTACTATTAAATGTTGAATGCACTCTCGGCTGAACGGCACCCCATCGGCCGTTTTTGGAACGAACCATTTCGAACCATTTCGATAGCGCGGAGAAAACGAAACTCGACGATTACCGGCGATGACGCACAACACCTCCACCCATGCTACCATGGGATGGATGGGATGGGGGCGGATTGGGGTAGCATTTCGTCGGTGCGTGGTGAGTTCAGCGGCGTTCGTCGTTAAGCGTTCGCGGCAAAAGCGCTTCGCAAAAACAATGTGATAGTAAACCATATATATATATATATATATATATATATATATTTATGTGTGTGTGTGTGTATACAGTCTGAAACTATGCCATTATTTCCTGACTTCAGTCTTCAATGGCTTGCCAATGATTTGTCAGAACACAATTTTATGAAAAACGGACCAAAAATATGAGGTAAAAATCTGGACATTCTGTGAAACTCTGTACAGTTGAAATGTATGCAATGTATTGCGTACCTTTCAACTGTACAATTAAAAGGTATTCAAGGTATTGCCAGATATGACAGAGAAAGTACGGCAGTGGTTGTGTAACATATGCCAGCACAACTAGCTAGAATTTAGTAAAGAGTTATATGTTATTTGAATATTAAACTGATGTGTACAGATGCTTGTGTTGAAAATGTACTTCTAAAGTTGCTTCTGTTAAAAATGTAGCAACAGTGTGCCCTGCGGGACAGAAAAAGAAATATACATGCATTATTGCAACTGTTAAAATGTATATGTTTTAACACAGTATACTGGAAGAAAAGAAGTTAATCTCAATCTACTTGACTTTGGAAAATAGTAAGAAATTAAATTAGTGGGCCTAGGCCATAAATATGTTATCTCACAGCTTTGAATGAAGCCAGAGATGCAATGTCTGTAATAAGCATGGTTTATTAATTCCTGTAGGAAGAGTGGAAGTGGTGTGTGTGTGTGTGTGTGTGTGTGTGTGTGTGTGTGTGTGTTTGTGTGTGTGTGTGTGTGTGTGTGTGTATTATTGACATGTATGTGCTAAACCCTGACAGCTACTAGCCAAGGAGGTTGCATGGAACCAGATGCCAGATGACCAGATGTACGTGATATTCAGTAATCTAGGACAAAAATGATATTTTAATATTAGGTAAGACTGAAGTCTCATGGCACTCTGTTTTTGTAACCTGACAAAGAAGGATCTCTCACCTACTTCATCTTGCCTTGCTCTAGTAAGTAACCAGGGAATAATAATTCTTTACATCAGTTAGGAAAATATAGTGAGATTAGTTAAGTAGTATTTTTTCTGTAACTGTGTGAACCTGTCCATCTGTGTTATTTGTAATATTTCCCATGACTGAAACTCTGATGTTCATTGTAAATACATATTTAGTATTAACATGTTCTTTTATTATTTATTAACAAGTATATTTAAACTTTTCATTGTGGCTGGTCCTTTAGAGAATATTTTAATCTTTGAGAGTACTTGTATCTATTGGTGGCCACTCCTGAAAGCCTGGCTGTTTGGTCAATGTTACCATTTGTATTAATATTAATTTCACTTAGTATAATTGGGTAACCTTGCCAGAGCCTTAGAGTAGCTGGCTTTGGGGTGTCTGGTGGCAAAGTAACTATGTTATAATTTGGGCAGAAGGGGGCATAGCTAGTAAATCTGTGCCAGCCTTTCCATAGGCTCATAGGTAGGTACTAGGCTATTGGCCCTAGGGTCTATACAAGCCTAGCCAAAAGGGTACCATGGCTTTCGTCACCCAAGAAAATTATTTTCCTGTGCCCCACTTTCCAATGTGTGTGTGTGTGTGTGTGTGTGTGTGTGTGTGTGTGTGTGTGTGTGTGTGAAAATCAAATCTCAAAATGTGTGTGTGTGTGTGTGTGTGTGTGTGTGTGTGTGTGTGTGTGTGTGTGTGTTTGTCAGCTACTTGGAGCAGGGAAACACAGCACTGGTTTCACAGAGAGGGTGCTGGAGCACTTGGCTTGGACACTCAGCTTAGGACTCAACCCTACAGATGTGCCAGTAGGGAGTCTTATTGGGGAAGGAGAGAGACAGAGATACCCAGATCTTGGGCTGAGTGATTGTGCTTGATGCAGACAGCTGCCTCTGGTAATACCAGGTACATCCATTTTAGATCCAAGTGAATGTCCAGCATCAGTGGTGAGGATTCAGGCTCCTGGATTATTGGCCCAGAGTGGAGACATCACACAATATAATTTTGCCTAGGCTACATTATCGAGTCCACTCTGTCGCAAAGAGTATACTGTGTTTAATGTCATCTCTATGAAAAGCAACTTGTGAATATTTTAACTACTGACAATGATCTTTTTCAACTTGTATCTGTACAAATACTTGTTCTATGTATGTATATACAGTTTCACATCTTGTGAACTGAAGTTGAATGTATTAGGTTTTGTAATAATTTTAGTTAACTACAACCATATTAATGTGCAGCTTTTCTCCCCAATCCTCAAATGAAAATGAGATATTATCCCAGTAAACAAATGTCAAATAAATAAATGAAAAACAATCCATTCATCTCTGTGGGTGCAAAGAGAGATAATATGCACATAAAGAGTGGCATTTGGATCTACAGTAACTGTACAGGGAGGATATGCAGGCCTATTTGTGGCTTAGGGCATTTTGTCAAATAGGCTTGTATAAGTATTTTAAATGGGCACACTGCTAGATATTACTGCCATGCACATGTCCCTTGCAGCATAGATACTTGGGGGAGGGGCTTAAATGATCTGCCTCACTGGATGTAGTCTATGTAGTGGGATACCACAAATAGTTTTTTGAAGCAAACAGGGCAATTATTTGCTGTTTGTTGACCAGGCAAGTGGACTAGTCAACTAACCATTTCCAGTCACTACCCGAGCACAAAAATGAGTAGTGAAAAGTATCTATTTTACATTTCTTTACCGGGAAAGTCTCATTGGGCAGAATCCATTTTCAGCAGAGGCCCGGGGGAAAAAGTTCCACATATTAACAATTACATAGATAATGAGTTAGATATAAATGAAACATTTCATAAAAAAACAGACATAATAAACAACCTGATGAAACAGTAAGTTACATGCAAGGAATCTTAGTTCAGCACTTATAATCAAAATGGCATAGGGTTATTACTTGATGGAATTAACATCAATTACAGTTGTACAGCTGTACAAAAGTAGTATATAAAGACTGAAAAGTTATAATGCATATTTATATAATGTACAAGGGGATCATATCGTAAAATAGTATAAAACTTAGATAAAGAGCATAAATGTTCAGGTTTAACATGCAAACACATATTTACATACTTGTACAGGAGAAGCAGATCTCCATATTATAGTGCAAGTATTCTGTTGTACAACAGGTAGTGATTTTTCATGTTACACAGGCTACCTAATGTCTGGAAAACATTTACAAATATTTTCTGGCTCAAGGTGTTATTTTAGTTTGGATCTGAATTGATCTAAACAGTTCTGCATTTAAATTTCCTTAGGAAGATGGTTCCATTTAGCTGGACTAAGTTTGCAAAATGCCTTTTAACCAATGACTGTTTTGAAATTGTTCTAGCTAAGGTGATACTGCTGTCTTGTCTATCCCTTAACATGTAGGTAGGTTGTTTGATGCGCAGTAAGGATTTTAAGAAAAGACAGGGGCTTAAATTACACAATTTGAAGGTAAGTACTCTGAATGTCATTAATGTTTTGTAGGCCTTTGGAAGATGGCAGTGGTGAACCTGGTTATCTGCTTACAGCATGAATCTGTAAACTTTAAATACTCAAAAGTTGCAGTTGCTGAAAATACTTTCTACAAATCACTGGCTAGTCCTAAAAGATTAAGATTTTTCACTGGTCTTTTCAGAGCTAGAACTAAAAGTGAAACATACTGAGACATTTTCCTTGTCTGACTACCAGCTACTTGTGTTGACTGAGGAAAGTCTGGCACATGAATTACTTGAGATGGTGACAACGGTCTACTTGAGTTGAAATCCACAACTTTTTTTTAAGCTGAAAGAGCGGGTGAAGTTAAGATCGCTTATGCCAGTTACTTCAGGTTTCCGCAATGACAATTTAACATTTATAACAAACTAGGGAAAGGAAAGCAGATAACTGAGATCTCCCTGCAGACAAAAGCTACCTATCAATAGCCAGTTCTTTTCAACCAATCAAGTCCAGAGACCAATGACATCATACTCAGACAAAATAGCCTGAGTACTTTTTTACTGTGATGACAAGATCAGTGTGTTTGCTTGCATTTGCAAAAACTTTCACAGCCTTTAAATGCTTTGAGCAAACGTTTAAAAATAAAATATTCAAAGCATAAAAACCTGAATAAGTAGAAAAGTACAAAGTAAAGCAAAAGGTAATGAAACAATCTAACAGAAACACATATGGATGTCCAGTAAGATGCTAAGTCATCTTCCTCAGGCACCAATCACTAACAATACCAGAGTCAAGTAAAACAGAACCACAGAAACAGGACATATCTCAGTGACAACTGCAAAATAAACCTTCACAATCCAAATCATGAAAAGTTAAACAGCAAAACTAATTACCTTTAGAGCCAAATCAGACAATAGCTTCAAGAAACTTCAATATGCCTTCTCTCATCTTGAATGGACACCTGTCTTATGTATACAGGAATCAGAAAAAGTTGCCAACTCTCTAACTACCACCCTTCTATCAGTACAAAACAAATTATTTTACCCTTACCTCCATACTCCATAAAACAACCCAGAACAGATGGCACACCAAACAACTTAAGGCTTTTCTGAAACTCACAGACTAGGCATGGAAAACACATAATGAAAGAAACGCAATATAATCTAAAGAAAGCTTCATCAAACTATGGAATCTACCCAGGAAAAGCATCAGCCAGTATTTAAAGGCCCATAACTTCACCACCTCCAAGCCACCCTTCTCAAGCAAACAAAACAATATGGACTCAGGTAAATCAAATAATTGGCAGAGAAAAGAATAACTTCAGCTACAACACATTCATAACAGCCAAAGGACATCTCTTTTTAAAGATTGAATTCACCATATGTCCCACCATTCATGTAAGTAAAACTACACTCTCCAGCACCTGTCCCACTCCTTCCTGAGTTCTCCCTACTGTTCCACTTCAAAGCAGTTTCTATTACAGGCACTAACACAAATCAACAAATTCCACTGTGATTTGATGTTATGGCCTGCAACTGCAACCTTGGTTCATAAAGGGCTGGTACACACACACACACACACACACACACACACACTCACACTCACACTCACACTCACACTCACACTCACACTCACACTCACACTCACACTCCCCTATGACCTCTGCGCCTGCCACAATATTTTCCACAAAATATGGAAGGATGCCACAATGAAAGAAATTCTAAAGACAAAAAAAAATCCATGCGTGCTCAGATGTATTGAAATGGGACTAAAGTACTAAAAAATCACCCCATGGCCAGCTGTCCAAATACATTGCTGATCAAGCCCTTCTGTCCCCAAACAACATGTTTTCTGGGCCAGTTGGAGCACAATGACAGATATCTGGACACTTACAGATGGCACCTCAAAGGTCATGGACAAAGGACAAGCCACAGGCCCAATATTTACAAACCTAACCAAAGCATTCTACACAGTAGGCCATCTCTCCACACAGCCCTCCCTCAGCTCATGGTATTAGCTGTGAAGCCTCTCACTGATTTCTCAGCTGTTTTACCTACCACACTTTCTGAAGTGAAATTTCTTAAGGCATGGTAGTGCGAGTTCAGAGTGAAATGGAAACGGAACTCAGACTCCTTCCACTCAGTCAGGCAGTTTGCTTCAGAGAGGTAGTGCAAATTCCAACTCAAACTCTGCCAGCACACACTCACACACACACACACACACACACACACACACACACACACACACACACACACACACACACACACACACTTAAACCCTGTGCCTGACTTCACTCTAAACTCACACTAGCCTCAAATGTGCTGTATGTGGTTTCACTCCAAACTCACACTAGTCTCAAATGTGTTGTATCCCACTGATAATTCTAAGCAGTCCCTTGTGAAAACTATTCTATTACTTAACTTTTATGGAGAAATGCACTTACTGACATTTAAGAATTGCTTCAGACTGCTAACATTGTTCAAACCAACTATATAGTAGTAATCATTGTCAAGTGCTGAATAAAATGGGGTGTTAAAAAACAGACATGAATAAAACCATCTGCTCCTTGTCCATAATCTGGTACTTTATTTCTCACTGGTGTGACTGCTACCCATCCCTCAGGTTCTTAGTTAAGGTAGCTTGTCTGCTTCAGAAGTTGTAAAAATATTAAATTGTTACTTCATTTTTTTGTGATGGACAAGTAGTGGTGTTATATGCAACACTCCCCCCTAACAGAGTTTTCAACCTTTCATCTCCAAAATGCTTGTAATGTGGAACAAATGGGCAAAATATAGAACAAGTACTAAGGCCTTACTAACAACTACAACTCAGAAGCTTATGGGATGGCTAAAATGCGCAACTTTTTGTGAAGAAAAAAAAAGACTGTCCCATGCGCAGTAGAAGTGAAACTTCTGTAAGGAAGTGAGAAGGAAAGCAAATGGTACAGAACAGTATAAGCTCCTTCACGCTTCCTTACAGAAGTTTCACTTCTACCAAGTGTGGCGACCACGCACATTCTTTTTTGTGTTACAATATGTTCCCCTTCATTAGTTAAAGCTTTCCTACTCAAAGATATCTATCAAGGATCTATTCTTTCTTCTATCCATTGGTGAAACAAAAATCATGCTGTTTAGAATCTCCCAAAGATTTATATCCTTTCTAGGCATGAAAGATCTCTCACTTCTCGTCTCCAGTAGGCAGAGAAGCCATAAAGAAAGGCATAATCTTGACTCAGCTCAAATATGCTCTCCCAGTAATAGCCTCAGTCTCAAAAAAAAAAAAAAAAAAAAATTTTGCCTGTCTTACAAAACATCCAAAAAATATGTTGTTTCCTCTCTCTAGCACAAAGGAGAGAACACCACCATACTAGAAGTAGTGAATATAGTAACAGAGATAAAAGAACTGAAAGTAGGATCTTTAGAAAAGGTTAGGAGCAAATTACATGCAAATAACAGGAACTGTGGGAACAATACATGCAGAATAATGTTATGGAGGAGGAATGGGATTAAAGGGAAGGCATGAATTGAATGAGCTATGTAATGTTTGACTGGCAATGACTGTACAGAACACTAAGTGATGCACAATGTTTGCAACAAAAAATATGTCAATATTGTCTGTTAATATTTATATAAATATATGACTGCCTATATAAGTGATAGTTTCTTGTTTAAAACAAAAAACAAGTGAATACCACTACTCAAGTAGCAAACTGGCTCCCAATTCAACCGTTTCAATTTCCTAAATCAAAACTCCGTCTGCTACCTAGTACGCAGCTAAAGTATTTACAGCCTCAGATTTCAGCCTGATTATGTCCCCACTTTCCATATCACCTTCATCTCCAGGAAATGTAGTGGCCACAGTTTCTCAACAAATTGGAATGAACTGCAACCAAGAACCACTCTGGCAAAGGAAGGATCCACAAACGACCTCCAATCAATAGCGTAAAAAGAACTTCTTTAATAAATTCCACTTCAAACGATAAAAACAGCAGAGTTCTCATCCAAAAGAAACAACACAGTAAAGTTTGCTGCTGGTTGCCTGGGAAACAGTGTCCAATCCCCTTTCTCGCAGACTGCCAGTCAATTGAGTTAACAAAGCCATTACTTGGTTAAACTCACTTCTTGTAACCGGAGCATTGTCCATAACCTCCTGGTTATCTCTCAAAACGGTAGGAGTGTCTATAAATTTGTCGGAATCCTGTCCTTCAGCCATCAAAACCAGAAAACAACAAATTGGAATGAACTGCAACCAAGAACCACTCTGGCAAAGGAAGGATCCACAAACGACCTCCAATCAATAGCGTAAAAAGAACTTCTTTAATAAATTCCACTTCAAATGATAAAAACAGCAGAGTTATCATCCAAAAGAAACAACACAGTAAAGTTGTCATCTAGTCCCTGGGCTCTTCCAGCATCTAAGTTGCCAAAGCAACTCCCTATATTCCAATTTGGATTCCCAACTACCTCCCCGGGGATCCATACAAACCTGCTCAAGTACAAAAAACTTAATATCCATATTGTTACAATACTGGGAATGTTTATAAAAAGCATTAGTTTCTTTCCCTTTACTCACTTCATATACATGTTCGTACACTCTCCTGGTTAAAAACTTTTCTGTTTTCCCTACGTAAAAACTTGAGCATTGTATACACATGCCCAAGTAAACTACCCCTTTAGACTTGCAGTTAAAATATTGGTGGGAATGAATGTTAAATTTCCTGGATGGAATATACAGGGAACCCTGATTAAACATATAGGGGCACTGATGACAGGCCCCACACTTGTAGGTACCTTTCTTCTTCCTGACCTGCCCTAACGATTTAGCTACTCCTCTCTCCATATAATCCTTAAGATTCATATCTCTTCTTCTAATGCCTTTAGGTTGAATAGGAAAAAAAAATCGGAAATTTCATCATTCACCTTTAAGACAGTCCAGTATTTAACAATAATCCTCTCTACTTCGGATGAAGTTCCTGAAAAAGTGTGCACAAAGCAACATTCCTTAAGATCACTTTTTAAAGCATTTTGATCCAAATCACCATCACCAGTCCCTAATAAAGGAACAAAAAATTTATTCCTGCTCTCTATAACTTCCTTAAATATATTTTCAATCAGTTCCTCAGGATAACCTCTCTCCAAGAAGAGAATCTTAATGAAATCCACCTCTTTCAAGAATTCGTCCCTAGTACTAGTCATTCTAGAGGCCATAATTAACTGGCCTTTCACTATTCCCCTTTTTTGATAAAAGGGATGTCCACTGTCAAAGTGCAAGTAACTCTTTGAAAATGTCTTCTTTCTAAAAATTTATGACTGAAAACAATTGTTCTCATAATCCTTATACAGTGTGAGATCTAGATAGTGTGACATCTAGATAATCTAAACTTTCTTCCCTCATAACCATAGTAAATTTAAGAAATTCAGTGGATTCATTAATATAATCAAAAATTTTTTCTAATTCTTCCTTTGACCCTCTCCACAACAAGCAAATATCATCTAAAAATCTGATATACTTAATTATGTGGTTGGACCAATCTGTTTGAAATATACATTTCTTTTCCCAGTAATATAAAACACAATTAGCGTATAATGGGGTGCAACATGCCCCCCATATCAACCCCTCTTTTGATGATAATATTCTCCATTAAAATATAAAAAAATATTTTTAAGATCAGTTACGGTAAATTCAATTATTAGATTAATAGTGTTGTTGTCCAAACCAGATTCCAAAAAGAGAATTTCCGAAAACCATTCTAATCCTACCTGATGGGGAATACTCAGAAACAATTCAATAACATCAATTGTCACCATAAGCAACTCCTGGCTAAAAAGTTCTTTCCTTATTCCCTTTAAAAACTCCAATGAGTCCTTACAAATATGCTTTATTGAAGCTATAAACTTCTTAACCTTAGAATCAACGTAAATTGCTAAGGGTTCAGTTATACCCCCTGCACCAGCAACTATGGGTCTAAATTTAATATTTTCAATCCCTTTGTGCGTCTTGGGGATACCAAAAATCATAGGGATTTTTGGTTTGTCGACATGTAAAAAATTGTAAAGCTTTTCATTTATACTCCCTTGCATTAAATGATCAAATAAATAAAATTTTATCTTAGCATAAGCTATGTTAATCTCATTTCGAGACTAACTCGTAATTGTCCGTGTCCTGTAAAATATTCTGCATATACATATCATAGTCAAAATTGTACATTAAAACCACACCACCCCCTTATCTGGTTTCATTACCCTGCATTTTTGTTCTTTTAAGGATAGTAAAACTTTTTTATCAGTTTCAGAAAAATTATCACTCCTAACATCCTTATAGTTAAGATGCCTAATTTCCTTCTCTACCAATTCCTCAAATGTTTTCAAAAATGGATGGGTAGGGGGATTGAAAGTACTCGCCCTCGAAAATTCGAATTTTTGTTGTTGTTCCTGACCCCTAAATAATATGTTGAAATTCAACTGTCTGATAAAAAGTTTCAAATCAACAATTGTATTTGTCAGTATCTTTTCGCAATAATGGTCTACCTCCCTAAATACATTGTCATATTTAATTTTCTCTCTCCCGTTTAGTTGATCATTTAATAATTTCTTATATACATGGTTAAGTTCCTTTAAAAGAACCTCACGGCTTCATAATCCCGTATCAATAAATTCATAACTTCTATACCAGTTCTGTTAAACACTTCACATAACTGCTCATATAGATTACTGTCAGGATTTACATTGTTTGGAAATTTAAATTTAAATTTAAATATCCGTAGCCCCTTAGGGACTCTATTGACTTGCACACACTCTCTTAAATAATTTCTAGTTGATTAGCTTTAAATGGATATAATTTATCACAAAAACCTTTAAAAGGGTCATCAAAATTACTCATTTTATGAGAAAAAGTACCTTCATTAAAGTTAAATCTTTTCATGGTCCAGGTCTCGAAATTAAAATTAACATTCCTTCCGTTGTTCCCAAAGTCAACCCCACCACAGTCTGATGAACTTTTGCTGTTATTAATGTTCCCCACTGTAGAATTCACAATCAATTCGCCATTAATAGCACCTTGCATCTATTTGTATTTTGACGTTTTTTGTCCAATAGATTTTAACTTAGTGGACCAGGTCTCATTGTACAATTGTATAAATGAATGCATTGTATCTTTAAATATTTTAATTGCATTGGAGGGTTTGTCACATGATGTTTTTTCAAACTATTTAATGGGGTAAATTACTTTGGTCAGGGTTCTGAAGAAGCCTGGTATTTGAACTAGGTGAAAGCGCTTAACTTTACTGTGTTGTTTCTTTTGGATGAGAACTCTGCTGTTTTTATCGTTTGAAGTGGAATTTATTAAAGAAGTTCTTTTTAAGCTATTGATTGGAGGTCGTTTGTGGATCCTTCCTTTGCCAGAGTGATTCTTGGTTGCAGTTCATTCCAATTTGTTGTTTTCTGGTTTTGATGGCTGAAGGACAGGATTCCGACAAATTTATAGACACTCCTACCGTTTTGAGAGATAACCAGGAGGTTATGGACAATGCTCCGGTTACAAGAAGTGAGTTTAACCAAGTAATGGCTTTGTTAACTCAATTGACTGGCAGTCTGCGAGAAAGGGGATCGGACACTGTTTCCTGTTTCCCGGGCAACCAGCAGCAACTTTACTGTGTTGTTTCTTTTGGATGAGAACTCTGCTGTTTTTATCGTTTGAAGTGGAATTTATTAAATAAGTTCTTTTTACACTATTGATTGGAGGTTGTTTGTGGATCCTTTCTTGGCCACAGTTTCTCCATACTAGACCCCAATGTTTGGGAAACCATACCACCAAACACGAGTGACTTAACTATACTGTCTCAATTCAAAAAAGATATCAACCTCACCAAATTAGCTGAAAGCCCTTACTTTCCAAACATAACATTCTGCTACCTAATTTCTCATCCATATATTATCTGTAACACCCATGTACTTTTCTTGTTGGACATTCTTATGCTTTGTAAAACATACACATCTCTGTATGTCTACCTTCTATGGAAATGTATATTTGCCATTATGCTGCCCTTGCATGCCCTTTTTTATGATTTCATTTCAGTTCTACTCCTATCATTATACCATGTTTTTATCTAAACTATGGGCCAGACACAATAAAGCCTACACTAAGTGTACACTGTTCTGAGTGAATAAACAACAGCACAGACATAACTCACACCTACTTCCTCCTAATTTAGGGATTCATAAAGGTTACCACAAAGTGTAGACAATGTGTACACTTATTGTAATCTTTCTGAGTGACTAGGAAAGCACAAAAAATAAGATAAGAATTTTACTGAGTACATATTGTGTACACTTAGTGTAGGCTTTGTTGAATGTGGCCCTATGCTTTTATAAGCTGTCAGAGCCTGAAATGGGTCCATATGGATCAGGGATCAACAAATCTAAAGAATAAATAAAGTACAGTTGTGTACTTACCATAAATGTAGATGTTCGAGTGTATTCACTGTTGCAGTCATTACAATTGGGTTATCCTGCTGGTCTGACGTCTGTTGCTGTCACCTCCTCCCTGACGTCAGTGCACCAGGGGTATAAAAGATGCAGCTGACGCCATTTTCTTCAGTTTTTCTTGCCCCAGATGTCAGGTGCCCCCAAAAGGGTAGGCTAAAAATATGTCAATAAAACATGCATGCACCAAGGCACATTTTTTCTTCATCTACAAGCAAATACACCACATAGGTTGTATAGAATAGAGAAGTACAGATAAGTTCCAGCAAAGATAAGGGGGATGGTGGGAGGGTAACCTGGACTGCAACAGTGAATATACTTGAACATCTACATTTATGCTAAGTACACAACTGTACTATGTTCATCGTGTTTCACTGTTGCAGTCATTCCAATTGGGTTGAATCCCAAAGGTGAGGATGGGAGGCTGGAGATAAATAGGATTAGGAGCAGCTATGAGGCCCTGCAGAACTGCAGTGGCAAAGCCTGCCCTGGATTCAGAGTAGAGTGGTAAGTGATAGTGCTTTGTATAAGTGTGTACTGAACTCCAGGTTGCAGCCTCTAAAATGTCTTTGGTTGGTACTCCTCTGCGGAAGGCTGATGAAGTGGCTGCTGCTCTGGTTGAATGTGGCCTAATGCTCTTAGGCACTGATTTGCCATGTTGTCAATAGCAGAAATGAATGCAGTGGCCTATCCACTTTGAAATAGTCTGCTTTGAGATAGCCTTTCCTTGTGATCCTGCAGCATATGCCACTAGTAATTGCTCAGTCTTTCTGAAAGCTTTGTTTCTGTCCAAGTAGAAGCTGTCTGTGCATGTCCAAAGAATGCAGAAGTCTCTCACCCTTATTCTGTGGGTTTGGGTAAAAAATAGGCAAATGAATAGTTTGGTTAAGGGCCACAATGGACACTACCTTAGGCATAAATGTCAGGTTTGTCCTCAGAGAAACCCTATCTGGATGGAAAATGATAAAAGGTTCCACAGCCATGAATGCCTGTAGCTCTGAGATTCGTCTTGCAGAGGTTATTTCTAGGAGCAGAGCTGCTTTCCATGATAAAAAATTTTATATCAGCTGTAGCGGCTGGCTCAAAAGGAGGCAGGGTGAGTTTTTCCAAGACATAATTGAGGTCCCATGCAGGTATTGGTGATCTCCTTGGAGGCCTTAAGTTTTTGGCTCCTCTGAGGTACTGCCTTAAAAAAGGATGAGAAAGAAATAGGTGGCTCTGTATTGTAATGAGCTGAAATGGCAGAAGCATGAATCTTAATTGATGAAAAGGATAGGCCTTTGTCCAGCATCTCAGTTAAATATTGCAAAATCTGAGGAATATTTGGTACAGTTGTGTCAATCCCTTGTGCTTGGTTCCGAGCACAGAATCTCTTCCATTTTTCAGAATAAGATTTTCTGGTACTACGCCTCCTGGCCTCCAAAATAACACCCATCACTGCTTTAGAGAGAGGTGTGTTTTGAATGACTACATTATCCGCCATGCTGCCAGATTTAAGGTCTTGAGTTGGCTGTGCAGGATCTGATTGTTATGTTGGGACAGTAAGTGAGGAATTTGAGGTAATGTCCAGGCTGGGTATAAGTTCCTTAGGATTGGGTACCAGTGCTGGCGGGGCCAGTCTGGGGCAATCAGTATCATTTTTGGCTTCTCTTGTCTGATTTTAGGAGTACCTTGGGGAGGACAGGCAGTGGAGGAAAGGCATATACTGTTAAGTTTATCCAGCTGAAAGATAGAGCATCCACTTTCCATGCTTGCTTGTGATAAGTCCTTGTGCAGAATCTCTGTAGTTGGCAGTTATGAGGGGAGGCAAATAGATCTATGTCCAGGCATCCTCAATTCCTTGTTATCATGCTGAAGACTTGCGGATCCAATTTCCACTCGTGGGGATCCATGAGGTTTCTGCTTAGTTCGTCTGCCAGAGTATTTATCTTTCCTGGCAGGAATTGTGCCTGCAGATGTACTTGGTAAGTCAATGCTGTGTCCAACAAAGCCATGGCTAGTCAGCATAGGGGGTAGGAATGAGTGCCTCCCTGCTTGTTTATGTACCACATGACTGTAGTATTGTCCGTCTTTATCAGTAGTTGTCCCGGATGAAGTAGATCCTTGAAGGCTGTCAGGGCATTCTGAACAGCTAGCCTCTCTTTTTGGTTGATATGTAGATGCATTTGGCTTGCGGACTATGTGCCCTGAATACATCTTCCTGCCATGTGGGCCCCCCAGGCATAGTCTGATGCATCTGTTGTTAATATCTGCCTGGCTGTGGGTAAAGCGAATGGCTGCCCCTTGTTGTGGTGACAGGCCTTTGCCCACCATTGAAACTCCTGTTGCAGGCAGGGAATGAGGGGTAATTATTGTTGCCAGACTGTGGCAATGATGAGTCCAAACACTTTTTAGATACCACTGAAGTTTCCTCATATGCAGTCTTGCATATGGAATTAGCAGAATGCAGGATGCCATGAAGCCCAAAGCCTGCAGAATTTTTCTTGCAGATAACTGGGTCTTTGTTGCCAACATTTTGAAATAAGTAGTCAGTTGTCTGTTTGTCTGGCATGAGATAAGCCATCTGAGCAGTTGTATTTAAGCTTGCACCCAGGAATATTACCTCTTGAGAGGGTACTAGTTTTGATTTCTTTTCATTTACTGTGTACCCTAGGCATGTTAGTAATCTTTTTATAAATGCCAGATGCTGTAGTAGAATGTCCTTGTTCTCTGCTTGAATAAGGCAGTCGTCCAAGTAAGGATATATTTGTATTCCCTCCTTGTCTGCAAAATGCAATTACTGGAGCCAAGCATTTTGTGAAAACCCTGGGTGCAGTAGATAATCCAAGGGGCAGTGCAGAGAATTGGTAGTGCATTGAGCCAGCTATGAATCTGAGGTATCTTCTGCATGACTGTCTGATTGGGACATGCAGGTATGCCTCTTTTAGGTCTAAAGTCACAAGCCAAGCCTTCTTGCCCAGTATGGGCAGAAGCTGCTGCAGAGTCAACATTTTGAATCTTGGAATATCCAGATATGGGTTTAGAATAGATAGATCCAGTATTGGTCTCCAGGCTTTGGCCTTCCTGGGCACCAAGAACAGTCTTGAGTAAAATCCTTGTCCCTGCTCTTGCTGTGGTACTTGCTGAATGGCCCATGAGGGATGACACTTGCTTTTGTGCCTCTGCCCATTGATCTTTTGGCAGGTCTGGCAAACCGTTTGCCCTTGGCAGGGTGTGAAAGTGAAACCTGTAGCTTTGTGACACTACATCCAATACCCATTTTTCCTGGGTTATTACATGCCAATTTTGAGAAAAAGGTGCTAGTTTTCCCCCTAAAGGTGCTGCCAGAAGATAAGTGCTTGGCGCAGGCAGGGGGAAGTCATTGGGACTGTTTCCTGCATGGCTGTGATTAGTCTTCTCCGCTTTTGGAGGTAGAAGTACCCCATTGTTTAGACCTGTATGAGCCTTGGGGCTGGGATCTGCCTCTAGGGCGTCTGTATCTGCCTCTTTGTGGCCTGTCTGACACTGGAAAAAAAACAATTCTTTGTAGGCCAGTGCCTGCTAAATCTTGGAGGCTGTACCTGTAAGAAATCCTTGACTGTTTGCATAGATTTAGCTTTGTCCTCCATTTTCTTCAACACCTCTTCTGCTTTAACACCAAACAAGGTATCATGCTGTAATGGAGCATCTAATAATTCTGCTTTAACATGATCAGGCAGATTCCGTTCCTTTAACCAAGCATGCCTCCTAATGACAGAACCCATAACAGTGGCCCTTGCAGGAGGCCTCCAGAGAATCAAAACCACATTGCAAAGTATGCTTTCCCATTTGTTCTGCTGCATGCAATAAATCCTGCATTTCTTTGTTTTCTGCACATTCAGAATTTATCAACATTTTTTGTTTAAGCAGTGATATAATATATCGCTGATATTTAAGCATATGAAACTGACAATTTAAAGCCCTTATAGCCAAGGTAGCAGAAGTGTAATTTTTTTTCCCCCCATCTGTCCAGTGCCCTAGAATCCCTGTCAGAGGGGGTAGGGTTTTTTGCAGTGGAAGCCTTGACCCCTTTGGGACCCGGAGAGATAGTTTCTGGATCAGCAGCAGGGTTCTTAAAAATAAATTTATGTGAATCAGGAACCCTGTAGTACATGTATGGCTTAACAGGAGCTGGAGGTAAAGAGTCAGGAGTCAGACTGGACTCTGAAAATACATCATCTACAATGTCTAACACAGGTGGAATAGCAAGGGGCCTGTGTTGAGGTAGTAAAAGGAAGTCTCTGAGCCTTTTCTTAGATTCTGAATAATCTTGGCTCCCCCAATGGAAATGCTCCCTCATGGTATGCAGAGTTTCCCCAAAAGAATAATCCTCAGGAGGAGAGGCTGAAAGGATAGATTCTTCAGCATCACAATCCTCATAGGGAGGAAGAGAGTATTCCTGGTCAGAAGAGGAATCAGAAGAAATGGAAACCTGATCTGAAGATTCATATTCTCTTTCTTGCCTACACCTCTTATCAGGAGGGGGATGGGAACCCCTGATCAAAGTAATTAGGCCATTTTGAGCATCTGTTTTTTAGGCATGGAGGCCTGTCCATGGGGCTGTTGTACTTGTTACTTTGTCTTTAGAGGTGCTTTACTCTTTGCCTTTGAAGCTGAAGTCGTTTTAACATACAACTGTGTAGGCCTGAAAACACCCCCAGAAGCCGATGCCTGCTCAGTGGCTCCGGACCCATCTGAGGGAATAGTTTCCGAGGTTCCAATACCTTGAGTTTCCAGCGGCCTAGTCGGCTCCACGAGGGAGTCGGAAGCGGCCTGCAGCTCTAAAGTAGCGGGCGTCAGGGGCTGCGAAAGCGCCTCACTGAGAACCGGCCTGTCCTTTTCTTTTTCTTTGCGTTTCTTTTGAATTGCGATAGTCGGATGGCTATCCGACGACATCATGTAATTAAATCTTCTGCCAAAATAGTGAAATGCAAAATTGTACCGATGCTTAATAGTGTGTTGGTTAAATCTAGCACAAAAGCGACAATTAGCAACGTCGTGATCAGGGCCTAGGCAAGGAATACAGTAAGAATGGAAGTCCTTATAAGGTATTTGCTTCCCACAAGAAATACAATTATTAACTTTTTCTGACATCGGTCTGGAGCAAGAAAAAAGTTTCCCAACAGGGTACTTAGCTTTTAATGAAGACTTCGGATCTGAAATTCGAACACGAAAATCTCAGGAGTCAGACGACCGGCACTTGCGAACTGCTTTTGCTTCGGGCACCGCGTGGCAAGAAAGACTGAAGAAAATGGCATCGGCTGCATCTTTTATACCCCTGGCGCTCTGACATCATGGAGGAGGTGACAGCAACCAACGCTGGACCTAGACTTTGGAATTCAGGCCGACTGCGGGTAGCCTGCCAGCAGGATAACCCAATTGTAATGACTGCAACAGTGAAACACGATGAACATCAATAAAATAAATCAAATATGCAAGCGCAATCAGAATCTCCTGAAAGCATTTGAACAGCCAAAGTAGTATGAACAAAAAGGCCTTCTACTGCAGTTTCGACAAGGAAGTGCTAGGGGATTTAAACACCACAGATAAGGTAGAGTGATGTGCAAGCTAGATGCCAAATCCTTTAGACAATACAAGATCTGCTTTCAGTGCCAGTGAGACAGACAACTAATTTGGGATATGGCAAGCAGGGGCTGAAGGGGAATGCAATAAAGTAGGTGATATATTCCAGGTGTGGGCTGAGTTGTGCAGCATGTGGGAGGTGAAGGAGAATTGAATGGAAATGTTGCAACTGAGAAAGACGATGCAGATGAAGAAAGAAAAGGTGGTAGCATGAGGAAAACAGAAGGCAAGGGCAAGCAGGTAGGGTAAAACAAAAATGGTACACTGGTAGAGATAGATGCCCATGGCTGGAAAGATTTTTTATAGTACTTTTTCCTCCTCTTACCTGCTAACCAATATTCCTTCCTGTTAAGCTATCAGCTCTCGCATTCCCCCATTCAAATGCTTTACAGCACTGAAGAGATGACAGTCTGTCACCATCAGGACATCATCAAAATTGGGGACATTTTATTCTTTAATCCCCAAGCCCCTTGGCAAAGCTAACTACATGACTGCATACAACAGGGGGCCCAGGCACTCCTAGCTACAGTGCAAGAGCAGTGGAACACATTCATGCATCTATTTTTAACCTTTACACTGCATTATACCACCTGGCCTACAGCATTTGACAGTTATGCAATGGATGCTACTGCTTTCCTTCTCTTGGCAAAGGCTAGCCAGCACAAACACTTACTCCTTCCCTGCCCTGCCAACTCTTCCAGTACCTGAGACACAAGCTGAACCTAGGTCAGCTGGGCAAAACAATCCATCTGCACCATATAAATGGATGCTCTACTGCTGAAAGGAGTCTGACAATGGGATGTTATCAGTAAAAGGGGAAGTGATGGGAGAAGGGTGTGAACAAGAGAAAATGGAAACCAAATGATAGGCAGGAGTGAGTAAGTGGTAAAAGAATCAGCAGAAAAGGATAACCAAACTACAAACAGGCCTATAGTAGGACTAAGGTAGCACAGTAGAGATTAGGAAGAAGGTTAGTAAAGAGGAGACTGAAAATGCTAGCAGAAATGAAGTGATCTAGTAGCTGTCTGTGGCAGGAACACAGAAGCCCTTATAGAAAGAAAGAGACCAAAAGAGACAGGATGAAGGAAGAGACCAAAAGAAAGAGGATGAATGGTAAAGGATGGTGGAATGGATCAGACAGGAAGGAAGAGGAAAGGGTGGGCCAATAGTTAGCCAGGAAAAGGCAAGAAAGAATGTGGCAGAGTACTGGACATGAGGTTAGGCAAGACTGGAAAGCAAGCATTGAGGGCAGAGTTAAGGTACCAGTAGAAAAATAACTTGGGGTAAGTAATGCACATGTTTGGTCAAAGAGAAGATGCTGCCAGAACTGAGGAAGTAGGAAAAGTTTCTGACAAGATTCTATGTCATGATCCACCACTGGGACAATGAACAGGCTGCTTAACTGTGGAGGAGGTAACCAACAGGACAAAGGCACAGTTGTGTACACTTACCATAAATGTAGATGTTCGAGTGTATTCACTGTTGTAGTCATCACATTTGTTTTATCTGCTTGCAGTAGCCCTCAGTCGGCCTGATTAACAAAGTCTTGGGTCCTAGCATCGGTTGCGGTCTCATCTTCCATGACGTCAGGTAGTCAGGGGTATAAAGCATGCAGCTGATGCCATTTTATCAGTTTTTCTTGCCCCAGATGTCAGGTGCCCCCATACTGGGAAGCAATTGTATACAAAGTTACACCTCCAACAAAAAGCAAATACACCAGAAAGCTTTAAGCATAGTAAACAAGAAAAGAGGTATAGACAATAGAAGTCAGAGGGCTGGAGGGAGGGTAACCAGGACTGCAACAGTGAATACACTCGAACATCTACATTTATGGTAAGCATACACAACTGTACTATGTTCTTCGTGTTTCACTGTTGCAGTCATCACATTTGGGTAGATTCCCAAAGCTAAGGATGGAGGACGTAATTAGATAGCATTAGGACCAGCTATAAGGCCCTGCTGGACTGCAGTGGCAAAGCCAGCTCTGGATTTATTGAAAATTGGCAAGTGGTAATGCTTGGTGAAGGTATGTACAGAACTCCAGGTAGTAGCTTCTAGGATGTCTCTAGTAGGGACACCTCTGAGAAAGGCTGCAGAGGTAGATGCAGCCTGGTTGAATGTTGTCTTATCCCCTGTGGGGTAGGTTTTCCATGGTGCTTATCGCAGAAGTGAATGCAATGGCCAATCCACTTAGAAATGGTTTGCTTTGAAATAGCTTTCCCCTCTGCCCCTGCACCAAATGCAACCAGCAGCTGTTCAGATTTCCTAATACGTTTAGTCCTCTCCAAGTAAAATCTAAGTTGTCTGTGCACATGCAAAGGGTGCAGTATTTCTTCCCCTTTGTTCTGTGGATTAGAAAAGAAAGTTGGCAAATGAATGGACTGATTAAGGGCCACACTGGATACCACCTTGGGCATGAAGGAGGGATTGGTCCTGAAGGACAACCTGTCCACATGAAAGATGATGAAAGGCTCCACAGCCATTAGGGCCAGTAATTCAGACACCCTTCTTGCTGAAGTGATAACTAAAAGGAAAGCTGTTTTCCAAGAAAGGAGTTTCAGCTCTGCACTTGCCGCTGGATCGAAAGTTGGTACAGTGAGTTTTTCCAATACAAAGTTAAGGTCCCAGGCTGGAGTAGGGGCTTTCCTGGGTGGTCTTAAGTTTTTGGCCCCTCTGACGAATTGCTTCAGCAGTGGATGAGAGAAGAGGGGTGGTTCTGTATTGTAATGAGCTGAAATGGCTGGAGCATGAATTTTGATGGAGGAAAAGGAAAGGCCCTTTTGAAGCATCTCAGTTAAGTATTGAAGAATCTGAGGTAAATTGGGCGCTGCTGTGCCCATCCCATGAGTATGGCTCCAGGAACAGAATCTTTTCCATTTCAGCATAGAATTTTCTAGCAATAAGCCTCCTTGCCTCCAGAATGACATCAATCACTTGCTTACTGAGGGATGGGAATGGTGAGATTAAGTAATTAGCCAGGCTGCCAAGTTCAGGGTTTGAAGCTGTGAGTGCAGAATTTGGCCCTCCTGCTGAGTGTGGCCAGTCTGGTGCAATCAGTACTGTCCTTGGTTTGTCCTATTTGATCTATAGTATTACCTTGGAGAGGAGAGGCAGAGGCGGAAAGTCATAAACTGATAGTTTTTCCAAGTGAAGGACAGGGCATCCACATTCCAAGCTTGTTTGTGGCGAGTCCTTATGCAGAACTTGTCCAATTGATAGTTTTGGGGGGAGGCAAACAGGTCTATTTCTGGGCTCCCCCATTTGCTTCTCAACATGTTGAATATCTTTGGTTCCAGTTTCCACTCGTGTGGGTCCATGAAATTTCTGCTTAGGTCGTCTACCAGTGGATTTAGCTTTCCTGGCAGGAATTGAGCCTGTAGGTGCACTTTCCACTCGAGTGGGTCCATGAGATTTCTTGCTTAGGTCATCCGCCAGTGTATTTAGCTTTCCTGCAGGAAATGAGCCTGTAGGTGTACTTGGTAGCTCAAGGCTGTGTTCCACAGAGCCATAGCTAGCCTGCAGAGAGGGTATGAGTGGGTTCCCCCCTGCTTGTTTATGTACCACATAACAGTGGTGTTGTCCGTCTTTACCAATAACTGTCCTGGAAAAATGTGGTCCTTGAAGGCTGTCAGAGCATACTGTGCAGGTAACATTTCTTTTTGATTGATATGCAGGTGCATTTGACTTGGGTTCCATTTGCCCTGAATGCACTGCCCTGCCAAGTGAATCCCCCCATGCATAGTCTGATGCGTCTGTTGTTTGGGTTTGGGCAGAAGGGGATAGAGTGAATGGCAGTCCCTTTTTGTGGTGGCAGGCCTCTGCCCAGCAAAGGAACTCTATCTGTAGACAAAGTATGATAGGAATCATTGATTCTAGATCCTGAGAATGTTGACACCGTAGGCTTTTTAGATACCATTGTAGTTTCCTCATATGCAGTCTTGCATATGGAATTGGAAGAATTCAGGAGGCCATGAACCCCAAGGCTTGCAGTATTTGTCTTGCAGATAGCAGGGTCTTTGCGGCCATAAGCTTGAAGTAAGCTGTCAAATGAACTTGTTTCTCTGGTGTGAGGGAAGCCATCTGGAAAGCTGTATTCAAGCTTGCTCCCAGGAATACAATTTGTTGGGCAGGGTAGCAGATGTGATTTATTTTCGTTTATGGTGTATGGTGTACTCCAGAGTAGTTAGCACTTTTTGTACAAATGCTAGAGGATTCAATAGTATGTCCTGGTTTTCTGCCTGAATGAGCAATCGTCCAGGTATGGGTATATTTGCATATTTCCTTGCCTGCAAAATGCAATGACTGGAGCTAGGCACTTTGTGAACACTCTGGGCGCAGTAGATAAGTCAAAGGGCAGTGCAGAGAACTGATAGTGCATGAAGACTGCTTTGAAGTGTAGGTATCTTCTGCAAGAGTCCCTGATTGGGATGTGCAGGTAGGCTTCCTTTAAATCCAGTATTGCCAACCAGGCATCCTTGTCTAGCATAGGAAGCAACTGGTGAAGAGTTAGCATCTTGAATTTTGGGATCACCAAAAAAGTGTTTAGGATAGAGAGATCCAGGATAGGACACCAGGAGTTGTCTTTTCTGGGCACCAGAAAAAGTCTGGAGTAGAAACCTTGTCCCCTTTCCTCTTCTGGTACAGTTTGAATAGCCCTTATACTTAAAAGAGAGAGAACTTGCTTTTGAGCCTCTGACAACTAATTTAGGGGTATATCTGGCCAACCATTTTGGGTTGGTAAAGTGTGGAAGTGGAATCCGTATCCCTGGGAAACTATATATAAAACCCATTTGTCCTGGGTAATGAATTCCCATTTTTTTGCCTGCAGAGCAATCTTTCTCCCTAAAGGAGCAGTCTGTTAAGAAAGGCTTGAAGTTAAATCATTGAGACAGTTTACCATAAAGGGGGGGGTCTTACTACTCCGTGCTTTGGAAGTGGGAGCCCCCCACTGCTTAGTCCTGTGCGTACCTTGGGACTGAAGTCTGAGGGTTCTGCTGGGTCTGGGTTTGGACTGAGAAGGCCCGGAAGAGGCAGGAAAGGACCAATTCTTAGTGGGCCAATGTCTACTAAATCTTGGAGGCTGCACTTGCAGGAAATCTTTAACAGTGTACATAGATTTAGCCTTTTCCTCCATCTTTTTAAGAACGTCTTCTGCTTTGTTGCCAAACAGACGGTCCTGGTTAAAGGGAGCATCCAACAATTTAGCTTTAACATGATCTGGCAAAGATTGCTCCTTAAGCCAAGCATGCCTTCTAAGTACAGACCCAGTAACAGCAGCCCTGCAAGACGCCTCTAGTGAATCAAAACCACATTCCAAAGTATGTTTTCCAACGTGTTTTGCAGAATGCATTAAATCCTGTAAATCCAATGTGCTGCTGATACTTTAACATATGAAACTGGCAATTTAAGGCCCTAATGGCCAAGGTTGCAGAAGTGTATACCGTCTTACCCCATCTATCCAGCGCCCTGGAATCTCTATCAGAGGGGATAGGATTTTTGGCAGTTGTAGCCTTTATGCCCTTGGGTCCCTGTGAAATGGTCTCAGGATCCGCAGTAGGATTTTTAAAAAGGAACTTGTGAGAGTCAGGGACCCTGTAATATCTATCTGGTTTTCTGGGAGCAGGAGGTAAGGAGTCAGGGGCCAAGCTAGACTCCGTAAAGGCATCATCAACAATGTCCAGTACACGGGGGATAGCTAAAGGCCCGTGTTGGGGCAGGAGTAAGAAATCTCTAAGCCTCTTTTTAGAATCAGAGTAATCCTGGCTTTCCCAGCGGAAATGATCCCTATGAGTATGCAAGTTTTCACCAAAAGAGAAATCCTCTGTAGGGGAAGCACAGGGAATTGAGTCCTCTGCATCAGAATCCTCATAGGCAAATAAGGGTAAATCTTGGTCATCAGAAGAAACAGAAATTTCAGAATCCTGATCAGAAGAATCATAGCCAAATTCAGTCCTAGATCTCTTAGAGGGGGAAGGTTGTCTTCCCCTGATTAAAGTAAAAAAGTCTTCAGCCATTCTTATCATTTGTTTTTTAGGCACAGAGGGCCTGACCATGCGGTTTGGGTGTTGGTTTTTTAGGCATGGATCGAGTTTTAGGCCTTGAAGAAGAAGATGGCATCGGTTTAATATGCAAGTCAGTAGGCCTGAATAAACCCTTAGAAGTCGGTGCCTACACAGCGGCTCCGGACCCATCCAAGGTAGAGACATCCGTAGGTTCCACAGTTGAAGCATCTCGCGGCATACTCTGAATAGGTCTCAGTAGAGGCCTACGAATCTGAAGTCGCGGGTATCAGGGGCTGCGAAAGTGCCTCACTGAGTATCGGTTAACTGGCAACTAACCTAGGAGAAACATTGTCGGCAGCTTTGGACCTAGGCAGCCTGTCTCTGTCTTTATCTTTGCGTTTTTTCGGAATGTCGGTAGTTGGGTGGCTTACCGAAGACATATCTGGATAATTGAACCGAGTACCGAAATATTTATAAAAGAGTAAATATACTGATGATGAATAGTTCGTTGTTTAAATAAGGCACAAAACTGACAGCGAGGTGCATCGTGGTCAGGGTCTAGGCAAGGAATACAGTACGAATAAAAATCTTTATGAGGTATTTGCTTTCCACAAGAAATACAGTTATTGACTTTTGCTGACACTGGTTAAGAGCAAGAAAAAGGTTCCCCAACGGGTACTTAGTTTTAGTTGAAGACTTCCGTTCTGAAACTCGAAAACAAAAATTTCAGGAGTCGGCCGACCGGCACTTGTGAACTGCTTCTGCTTCGGGCACCACACGGCAAGAAAGACTTATAAAATGACGTCGGCTGCATGCTTTATACCCTGACTACCTGACGTCACAGAAGATGAGAAAGCAACCGATGCAGGACCCAGGACGTTGTTAATCGGGCCGACTGAGGGCTACTGCAAGCAGATAACCCAAATGTGATAACTGCAACAGTGAAACACGAAGAACATCAGGGTATTTCCAAGGTGAAAAAGTCTGGTAAGTATGGCAGCTTTCACAAATGTTATAGCTGTGCCTGTAGCTAGCAAAACAAAGAGACTAAAGTTCAGGGACTACAAGGACATACTGGAATACTGGGTATCTAGGCAACTAGTGGATGCATGGTCTAAGGATGAGTTTTATGTTGAGGCCAGGTTCTACCTCAGTATGAAAGAGGAGTTTCTGAAAGAGAAGCTTGAAGGCATGTAATCATCATCATGCTTTTACACTGAGGTGGGGGCTGGGTAAGAAGAAATGGAACAAGGAAGTACTTGAAAGACAGCAAGCAGGAGGACAGTGCAGAACTTTGTGAACATAAAAACAAATGGGGGTAAGCAACAAAAATGCCTGGAAAGGCAAGAAAAGAGAATAGGAAAGAGTAAAAAAAAGGTACTGAAAAAAATACACAGTGGAATGACAGAGCCTTGGGAAGACGATAGGGAACCTCATTCCATCATGTGATATAACAAGACTGACACCATAAAGTAATGGAAAAAACAGGTATTGGAATATGGCAGTTCCAGGCTAGCTTATTTTCAGGAGTGAGACAGACATAGAAAGGGGAGAGTTAAGGAGTGGTAGCTAATGTAAGAAATGGGGTAAGCCACAAGGTGATTAATGAAAAGTGCAAAATGGGAGGAGGGGAGGAGTTACGTATCTTTACAGATAAAATTTTGGCAGAATATGTGGAAAACTGGTGGCTGGATATCGTCAACTGCCATCTAAACTGATAAAAAGAAGAGGACAGTTGGTGGCAGGCTCTGGAGATGGGCCAATGGTGATTGGGGTAAATGGAGATCAAAATCTTACAGATACAGATTGATTGGTTCCTGCACACAGCACAGAAAACCGACCATAAAAGAATTTTGGATCAGGAAGAATTTATTCAGTTGGTGCAAGGAAGCACTGGACAAAACAGTACTCTATATTTAGTCCTCAACAACTCAGTCAGTTTACCAATATGGTTAGCTCTTCACTGGCCAGCAATGACCAAGCTTCACAATGATCACCTCAGTCAAAGCAGCACAATCCAAAGTGACAAAAGCAGTAGAGTGTGACTACAGAGGGAGGTTTCAAGCAGCAGGGACAGGTGATGGGGAAGGAACTTGAACAACGTGAAGAAGTGGGTGAGGCATGCAACCTGTTGTTATGGTTTACAGATATTAACCTGGATTTTATGCACATGCGCTTACCCAAAAGAGCAGAAAGGTTAAGCTACTACTCAAAAATAATGTGAAAACATTCACAGGGTAGAAAATGTAGGACAGAAGAAAGATAAACAGCCTTCATCAATGCAAGAAGGGAAACCATTGACAGGTGACAAAAGTAATTACTGAACCAGGGAAGACACTAGCACAGGGGGAAAGCACTTCAGCTATATTTTCATGAAGAAATGAAGGATACTGACCTTAAGTTGATAAAGGATGGATAGGAGGTTCAGGACCAGAAGAACACTGCTAAGAAGTGAACAGGTTCTGTGTCTGAGTATTCACAAAACAAAAAGAAGGATGAGTACACTGCTGGGAGAGGAAGAAAGCAGACAGAAGAGAGAGATATCTATGTGGTTCAACTGTGAGGAATAGCATAGAAAAGGAAATAGCAAGCCAGCTTACAGAAGGACAATGCCTAGATAGTACACAAGTAACAGTACTCCAAAAACTAGACATCATTGGCTATTGGGAAGCACTAGATGACTGGAAAATGCCTCCAAGTGCTCCTTTGACATACGCAATATTTATCCATTTAGGGAAATCAATTTTCAGCAAGATACAATCCATGAGCCTATTCCACTGAACAAATATAACTTACCTGAGGTTTTTCAACCTAAGTCAAGTGTGGGCTTGTCTGCTCGCATGAAAAAAATATTTTGCAGGTTTGAAACTGTTCAAGAAGTGGGGACCCAGGATCTTGCTTCTCTGAAAAGTGACACAATTAAATATACTATATCATTTAAGGGTGGTAGCTAAACTAATACACATTGGCAAAACTAATTGTCACTGGAAATTTGCAGGTACACTGATACTACTACTGACAATGGAAGATCATATTGTTTTTCCAATAAAGTGGATATAAGAGCTGAGAAGCAAATTTCACATTTTGGAAAAAAAATAATCTGGAGACAATTAATTGGAATTTGCTTATCATCAGGGCCTGAACAGAACAGGGTGGGGTCATCTGTGTAATGAATGAGGTTGACTCACTTACAGTAGTAGTGCATGTCATTCACACGGAGTAAAGCAACAGTGGCCAGAGGACAAATCTTTGTGGCAATCCAACAAGGTTAAAAGCAGGAAGAGACAGACAGTCATCCTATTTCATGGACTGGAACTGACTGGACAGCCTACCTTAGGACACACAAGGTCAAACACTACAGCAGCACATGGTGGGATACAGTGTCAAATGGCAACACTTTACACAATTTATAAAAAATGTGGCAGGATGTGTCACCAACAAATATTTTTTGATGAGTTCATTTTTGCAGCTGTTCTGACAGATAGTTTTCATCTGTTCAAGTGAAGAATATTCAAGGCTTATAACCCTAAAAAGAGTACGACTAGTTCACACTGAACTCTACCTTTAAATAACTAGATTTTACTCTATGCAACTTTTTTATCTGGCAAGCTGGAAACTGTTAACATTCAGGCAATGACTGATTTTATCTTCCAGACTTTTATCACTGGATTTCCAATCAACACAATGCTTCTTGAAACACTAGAAAATAAGGTAAGATATCAAACATGTTCCCTGATTTTCACTACTTCACTTGCATCTACAGCTCTCCTATCTTTACTTAGCAGCAAAAACTTCAAAACTTCACAGTCACTTCTTTTTTAACCATCAGGTTCACAACAGATGATGATGTTATAACAATATCTGGCAAAAGCACTTGTAGACTTGTAACATTAGAACTGAAAAAATCATATTTTCAACATCATGAAATTCATCACTAAGCAAAAGCTACAGTCAACAAGTACTCACCACAGCCAGCTACTGGATTAACAACTCCGGGCTTTTCAAGATGGCATCCAGATGAGAAGAAGGGCCTGGCATTACCTCTAGTTATGTGACAGCATCTACAGTACTGTTAAGGGACTAGACCAGTGATGGTGAACCTTTTGGGTTGGCTTGTGAAAAATTCGGAAAATGTCTAACTTGACTCTGTTGGTGTGTCACCCCCCCAAACAAAAATACCCCCCCCCCAAATAAACAAAACAAATAACTAAAAATAAATAAAACAGCATAGCTCTCAATGGATCAGGGATAAAGCTCAATAGAATCAGGGCCAAATCTAGAAATAACAGACATGAACAGTTTTAAACTACTAGTATTATTAATCTGAGACACTGACAGAAAAAATGAATGTGAATTAATGCACATTTTCTGAAGTAAAATAAGTCTATTAAGTGTAAAAAGTCACCAGTTTTAGGAGGGATTAAGAGGGGCAGTTGAGAGGAATGTAAAACAACACACACTTAGAAATACAGACTACTTGCCCTTTGCAGAAGTGTAACCACGAAGAGAAAGCAATGTCAAGCCTGCCCTTTGCAGTCTCTATCAAGACAGTATACCAAAATAGCTATTGAGGTTAATAACTTCCTTACCTCTACAGCAGTTGCTGAACTGGTTCCTGCCACAAAATAATTCAATGCACTTCACATGACTAACGAATGTAAAAGCAGTTTCTTTGATAACTCGGGTGTTGGTGAACGTTGGCATGTCACCCAGAACGTTGTGGTGTGCCACCTTTGACACACGTGTCATAGGTTCGCCATCAGTGGACTAGACAGTTTAAAAAGTTGGTGCTATCTTGCCTAAAGTCTCTGACTTATTTAGCTTCAGCTCCAGTTTTATGTTTTGCCTCTCTAATGGTGCCTAACAACAGAATCTTTATTTAAGTGACTGTGCGTGCAGTCTCGTCTTCACAATGACTCAAAAATGAGGAAATATGTCAAATCTGATGGAAACTCAGTTTGTTAAATCTCAAGAGTCCTCTACTATTACCCATGAAAAGACAAACCCAAATGTCAAAAAATAAATAAATAAATAAAAACACTAACTGCATCAAGAATTTAACTCAGAATGCCCAAACAAAAAAGGCCAAGACAGACTCCCTAATTACCATCTAGTACCTCCATGATACAGACTTTGCACTACAAGAGATTCTTACCAAGTTTCTGACAGATTCTGCATAAATTAAGAGTGTTCAAAATTCTGAATGAGAAAAGTGCATCGCAGAAGGCCAACACTGTCAACATGAACTGCTGAAGACTTAAAACACAGCAAAGAAAAGCTCCTTAAGTAATTATCCATTCAGAGAAACAGCTTGTTAATCCATGTAATCTGAGTCTGCTGCTTGCCTGAAAGTCAAGACAAATCTGATGGTCCATGTCTGAAAGAAAGAGCACAGGCAAGGTGCAAGAATGTCATATTCTTCCCAAATGACCGGGCCAGCATATGGCAAACTGCTAAACAGCAAGAAAGTTCTTTTACTCAACAGAGTAAAGGAGAAACATTTTTGCTGAAAAGGAACAGATCCCAGCTTCATACTGATGTTGATTTGTCAGCTTGATAAAAACAAAGTATATTTGCTTAACAACTCTGTTCATTTTTTACTTAGCAATAATGTTCACTAGAAAATACAATATAACAACAAATATTTTAATTAATAACAACGAATTATAATGTCTTTAGATTATTTATTAACAAAGGAATTTAATTAATGTATTTTATGTATGTGTGTTTTATACATATGTGCTTTACATTTAAAAAAAATTAATTTTGTTATGGCATCATTTCCTTTCTAGTGTAGGGTGGGCTTATAAAATGCTGTTTAAGAAGTTCAGTTGTGGTTTAACATTGTAAAATAACAAACTTCATCAGAATCAAACAAACGAAAAGCACTTCACTGTATTTCATAAGAGTTTTGCTTGCATTCTGGCCATTTTTTTATGTTTTTTTTGTGATTTCTATTGTTTTTTTTGTTTTTTCGTTTTTGGAAGTTTATTTTACGACCATGGAGTGCAGAAACTCTTCACAAGTATTATTGTCACACGAGGATAGTGAAGAACAAAGTCGTAAGGCAACCAATACTAATGAATTGGCTCAGTTAATAAAAAACTCATTGAAGGACTGTTGCAGCGTGTTCAGAGCCTGGCTGATAGTGTGGAAATTATCAAAAGCAGCCAAGCTTCACAAACTAGCCAGCAGATGGCAGCAGAGTCATATTTCACTGAACAGCAGCAGAGCTCACATCTTTTGCCAGCACTTTTGGAAGGAAATAGCGCAAATCAACAGCGGAACTTGGGTTTGTCTTTTTTTTGTATCAGGAGAGCCAGTACAACAGCTTTCAGGTAATTTACCTGTAAATACAAAAGGAAATACTCTAAACCAACAATGGAACCACAACTTGGCATCTTCAACAGGACAGCTAGTGCAATCATCTCAACCAGCTTTTGATGGTGTTGTGCGTCCTTAACAGAGGCATACTGGAACAGTACAACAGTAACCTGCAGTTATCAGCAGGTTCAACCAACAGGTACTGATTTTAAACCTTATCCTACTTCCCAGCAATGTAATTCGTTGCATAATGTTGGGGCAGTTGGAAATGCTCATTCTAATGTTAATTTGTCGGCTCATGTTACCAGTAATAGTGGTGTGTTTTGGAAACCCCCAGTATTGAAAGACTGGCTTGTGGGGGAAGTTAGGAATGCTAAGGCACAGGACATTGAAGTGAACAATGTTAAAAATAAATTGAATAAGCTTGACAAAAAACTTTTTAAGTTAAAAAAAATTACAAGCAGAAAATCTAATTGTACCTAAAGGCCTAAGAACATGGCGTTATCCAGCAGAACTAACTGATAAATCATCTTTACATAATGAACTTATTGCCATGTTTGACAGACATGGCCTAGAATTGCTTGAGCTTTTGATAAAATTTAATTGGAAGGATATTGAAATTCTTATAACTGAATGCAATGAGCTTGAGTTACAATTGCATGATGGTGCTGAATATGATAGATATAAATATGAACACCAACGAATATATTCAAGCATAGAAAATATTATTGCTGATTTAAAGCGTAAAAAAAATTCTAAGTTAGTAAGGGACAAGCAGCATTACAGTAAAGGTCAAGCATATCCAAAGCCACCACGAGTGGGCAATTTTAATTGAGGTCAGGGTAGGCAGTATGCCCAAAATAACACTAATGAAAGTAGCATCAACAATAATGAGCAGAGTGAAGAGCAGGCTATGAATGAGAATACTAGCTATGATTATGAACAAGGATTTCCACCATTAAGGAGATCTGAGAGAATTAAGGAACCGGGGGGGGGGGGGGTTCAGGAGGGCAAATTATTGATTAATTTAAGTAATGTTGATACTAGTCACAGTAGTCATGGTGGTGCCCATGTTCCTTCGATTATTATGAATACAGAGGGAGATTTTAAGGTTTACAATTTCTCTGAAACAATTATTGATGAAGAAATTGTCAATTTATTAAGTAAGGGACTCACATTTGTTCCAGCTACTGGTGCCAGTTTGGCCTCAGTGCCTATTGATCTAAAACTTTTCTTAAGAAAGTTACATTTTAAAATCATGTTCGGGGAAGGACATGGTCAAGATAATGCAGAATTCAGTATCAGCAGTACCTTCAACCCACCTCTGCATCTGGCTTTGGTATTTTTTGAGAAAATATGTGAGTTGGATATTAGACACTTACTAACTCAGAAAAAAAGTACTTTCCAGGATAATTTAAATATGAGGGAAAGGGATTTACTTATTTATTGCAACAGAAGATCAGGATCATGAAGGCGGTCAAGGGGAGTGGGCTTGCAATCATGGACATCCATGATTATGAAAAAGGATATATGAAATACTTAGCATTGACACGTATGAAGTTACTAGAAATTAGTTGAATATGGCCTATAAGAGAATTTCTATTGCTCTTGATATGTTTTTGGAAAATAGAATTACTATTGACATTTACAATTATTTGAACATTATTTCACCTAGTATTCTGACTATATCTGGTACTCCAAAAATATATAAGGATGTAACTAATCCACCTTTATGACCTATAGTGGATGGTCGCAATTCCATTACATACTCTTGTGCCAAATTTCTTGATAGTAGAATAAATATGTTTTTGGATAGGCAAGTACAGATCTGCAAGGATTCTTGGCACTTTCTAAGCTTGATGAATGGTATTGAATATTCTGATCAGGTTTTGTTCTTGACAGTGGATGTAAAGGATCTGTTTTCTGTCATACCCCAACAGGAGGGTATTCAGATTATACAGCTGTTTCTATTTGAACAAGGCATGCCACAATCAGAAATCAATTTATATGTTGATCTGTTTGACATCGTTCTTTCCAATAACTTCTTAATATTTAATAACAGCAACTATCTTCAAAAGGTAGGAGTTGCAATGGGGTCACCTTGTGGGACCATTTTTGCCAATTTAGTTATGGCAGGATGGGAAAAGAAATATGTCCTGGGAGGCAATTATGCTGATTATGTTGAAACTCTATTACCTGGATGATATATTTATCCTATGGAAAGGTGACCAACAATCTGTGGAACAATTTTTACCATATATTAATAACACAACACAGTATTTAAAATTCACACATGCTATAGATGAGCAAGAAATAAACTATCTGGATGTTAACCTTAGTATGGATAGAATTAACCAAAGATTTATTGCAAAAATACACAGGAAACCAACTTACTCGAACTCTTTCGTACATTTTATAAGCTCCCATCCTTTATCAAATAAGAAAGCAGTAGTAAAAGGACAATTTGTCCATACTGCTAAAATGGTTAGCTTGGAAGCAGATTTTATTTTTGAGTGCAGGCATCTCACAGAGATGTTTATAAGTAGGGGTTATCCTGTTAGTTTATTGCATGAAGTGTATACTGAGGTTAGCCATAAAAGGAATAATGGACATTTTTTCACCAATCCTAAATTAACAGGTGAAGATAATCGTATAGATTATAATGCAACCTTCATTACAACATTTAATGTTAATTTTTATGAAATAAAAACAATTTTTAAGAATTGGCATTTAATTGAGGTTGAAGCACCTCTTATTAATAAATTTAAGGATGGTGTAAAAATGATAGCCAGGAGAGGCAAGAATTTAAAAACTCTTCTTGAAATGTGCCAAATAAAAAAACACCATGTAAAAGGCATGAAAAAATGTGGAATGTGGAATTCATGCAAGCATATGTATGAGGGCAAATATGTTCAAATTAATGGTCAGAAATATAATATATATGATAAACTAAACTGTAATTCGAAAGGGCTGGTATATGTGGCAGCACTGTCCAGCTTATTATATAGGGAAAACTACAAGAACCCTAAAAGAAAGAGTATATGAGCACCTATATGCTATTAGAAAGATGAATTTAACAAATGCACTTGCAAAACACATACAGCAGTATGGTGAACATATATTTGAATTTTGTGGTATCCAACAGGTCTGGGAGCAACTTGGGGGGGGGGGGGGGCATGGATGCAACATTTAGAAAGAGCAGAATTAATCTGTCAACTAAAACTGCATTCTTATGTGTGGCCGGATTTGAATGACTACTGTGCAATCAATAGCATACTCAGGCTAAAAGCATTACTTAGGTGAGATAATTTGGTTTTAATTATTGCTGACCTGTGTTAGGGTAGTGATTTAATAAGTATATCTACTTATATATATTTTTTATATACATTTTTCTATAACAAATATTTTAATTAATAACAATGAATTAGGATGCCTTTAGATTATTTATTAATGAAGGAATTTAGTTAACGTATTTTATGTCTGTGTTTTATATATATGTGCTTTATATTTTTAATAAATTTAAAATTTTGTTATGACATCATTTCCTTTCTAGTGTAGGACGGGCTTATAAAATGCTATTTAAGAAGTTCCATTGTGGTTTAACATTGTTTTATTTATTATTCTTTTTTTTATTTATTTTACATTTGTTAACCGTTTAAGTCCAACAGGACACACATCCATTTTCAGTGGAGGCCCGGGGAAAAAAGCTCCAATAGCATGTCAAAGAAATTCCACAAGAATATCATACAGAGATATAGGTTCCATAGAAATATAAATTATGTATAGATTAATAATTCCTTTAGTAAAGTCAGCATACAGCATTCTAGTAGTAGGGTTTATCTAGAATGTAAAATATAAACACAAGAAAAACATTTTTTTTGTCTTTCTAAATTATGAGTACTCTCAATATTTTGTTACAGAAATAACCAGTGATTATTAAGCTTTCCAGTGAAAGGAATAAGAGGACCTTTAGCAGAATCCTTGAACATGGTATTGGTGCAAATTAACCTGGGGAGTAGCATGAACAAAGCCAATTGTTTGAGAAGTGGTTTCTCAGGAGTTTCTTAAATTGAATAGTGGAGGTAGTGGATGTTATTTGGCTAGGTAGTGAGTTCCAGATGTTGGCAAGAGTGCAGGCAAACAGTGATTTGCCAGCATCATTTTTGTGTCTGATAATGCTTATTAGGTTCTGAGAACTAGATTGTAAGGCTCTGGTAGGGATATAGGTTAATTATATTTTGAAGTGCAGGGTTTTTTTCTGGAAGGTAAAAGAGATTATGCGCTATTGTGAATTGATTAAACAGAAGTAGTTGAGGTAGCTTGAGCCAACTGAGTTGGTTAAGGGCAAGACAGTGGTGGGATTTGTATGAGATTTCAGTAGCAAACTTGGCTATTTTGTTATAACAAGATTCTATTTTGTTGAGATCACTCTGGCGGAGATTAGTAAGGATGGGAGAGGCATAGAGAAGGATCGATAAGAGATGAGTTCTTGCAATAGTAGCTTTGGTTTGTTTAGTTATAAAGTGTTTGTTCCTATAGAGAAGTCCTAGTTTTTTATTAACTTTCTTAATGGTTTGTGCTATATGGATGTCAAATTTGAGGTTGTCTATTTCTACACCTAAGAGTTTAGTGTGTGCAGTTGGAGTGATTTGAATGTTATCTTTGGAGTGAATGGTGAACGTGTTGTTGAGAGGGGGGGAGCATGACCTGGGCCAAAAAGAATTAATTTAGTTTTTTTAGGGTTTAGAATAAGTTTGATGTTTGTGAACCATGTTTTGGCTAGAGTAAAAGTGTTTTGGGAGAGGATTTGCAGTTCCTTTAAGGTGGGGGCAGCACTTATAAGGTGGTTTCAGCTGCGTATTGTACTACTGATTTGGTCTGATGAAGTTTGTTATTTTACAAACGAAAAGCGCTTCACTGTATTTCATTAAATAATAGTTTTGCTTGCACTCTGGCTGTTTTTTTTTTTTTTGTGATTTCTACAGTTTGTTTTTTGTTTTTTCGTTTATGAAAATACAATATTTTGCCATTCTACTATTTACTGTGGATAGGGCTAGACATTGAACATTGTCTCTGGAGTATGAAAGCATCTTGTTTAAACTTTCTTTTCCTAATTAGTACTCAGTGTTATTCTGAGCACTAACGACTTTTTCCTGTTTTCTTATTTTTTTTTCTCTTATTCCTGCATGGGGTTGTTTTAGATGGCCAAAATTGGTTAGATTAATATCTGCAGGTTTCTTTTTTATATATTTCGGTCTTAAAGAACAAAGATTTGATTGCTTCCTGTTTTCTTGTTGTGGTACTGAAAGTTCCTTTTTCTCCATCATTTCTAGGTACATTGATTATAGTATAAATTTTATTTTATTTTATGCTGTGATTCAAGATCTCAAGGGAGGTCACATTTTGGATTTCTGTGTTTGGTTAAGCATCGATACTACTCTGAGGGCAAAATATTACTTCTGTATGATACTATGTACTGGTAGAGTCCACTTTTATTTTAATGACATGTCTTACTCTGGTTGTGTGACTGCATTGGGAATGCAGCAAGGGGGAAGGGGCAACAAAAGATGATAAAGAATTACAGCATCAAAATTGTAGAACTTCTCCATGTTGTGATTAGAAGAGCTTACTCTCCTGGAATTTCTTTTCTCATATTTTTTATCCAATGTACTCTTTATCCCATGTAATCTTTGCCAAAGATTGTTGTAGTTTCGGATTTTTCTTTTCCTATTCTTTTAAATTAATTATTAACATTATTTATTTTCCGTCAATCATCAAACCATTAGTCAAGTTTGTTACACTGAATGCACATTTGAAGCTTTATAATATTGCAAGTAGCAGGTCTTTCTGTGTGTGTGTGTGTGTGTGTGTGTGTGTGTGTGTGTGTGTGTGTGTGTGTGTGTGTGTGCATAAATGCATGTGTGTTTTTCAACTGTCCATAACTTGTGATGTTTCATTTATTTATTTATTTTTAATTCTGAATAGAAGAAGATATGTTTTAACAGTAATTTGGTCACATACTTCCTCTCCTTAAACCATCTGGCACAGCAGTCTGTCGGCATGAAGTCACATATCTTTTAAATTTCAGTGCAACAAATCCAGGCAAAGCCATTAATAATGGCGGACAAATATCCAAAATCAGAGACTGATTTTAAATATTGCTCTTACAAACTTAGAAAGTTGTTAGAACAACAGGTTTTACATTAGCATGCATTTTCTGAAGGATATGACATCTGAAACTCAAATATCTGTTGTTATTTAATGACTTTAGTCCTCAATGATTCGACAGAAAACCACAAATTCTTTGAGGAACAAATCAAAAAGAACCAAATCTGGACATTCTGTGAAATTCTGGACAATTAAGAGGTATGGGGGAGAAAGGATGTAAAAAGAAAGATAAGTTAATGGATGGAAAGCATTGAGACAAGCAGAAGAACGGTATCAGCAATCTATGTATGTAACAGAAGGCAAGAAAGTGCTGGTTGTCTTTAACTGGATTCTTCTGGTGAGTGCTGCTGTCGCTCTGTCAACCAAGCAGGACCCTAGCTTTCTCAGGTAATTGGTTCACATGAGGGTTTAATGGTTGATCAGGTTTAAAAGTTAATCACTACATGTAGCTAGGATAGTGTATGATGAAGAGAGACACTGCCAGCACAGCTATCTGAAATCTTGTAAATAATTTTATTTCATTTGTGAATATCAACATGATTTATTTCAGATGCTTGCATTACAGATGCATTAGAACTGTATGTCATGGGTATATAAAACTGGTTTGTACAGACGTGTGTTGAAAACGCATTTTATAAAGTGTTTGTGTTTGAAGTGCATCCACAGTGTGCCCTGCTGGAAGAGAACAGAAATGTACATGCACTATTGTAACTGTCTAAATGTATATATTTTAACAGTGGAAACTGGAGTAGAGGCGGTTAATTTCAGTCCAGCAAACTTTAGGAAAATAACTGAAATTAAATTACTTTATTAGACTACAAAATAAAAGATGGCATCTTTCAGTTTTCAATGCAGCTAGAGACACAGAGTCTGTGCTGAGAAGCTTTCTGTATGATCTTCAAAGTGAACTAATTACTACCTCTGAAAGCATAAAGGAATGCAACTGTTTTATGACTTCCAGCATCTGCCAAAGATCTGAGTTCTATGTATTTTTACAGGCAGATGCTAAATACTGCCATCTTCCAACAGTGGGGGTTTCAACTGGGAACTAGGAGTCAGATGACAATAAATGTCATTCTGCAAACTATCCCAGCAGTAATATTGTAGATATTAATTTGAGAAGTCTCTTAGTGAGACAGGGCATTCTGCATTCTGTCTTGGACCTGACAACTAGAAGATCCATTCACCACATCTGTCTTGCTCTATTCGTACGCTCTTAGATTCAGTCAAGAATACAGTGAAGCTTAATTTAGATATTTTTTATTTATTTGAGACTGTCCTGCAATGTTGTTTTAAATATTTCCTGTGGTTTTGAACTCAGTCACTGTGAGTATATATTTAGTATTGTCTTGTTCTTTTATTATTTATTATTAAATATGTTTAAACCATTCATTGTGGCTGATCTGTGTAAAGATATTTAAGTTTTGAGAGTACCTGCATATTTGGTGACACTGTATGGGCCACTCCTAATAGCCTTGCTCTTTGTCAAACTACCATTTGTGTTAATATTAATATTACACAGTAAGACTGGACACCCTTTGTTAAGGGCCTTAAAGTAGCTGATAAGGAGTTAACTGGTGGCAGTGGTAACTACCTTATAATCTTGGCAGAAGGGGCATAACTAGTAAAGCTGAGCCAGCCTCTCCCAGGTGTGTGTGTGTGTGTGTGTGTGTGTGTGTGTGTGTGTGTGTGTGTGTGTGTGTGTGTGTGTGTGTGTGTGTGTGTGTGTGTGTGTGTGTCAGCTACTTGGGCAGAGACACAAAGCACTGGCTGGACAGAGAGGGTGCTGGAGGTCTTAGCTTGGTCACTCAGCTGACATCTCAACTCTATAGCTGTGCCAGTCAGAAGTCTTATTGGGGATTTGAAGATAGAGTGAAAAACCAGCCCCTGGCTGACTGTGGTCTCTGTGTGCTCTTAAGGGAAATTGCAATTAATGCAAACAGCTACATCTGGAATTACTGTATGTGTACTTGTTAACCTCCCAGTGTTTGTTCTCCCACTGTTGCCAGTGTTGAGGATTGAGGCTCCTTGATTACTGGTCCAGTGGAGGGTCGTCACACAGTGGTATTAGTTTTCTTTGAATTTTGTTCTTTGTATATCACTTCCTTGATGGTAGGACAGTTTTATGTAACCCTGAGGGAGGTGCTACACAGCTCCGTACCTAGAAATTCAGACTAAGGCAAAAATGCCGCACCAGATCTAGGAGTAATAATGGGAAAGTAGCCAGGCTAACCATTTCAGTAATGTTGTGAACGCAGGGGAATACTTTTACATGATTTAGACAAGTAGTTATATACACTATATAAATAATGTATTTGCAATACAATGTGTTAACTCCTCATTGCTGAAAAATACTACTCATGTAATGGCAGGGTGTAATTTTTCTTGTTGGTATAGTTTGGCAATTTCAGTGTTGCTTTGTGAGTGGTTTGTAAAAATTAACATGTTAGTGCAGATTCTAGATGTTTCTTTGTGCCATATAGCTTATTGGTGGGACAAAATATTCACTGGTTCGCTACCAGTGTTAAAAGGGGTGGGTCCCTTTATGGCACGGCCTCATGCAGGTGCAAAAATACATTTACGGGGTAATGATGGCTATCAACTTTAGGAGCACTAATGATTTTTTTATTTCTTTCATGCAGAGCTGTTTGGCATGGTGAATTCAAGGAGCACTAGAGGGAGATTATGTTACTGGTGACGGAGTAACTTGATGAGTTCAGCAAAGACTCTAGGATTGTACTGAAGGATGATCATGCTACTATCAATAAGGAAAAGAGGGAACAGCAGTTACTGATATTCACACTGCAGAAGTGCCCATGCCAAGATGAGGAAGTAAGAGGCAGGAGACTCCAGCCAGAGAGGCTCTACCAGAGGTATCAACCCATTCTGCTGTGTCTGCAGGTAATGAAGGAGATTAGGGATCTTGGTGTAGGTCAGGATAACAAATGTACCTAGCTAGTTTGTTAGATGATTTGAATTAGAACAGTACTGACAAGTTGACAAACTCATGGGAGTAGCTAGCCAGTGGCCTGAGCAGTGTCTGAGCCAGCCCATGAGGGTAGTCTCTCAACCTCAGACACAAGCAAGTCCAGGTATAATCCATTAAGATCATGGGTCAAGTGCTAGGTTAGAAGGCTTGGGTTTTCTCTCAGCTCCCTTTTGTACATTCAAAGATGGTGAACTACTGTCAGAACTGACACAATTTTATGTGTGGATTTACATTATCTAGGTAGCACACAGTCAAACATAGATATCAGGCATCTTCATTACCACTCAAAACTCCATTGGTAAAGAAAAATATTGGTGAGCGGAGTGTATCAATATTTCTAATCTTCTGGATGTGGATGGGGCACAGAGGACTGCCAAGGCAAAAGACACAGGGCTGAAGGACCTGACAGTAAGCCCAGGCAGTTCTGGGTAAGAGAAAGCTGAGTAGGTTCACAGAGAGTTGATCTTTATTGACTGGCAGTCACAGTAGGGAAGAGCTGAAGCAAGCCCTACCCATATTGGGCTTTTTTGCCATCCAGGAGACACGGACTATAAGGGTGGTTTTGGCATGGATGTGACATGACTACAATTTAAGGAATTTAAATACAGTGGACAGGTTTCTGAGATGGGAAAATAGGCATTCAGATACTTGGTTAGAAATGTAGTAAGGTATATAAACTTTTGCATGACAACTGTATGAATCTATCAGAAGACATCAAAAAAGATTGGGAAGTGGGATTCGATTTACAATTCGCAAACAAACAATGGGAGAACATATGTATGACTTCCAAATATGCAACACAATCTAGATGATTTAGGATTTTTGCCTGAAAGTGTTTACATAGATATTTTATACCCATTCAGATTCCTAAGAATTTTTCCTTGGGTAGATGACAAATGCTGAAAATGTGATGAGGAAGAAAGCAGTAACTGGGCACATATGTTTTGGGAGTGTAATGAGTTTGCAGACTTTAAAAATTCTGTACAGGCTCTGTCAGGAATACTGGGAGAGCAAATGGGTGTAACTAAGGAAATTATTTTTTGGGATGGGATACAAAATCTGAATTGCCTAGACATAGTATGGCCTTGTTAAGCTTAATTCTGGTGGCTGATAAAAAAAGCAGTTACTAGAAAATGGAAATCAAAATGGAAATAGACTATACTTGAAGTTGTGAATATTGAAACAGAGCTAAAAAACAGGAAGTGGGAACTTTAAAAAGGGTAAGAGTAAGTTACACAGAAAAAAAATGAAAATTGTGAGAATAATATATGGCAGAACATCTTTTGGAGGCGGAATGAAGTTAAAGAGATCATGAAATGGATAATTTATGTAATATTGGTTAGATTTTAGAATATATAACAATATTTTGATGTATAATGTTTTTAAATATGAACATCTTCATATGGTTTGATTACATTTATATAAATGTAAGTTTGCCTATATTATTATTTCAATAAAGGTGCTTTAAAACAAAAAAGAAAATCTGTACTATTACTCAAATAGTCAGCAAATCCCAAAACATTTTCACTTGAATCATTCCAAATCAAAATACATTACCTACAAAGTGCTTACAAAACAATACATTACACACAGAGACTGTAGTGTCAAATATAGTTCTATGTTCCCACTGACTCAAAGCTATATTAGCAGATATAGTACTGGTGTGCATATAGCAACACCACAATCACTAGGTATAACTTATAGAGAACATTCTACCTTGACTAATAAGTCCTGGATAATTTTGACTACCCATTCCTTAAATTCCTCTCTTTTTAATCGAAAGGAGGGAAAGCACCAGTGTCTTATCTTTACTTGATTACCTTGCATGTTTATCTTAGTAATTACTGGCACATGACCTGAACAGTTACTGGATATGTATCAAAGCTCTCAATTAAATGGACATGTTCCTGTGAAATATAATTTCTGTAAAGTCTAGCCCAGTTACTTAGTACCTTGGGGAATAACATATAAATTCATTCTGAGTTCCTACTACTTAATTCACGTGCTTCATACCAAATAATTTCATAAATTTTTCAGAAATCTACCTTCTTTTGTTACTTTTTTCTGTTCTAGCTCCCAGATACATCCTCATTACAAATCAAATTCCAGTCCTCAACTACAGTAATATTCCCTGCTGAAAGCAGATTTCTTGCAATTTTTTTAAGCTCCAAAATAGCAATTTTAGGTGGAATGTAAACACATGCCAGCTTAATCCTCAGCCCTTGTCTGTATCTCCTTTTACTAAAAATCTGCCAATATTATCTTTTTTTCACTACTGGAGCTCCTCTAGCAATTCATACAAGTACTCTTATTTTCCTTTGTTCCTGATATTCTGCAGAAAATCAATTTTGTAATCCTTTCCTTATCAAATTCACATCCTCAGTTCCTTACAAATATGTATCTAGTAGCATGGCTATTTGCACTCTGCATCTCTTAATATAATTAAGCATGCTTTCTTTTTTGGCTATACTTGTGAGACCATTCACATTCCAGGATGATATGGAAAGCATTGCCATTAAGGTAAGAAGTCATTATTCCCACCTATTATACATGGCAGGTTTTTTAAATGTCTAGTTCCATCTTTTGTGATACCTGTACCAAATTAATGTTTGGCAGTTTAATCCTTTATAGTGTTTTTTTTTTCTCATCATCAACTTTGGAACTTACGACACATTTTATAATACATTTTGCTTTAATAAATACACACAAAAAAACACCCCCATAACCAATTAATGTAATACAAGCACACATAACTGCATACATCTTCAAATAGTGAAGTTTAACCTTCCTTATAGGAACATATGTGCCAAACAGACAGCTGCTAACACAGGCCCTAATTATTCATGCTATGACACATGTTGTTGCCAGTGTTCTACTCACACTAATTGGTGTCTATTATTTTTTCTTTTATCTTTACCCACCCATGTGAAACATACTTGCATACTTTCAGAAATCATCAAAATTTATCCTTGAAGAAACCAGTGTTCTGTCCTTTACTGCACTATTCTCAGCTTACTTACTTCCACGGAAAAGTAAGAGAAAAAAGAAAAAATGTGGTCCTCTGCTGCAGCCTGAAAGGCAAGCTGAAACATTTACTGCTAGAAGAAAACTTTTCATTCTACAAGTTACTCATATTTACGTGTTTCTACTTAAAATTTAAAAGATTAAGTCAAGAGTCTTAATACAAAGATTCACCTAAGCAAAACTCAGAGAAAGCTCTACATATATTATGATCTATATAATTTTACACTCCCATCTGCCAGCTCAACATCCCAAGATTACAGCCTATTAACTAAAACATGCTTTAGTCTAGCTTTTCTTTTTGCACTGAAATGCCTACATTTCTTAATAAAAAAAAAAAAAAAAAAAGAAAGAGAAGAGGAAGAAAAAAGGCATATGTTTACTTTATTTATTTATTTATTGCATTTGTTTACCGGGATAAGTCCACTGGGCCTAAAAGAGCCCATTTTCAGTGGAGGCCCGGGGAGAAAAGCTCCAACGAGATACAGAAAAAATATAAACATTAATTAGTACAGAAGCAGAAACAGTGTTACAGATAATAAATATAGTAACATATAGAGAATATATACATAAAAGCAGGAATCTAGTTTGTTTGATTACAGTAATATATACAGAAAATATACATTAAAGCAGAAATCAATTAATTCACTTCAATAACTATCACACACAAGAACTAAAAATACTTAACTATAAAATATGCAATTTATATTGTGTAAAGTTTTGTAGAAATACTGTTAAGAAATTAAAGTGTTTTACTTCCAGTTACCTTTTCCTCCTCTTTCTCATCCCTTCAGAGTCCTTCCAAACATTAATGACATGAAGTGATGCAAATGCCTTTCAGTTCCTTAAAGTTGAACAAAGTAAAAAGTCTATTCTTTCCACTTATTCTTACACAGCCATATTTTTCAAATGCATTTGATGCTTTGCAGTCTCAAATATGTTCAGCAATTTCTGTGTTGCTGGTCTTCTTGTTCATCTCCATGTCCCAGCTCCATGGTACTCCTGATTCTTCTGATTAACTCTTGTACTTTTCTCCGTCTCTCGCGGTGGTGGTGCTGCGGTAGCGTTGTCACCTCACAGTAAGACGTTGTCCTGTTCGATTCTCAGCTAAAGCGTCTTCTGTGTGGAGACGTGCGTGAATGGGCGTACCTTCGTTGAAGGTTGTGCGTCAGGGCCGGCAACTCGGCACGTAAAAATCAACTGCCAATCATTAGCGGACCGGAGTTCCGCTGTGGCGACCCCTAACCGGGAAAAGCCAAAAGACGCAACAACAACAACTTTTCTCTGTCTCTCAAGCATATTCCTTTGGAACAGTGGAAAAGGTATCACTGGCTAAAGTTTCTCCATGTGCTTTATTACCAGAAGACTGAGAAACAGAGTCCCCCTTCTGCTTGATGACTCTTTTTTTTTGTTGGACAAACTTTTGCATTTCCTCCATAGCCTGTTCTGCATCAAAAAATGACTGATCCTCCAGGAAAAATATTCTGAAGACAGCAAGATACATCAGCTTGAATCTCATACCTGCCTCTCAACATTCCTGGAATAAGTGTGCCTTTTCTGGCTGGTGTACAGTGAATGATCTTTTGCCACAAATACTCTTCTGTGTCCAAATTTTAATATTTTGTGCCTTTTGCCACAGTTTTGTCAGGATCAACTATATCTGCTGGTACATTTACATCTTTACTCATAAAGGGGTTGGCTGCATGATCATGGCCATATCTGGAGCATACACATGGTACACCATTTCAATTAACAGTTTCTGCTGTGGAATACCAGTCCAGATGCTTATTTGTGCTTTCTGTGATGATGTGACATATTCCCAGCTATGCCAGGAGAAGTAAAGCAGTGGATGTGTAACATATGCCAGCATAGTTAGCTGGAGTTTTGTAAATAATTAGATGTTATTGGTATATCAAGCTGATTTGTACAAATGTTTGTGTTGAAAATGTATTTGTAAAGCTGCTTGTGTTAAAAATCTACCAACAGTGGGTCTGGCTGGACAGAAAATAAATACACCTGTATGTCAGACTGTATTGCAACTGCTGAAATGAATACATTGTAACAGAGGATACTGGAAGAAGAGAGGTTAATCTGAGTCCAGCTAACTCTGAAAAATAGTCTGAAATTAAATTACCTGTTTTAGGCCATAAAGATTGTATCTTACAGTTCTGATTGCAGCTAGAGACAAAACGTCGTGAAAACCAGGACTAAGAATCCTGCTATATTGTCCTTAGAAGTGAACTAATTGCTATCCTGGAAGGGTGCAAATTTTTGAAATGGCTTTATGGCTTCCAGATGCTATAACACATCTTAATAAAGCTCTATGCATGTGCATGTATGTGCAAGATTCTGACTCAGTTTCTACTAAAGGGGGTAGTGTGGGAACCAGAAGTCAAGTGACCAGATGTATGTGATGTCATTCTGTAAGCCAGCACTGAATTGATGTTTTAATACTAGATGAGACAGAACTCTCATGGCAGTCTGTTTTTAAAACCTGACAAAGAGGGTTCACTCACCCACTTCATCTTGCCTTGCTTTAGAAAGTAACCAGGGAATGGTAATTCTTTTAGATCAGTCAGGAAAATATAGTGAGGTTAATTAAGTACTGTTTTCTGTATCTGTCTGAATCTATCCATCTGTGTTATTTTTAATATTTCCTGTGAGTGAAACTCTGGTGATTATTGTAAATAGATATTTAGTATTTTCATGTTCTTTTATTATTTATTATTAAATATTTTTAAACTTTTCATTATGGCTGGTCTTTTAGAGAATATTTTAAACTTTGAGAGTACTTATATTTATTTGGTGACAGTGTGGCTGCCCCTGAAAACCTTGCTGCATTGGTCAAAAACTACCATTTGCATTAGTATTAATTTTACTCAGTATAACTGGACAGCCTTAGAGTAGCTGGCTTTGGACTATTCTGGTGGCAGTATCTACCTAATAGTCTGGGCAGAGGGAGCATAGTTGGTAAATCTGTGCCAGCCTTTCCCAGGTGTGTGTGTGTGTGTGTGTGTGTGTGTGTGTGTGTGTGTGTGTGTGTGTGTGTAACTCAAATCTCAAAGTGGGCATGTGTCAGCTTCTTGGAGAAGGGACACAGAGCAATGGTTTCACAGAGAGTGTGATGGAGGACCTGGCTTGGAACACTCACTGAGGATTCAACTCTACAGCTGTGGTCAGTGTGGAGTCTTATTTGAGGCCTAGTGAGAGAGATGGAAACCCAGCCCCAGGACAGGAATGTGCTCCCTGTGTGCTCTTAAGGGAAATTGTGCTTGGTGCAGAGAGCTGCATCTGGAAATATTGTGCATCTATTTTTGTTCCAAGTGAACATCCCTCACTGGTGTCAGTGGTGAGGATTGAGGCTCTTTGATTACTGGCCCTGAGCAGGAATGTCACACCTTCATAAAAATAATACAGTCTGTTTCTTCTAGTTTTTCTGGTACAGCAGAAAATCTCAAGTGTTCCCCACGTGGTCTGTCTTTGAATTCTACCATGTTCTGAAAACTTTCTTCTTGAACAATTAAAGCATAGATGTGTCCCCCTTTCTTTTAGTTCCTACCTCACATTTCTTTTGTTTTAAATCCTTACAACATAACTGCCGTTTCAGGTTCTGATATCTTTTATATGTAAAACTGGGTTTATCTCCCAATATTTGTTTCAGTTCTGGGAAAGCCCCTAATATCAGCCAATTATTTGCAATTATTCCTTTTATTGGGCTCGCTCTCCTGTTATGCTGTACAAGACATTGTACCTTCCTATTACCATTCTTTTTCGCAATATGATTATGTCATTCAGACAAATATGGCTTAGTTCTCTTGTCAGTCACTATATACCTCTTGTTCATTTCATGAAACAAACTCTTCTAATAAACCCTACTCTCAAATTCAATGTTCATAGTATAAGTCGCTTGTCTAAATTAATAATCATCTGCAAGTAGTAAGTCTACTCACTCTTAAAAATTGTTCCTTTCTATATATATATATATATATATATATATATATATATATATATATATATATATATATATATTTCAGATGCATACTGTTCCTATGCAGATGTCTACTTTCCTGTACTACTTTTTTTTGTATATCACTACATTTTCTTCTAATAACCATATCTAAAAATGTGTACCCGTTTTGAATAATTTCATTTAAACTTAAGAAAATCTGTACTATTGACTTTCAAGATGGATGCACACTGATCAACAGCTTAACTTCAGCTCTCCCAAAGTGAAACAGAAACTATGGTTCATATGTGTTTGCTAAGCTAACAACCACAAGGGCCTTTTTAATCCTAGCCATGCATCCCACATTTCTGATAATTTCTGGTACCTTTGATAAGGTTAGGGAGGAACTCTGCTTCACATGGATGGGGAAGACCCTGGGATACATACAATACCTCTCTCTCCAACACGTTCTATTTATATCACAGGCAAGATTTAAGGCTTTAGAACGGGTAATTCTGGTGCTGTTTGTCTTGTGGAAATGCAGGAGCTCCATCAATGTAGAGTCTGACAATGCAATGTACACCAGGCATAGATCTCCCCTCAACAGCCTGTAGAAGGCAGAATATAGTGATAGAGTTATACCCCTGTATTCTTTTAGTGATGAACTCTGTGGATGTCCCAATTGTTGGATATGCTTGGCTGGGTACATACCAAAGGGGACAGTGGACTCCATGATAGGTCTGATGAATGTGAAGTACAGTGGAACAATGACTTCCTTGGACAAAGACATCCTAACTTTGATTATAAGCTGAACAACATAGAATGATTCTCTAACTACTGTAGACAAGAGATGATCAAGGGCTAGATTACTGTCTACATGCGTCTCCAAGTCCATGACTACTGAGTCAACTCTTAGGGGTGCATTGTCAATATGAAAATCAACGGGGTAGATGACTTCCCGAAGGATACTATTATGCATTTCTAGGCATTTAGTTTTAGTCCATGGCACTGAAACCAGTTATTTACCTATGTCATCCCTTTCTGGAAAACATTCCTGTCGGTGGGGGAGTCAATGACACCTCCTAATTTACAATCTGCAAATTTTGTCAGCCAGAGGCCAGTAACATTGGCGTTAACTTCAGAGAAGTAAATGCCAAAAAGAAATGGCTCCAGGAGTGATCCCTGAGGAACTCCGCTTGTGACTGGCCTCTTTGTAGAGGTGGACTCCCCAATTCTAACTTCCTTACTCCTGTCTGGGAGCAAGCTGTCTTTCCACCAGGTGACATAAGCATTTGTACATAACCTCTGAGTTTGTCAACAATGCCAGGGAAGGGTATGTGTCATATACCTTGGCCAAGTTAGGGTAGGCATTGCGAACCATTTTGCCCTCAGCCACTGCTTTAGTACCCTTCTCAAAGAAGTACACCAGGTTGAGAAGACATGACCTGTCCTTGACAAAACCAAAAAGGGTTGGGTCCAGTGTCTGGTGGTTTCCTATGTCATTGTTGATCATTTCCATGATAATTCTTTCCATGGCTTTGCATATGAGACTATTGAGACTTATGGGTCTGTAGTTTCCAGGGTCTGTAGATAGCCTACCTTTGTGCAGAGGGATGACTGCTGCTGTCTACCATTCATAAGGCATGAAACCCTGTTTGGAGGCTACAGTTAAATAGCAGTTCCAGAGGGCCTGATAGGTCATGTTTCTTGCTTTTTACATGGCATCCTGGTTTATTGTCCGGACCCATTTATACAGTGTTCATGGCCTTAGAGAGAGCATTAAAGTTCTGTTCCTAGTGATAGCAGGTAGAGTTATATTTGATGATACTTCTAGAGGGAAGTTTTTTAGTATTATTATTCATCTTTTGGTTAGCAGAGTGCTTTACTATTCTGACATCTCCCACCCTGAGTAAGTGATACTCAAAGCAGGTCTTGGGGTTTGGGGCAAAATCAAACAGTTTTTCTACATATTTAATTTGATTATGATGTGCATTTGTAGTTTAATATTCATTATCATTCATTAAAGGAAATTTTTACATAGTATATTTAAAATGTTTCATATTCTGAAACATATAGTTGGTGCAGGATGTCAAGAGGTCCCCTCCAAGGTCACTGCTTAGTGGAATATTATTGATTGCCATAATCTGAAGGCACGATTCAGTTTATCTTTCATTCCCTTTATTTTGTTTGCTACTAACAGTCATTTACTTCTGAATAATTGATAAAATGGAGTTCTTGGAATGTATGTCGTCTGTACAGTTAAATGTGTCCAACTGGAACTTCCTTTTTCACCCTTTTATATAAGGATCTTTTCCAAGTAGTAGGCTTGAAAGAAACCCAATTGTTGTGGTATCAAAGGAAAACATACAAAATAAATGGATTAAGTAAGGTGTTTTAAGGTGGTTCTTTTAATATATTTCTGAAGTTGAGATATTTGTAAAGATCCCCTTCCCTCATTCTACAATCAAGATAGGATAAGATCCCTTAAAAGGCTTTGCTACATTTTTCTGTACTGTCACCGAGACATGCTGTTTTTGCTGGTTGCAATCTATACACCATGCAGAAACCGGATAACCATTCTGATGCATTTTATTTGTTTTATGCAGTCTCACAATCTCACCATCATTTATTTTTTTTTTGCTGGCAATGGAATGTGGTTAACTCTAATAAGGACAGATGAGTTACTCCTAATACCCATTTTTCTATAGGGACGGATGCTTATTTTAGAGCTCAAATTTAATTTGACTTGCTAAATACAGTTAACAGCAAACATTCTTCTTAGAAGTATTACTTCTTTTCTCACAGTCATGCAGGTTGTTAGCAGAAACAGTTTTTTCCTTTATCAGTCACAGAAATGTTTTTCCATACTGTTGTGCAGTTAAATTACATCATGATGATTTTAGACCACTGAGATCACCACATTACCTTTGTGTTTTGATACTAATTTGTTAGACAATTCTGACGTGGTTAAAATTATTACTGATTAGCTGAAGTTTTTTGATTAAAAAGATTTAAGACAGGGAACTTTAAATGCTCAACCATGTAGCTACTTAATCTGAAAAGTTTTGCTTTTTAAAAAAATTCACACTTATGGATGAACTTTCTTTAAGACATGATTAGGATGCTGGAGAGACTCTTAATCAGTTACCCAAGGAAAGACATTGCAAAATTCAAAATTTAAAAGATAAACTTAAGTTATAGGTTCATAGACAGTTACCTGACAATCAGCCCACAAGCCACTTTAAACCTAGCCAAGCTTACCTCAAATTTAACAAAATATTTCAAACATATGTTAATATTCTAAGGGATTTAATGGTTACAATATAGATTTGTACACATCAAGTGTTCCCAGCTGTCCCACCCATTATGGACATAGGTGCCAAACCAGGGGTAAATTTGGAATTTCCCTTCCACTGGTCTAAGTTATGTTTGAAAAGGGTTAGGGATGTGCGGGGAAGCCTGGTCAGAGAAGAGGTCACCTTTGAGACACATACCTGTCCCTCCAACATATACTGTTTATGTCACAAACAAGGTTTAGGTCCTTAAGACAGGTATTTCTGATGCTATTTCTTTTGTGGTTGTACAATAAATCCATCAGTCTGGGATCACAGGATGCCTTGTAGATTAGGCATAGACTGCCATGCAACAGTCTGTAGGAGACAGAGTACAAAGACAGGACTTTGAGACGGTCTACATAGGACTTGTTTTTTACTCCCTGTATTCTTTTTGTGATGAACCTATGTGGTTGTACATGCCAAAGTGTGCACTGTACTCAATGATTAGTCTAATAAGAGTAGAGAGGAACAATGATGTCCTTGGATCTGGATGCCATGCTCCTACTAGTATGTTGTGCAATGTAGAATGACTTTCCCAACAGAGTAGGCACATGGTGGTCAAATGCCAGGTTACTGTCAACATGCATTCCCAGATCCCTGACCACATGGTCTACTTTTAGGGGTATATTATCAATGTGGTACTTTCCAGGAGTGGCTGTCCTTTCAAAGGGTACTACTATGCATTTTTTGCAGTGAGTTTTAGTTCATGGATCTGGCATCAATTGTTTGCCTGTGTCTGGCCCTCTTGAAGAGTATCTGTGTCTTTGGAGGATTCAATGGCCATGCTTAGTTTACAGTCTTCTGCAATCTTGGTCAGCCAGAGGCCCTTAATTTCTGCCTTAACTTCAGGGAAGTAGATGTCATAAAACAGATGCCTCAGCACCAATCCCTGTGGGACTTCACTAGTGACTGACCTTTTTTCTGGAGGTGGATTCCCCTATCCTATATTTTCATGTCCTATCAGTGAGTAAGCTCGCTATCCAGTGAATGTCATATGGGTTTATGCCTAATTTTGTACATTAATCTACAATGTCAGAGTGAGGCATTGCATCAGATGCCTTGGCCAGGTTGAGGTAGACAGTTTACATTGTTTTGCCCATGCTGACAGACTTTGTGACCTTCTCAAAGAAGTCCACCAGGTTAAGTAGGCATGACCTGCTTTTGACAAAACTGAAGTGAGGTAGGGTCCTATGTCATTGTTTATCAAATCCATAATAATTCTTTACATGGTTTTGCATATGAGGCTAGTCAGACTTACGGGTCTGTAGCTCTTTGATAATCCAACGTTGCCCATCCAAAGCCCAGAATAGTATTATCAATGTTTTAGGTATGCCTCATGCAAGTATGCACTGTACTGAAAAACACACACATGTATGCTACAAATTGGAGAAAACAGATTTATCTAATAAATTTCAGCTGTCTTGTTTGAATTCTACTTAACATGATCCACTCAATGGGCTCAAATGTTTCTTATTCTGCAAGAATTACAAAATTAAGTTTCTGAACCGGACAATTGCATTTTGTTGATTTTCTCAAGGTAACGTATGCTGTCCTGTGTGATGTCCACTACTGCTACCGATATGTGATGGCCACCAACATGTGTCATCCCCATGCTGGTCCACTAATCAAGGAGACTCAGTCCTCACCACTGACACTGGAGAGGGACGTGCACTTGGAATACAAATGGATACACTCAGTATTTCCAGATGCAGACATCTCTGCATCAAGTACAATTTCCCTTAATAGCACACAGAGAACACAGTCAGCCCAGGGTCTGGATGCCTCTATATCTGTCTCCCTCCTGATACAGCTGTAGGGTTTGGTCCTCACCCAAGTGTCTAAGCCAAGTCCTCCAGCACCCTCTCTATACACCCAGTGCTTCATGTCCCTGCTCCAAGCAGCTGACACACACACACACACACACACACACACACACACACACACACACACACACACCGCTGGGAAAGGCTGGTACAGGTTTACTAGCTATGCCCCCTTCTGCCCAGACTATAAGGTAGTTATCACCGTGCCAACAGACACTCCCCAATCAGCTACTCTAAGGCCCTTAACAAAGGGTGTCCAATTATACTGTGTAATATTAATACTAATACAAATGGCAGTAGGTCACCAAGACAGCTAGGCCTTCTGGAGTGGCCCACACAGTGTCACCAAATAAACAGAAGTACTGTCAAAGGTTAGATACTTTCTACAAGGACCAGCCACAATAAAAGTTTTAAATATATTTAATTATAACTAATAAAAGAACAGGAAAATACTGAATATATATTTACAGTAAACCACAGAGTTCAAATCAAAGAAAACATTGAAATTAACATTGATGGATAGACTCACAGAAATAAAGAAAAACACTCTCTCTGAACTAAGCTTCACTATATTCCTGATTGAATCTAAAAGAATTTTTATTGTTCCCTAGTTAAGTTATTTACTACTGCAAGGCAAGATGCTGTGGGCGAGGGTCTTTCTAGTCAGGCTTCCCAAGCAAAATACTCAATACTCTGAGAGATCTCTTTGTAATATGTAAAATATCATTTCCAATAGGGTTGGCAGAATGATCTCATCTGGTCACCTGACTCTAGGTTCTCACAGTATTCCCCTTTGAAGCTGAGACAGGAATTTAGCACAGACGGCCACAATACACATCCAAATATTTATGACAGTACCATGGAGCTTCCCCTCTTTTACTGAGCTAATGAACAAAGGCTTCTCCCAGACATCACATCTATGGTCTGATGCAGCACTGTGGTTTGCCTTTTAATGGCTTAACAGCTCATTTACATTTCCCTTATTTTTCTTAAAGTTAACCTTTACTGTCCCAGTGTCCTCATTGAAACATATACATTTAATTCAGTTGCAATAATACATGTACATTTCTTTTCATTTCGGCAGTGGGCACTGTTGATGCATTTTAATACAAGCAAGCCTCACAAATACATTTTTAGCACAAGCATCTGTACAAATCAGTTTGCTATACAAATGACATACAGTTCTAATACATTTGTAACATGAGCTTCTTGTATAAATCAGTTTGATATTCAAAAGACATATCATTCTTCACAAAACTCTAGTTGGCCATACTGGCACTTTCCCTTATCATCACATCATGTACAAAACTCATATACTTACAGAAGGTTGCTATGATCCATAAAGCCTAACACTCAAAAATGGGCTACCTCCTGAGGTAGGGATTTATATGAATACTAGTAAAGACTCACCACGCATGACACAAATACAAGGTTTGATCACCAAAGAAGTTAATGTGTTTCTTAGTAACACATGTTTGAATGATAGCCTTCAAACATATCCTGCTGTCAGAAAAATTAACACACACTTGTAGACATACACAAAAGTATATTACACTACAATAAAATAAGAGAGTCATGCAGGAAATATATGTCATCCGCACTGTCACCAACCATAGTTTGATCCTGAGTAGATACTCTGAAATACCTTTGCATGAGCAATGATGTGATAATATTCATGAATTTCTGTGGAGCAAGTGGGGCAGACTGGAAGGTATTACCACAAACTATGCCAGTATGATCTACTGTACATACCACTATACACAGAGCTATGTACATTACAAAATACCTGGGATGTGTGCAACTGCATGCACCCAAACAGCACAAGTAGCTCAAATATAGATAGTTCTGAAAACTTGCAAAAGAGCAGCCTCTGCTATTGTTATGGGAACCACACCCATAAACACATGTAGACACACCATGTCCCTCCCCAGGTATCATCCTTGTGTAATTGGCTGAAGCAGTAATGTGTCCACTGACAGAAGTCTACCTTGGCTGCACAGTAGCAAGGGTTTTAAATCCTAGTCACCACTAGCTGATCTCACTTGTCCATGTGCGCATTATGTAAGTCATGGAAACACTCATTTAAGTGTGAATGTGTGGATGTATACGTAGCCCTCATCATATGTCTGCATAATCTATAATCCCTAGATTTATGCCTCTGATTGCAGACAGCTGCTCTCTTTTACTAGGTGCAAAAAAGCTGCTCTGATCATGCCAGAAGAAGCAATATGTAGAACATGTGTTCACCCAAATGCATATCCCATCTGCAGTCCAATACTGCCCCATCCAAAGTCTGTGTTATCAATATTTTAGGTATGCATCATGTATACATGTACTACATTGTACATGAAGACAAATACTGATAAACACACATTTATGATCCAGTAGTGACAATCCTTACACTAGGTGTGAGTGCATGTGTGCCTTCTGTGGAAGGTTGGGCGCCGGGCTGGCAGCTCGACACCGTAAAACTCCACTGCCAATCATGAGCGGACGGGTGATCTGCTGTGGCAACCCCTAACCGGGAAAAGCCGAAAGAGGAAGAAGCGACAATCCTTACACTGGCACCAGCACAGATTCCCCATTCAAACAGCACGTTATGACACACACACTGTACATAATTATCTAATGTTTCTTGTCAGCACACATTTTGTATTTCTGTGCACCATGCTGATCTTCAGGCAATCTCTGACAGAGCTTGTCTGCACATATAGTGATGTGCAGTACAGGGCATACGTGGGACAGTACTTCAGCTGCACTGACCAATGCTCGCAGAATATAAATAGCAGGATTGTTTATGAATCAAGCTAACATCTGCTCCATGATTAATACACATCATTTATCCAACTGCACTTCCACTTGTCTAACATTTAACTAAGTGCCTTTTAAAAGCAATTAACAAAACGATTTATAGTAATCCCTTTACTTTTATATAAACAAGACTACTTTACTACTCTACCGATTAGAGTCATATAATGCAAGGTTGTCCCCTCTACCCATATCTTTTTTAAACTTTACCTAAAAAAAAACACATCAATATTATTTCTAACAAAACCTATTAGATTACCTTAAAGTGCTTTATACCTTAAGGTGCTTCATGTCTTTGTCATGAAAAGTTTTAGTAACAATGTAATTGTTTACACCTCTGGTATAAAATTTGACCTTTTGTTTAACTTCCAAACTTAAATTATTATTATTATTATTATTATTATTATTATTATTATTATTATTATTATTATTATTATTATATTGAGATACTGGAAATACTTATTCTTTGGAATAATCTCTACAGGCACTTCTTACCCTGGAATTCACTGATGCATGTATTATCATACAGACCTGGTTCAAGACTGTTGACAGCATCCCTCTGCTCTTACCTGGTTCTATAGCTAACTCTCTAATAGATTTCAGTATGTAAGATGGCATTCTGCTACCTCCCCTTTCCTCCAAGTCCAAATAGGTGTTTCCCAAGGCTCCATCCTTGGTCCCCTACTATTTAACATTTTTATCATCAAAATCTCTCTCTCCTGTTCAAACTTCTCTTTAATACAATATGCTGATGACTCCACAATTATTACCATCTCTGACAATCTGCCCCACGTACAAACACTTACCCAGGAATCTCTTCACTCAGTAGAAAAATGTCTAGCTTCCAATCAACTCCTACTCAACCCAAATAAAACTAAACTCCTTCTCTTCTGCCCTAAATCTCTCCAACTCCTTAAATCTACCTTTACTGTCTCCTCCCTAAACAACACAACTATCAAGGCTGAAACCCAGACTGAACTACTTGGAATTATTATTGGCAACCAACCTAAATTTGATCTACCCATCCATAACTGCATTAAGAAAACTCATCAGAAACTTGGCCTTCTCTACAGAAGCAAAAGATTCCTCACAAATGAATCCAAACTAACTCTAGCACAAGCCTATCTATTACCCACTCTCTTATACACTGCACTAATTCTCACCAACCTTCAAACAAATCTGTTGACAAAACCTAAAATCACTTGCAATAAAACTGCTTGATTTGCTGCTAACCTACCCTATATCTCTCACCACTGTCTATCCCTTAAGAACCTACACTGGCTAGAACTGCGCCATCAACTGTTACTACCTCAACTACATTTAACTCACTCCATCTTAAACCAGCCCCACTCTTGCCCTGCCCTCTCAACTCTCATCTCTCCTTATGTACCTAACTGCACACTGCAGCTCCAAACAACACCTGCTGCAGATCTAGAAACCCAATAAAAACATAGGTAAACTTCTCTATAATCACTCTGGGGCCACTGCTTGGAATAAACTAACCCCATATTTGAGATCAACACAAACTGCTTCAAAAAATACTAAAAGAATCTATTAATCTCTAGGACTTGCTCCTGCTCTGACCCTACTTGATATACCTCCCCCCAGCTTAATATAATCACTTTCCCCTCTCATTAATCTATTTCCATTTGCTTTATATCTGAAAGAAATAGTACTGAGACTGTAGTATACTGTCTACTAACGTTATGCTGCATTTTATTAATATCTCTGTTGACATTGTACAGTAGAAACTTATATATGAATACTTGTTATACTGAATGTTACTAATCATTTCACTTACTATGTTGTTTATTTTACCTACATTGTTGTTAATCTTTATAAAAGTGTTTTTTTGAGCTTTTCTCCACTGATCTCTGCTGAAAAAGGGCATCTGCCCAGTCGGACTAACCGGTCAACAAATGTCAAATAAATAATAAATAAATAAATCTTTCAGCGCAAGGCTTCAACACCTAAAAACACGTTCGGGCTCACTACACTAGATGAAAGTGCCAAAAACAAAGAGATCTCTATTTGTGAAACAACATTTCACTTCTCAACTCATTAAGATAAACTAGAACTTTAAAACCCATATCACATCAGAGCAAACTACAGGACCCCATCTATAGCCACGTTGAACTATAGTGCCATAAGCATTCAGGCAAATTTTCCAAGGTGATTTGAACTACCCTTCTATCAGATAAGAACTTGAATGTGTGATTTTCTGCTACTGCCCAGGAGGTTGTTTGAATTTTTTGGTATTTCTCTGCCTCTATATGCTAGTCACATTTGATTTACACATCCTCCAAAATATATGCCTAGATCTTTCAGGACTTCATAAACACAAACATGCTGGACTGGTTATTCCAACTAGATGACACAAAACCTGGACTTGGTTCTCACCAATATGGGACAGCTCTGTTCCCTACCAATTGTAACCTCATCTCTAATCAAATCAGACCATAAATTAGTTACATTCACTATTAGACCAAAGCTGGAAACATCCTCCAATAAATAGTTATTCAGAGGTTATGCAAAAGCTAATTACTAAAACCAAGTGATGGCCTTGCCAAATTCATCATTCCTTTTCACCATGATGATCCTTCTCTGACTGCAGAACCTTCACTACCAAATTCAATGCTTATGTAAATACATCCATAGATGCAACTGTTCCCCCTTTGAAGTAAATACAATGCAGAATTCAAAAATAAACCAGTGTGATAGAACTCAGACATAGGCTCTGTAACGAATGGAAAAATCTCACTGCAAACAAAAATAAAGCTCTCCAAATGCTAAAAATGCTCTTGCGAAACTTAACAGTGACCTCTGGTCCCTGATCAAATTAAGCAAAGCCAAATACGAAATAAAAGCAGCCACCTACACAAAAGACAATCATAAAGGCTTCTTCAACTATGTCAGAAACCTCAGAAACTTTGCTCAAAATTCAACAATGCTAATAGTAAACAATACCACATATTCTGACCTAGAAGTCAAAGGCAATCCCAAAACACATACCAGCATCCACACTCCCCCTGAAATCTCTTAAGAGCAAGTTTTCAAAGCACTGTTCAAGGCCAAGAACACTGCATCTCTGGGGCAGAACAACATATCAGATTGCCTACTGATCAGTCTGAAAAAGGACTTCTCTTCCCCCCACCTGTAGATCTTACTTAATATCAGACTCCAAACAGGATTTGTGACAGGTGAGTGGAAGACTGCAACAGTCCTCTTCCTGCAGAAAGGTGTGGCCATCAATGAGCCCAGGCAATTACAGACCAATAATCCTGACCCTTCTTACTGGTAAGGCTATGGAAATGATTGTTATGGAATTAATAAATAAGGACACAGGCAAACTTGAACCAGTTTGTTTTTGTCAAGGGCAGATCCTGTCTACTTAATTTTGTCGACTTTTTCAAAAAGGTTAGTGAAGCAATGGATGAGGGAAAATCTGTGTACACCACATATCTAGGTCTTGCAAAAAAAAAGTGCTAGATACCACCCCTCACTCAGGTATAGTTGATAAAGTCACTCAGCTAAATTTAAATCCTTATGTAACTCATTGGATAGCAAAGTTTCTCACAACAAAACCCAGGAAATTAGGGAGAGTAGCTCTACTTCCTCTAAAAGACTTGTCATTACAACCACTCCGTTGGTGCAGAGGGATAAAGCCCTGACTGCAATCCAGCTGACCCGGATTCAATTAGTGTCTCAGGCCTATGACGGAACAGCAGGGAGGGATGGGCATCACCATCCCCAGGTGGGTTGGTGGTCCAACGGGTGTCTCCAGTGCCAACAGGTAGGCATGCTAGAAGAGAGTGCAGACATGGCTGAGCTGCTTTGGAGACAGGGTAATACACCTCATTTCTGCATTGCACATCTGCCCCTCAAGCAAAGAGCATTAGCTCTGAAGGGAAGGAGGAATAGTGGGTAGGTCATAACCCCCCCCCCGATGGATGCACAGATATACTGAGTTTCAGGATAACTATGGTCTACCATTGGTCCCAGGACTACCAGAATAGTCCAGGTGGGAGGAGACGGCTGGAAGACCTGGCATAGGTACCAGGCTGGTACTAGTATGGAAAGGTGAAGGAACAAAAAAAATGTGGCATACCTCAAGGCTTGGCCCTTGGGCTACTCCTCTTTGGAATTTACTTTTCGGAGGTCAAAGCTAATATTGAGGACTTATGTTTGAGGGCCTTTCCCAAGCAGGTAGTAGGTGTCAAAACCATGCCTTAAAACTAAAAGCCATTAAAATGTACAATAGTATGCATTCAGCAAGCATGACATCCCCTGCATCTATCACATCATCAACACATTCTTAAAAAATGATTCAGTAGTTATAGACCTGGGAACCTATGCAGATAAACAGCAGTCCTCCAATCATCATCATCTGTTGTGAGAAAGCCCTTTTCTCTGTGTAGTTTATTAGTAAGAGAATGGTGTCTGGGTCCAGACAGGTGATTATTACACTTTATTCTGCACTTACTAGGTAGGTCATTGAGTATAATGTCTCCTTTTGTTTGTACATGTTAAAAACCTGGTACAACCTGAACAACCACAACATTTTCTCACCAAGAAAATAAAGGGCCTAAATCACAAAAGGTATACTGATTGTCTCAAAGCCTTGTCCCTCTTTATGGTATCATACAAACTAGTGAGAATTGATCTCTGCCTTTCTTACATAATCTCTACTGACTTCATCCTTTCAGACCTACTGCTCATCTGCAAATCCAATAGTGGCAGAAACACCTGTTCAAAAAATCTTAATCTCCTCTGCAACTGAACTTACTGGAGGAATAGATAAAGTTTCACAGACAATACCATTTCTCTGGAATCGTCTTATCTTCCACATAACGAACAATACATCTCTTAAACTATTCAAACATAATGTGGACGAATGTATGGGAAACCACAGGTTCACAGTTGGATTAGCACTCTTATCCCTTATGGATAGGAATAACATGTAAATGTCTGCCCAGCTCTGGTTATTTAAACTTAAAACACAAACGGCTCAGAGTTAATCATACTTATAATACTAGGTTAATAAACCTCTTGGTAATACATGGCTAGACTTCTGAAGAGTCTCACGGATCAGTAGCTTAGTAAGTTCCATTTTATTTACATTTTGACTACCACGGTAAGGCAATGATCACAGTAAGACCAAATTGCAAGTTATGCCTGCTACATGTAAAAGGTCCTTCTCTAAACATGCAACAGCTTGTTAGAACATTCTACCAGAACAAGCTCAAAAATTACTTCTTTCTAGAAGTCTCTTCATTCTCACTTGCTAAAGAAAAACAAATTTAAGTGCTTCAAAGCACATGTTTTCTTCAACCACCCTATGCTCCACTATGATCACTACATCCCTTTTTTGGACCTTGGAAAGAACTCACCCTCTCTAGTTCTACTCTCTCAATATATCATACTAGGGGAAAAGTGTCAGGGTAGGGTCTTATTGTTTTAGTAACCCTTTTGTTCTGCTGTGTTTACACTCACTTTCAGTTATACTTTTCACTGTACTCAGACATTATGATCCTTTCATTCTGCACAGCACTCTGCTCCTATATATTCTATTCATAACTCCTTACACTAGATAAATATCACACAAAGGAAACTCGCTTCTCATTCTAAATTAAATCTACAAATATTCCACTATTCTATCAATAGGTACCTTCTGTAGTTGTTGGCATTTAGCGTTAATCTCAATCCTTTTATGGATTAACGTATATCTGCTTTTATGGTTTAATGTATATCTGCTAGATCTATAAGCATTATAGCTTACATCATTTGTATATTAATCAACTTGCATAATTTTTGTAGTTCTCAGCATCATTTAATCAGGATGTACTCTGTATGTACTTTGTTACACCCTACTTGGCCTGGGTCATGGCTGCAGGGGCAGTGCTACATTGGGGTCACACAGGGGCACATGCTTGCCTGTGAAACTTTGCACCCCTGTGAATGCCCTGGTTCTTGGAGTAAAAATTTAAAATAAAAATTCAGTCTCTATCTCTCCTTTTTTTTTTTAAAGCATCAAGCCAGATATCCCAGGTAATAAACTGGAGTATGCCTGGAGATGTTGAGAAGTGTGTGGGAATTCTTGCCTCCTGGTAGGGCACTGGTGAGTTAAACCAATGCAAAATTCAGTCCAGGTATCCATGGAATGAAAAAGCAACAGTCAGGACGCAAAAATCAAAGGTCCAACCCACCTCTTCTTCTCAACTAAAACAGTAATGTAAAACGAATTAAGCAGCACTGTACAGCCAATGAGAAAAGTGTGGTTTACCTGGTGCAAAGACAAAGCTCAGCTACATGTGCAAAGACAAAGCTCAGCTACATGTGCAAATGTCTAAATCTCTACATTTACAGTCTATGCAGATTCACACATTTTTTGAAATACAGAGGCGTCACAGTGCAGACAGTGAATGCCTGTGTGTGAAGGGCTGCACTCACAAATACAGAGATAACAAATGGAATGCTTTCCTTTGAAATGCAGACCATGGGACTGTATGGTCTGAGGCTACTGTGATTAAAATTCATCCCTAAACACTGTTAGCAAAGCACCTGTTTGCTGAAATAGTGTAAGTGAGAGATGGAGCTAAGCAAGTTGCCTGTGTTCAAATAATTTATTTTATTTTGTAATGTATGGGATAGGAATGTTTATGTTATTGTGGGCTGTACTGACACTTTTTTATAATTAAAGGAAAGCTGGAATAAAATTCCCATATTTATTTTCAATTTTGTAAATGCATACTTTGTGAGAAATATACCCAAGATCCTTCAGTACATCCTCAGCTCTCAAGAAGTGAACTCCTCCACAACATATATTTTGTTTGTAGCCACATCCATTTTAGTTAATTACCAATTCTGGAGACTTTGCAATCACATACAGTACACCAGCAAGTCAAACTAACTGATGTCAAATGCTGGATCAAAGAAAAAGAGAGAAAACTGGTAGGCAAATAAATTAGGAGGTTTGCAGCCATTCCAGAGATGTCTGCTAAATCATTTCAGCTTAGTAGGCTTCATTTTGCATTGGTAGGTGCAGCTGTATCGTTTATCACTGTTTAAAATAGCAAAATACAAATGAATGCAATTAACAGGGAACTTTTTTCTGTTACCAGAATTCAGCAGTAGTACTCTGATGCTGAAGCAATAACGTCTAAGGGCTGGCAGCCTTATACTGTCTTGTAATGAGAAGCTTTTTATTTTCAGTGTTAAAACATTGAGAATACAGTTTTAAATTACTACCAATTTGAGCTCCTTCATTTGGAATTTATGAGGCTGAACTGCAAGTTGGTTTGGATTGCACACTATCTGTAGGAGTTATGCAAAGTTATTGCAAGGAAAGCAGTCTCACATTCCTAAAAAATAAAGGAAAACACTTGTTCTACACAAGAATTATATAGCCTGTCTTCTAAACCTGGAAACAGCGGAGAGAGGTAAAAGGTCCTTCTTTGTCAAAAGAATATGTTTCTTGTTTTCTTTTTGTGATTTCATAATTGTTTGCCACTGAGTATCACACAGTTTAACTGTAATATTTTAGTGGCATAAATAAAGTAGTTCTTGCATGGTAAATTTTTTAGTGTCTTTTTGAATGTGTTGTGAATTCTCTTGTGTCCTTTGGGACTATGACTAAGTTTAAAAGTCATTCCTATTTGTCATAAGCCCTTATCAAGCTTCTTCCTGTTGTCCAGGATTTGATTCTCTTAACTTCCATATGCCTACCGACTGACTATGTGAAAGTCACTTAACCTGACAGTGTTCACAAGCTGAGTCCAGGTGGACCAGTGTTCTACTCCAGTTAACAAATAAACAAATGTTCATGCAAAAATGAGGTCTATTTGAAGTTATATCAGTTGAATGCCCAACAGCATATGCATGATATTACTACAATTGAACAAAGAATATTATCTCAGTTATATAAAAAATACAAAGCATCAGCAAACTAATAAACAATAACCATTATGGCAACTTGGACAATCTAAGCCACTAATATGTGACAGCTTCTTTACCTTTCAACAACTGATGGCCATCAGATCCCAAAGGAAGAAGAGCTGGAATCCACATATTTATTAAATCCTTCTGATTTTAAGGGACCTCCTTGATTTTGGCTTAAAATTTTGCTCTGTCCTTTCTTAAATTAGTGATTTGGGGGAGGGAAAAGGTTGTGGATTACACTTAATAAATAAATATGACACTTATTGAGCTATGGACTTCTTTTACATCAGAAAATGCAAGCTAATGTACTTATCGTATTCTGTTAACTTTTCAAGTTAATTATAAAGTATTTTTAAAACTGTCCCATATCTGGGGCATTTATAACTGATTATTTCTGAAAGTGTCCCTGACTGTGGAGGTGAGAAGTTGAGGGCTATGGCAGTTAGATATTTCATGGCTTGAAATGTAGGGAACATTCCTGTTCTACCCTGTAAAATCTGATACATGTGCACCACATGACCAGACTTTTTCCTAAATGATATTTGTCTACATACATCCCCCATCAGGCCTCTTATAGTTTAATGAGTTGCCAGATGCATTTCAATATATGGAAGTTTCACAAGAAGAGTTGTTTATTGCTGCTCAAGCTAAGTTTGTTTTCAGTGTATTTGTTTTGTTAGTAAATGGCTCTCAGTGTTGTTGCCGTAAAATTAAGTCCAAATTTTTCACCAGTGCTGTCGAGGCCAATCTGGAGCTATTAGAATCATGGAGGGCTTGTCTTGTCTGACCTTCAAGAGTACCTTGGGGAGGAGAGGCAGAGGCAGAAAGGCATAGACGTGAAGATTGCTCCAACTGAATGATAGAGCATCCACTTTCCAAGCTGTGGGATGAAACATTTTTGTGCAAAACTTTGGCAACTGGAAGTTTAGTGGAGAAGCGAACAGATCTATGTCTGGAGTTCCCCATATCACTGTCAATTTTGAAATACATGAGGATCCAATTTCCACTCGTGGGGATCCACTATCTGTCTGCTCAAAACATCTGCTAAGGAGTTCTGTGCTCCTGGTAGAAACCTTGCCTGAAGATTGAGGTGTAAACTGAGAGCAGTCTCCCACAAAATCATTGCTTGCCTGCAAAGAGGGTACGAATGGGTTCCCCCTTGCTTGTTGATGTACCACATGACAGTAGTGTTGTCTGTTAGAATCAACACTTGCCCTGGGTGAAGTAAATCCTTGAAAGCCATCAATGCAAATTGGACTGCTAACATCTCCTTCAAGTTGATATGTAAATGTTGAAGTCTGGCAGGCCACGTGTCTTGCACCCATTTTCCATTGAGGTTTCCAAGCCTTGTCCGAGGCATCTGTCGTTAAAATCTGACTCGCCTCTGGTCGGGTCACAGAGTCCCTTGTTTAGGTGACATTCCTGAGCCCACCACTTGAATGCAAGGTATTATTTGAATGACAGTGTCCAGATCTTGGCAGTGTTGTGTCCATACATTTTTGAGATACCATTGTAGCTTCCTCATATGCAGTTTGGCATTGGGAAGCACCAGAATACAAGATGCCATGAACCCCAAGGCTTGAAGGACTGTCCTTGCAGTCAGCCTGGACCGTAGAGACAATTGATGGAAGTAAAGTGTAAGGTTCTTTTGCTTGTCCGGGGTCAAAAAGGCCATCTGGGAAGCTGTATTCAGTCTCACACCCAGAAAGCACATTTCTTGAGAGGGTACTAGACTGGACTTTGTTTCGTTCACAGAATACCCTAGGCACCTTAACACTGCCATCACATACTGTAGATGAGGAAGAAGTTCGTACTTGTCTTGAGCAAGAATCAGGCAATCGTCCAAATAAGGATAAATTTGTATTCCTCTTAACCGCAAGAAGGCTATCACTGGAGCCAGAACCTTTGTGAACACCCTGGGCGCAGTAGATAAGCCAAAGGGCAATGCAGAGAACTGATAATGTAAATTCCCAGCCCAGCAGGTATCTCCTGCAACTGGGCCTGATAGGAACATGAAGATAAGCCTCTTTGAGATCCAGAGTTACCATCCAGTGATCTTTGCCCAACAGAGGTAGAAGTTGTTGCAACGTCACCATTTTGAATTTTGGAATGTCCAGGTACGTGTTGAGGATAGATAAATCCAAAATTGGCCTCCAAGTGTTTCCTTTCTTTGGTACTAGAAACAGGCGAGAATAAAATCCTAGGCCCACTTCTGACAGAGGGACCTGCTGTATAGCCCCCATTTGAAGAAGTAAAGAAATCTGCTTGTGAGCCTCTACCCTTTGCTGAGGAGGAACGTCTGGCATGCCTTTGAAAGGAGGCACTGTATGGAAATAAAACTTGTAGCCTCGGTCTATAATGTCCAACACCCATTTGTCCTGGGTGATTAAAAGCCAGTTCTGCTTGAAGAGTGCCAACTTTCCTCCCAAAGGAGCTGCCAGACAGGAAGGATCTGGCAGCTGAAGATGCAGGTCATTGGGCCTGTTTACGAAAGGACTGGCCCCTGCCCTCACCTGTAGATTGTGCAGGTGAACTCCATGTTCTAGGCCTGAAAGAACTCTGAGCTCTGCCCCTACCACGTCTAGATCTACCCCTAGACTGTAAATCAGAAGAAGGATAAGCCCATCCCTTCGTAGGCCAATTCCTGCTAAACTTAGGAGGCTGCACCTGCAAAAAATCTTTAACAGTCTGCATTGACTTAGCCTTGTCTTCCATTTTCTTCAAGACAGACTCCACAGGAGAACCAAACAAAACTTCAGACTGTAAAGGAGCATCCAAAATTCTGGTTTTAACATGCTCTGACAAATTCTGATCCTTAAGCCAGGCATGCCTGCGAATAACTGAACCAGTGGCAGCCACCCTGGAAGAAGCCTGTAAAGCATCGAAACCACACTGCAAAGAATGCTTACCCACCTGTTCAGAGGCATGTACCAAATCCTGTAATTCTTTACACTCTATGCCCTCTGCCAAAGCATCTACTTTAGATTTTAGTTGAGAAAGGAGAAAATTCTGATACTTCAACATATGAAACTGGCAATTCAAAGCCCTCATTGCTAAAGTGGAAGAGGTATACACTTTCTTACCCCATCTATCCAAAGCTCTAGCATCTTTATCTATAGGAACTGGATTCTTTACAACCGAAGCCCTGACACCCTTAGGTCCCTGGCTAATAGTTTCTGGGTCAGCCCTTGGACTCTTATACAGATATTTATGAGCCTCAGGTACTCTGTAATACCTATCTGGCTTAACAGGCGCAGGAGGCAGAGAGTCTGGATTAAGGAAGCCTCGAGAAAACGTCTTGAACAACATCCAAAACAGGAGGTATAGCCAAGGGCCTATGTTGTGGTAAAACAAAAATTCCCTAAGCCTCTTTTGAATCTGAGAAATCCTGACCTTCCCATTTAAAATGTTCCCTCATAGAATGCAGGGTTTCTGAAAAGATAAATCCTCTGGAGGAGAAGCAGAAGGAGTAGAATCCTCTGCATCTGAATCAGAATAAGGAGGAAAATCCTGAATGTCTTCAGCCGAAGACTCTGAGTAATCTGAAGCCTGCTCCAAACTTTCCACCTCTGGCTCCACCCTAGGCCTCTTATCAGGAGGGGCATAGAACCTCTGATTAAAGAAATTAAATCTTCTGCCATTTTAAGCATGTGCTTTTTAGGCACAGAACCTGCAGAACTAGGACTGACACCCATGGAAGGTAAAGCAGGCCTGCCTTTAGAAGGAGCCCTAGAGACAGAAGGAGAAGGCCTAACCACCTTAGGCAAGGAAGGGAGAACAGCAACCTGAGAGGCCCCCTCAGCCTGGCCTGACTCCTGAGAGGCCACATCTTGCAAAACTAAAGCCTCCCCCTGAGACTCAAGTGAAACCTCGGCTGGATCCCCAGATTCCACCGAAGTTTCTAAAGAACCGGCATCCGGAACGGACGACTCATCCTGCCTGGACTTTAAAGATTTGTCCTTGCGCTTCTTTGCGGTAGCGGGCGTCGGAGGATCCGACGGCATATTATAATTACACCACTTACCGAAGACAAGCCTAGCGCAATCTAACCTACATTTAATGGTGCGCTTATTAAACCTAGCACAAAAGCGACACCCGACTACGTCGTGCTCAGGTCCCAAACAAGGAATACAAAGAGAGTGGTAATCCCTATGCGGTATCTGTTTCCCACAAGAAATACAATTATTCACTTTTTCTGACATCCGGAAATAACTGAGGCAAGAAAAAACAAAAATATTCCCCAACGGGGTACTTAGCCCAACTTGGTTTCGGTCTGAAACTCAGAATACGAAAATTTCAGAGCATGACGGCACTTGCAAACACTGCTTCTGCATCGGACCATGCGGCAGAAAAGACTGAGGATATGACGTCGGTCATGCGCTTTTATACCCTGATGCTCTGATGTCAGATCTAGGCGCTCATGACCGACGTCAGCCTAATACTTTGGTATTCGGGCCGACCGAGGACAGCGGACTACCCATATGTAAGGACTGCAGCAATGTGAGATGAAGAACATCAAATGGAATGCTTTCCTTTGAAATGCAGACCATGGGACTGTATGGTCTGAGGCTACTGTGATTAAAATTCATCCCTAAACACTGTTAGCAAAGCACCTGTTTGCTGAAATAGTGTAAGTGAGAGATGGAGCTAAGCAAGTTGCCTGTGTTCAAATAATTTATTTTATTTTGTAATGTATGGGATAGGAATGTTTATGTTATTGTGGGCTGTACTGACACTTTTTTATAATTAAAGGAAAGCTGGAATAAAATTCCCATATTTATTTTCAATTTTGTAAATACATACTTTGTGAGAAATATACCCAAGATCCTTCAGTACATCCTCAGCTCTCAAGAAGTGAACTCCTCCACAACATATATTTTTGTTTGTAGCCACATCCATTTTAGTTAATTACCAATTCTGGAGACTTTGCAATCACATACAGTACACCAGCAAGTCAAACTAACTGATGTCAAATGCTGGATCAAAGAAAAAGAGAGAAAACTGGTAGGCAAATAAATTAGGAGGTTTGCAGCCATTCCAGAGATGTCTGCTAAATCATTTCAGCTTAGTAGGCTTCATTTTGCATTGGTAGGTGCAGCTGTATCGTTTATCACCGTTTAAAATAGCAAAATACAAATGAATGCAATTAACAGGGAACTTTTTTCTGTTACCAGAATTCAGCAGTAGTACTCTGATGCTGAAGCAATAGCGTCTAAGGGCTGGCAGCCTTATACTGTCTTGTAATGAGAAGCTTTTTATTTTCAGTGTTAAAACATTGAGAATACAGTTTTAAATTACTACCAATTTGAGCTCCTTCATTTGGAATTTATGAGGCTGAACTGCAAGTTGGTTTGGATTGCACACTATCTGTAGGAGTTATGCAAAGTTATTGCAAGGAAAGCAGTCTCACATTCCTAAAAAATAAAGGAAAACACTTGTTCTACACAAGAATTATATAGCCTGTCTTCTAAACCTGGAAACAGCGGAGAGAGGTAAAAGGTCCTTCTTTGTCAAAAGAATATGTTTCTTGTTTTCTTTTTGTGATTTCATAATTGTTTGCCACTGAGTATCACACAGTTTAACTGTAATATTTTAGTGGCATAAATAAAGTAGTTCTTGCATGGTAAATTTTTTAGTGTCTTTTTGAATGTGTTGTGAATTCTCTTGTGTCCTTTGGGACTATGATTAAGTTTAAAAGTCATTCCTGTTTGTCATAAGCCCTTATCAAGCTTCTTCCTGTTGTCCAGGATTTGATTCTCTTAACTTCCATATGCCTACCGACTGACTATGTGAAAGTCACTTAACCTGACAGTGTTCACAAGCTGAGTCCAGGTGGACCAGTGTTCTACTCCAGTTAACAAATAAACAAATGTTCATGCAAAAATGAGGTCTATTTGAAGTTATATCAGTTGAATGCCCAACAGCATATGCATGATATTACTACAATTGAACAAAGAATATTATCTCAGTTATATAAAAAATACAAAGCATCAGCAAACTAATAAACAATAACCATTATGGCAACTTGGACAATCTAAGCCACTAATATGTGACAGCTTCTTTACCTTTCAAAAACTGATGGCCATCAGATCCCAAAGGAAGAAGAGCTGGAATCCACATATTTATTAAATCCTTCTGATTTTAAGGGACCTCCTTGATTTTGGCTTAAAATTTTGCTCTGTCCTTTCTTAAATTAGTGATTTGGGGGAGGGAAAAGGTTGTGGATTACACTTAATAAATAAATATGACACTTATTGAGCTATGGACTTCTTTTACATCAGAAAATGCAAGCTAATGTACTTATCGTATTCTGTTAACTTTTCAAGTTAATTATAAAGTATTTTTAAAACTGTCCCATATCTGGGGCATTTATAACTGATTATTTCTGAAAGTGTCCCTGACTGTGGAGGTGAGAAGTTGAGGGCTATGGCAGTTAGATATTTCATGGCTTGAAATGTAGGGAACATTCCTGTTCTACCCCTGTAAAATCTGATACATGTGCACCACATGACCAGACTTTTTTTCCTAAATGATATTTGTCTACATACATCCCCCATCAGGCCTCTTATAGTTTAATGAGTTGCCAGATGCATTTCAATATATGGAAGTTTCACAAGAAGAGTTGTTTATTGCTGCTCAAGCTAAGTTTGTTTTCAGTGTATTTGTTTTGTTAGTAAATGGCTCTCAGTGTTGTTGCCGTAAAATTAAGTCCAAATTTTTCACCCGTGCAAAACAGATACAAATTACTGTTCTTACATTTGTGTTATGAGATTCTTTTTCTCCCTTTATTGAAGGAGAAATGTCTTTGTGCCATTTTCCCACTTCAATTGTATTGTTGGCTAGTGACTTGATTCAATTCATAATCCTTAAGCATGATACATTTCTTTTTTGTGTGTGTTGTGCATATTACCAGGATATATAAAATATGTAAATATGTTATTAGACTGTTGCATTTATTGTTTTTTTCGTAGGAAAATTGTCACTGATGTTTAACAATGGATTGGGGTGAAATATTACAATGTATTTTATACTTTTTTGTTTGTTTTTTGTCATCAGATGTCATACATGTTTAATAAATGTTGAATGCAACTTAAAGAAAGATGAACACATTTTTTCACCAAGGTTCAGTAAGGTTTTTTCACTTGTTCTTCAGAAGTCTTCTTAAAAGTAGAATCTTGCAGTGTAAGCTGCTAGTTTGTAAAGATTGGAAGATAATGACTGAGATGACCGTGAGGAATTATTAAAAACTGGTTGGGTTTGGTAACAAGGGAACTTGTTGCATCTTTTAAGGTTTCAGTTAGGAAATGCTTACACTTGTTAACAAAAGGTTGGTTTTCTCTATCTGACACTATGAAGGGAAATTACTTCCGCGGTGGTGCAGCGGTAGCATTGTTGCCTCACAGCAAGAGGTTCTCCCGTTCGATTCTCGGCTGGAGTGCGGGGAGTGCCTTCTGTGTGGAGTCTGCATGTCCTCCCCGCAGTTGGGTGGGCGTTCGAAAGACATGCGTAAATGGGCGTGCCTTCGTTGAAGGTTGAACGTCGAGCTGGCACCTCGGCGTTCGTGAAAATCTGCTGCCAATCATTAGCGGACCGGAGTTCCACTGTGGCGACCCCTAACCGGGAAAAGCCGAAAGACAACAACAACACTATGAAGGGAAATTCTGGGGATTCTACAGCACTTCCAGTAGTTCCTTTCTTGCTTCCTTTCTTTCACCGTTTCTTTCCAAAAATATCTTCTGTTTCTGCCCCATGATTCCTGCCAATTTCTTGTGAAAGTCACGTTTGCAGAACTGGTTGTTTTCCTGGCTTTTTTCTTTAGCTTTAGGTAAATTTGATGCAGCTGAGCACAGGATTCTTGTTTTCGCCACGTACCCTATATGCCTTACTAATCCATAGCTGCCAGAAGTTATTTTAGTCTGGGCTGAGTCATGAATATGGTTAACTTATCAATCTCCTTTCAATTAGAGGGAATGGCGCAACATGCAGGGTGGAAAGTTTCTCAAGGAAAGCAGTTTAAAGCGAAGTTGGGATCACTGAGGTTGAATATGGGGAATGGGTTTAGAATGTTTAAATGGATAATAAGCATGGCTTTTTTATTCCTGAATAGGTCTACATAAGAGTATGCATGGGGAGGGGTGTCTTGAAAAACTATGTTGAAGTGTTTGGAGCACGGTCACCTATGCTAAAGTTAACATCAACAGTTGAACTAGTATCTACTGTTGGATTAGGTCTAGATGGCAGTTTCACTAAATGTTCTATACTGTAGAGACAGCATTTTAACGAAAAGGAAGTAAAAATCAACTTCTGAAGAAAGTTTAAGCACTGTAAGCACAATCAAATAAAATAATATTTAATTTCTAGTAGGAAATAACTCTGCAAAGTAGTAAGTTAAGACATATGGACTGCTGATATGACTTGTTCTAAGTAATTAAGGAAAGTATTATTATTATTAGGATGTTTATTGCATTCTAAAATAAAGTATAAGAAAGGTCTATATACTGCATAAAAAAGTTAACATGGATGTGCTAAAATACATCTGAATAACTGTAAAAAGTAAACTAATGAGCAATGTAGGTATACTGGATGATTAATATGTATTCAGAATTTGTAAGGAAACTGTAACAAATTTGGGACAGTCTTGTTCAATTTATGTAAAATAATTAGGGAGGTGGGTCCAAAAATCTAAAAAAATGACAACTCTAACAGTGGACATTTTGTATTTGTCTATTATTTATAAGACATGAGTGTATACTTCCATTCAGCTGTTAAAAGCCAATTTAATCTATAAAAAATAATTAAGCAATAAGTACAAAAGCTGTGTAGAGTGTTCATGGGAAAGGAATAGTATTGAAGGTTTTTAATGTAAAGTACCAAATCAACTCTAATGAGTTGCAGCTACTAGTCTATGATGAGATCTAAAAGGAAGAAAAATAATGGGAGGCCTTATTTGGCATCGTCCTGTACCATAAAAGTTTTGGAGGTAAATGGATCTATTCTGGACCCAAAAGCTGGGTTCCTGTAAAGTGCTTATAAGCTGGGAAAACACTGAAAGGAAATGATATAGGCTAGTACTTCATTTAGATATTTCCAGATTTCATATATTCCATATTTCCATATTTTCCATTTAATCAGTTTAAACAATTATTAAAAATCCATCTCATTAACAGCTGGCTATGCTCCTGCACTACACCAGGTTAGACCCTCCTGTAGTTTAGCCCCCCCTTTACTATGCTCACCACTCCCAATCTTACATGACAATTTTTAATTACAACTAATGGGTCTAGGTCCTAGGGCTGTACATATACATATGATTAATGAAAATGAGATTTTGTTCTGGTTTAGTCTTTCATCCACCATTATGCTGATGTTGTTTTACACTTGTCACTCCAGACATTATGTTGATGTTCTCGTAGGCTTTGAGGCTTTAGTAATGTATTGCTTCTCTGTTTCACCAATCGTGTTATTATATGTTTGTAATTACTACTTGTGCTATGTATAACTGTACATGAAAGTAACTTTTCTTTGTAACTATTGTCTATACATTATATATTATTACATGTATTCTTTAATTCTGGAGCTTTTCTCCCCGGGACTCCACTGAAAATGGACCTGTGTCCAGTAGACTATCCCGGTTAACAAATGTATAATAAAATAAATAAATAGTTTGGTTTTCAGTGGAAGTCACATCAAGAATTGTTTTTAAAACTCCAGTGAGTTATCTTTTTTTAAATGTAACTGAGAAATGTAACATTTTTCTACCATGTTTTGAGGAAGTTGTTTATATACATCTTTACTAAAATTTCTGTTAGATTTTAGGGATCTGATGTTCTAACACTCTTAATGGATTGATGCAAGTGCTTTTGTGGCATCTGTATTAGATAAGGCATGTAAACATTTTGTGGGTTGTTAAAATGTACTCTCTTAGAGAAATTCTAAAAGGGCGTTTCTGTAGAAGAAATAACCACCTGGACTAATTCAGGGTGTTAAACTGACTGATTTAAATTGAATTTGAAGTTTTTTTTTATATTTTAATAATCCCACGAGTTTACTATACACTTCTGGTGTTATGAAATGATAGCTTTAGTATAATCAGAGGAGATGCAGCTTTAATGTCTAAAGTGGAAAAGGAAATCAGTCTACAACAGGGGTCTCAAACATTTGGCTCTCGTATTTCAGGCAACCCTCAAACCAGCATAACTACAAATGGCGGAAGCGACTTCACTACTTTTCCACCTGCATTTCCTACATTTCTTTTTGTCTTGGAGACTGTGGCCTTTGCCTGAGTTGGCTAGCCCTCCCACAGAACCTGTGTTTAGGTTTGAGACACCTGGTCTAGAACAACAAACAGAGTTGTATAGCTCATTACATTAAATGAGCTTTAGCTGCATACTTAACTGGGAAAAAATATATGCTACAGTGCACTATTTATTTCCTGTATTGTTTTTGTCCCTGTGCCTGCTATCAAGACTGATGACTATCATAACCATAAATTATCTTCTCATGAAGATTTAAGAATGAAAGAAGTAAAAAACAATACAGCAGTCAAATGGTCACAGAAATAGAGAAGATTAGAAGAGAAAAAATAACGTAAAACATTATCCAAAATAACAGACAAAGTTGAAAGAGCAATGCATACTGAAAACTGTTGTACATCTGCATAAATGTTTAAACACCATAAAACATGAAGGTAAAGAACTTGTCCAAACCCAATACTATTTATTAGACAGGGTAAAACACCAGTGGACTTTTTCAAGTTCTGCCAATAGGGTACAATGTGTAAGACAAGAAATTGTTAAGGTAAACTACAATAGAAAAAAATAAACAGAATTATACACAGTTTACATGAACAAATTCATTTTTTATTTCACATTTGTTTACTGGGAAAGAATGACTGGGAACAAAGCCAATTTTCAGTGGAGGCCCGGGGAGAAATGCTCCAGATGCATGTCTTTGTAACCAGATGCAACTTTGCTCCAGATGCAATAATATAAATTTCATATGATGATGTGGTTAGACAACATAGATTCAATACAAGCAAAGTTACTATTTACATTACATACAATTACAGTGTGCAAGGCATGAATGGAAAAAGAAAGATGTAACCTGTAGGCAACTTAAGGCATGATAGTAAGGAGGAGGGTAATTAGAGAAGAGTGAGGCTAGGGGGCAAGAAGAGAGTTTTTTGTGAGCTGCTATATGTCCCTTTAGGTGTATAGAAGTGTTAAACAGAGTTGATTTACACTTTCTAGTAACTAATTTTTTTGGCAGCGAATGGAAATCTAAACCAACTTTATCTGAACTACTGGATATTGTAAAAGAGATAAAAGAACTGTAACTGGAATCTTTAGAAAACAGAAGTAGCAAATGAAATAGAAATAAATGAAATGTATGTGAATAGCATACGCAGAGAAATATTCAGGAGGATTGAGGTTTAAGGGAAGGCAGGGGTTGCTCAATTTATGTAATGTTGGTCTGAATGACGTTGTACAAAGAAAGAAAACATAAATGTAATGAATAATGTATGTAAATGAAAAAAGTGTCAATAAGGTTCGTTTTCCTTTCTAATGTATGCATGCCTACGTCTTAAGTGCTAACTTAAATAAAAGTGTTAAAAATTAAATAGCATAAGAGCTTTTTGGTGGGTTTGTTTTAGAGGATTCCATTATTCAAAAAACATTTGTTAGCATCAGCTTCAGGTGTACGGAAAGAGGCTGCATACCCAGTTACTTCAGAAAATCTAGCTGCCGCTTGATGTGACTACCAGATGCCATGATGTGGGTAAGAATCATTTTTACATCTAAGCATTACAAACCTGTCAAATCTGCTATGCATGGTCTGTATTCATACCATGTTGCTAAAGCCTGGAAATTTTTACCTGTACTCATCAGGTCAACACCTTTCCTTCATTTCTTTAAAACCATTCTGAAAGTCATCCAAGCCCAAATCTGGCTTTAATCTTGATCAAGCCCAGGATAAACTATATCCCTAACTATCAACCACGAGTGCTATTCCTCCCTTACACCTCCTTACTCTCCTTGTTTCACTCACTTCCTTATTTCAATGAATTCTCTCCCCAACACTCTTTCTATATATGCCAAGACCCTGTTTTTTCTCTCACTTCATATTGTAATTCCTGTTTGCATTACATTAACGTATCTTTAATTTCTCTATAAACTGGCTAAAACTTCTCTACATATTACATCATTGTCAGATAAGTTGCATTTGTTTTTAACCAATGTTTTCACATTATATCTAATTTGGTATAATTATTTAAATTGTAGATGTTTTTGCATTATTTTTGAAGATTGCAAAAACATTTTAAGCACAATTTTGCAATATTTTGGAGCTTTTCTCCCAGCCACCATAAAAATGAGCACCTACCCACTCAGACTTTCTTGGTAATCAAATGTCAATAAATAAATAAAAGCATTATATGGGCATGGTCATTATTTGTGGCTTTATACAATGCCTGGGCAGTTAGAAAACATCCAGACTAGGATATATAACAGTAGTACAATTACATTCAGCAAGTAAAACAGTAATAAACTGTATAGTTTAGCACTGTAATATAATAGTGGATAATGTGGATGTCCACATTAAGTATGCAGCTGTTTTGTTTTGACTTTTACAGCAATATCTGTTTGGTAGGATACTTTTTACTGCAGCACCTGGTTTCTGCTTTGCGTTATGACACTTCTTTTACAGCAATATATGCCTTTACAGCAATGAATATGTGCTTCTGCCTCAGTTTACACTGAAATGTGTTCCTGTGCATTCCTGTGGAGCTGCATCTGTAGTTTGAATGCTCAATAAAATAAATTCCATATGTGTAGAAAACTAAACTAGCTTGTTGAACCTTTTCACCAGCTAGCAGAAGATGGTATCAGGTTACTGAGCTGCAATAATGAAAGTATGCAACTTAAGTTAAGCTGTCAATGAGAGAGCAAAAGACTGCAATACAGATTTCACCAGAGGATTTGAACACAAATGAAAATGAATGCCCACTTTGAGAACTAGACTTGATTCTGTGTGTTTGAGAAAAGAAAAAAGTCAGACTTATAAGGCATACTCTGACTTTGATCAATTTATCATAGTGTGATTTCTGCTGCAGTTTATGTGACTGATTTAGAGTCATACAGTCAAATGTGTATGTATAATATGCTGCTTCCAGATTTTATACTTGCTTTTAAGCGGTTCGATCCTGTACACTGAAATTTAAAAGAAGATCAACATTAGCAACCTATACTGAACTTAACTTTTCATTAATGAAGTCAACCTTAAAGCAGGTTTGGGGGAAAGGAATCTCTCTGATACTGCAACAGATATTAATGCAAGTCAGTATCCAACATATTTCACAGAGCAGAAAGGAATTAAGAAACTAGGGAGACATAAGAGCTTGGTGAGACAGACATAAGAAGGTATGAATTCACTAGACAAGTATGGGATGAGATACAAATGTGCTGTATGCTACAGCACCTATCACTGAGCTAAAAATAAACCTCCCAAACAGAGGTAATCAAGCAAAAATAATGGGCAAATGCAAAATAACAAGTTAAAGCAGAAAGCAGTATAACTTTAATTGCCAAAGTGCTGGTTTCAGATGCAGAGTTTTTGTAGTAGGGTCAGCTGTGACTGATCCAGCATATACACATATAGTCTATGAAGTCAGTCAGAGGGAGGTGGAAATATGTTGAAAACTGATATACTTTGTAGTAGGAATTTCAGGTTTGGGAGTGGAAAAGTAATGCATTCCATCAAAAAACTAAAAATATCGGCGAAATTAACTCTCTCACTGGAAAAGAAGTAGTTCCATTTTAGGTACCTTTGTAGATAAGTAAAACATCCTCTAAAAGGACAGAAACAGTGTTTGAAAAGGAAAATGACCAAGTAATAAGATGTAAACTACCAGTGACTTAAATTCATAAAGATTGTTGAGAAGTGTGATGTTTTTCTGAAGTATAAATGACATAAACCTAGGTCTGTTGCTTGCATGCTTCTGATCTGGGAATATAATGAAACATTTGCTATGGACTTGCATTAGCTTGAACCCAGTACAAGATACCTTGACATCTCTGATAAAATTACAAACTTCAGTGCCAGAAATATTGTGAACACACAGAATCTTTGCATATCAGGTTATGTTTGGACAAGAACCCATCTCTCCCTTCTGTTCTGATTAATACGTTGTCTTATCTAGAATGGGCCACAAGAAGCGTGGCTGAGGGATAGTGTATTTCAGCATCATATGCATTAAAGACAGTGATGGAATGCAGAAGCCCAGAAAGTTATCAAAAGAAAGAAGGGGTGCAGAAAAATGTGGGAGATAAAAAAGACAGACCTGCTCACAAAGGAAAACAGGTTGTCCAACAAAGAATATAACAGAACAGTTGCAATAGCAAAGAACAAGACATCAGAGGCACCCTACTAGCTTAGGGATAGTGACTCAGCAAATGGCACACAAAAAAAAAAAAAAAAAAACTATCAGGTTGCAAGGCCAAGACAGAAAGATAAAGAAGACAGCAATCAAAAACCCTTCATAAGGGATACTAGCAACAACCAGTTCACCAGTCCACAAGACATCAAACGCACATGGAAAGAGTACTTCCAGAACCTTCTGAATGAAGACTACCACAGAGAAGCTGTACTGTCCCAGACAGTCTATGATGAAGAAGGAAAAGGAGGCTACACTAGAAGAAAGAATCATACCAAGGAAAATGAAGTCAGGGAAAACAGCAGGTTCAGATGAGTCACAGCAAATATTATCAAGATGTTGGCTGAGTTAGGAGAGAAATGTCTCCAGAAGATACTAAAGCCATATGGAAAGAATGATGACTGGAGAACAAGCATTCTAGTGCTAATGTACAAGAACAGAGGGGGCTATTTACAACTATGGGCAGTATAGAGGTATCAAACACCTGCCACATGGCACTAAGTAGTGAAGGGGTGACTGATAAAGGAATACACAAGAGCAGTAATAAGTAAGAATGGAGATGAGCAGTTCACTTTTAGATTAGGATACAGCACAACTGACCTGATGCTCACAGTGAGAAAAACAGCTGAGAAGAAGCTAGAGATGAGGAAAGCATCTAACTGGTAATTCCTAGAATGGGAGAAAGCATACAATAAAGTCACAAGAAAACTGATGCAAGCAGTCCTGAGATGGTCTGAAGTCCCTGAAACATTGGTAGAATTAGTGTAGGCTATGTACAGGACTCAATGACTCAAGAAGAACAATGTTCAGTCTCATGAAGGGGTTGCCAGGGGGAGTGGGTGTGCATCAGAGCTCAGCTCTGAGCCCACTGCTGTTCATACTGGTGACAGACTACATCAGCAAACAGGTTGGAGGGAACAGATCAACAAAGTTGCTGTATGCAGATGATGTGGCATTACAGGCAGACTCTAAGCAAGAACTTCAGCAAAAGATATGAGAAGGGAATGCAAAACTGAAAATACATGGGATGAAACTGAGTACAAATAAGACAGTTGTGATGGCAGCAAATCTGGGAAATCAGAAGCAGGAGAAAATTGAGACAGAAGGGAAAAAGTGGAAAAGGTGAACAGCTTCAAGTATCTGGTACAAGAGGTTTAAGTGAATGGAAGTCTGAACGAGGAGGTCAAAGCTAGAATCAGAGGAGCTTCAGCCAACTGGCCCAGAGTGTCAGTAGTAGTATATGACAGAAGAATGCCAATGAAGCTGAAAAGCAAAGAGTACAAAACAATACTACTACTGTATGGTACAGAAACCTGGACAATGAAGGAACAGCAGTTGTGGATGCTAGACATGATACAGATAAAGTGTCCAAGATGGGTGTCATTGTGGGACAGACGAAATGAGAACATCAGAGCAGAAGCCAAAGTAGTTCCAACTGCAGAGAATGTCAAAGATAAAAGATTATGGTGGTCAGGGCACATGTGCAGGAAAGCAGAAGACAATCTGCTAAAAAAGATTTTGGAGATACAGGAAGAAGGCAAGAGGAAATTAGGGTATCCAGCAAAGAGATGGATGGAAGGATTGCATGAGAGAAGATCTGCAGCTGTCAGCCAAGACCACTGAAGAAGGTAGGGCAGTGGCACTGAATTGAGAAACATGGTGACACTTGACACAATAACCCACCCCATGTAGAAAAAAATAGGAAAAAGGGGATTGATGATGCAGCAAAGACAGCATTTGCTGAGGCTGAATGTTAGGACAGAATATAGACAGCATTATGAAAACAGCTTCATACCATGCTTGAAAAGTCTCAACTGGGAAACAAGGTATACTGCAAAATGTTAACTATGCAAAGTGCAAAGGACTTGAAGTCATCACTGGCCTTAATTCAGCTGTAGTATTTATGACATGTGACAGTATTTTTTTAAGGGTGTATACCTTCAGGCTGTATAAAGTCAAGACAGAAGTGGCCAACAAATACATTACTAAAAGGACAATGAGGTGACTCATTTAGCAGAAATGTTACCAAGCAACTCAGAAAAGGGAAATGAGGATATGATACAGAATTCTGAAGTAAGGAAGAATTTGGTGCTGATGAAGTAAAGCAGCCACAGGTGTGACAAGATGTTTACAGACTCAGTCTCAGTAAAGATCAAACAAGATTTATGGACAGAGAAAAAGGGATGCTACACACAACTGAAACTGTAGCATGGACTGGTTAAGATAAAAGAAGATTCAACTACTGGTATAATTTTAAATCCTTCATCCAGCTGATATTGAAGGGTCTGTTGATATGCTGCATGTAGAAGACAGTCAGACTGAACCAGGAACTGATCAGATAGAAACATCTGGCTCACATAAGATATATGACATATTAATGTGGATGTACTGTTGAATTAGCAAAACTGGACAAGCCAAGTAGCCGAAAAGATAATGATGTTTTTGAAGAGGTTGTTAATGTTGTACAAAAATGCATCTCTACCAGGTGGATTTATATTATCAAAGAAATTCCAAAAGTAATAACATTCAAAGCACATCTTATGATAAGAGGTGTGAAGAAATAGTACAGTTTTATACCTACCATAAATGTAGATGTTCGAGTGTATACCCTGCTGCAGTCATCACACTTGGGTTATCCTGTCGTCAGGCGGTCCCGCAGTCGGCCTGAATTCCAAAGTCTTGGTCCGGCGTCGGTTGCTGTTGCTTCTTCCCTGACGTCAGTGCGCCAGGGGTATATAAGAGGCATCCGAGCCATTTTATTCAGTTTTTCTTGCCCCAGATGTCAGGTGCCCCCCAAAAGGTGGTCAGTAGCTAGTACCAATAATAAAAGTTTAGCACAAGCAAAACATCCCTCCAGCTATAAGCAAATACACCACAAAGGTTGTATCAGTTTTTAAGGTATTGAAAGGTTTTAGTTAGGTCAGAGGGGATGGAGGGAGGGTAACCTGGACTGCAGCAGGGTATACACTCGAACATCTACATTTTATGGTAGGTACAAAACTGCACTATGTTCATCGTGTTACCCTGCTGCAGTCATCATACTTGGGTAGAATCCCAAAGCTAAGGATGGGAGGTGGAGTCAAACAGGGATAGAGGAGGCTAGAAGGCCCTGCAAAACTGCAGTGGCGAAGCCAGCTCTAGTCTTCGAGTAAAGTGGTAAGTGATAGTGTTTGGTGAAGGTGTGTACTGAACTCCAAGTTGCAGCTTCCAGAATATCCTTGGTTGGCACCCCCCTGAGGAAGGCTGTAGATGTAGCTGCTGCCCTGGTAGAGTGGGGCCTTATGCTAGCAGGAACTGGTTTTCCATGGTGGGTGTAGCAAATACGTATGCAATGTCCTATCCATTTGGAAATGGCCTGTTTTGAGATAGCCTTTCCTTGTGATGCTGTAGCATAGGATACAAAAAGCTGGTCAGATTTTCTGAAAACCTTAGTTTTATCCAAGTAGTAACGTAGCTGTCTGTGAATGTCCAAGGAATGCAGGAGTCTTTCTCCTTTGTTCTGTGGATTTGGAAAGAAGATGGGTAAATGGATGGTTTGATTTAGAGCCACACTGGATACCACCTTAGGCATAAAGGAGGGGTTAGTTCGTAGAGAAACTCTGTCTTGATGAAAAATGAGGAAAGGCTCTACTGCCATTAGTGCCTGAAGCTCTGAGACTCTTCTGGCTGAAGTAATTGCTAGGAGCAGGGCAGTCTTCCATGATATAAACTTTAAGTCAGCTGAGAAAGCGGGCTCAAAAGGAGGTAGCGTGAGTTTTTCCAGAACAAAATTGAGGTCCCAAGTTGGTGTTGGTGCTCTCCTGGGAGGCCTAATGTTTTTGGCCCCTCTGAGAAACTGCCTTAGAAGTGGATGTGAAAATAAGGGTGGATCCGTGTTGTAGTGAGCTGAAATAGCTGAGGTGTGGATTTTAATAGATGAAAAAGAAAGCCCTTTGTGTAACATCTCAGTTAAATATTGTAGAATCTGAGGTATGTCCGGCTGAAGGGTATTTTGGCCTTTATCTTGGTTCCAGGCGCAGAACCTTTTCCATTTGTCTGAGTAGGCTTTCCTGGTGCTGGGTCTCCTGGCCTCCAGAATAACATCCATAACAGCTTGTGAAAGAGGAGCTGGCTGGTTGCTTAGGGGATTTGCCATGCAGCCAAGTTTAAGGTTTTGAGCTGGCTGTGTAGAATGTGACTGTCTTGCTGTGTGAGCAGATGAGTAATTTGTGGTAAAATCCATGGTGGGCCCTGGGCCATATTCCTTAATAGTGGGTACCAGTGCTGGCGTGGCCAGTCTGGGTCAATGAGTATCATTTGGGGTCTCTCCATCCTGGCTTTCAGCAGCACCTTTGTGAGAAGGGGCAATGGAGGGAAGGCATATACTGTGAGCATTTTCCAACTGAATGAGAGTGCATCCACTTTCCAAGCTTGATGGTGAAATGTCCTTGTGCAAAATTTTGTTAGCTGATAGTTTTGGGGGCTGGCAAACAGGTCTATGTCTGGGTGCCCCCATTTTTGAGTTATCATTGCAAATACTGGTGGATCCAGTTTCCACTCGTGGGGATCCATGATGTTTCTGCTTAGGTCGTCTGCCAATGTGTTCTTTTTTCCTGGCAGGAATTGAGCTTGTAATTGAACTTGGTAAGCCAGTGCTGTGTTCCACAAAGTCATTGCTTGCCTGCATAGAGGGTAGGAGTGTGTACCCCCTTGTTTGTTTATGTACCACATTACTGTGGTGTTGTCTGTCCTTATGGTAAGCTGTCCTGGATGTAAGAGGTCCTTGAAGGCTGTCAGGGCATTCTGTACAGCTAGCATTTCTTTTTGACTGATGTGCAGATTCCTTTGATCTGCAGTCCATATGCCTTGAACGCACCATCCTGCCATGTGTACCCCCCAGGCATAGTCCGATGCATCTGTTGTCATAGTCTGCCTGGCTGGGGGTAAGGTGAAAGGCTGGCCCTTGTTGAGGTGACATGCCTGTGACCACCATAGAAACTCCTGTTGAAGGCAGGAAATGAGAGGTATCATTGTTTCCAAGCTGTGGCTGTGTTGAGTCCATACGCTTTTTAGGTACCATTGTAATTTCCTCATATGCAGTTTTGCAAATGGTATTAGTAGTATGCAAGATGCCATGAAGCCCAAGGCCTGCAGAATTTTTCTTGCAGGGAGTTGGGTCTTTGTTGCCATTGTTTTGAAGTATTGAGTTAGTTGTAGTTGTTTGTCTGGCGTCAGATAAGCCATCTGGGCCGTTGTATTCAAGATGGCACCCAGGAATGTCATATTTTGTGAGGGCACTAGTTTTGATTTCTTTTCGTTTACTGTGTACCCTAGGCAACTTAGGTGGTGTTTTACAAAAGCCAGATGTTGTAAGAGAATGTCCTTGCTTTCTGCTTGGATGAGGCAGTCGTCCAGGTATGGGTATATTTGAATTCCTCTTTGTCTGCAGTATGCAATTACTGGTGCCAGGCATTTTGTGAAGACCCTGGGCGCAGTAGATAAGCCAAAGGGCAGTGCAGAGAATTGGTAATGGGTTGAACCTGCAATGAAACGGAGGTATCTTCTGCAATTTTGTCTGATAGGGACATGCAGGTATGCCTCCTTGAGGTCCAACGTTACTAGCCAAGCTTTCTTGCCCAACATGGGAAGAAGCTGCTGTAGTGTTAGCATCTTGAATTTGGGTACTTGCAAGAAGGTGTTTAGCATTGAAAGGTCCAGAATGGGTCTCCAAGCATTGTCCTTTCTGGGAACTAGAAAGAGCCTTGAGTAAAATCCTTGGCCTTGCTCCTGTGTAGGTACCAGATGAATGGCTCTCATGTCCATGAGAGCTGTAATTTGTTTTTGTGCCTCTGCCCATTGATTTTGTGGCAGGTTTGGCATTCCTTTTATCCTTGGCAAGGTGTGGAAATGGAATCTGTATCCTTGTGAGATAATGTCTAGGACCCATTTGTCCTTTGTGACGATGCGCCAGTTGTCTGCAAAAAGTGCTAATTTTCCTCCCAAGGGAGCTGCCAAGAGAGTTTTGCTTGGCAGCTTGAGGTTTAAGTCATTGTGTTTGCCTTCTAATAGTTTGGGACCTGTCTTCTCCTCCCTTCTGTGTTGCAGTGCCCCATTGGCGAGGTTTGTAAGGGATTTGCGCTTGTCCTCTGCCCCTTGGGCGCCTGTATTTACCCCTCTGTGGTCTGTCAGAAGATGGAAAGGACCAATTTTTTGTTGGCCAATTTCTGCTGAAGCGTGGGGGCTGTACCTGTAAGAAATCTTTGGCCGTCTGCATAGATTTTGCCTTATCCTCCATTTTCTTTAAAACCTCTTCTGCTTTAACCCCAAATAAGACATCCTGCTGTAAGGGTGCATCTAGTAACTTTGCTTTAACATGATCAGGCAGAGTTTGTTCCTTTAACCAAGCATGCCTACATATAACAGACCCAGTAACAGCTGCTCTACAGGAAGCTTCCAAGGAATCAAATCCACATTGTAAAGTATGTTTGCCCACCTGTTCAGCTGCATGCAACAGATCCTGCATTTCCTTGAATTCAGACTGTTGAGGGTGCATGCTCATCTTGAGGGTGCATGCTCATCTTTTGTTTTATTTGAGACATTAGGAATTGCTGGTATTTAAGCATGTGAAATTGACAATTTAGTGCTCTCATAGCTAGAGTAGCTGAGGTGTAAACCTTCTTCCCCCACCTATCTAGTGCTCTGGAGTCCCTTTCAGAGGGTACAGGATTTTTAGCCATAGAAGCCTTAGCCCCTTTGGGACCCTGGGAGATTGTCTCTGGATCAGCGACAGGGCTTTTGTAAAGGAATTTGTGTGAGTCAGGCACTCTATAGTATCTATTTGGTTTGGCTGGAGCAGGAGGCAAGAGAATCTGGATTTAGACTAGATTCTAAGTAAACATCATCCAAAATGTCTAAAACTGGCGGGATAGCAAGTGGTCTGTGCTGGGGGAGTAAAAGAAACTCTCGGAGCCTTTTCTTAGAGTCGGAGTAGTCCTGACCTTCCCAGTGGAAATGTTCCTTCATGTTATGTAAGGTTTCCCCAAAGGAATAGTCTTCAGGGGGAGAAGCAGAAGGAATGGAATCTTCAGCATCAGAATCTTCATAAGGGGGAAAGGAGTAATCCTGTTCCTCAGAAGAGCCTGAGGAAATAGATACTTGATCAGAGGAGGCATAAACCTCCTCTTGTCTAGGCCTTTTGTCGGGGACGGGGGGTTGGGAACCCCTGAATAAAGAAATCAAATCTTCAGCCATTTTAAGCATCTGTTTCCTAGGCATGGGGCCTTGAACTGAAGACTGAAGTGCAGTCTTTTTTGGTTTTAGAGGAGTCTTAAGCTTAGCATAAGATTTTATGGTGAGAGTAGTCGGTCTGAAGACACCTTCAGTAACCAAAGGTGTTTCTACAGCACAGGCTTCTCCTTCTGCAATGTCGTCGGTAGGGCCTAAAGAAAATGGCTGCGTCGGCCTAGCACTCTCTGCTAGAGAATCCGAAACGGTCTGGGGATCCAATTCTGTGGTAGCCAGGGGCTGCATAGGCGCCTCATTGAAAACCGGAGAACCGGCGACGGGCCCAGCCGAGGCCTCGGAGTCTGGCTTGGATCTAGGCTGCCTGTCTTTATCTTTGCGTTTTTTATGCACGTCGGTAGTCGGTTGCTCCGAAGGCATAGTGTAATTAAATTTCCTACCGAAGTAGTGTCGCGCGAAATCAAAGCGTCGCTTTATAGTTCGCTTATTGAACCTAGCACAAAACTGACGACCAGTGATGAGGCGGTCTGGGCCTAGGCAAGGTATACAAAAAGAATGAAAGTCCTTATGAGGTATTTGCTTCCCACAAGAAATGCAATTGTTAACTTTTTCTGACATCGGACTGAGGCAAGAAAAGGTTCCCCAACGGGGTACTTAGCTTTGAAGACTTCGGACTGAAACTCGATTCGAAAATCTCAGGTGTCGGCCGACTGGCACTTGCGAACTGCTTCTGCTTCAGGCACCGTGCGGCAAGAAAGACTGAAGAAAATGTCGTGGGATGCCTCTTATATACCCCTGGCGCACTGACATCAGGGAAGAAGCGACAGCAATCAACGCCGGACCAAGACTTTGGAATTCAGGCCGACTGCGGGACCGCCTGATGACAGGATAACCCAAGTGTGATGACTGCAGCAGGGTAACACGATGAACATCTGCAAAAAAGAACTTTAAAAAGATTCATCAACATGTGTGCTAGAATCATTTCTTGTCCTTTTGAAACCAATTTATCAAAAGAAGTGGAAAATTCATTCTGTGGACATCAAGTATGCATTTTTACAAGGTAAATAATGACATGTAAGTTTGCCCTTCCCCTGAAGCAAAATGTGGGAGATGATTCTGGAAACTCAAAAAGTATGTGTATGACCTGGGAGAGGCAGGCCTTTACAGGTATGACAAACTTAAAGAGGTTGATCCTGCTATGTTCTACTGTCTAGAAGGGAGGGGAACAAGAACATCATTAGAGTATTTTCTTGCTATGTAATGGACTGTCTTCATGTTGGCCATGAAGAGCATGACCACGTTTGCTCTATGGGATAGGGTTTCCCTAGTCCTGATGGAATGATGTTAATATATCAAGAGGGCTACTACATAAGAAATCATTCAATCATTAAGGAACCATCAAAGGCAGTGCAGCAGGAAGCACCGTCTCCCCCTTACAGCAACTAAGATGAACTTAATTAGGTTGACAACAGGACAAATTCTCTGGCTTGCCAGGCAAAGCCAACCAGTTATCATCTTTGATGGAAAGGGTTCCCCAAAGGGGACTTATCTGACAGAAAGGAGCTGAAGTTCTGGGCTGTGCCTCTTTGAAACCTCTGGAGCAAGGGGAGGTAAAGAGAAAGCAAAAAAGATTTTTTTCTCCCAGATGTTCCCTTTCCTTCCCTGACTAATCAGGTGGGAGTGTAAGTGTGTGGGAGCTGCTGGGAAGCTGTCCTGGGCAAAGTTGTTGTGTCTGCAAAACCCAACCAATACAGCCTAAAGGCTACTGCAGGCTGAATGAAATGAATGCCTCTTAGACATTCTGTAGCCACATTCTCTTAGCTGCTCATAACCAGCAGTGGAAAGGCTTCTGAAAGGGGTAACAAGGGATACACATTATGCCAACAAGTGTGAGCTTTTTTTCTATTCTCCAGGCTCATGCTAGCTCAGACTGAGCCCTCAGTAGACTGGTATGCTGATCTCAGTGAGGCACAAAACTGAGAAGATTGATATTAATTTAGAATACAGCGTTTGTGGTAAAGCTACAAATAGCAGATGACCTGTTACTGTCCTTACCATTGAGATGGTGTGGATAGAACTAAATAACATGAGATATGTAGTTGATAGCATAAAAATATGGAAGATGCATAAACTTGCTTCCCAAAATGAATGAAAGCCCTAGATTCTTCATTATGTGGACCATATGATTTCAAGGCATTCAATCCAATGGCCATGTGCACCTTACTGAATAACCAACCTCAGGCTTTGCCACCTTTTCAAAGACAAAGAGGCCAGTTAAATTCCACTGTACATACAAGGGTAACATCCAGTCATGCAGCATGTACAACTGAATCTTTTTTAAGTGCCGCTACTGCAGCTACTGAATGAGGCTCTGGAGTCTTTGACCAGCAATTTTAATCCTCAGTAGGCCACAGAATCCTGTCATGTTTCCAAGGTATAGCAACCACAGTATAAAGGTTGTCCCAAGTGGTATTTGTGTTTAATTTCAACATATTCACAAACGGTGGCCTCACCCAAGATCATCTGTTGAGAAATCCAAAAGACCTCCTGCAAAGTCATTTGCAGGGAGGATAATAGGTTTTTGGCCAATCCCTTCCATTTCACATAATTTCTAAGATCTCTTCAAATTTGGGGTCATATGGTGGAGGAATTGTAGGCTTGATGCCTGAGTCTAGGTACTTCATCTTGCACAGGTGGTTTCTAGCTACCTTCGGAAGTGACTGGTCTGAGGAAGAAGAAACACTATCATAGGTTCATAGGTTCATAGGTTAGTACTAAGCTAACTGCCCTTGTGAGCCATTTTAAGCCTAGCCAATTATCCCTTGTGAGACTCAAACCCTGTACCTTGTGCTTGCAAGGCAAACACCTTAACCATTAGGCCACCCTCCCAACCCATGACATGACAGGATACTGCATAGCCCTTTGGATCTTCTGCCTTGCTGACAGATCAGAGCAGTCACACACTCAGTCAGAAGGTGTTCAGCTGTCTGGAAAGGAAATGACATGCAAAATGGGAAAAATAGCAAAGCTGACAAATGCAGAGGCACCTGATATGTCCATATCAATGACAATGTTGACATCTTGCTCATCATCAAAGGCATCTGCAGTAATGACCAAAAGCTGATGCAGAGACAAGCTCCGACATAAAAAGAACCCATGCCAAGTTCACATATGACATGTCAACTTCCCAGTGTCAGGCGTGACAAGCCCACTGACATAACACTGGTGATGTGGTCAACAACTGAGTGACTGATACCAAAATTTGTGGTCTTTGAGTTGAGTTTGGCTAGTCTTCCCATCATCGATACCGACATTACATGAGTCAAAGTCATCATCCTCAGTACAGGCACTAATACCATGGGTGCACATGAGGGAAATCTGAAAGATCTACTGGAAGATGGAAAAGAGGCGTCTCTCTGTTATTAAAATTGTTGGGAATGAGGAGGCAGTCTTCCTCACAGCCCAAAGAATAGCATAATTAAATTCAGGTAGAAGCAGTACAGAAGATCTTGAAGAATGTGGTAATCGAGTAAGTAGCTGTGAGACCTCTTTTTGTCCACTCAAGAGATTAAACTAGGGAATTTGGTCATCTTGGCCAGTGATTTACTAATTGCAACTCTTAAGTTCACTGTAGGAAGCAAATTTATTTATTTTTTTTTACTTTACCCTCTTCTTCAGTTCCTTTGTTCTGAAATTGTTGACCTGCAGAAGATGATCTTGTTTTGCCAAGATTTTGCTTTACTTTTAGTTTCTGAAATCTAAGGTAATATGAAGGGATATTTATGACTGAAGTCTCTGAGGCAGACATCAAAGGTTTCTGCTTCAGCTGTGAAGAAGCACTGGCCTTGGCTGAAAAGGATTCCTTCTACAAATTAAACTTTGATTCACTTTTAGGGACTCCCGCAGTGTTAGGGGTAAAGTTCTGATAGATTTCATATTTGTGAATATCCGTCTGCTCCCACAGGCACTGTCCATGCTAGTTCTGGGATGGAATCCTGCTACAAAGTTATTTTTTGGGCACGTTTCACTCTGGAAACATCATCTGTTAACACAGTTACAAAATAATCAAGCATGAAAAACAGAATGATAAAGCAAAATGCACAACAAATGGAATAAAGAGGAGGCAGGCATAGGGAAGGAACTAGAAATCCAGAAGAAAAGAGTGCTACCAAAAAAGGTTTCAGAAGCGAAAACAAGCAATATGCAGAAAGAAAGAAAGAAAAAGAAAAAGCAATAGCTGGTGAAGTTTCAGATGAGCTGTAGTGACATCTGATGGAATTATGCCACCTGTTAATGAGGACAGACCTCCTCATAAAAATTCTCAAAGGTCTAATCCTCATACAGCAATGGAGAAAGAATAGTTGTGTAAAATCTTACCATAACCACAGATGTACTTCTCTTCCATGTTGCAGTGTTCTAGTTGTGGGATTTCCTGCCCTCAGGTGACTCGTACATCTGTCCTATACAAAAGCTTCAGCTTGGCTGTTGCAGCGTGCGTGGGACGTCAGATGCAAAGTCATAAACCAGGGGCCTTAAATGTGACGTCTGTACGCACAATCCTCAGAACTTAAAGGCCAGCAGGTAGAGAAGAAGGCCCAGCAGGAGGAATGCAAGTGGTTTTCAGGTGTGTGACTTTGGTGTCCTACGGTAGCCTAGATAGGTCCAGCTATTAGCTGGGACTGGAAAAGAGTGAATTGGGGGGTAAGGTGGATGCGAAGGAATATTGCAACATAGAAGAGAAGGACATCTATAGTTATGGTAAGATTTTACACAACTATTCTATGTCCTTCTATTCCTATGTTGCAGTATTCTAGTTGTGGGAAGAGTACCACAGCTTATGAGGATTAGAGGGTGGCGGATGCTGAAGAGGATTCTACAAAGCCCTGCAGAATTGCCCTGGCAAATCCTGTTCATGCTCTGGAGACTTGGTCCAGTTTGTAATGTTTGGTGAAAGTGTGGATAGTGGACCATGTGGCTGCTTCCATAATGGATGCCGTGTCCAGACCCTTTATGAAAGCCCTGGAGGTGGCTACATCCCTAGTGGAATGGGCCTTCACTCCCACTGGGGTTTTTTTCCCATGGAGGGAGTAACAGAGACAAATAGTTTTCCTGATTCAGCATGCGAGGGTTTGTTTGTAGACTGCCTTGCCCAGGGCTCTGGGATGAAAAATGAGAAAGAGCTGCTTAGATTTCCTAATGGTTTTGTCCAGGTAGAATCTTAGCTGCCTGTGCACATCCAAGGAGTGCAGTATCCTCTCCCCTTCATTAGTGGGGGAGGGAAAGAAAGTGGGTAGATGGATAGATTGGTTTAGAGACAAGTCATTGACCACCTTGGGCATAAAGGAGGATTAGTTTGCAGGGTGACTCTGTCTTTGTGGAAGGTGGTGTAGAGGGGGCAGTCCATTAAAGCCTGCAACTCTGACACCCTTCTGGCTGAAGTGATAGCCACCAGAAGGACAGTTCTCCATGTACACAACTGCAGGAAGGAAGACCCAGCCGGTTCGAAAGGGTGCTGGGTTAGTTTTTCCAGGATGTAGTTAAGGTCCTAAGGCGGAGGGATAGGTTTCTTTGGTGGTCTCATGTGTAAGACCCATTTGAGGAATAGCTTAACGTCAAGCCTGGCTAGTAAGGGGGGATCAATGGGCAAGCAGCTGAAATACCGGAAAGGTTCACTTTCACTGAAGAGTAAGAGAGTCCGCTTTTGATCAATTGGGGGAATTGGAGTGGAAGTCCCAGGTTTAGTTGGACTTGCTGGATCCACCAGCTGATTTCTGTCTTTAGACAGGGAAGGAGGGGAATGACTTGTTCTAAGGGGTGTAGGTGTTGAGACAAAATGTTTTTGAGGTACCACTGTAGCTTGCGCATGTGCATTTTGGCCAGTGGTAGCATGGGGATGGTTGCTGCCAATAAGCCCAGGAGATGAAGAAATTGCCTTGCCATCACCTTCTTGGGAGTGTAGGGTTTCCTGGAAGTGGGAAGTTAAAAATGGAACCTCGTCTTGTGGGAGAAAGGCCTTCATTTTATCCATTCTGATTCTGCAGCCTAGGAAAATCTTGTCCTGGCCTGGGTTCAAGGAGAACTTTGGGAGGTTGATGGTGAACCCCAGATTTTGCAGAAGGGACATGTTGAAGTGCAGATGCCTTGAGAGAGTGTCTCTAGACTCTGCTAGTATTAGGATGTCGTTAAGGTATGGATATATCTGGATTCCCTGGATTCTGCAGAAGGCAATGGCCGGGGCTAGGCACTTTGTAAATACTCAGGGGGGCAGTGGATAAACCAAAGGGCAAGGCAGTAAATTGGGAATGAGAGGAAGGTCCAGAGAAATGCAGGAATTGTCTGTGGGAAGGTCTGATGGGTATATGCAGGTAGGCTTCTTTTAGGTCTAGGGTGGTCATGAAGGCCTTGTCTAGGATAAGAGGCAGCAGTCTGTGTAGAGACAGCATTTTGAAAGATGGTACCTGAAGGTGAAGATTTAGAATGGAAAGGTCTAAGATGAGTCTCCAGGGCCCATCTTTTTGGGGACCAGGAAGAGGTGGGAATAGAATCCCTTTCCTTCCTGTCCTGGGGGGACAGGTTGTATGGTGCCTAGCTTTAGTAGGGCTGACAAAACATGTGGCAGGAGATGATGCGGGTTTTTCGGGGAAAATGGAATGCCTTTTCTGTTTTAGTTTTTTTCCAGGATAGGAAGTAACCTTTCTGAATAATGGATAGGACCCATTGGTCTGTGGTGATGGACTGCCAGAGGGGAGACAATGGGAAAGGAGTGCAGATAGTGGTAGGTGGGCAAGGCAGTCACGCATTATTGGGACCTCCTCTGTCCTGAAAGGATTGTCTTGGCTGAGGAGGTGGTGCAGTAGGTCTGGACGAGGTAGGTCTTCTAGTCCCTCTTCTAGATCTGGAAGAGGGAGAGGCTGCCTGAGGAGGGTTACACCTTACAAAGGTGGTTTTAGCAGGGTAGTTCCTATAATACTTGGGAATGGGAGACACCAGCAGATGTTTTATGTCTTGTAATTCTTTACTTTTTTCCTGCAGATTCTTGAAAAGGTCTGCAGATTGTTTACCAAAAAGGACATTGTGATCCAGGGGAGCATCCAAGATCTTGGACTTGAAATCTTCTGGCAGATTCAGCAATCAACCAGGAGTACCTCCTGAGGGCAGAAGCAGATGCTGCAGAGTGGGCAGATGCTTCTGCAGCATCGCAGCTGCATCTGATGGAGTGCCTGGCTACTTGCTGAGCCAAGGACAGTTTGGAGGTAATGTCAGTCTTAGTGGGACTGTCAGGAAAGGAAGCCAGCATAGAGGAGGCTTGAGACACTAAGTCTAGAGCATACTTAGTCATGTGGGTCTGATAATTTATGGCTTGGAAAGCAAAGGTGGAGAATGTGTATACCTTCTTTCCCATCCTATCCATATATTTTCTACCTTTATCTGTGGGTAGGAGGGAGGCGGAAGGCAGCAGTCTAGACTCTTTATCAGGAGCGGTGGCAATCACAGCTGGGTCTGCCAAGGTGGGTTTAACTAGGAATTTTTGCTCCTCTGGCACTTTATAGAAGCGTCAGGACGCTTAGGGGCCAGAGTCTGGGAGTCTGGGGCCTTAGAAGCTGAATTAAAGGCATCCAAGTAAACAGGTAGAACCAGAGGGACAGATGAAGGGGATGGTGATTCAACTTGAAGCGGCTCAAAGTACCTCCTCTGGGTGTCTGACATTTGGAAAGAGTCCCATTTGAAATAATCTTTCATCTTGGTGATGGTCTCACCAATCGTAATATCCTCAGGTGGAGAATCCCCTTCCACAGATTCCTCATCGGGGAAGAGTATTCCTGGGGAGAACCAATCTGGGATATATAAGAAAATAGAGTCCTCTGAGGAAGAAAAGGAAGAATCATGCTCTTCCGCCCTGACTTGAGAGGCCATGGGTGTGAGGGACGAGGCAGAAGCAATCCTAGGGCTCAGTACAGGTAGAGAAGTGGGAGCTGAGGCTGAAGGCCTGAGGGCCATAAAGGCTTGCATGAGAGATGAAGTAAAGGCCTGACAATCTGGTATGGCTTCCGTAGAGGGGAGGTATGCTTGGTTTTCTGCTTCTTTTTGGCCGGGGAGGAAGTAGGGACCGGCCTGGCATCGGGCTTCGAAGTTACCATTTCCGAAGTCTGAATCCTGGTCAGAGGTACCACCAAAACTGGTTCCTCCTCGACATCGACAGTAGTCAGTGTCTGGCTGAGCTTTGAGGACGTGCCGATCATCAGCTGAGCAACAGCTTCCTCAAGGGACTTTGTTGAAGTCGACGGATCCACCGAATGCACCTCAACTCCTAGATCGGCAGTTGGCGGGGCACTGGGAAGAGGAACGGCAGGTGAGGAAGGCCTAGGAACCTTGGCCTTTTTGCGCAGAGGTTCGGGTGCACCCTCCGAAGCGGGATCCATTCTAAGGGCTAACTGTTTCAGGCGATGATTTTCTAGGTAGAGGTTTAAAGCAGCCAGATGGCTGCATAGGATCTTCGGCACAAATGATTGACAAATTGAGCAGGCGGAATGATTGTGTTCCCGGCCTAAGCAAAAAACACACCTATCATGGGTGTCTTTATGGGGTAGCTGGCACCTTCCTTTCTTATCTGACATCAGCTAAAGGCTACAACAACCAAGCCTAAGCAATAACAAATCAAGAAAAAATAGTAAACCAATTGGTTACTTAGCTTTATTGATGCAATGTCTGTGAAGGAGCGATTGTATGATGCATAGGTAGTCTGTGGCTGAAACGTTCTGGGGATTGTGCGTGAGGACGTCACATTTAAGGCCCATGGTTTATGGCCCTGCGTCTGACGTCCCACACATGCTGCAACAGCCAAGCTGAAGCTTTTGTATAGGAGCCGACGTAAGAGTCGCCTGAGGGCAGGAAATCCCAAAACTTCAATACTGCAACATAGGAATAGAAGGACATCAGTAGGGAAGCACACCTCCACTGCCAGCTGGTCGTGGTCCCAATAATAGATGCCTTGGGTTTGCATCTAAGACAATGCTCAACATCAACAGGGACTGTAATCTCCCCCTGTGGGGGCCACCAGAATGTATAGGCTGAACAAAGCAAGAATGCTTGACTTTGTTGAATGATCTGACATAACCTTAAGCCCTCATTTATTTTTTACCTTGCATCTTTTATTTTCCTGAATGGTATCTTGAGGCCAGGCCACACATTAGTCTCACCTCAGGGTAGTTCTCATCACTATAAATGTTGGACAGTAGTGTACACTTCTAGAATTTTCTCAATACAGAATATTTTAGGGATTAAGGGTCCACCACTTTATTTTTGTTGATCAAGTTGGTCCTGCTAGAACCACAGCCTGCTTTTGTGGTAGTCCTGAGTGACATTTACACAGACTAGGTGAGATTTGTCTAGTTCATTAGGAAACATTCCTACTCTTTATCTAATAAATGTCATGAAATATCTAATATCCACTGAAGCTACCACCAACTTGGGAAGATGGGACCCCAGTTATTTTCAATAGCCATAAATGCCAAGTAAAATGCTGAAACAAAAAAACGTCTGCAGTGATTGTTGTTAGTAATCTAATGACTGCAGGAGCACTATGTAGGTCTTGTTGTCTAAAGTATCAAACATTTACAGGTGATCTAAAAGTAGCAAACATCTAGAAAGAACTGTGTATACTGGGTGGAGGGTCTGCATCTTACCCCTTTCCCAGAGATACTATATCATGGACTGGAGGGGTGAGGGAGCCTGATATTTAAACAGCTGTGCTATATTTTGTTCTTTACTTGCTTGGAGGCTGTAAATCCACACAATTAAAATGAAAACATACCTTGTCATGTACAATCATGCAGCTTGCTGCATCATTCTGCAAAACTGTAGTGACCCCATTTGCCAACCGCTCATACTTCAGCTTAGGTTCGTCTTCACTTTCTTCTTCCTAAACAATGAAGAACAAAATATTGTCTGTTGTTTTCAAAGCTTCCAGCACTGGTGTCAGCTTCCAAAACTGACATTATGCCTACAATATCTTTCCTAGACATTCACTTCCTGCACTAGACACAAGCTTTTAGCCACTGTCAATGTATTTAACCAGAAGTCATGATTTGTAAATGATACAAGCACACAAGGCAGGAAGATGTCATTTTCAGGCATAATCCATGAATTTTCAAAACCTTAACAAAACTATGTAACGCACAATAAAAGAACATGGAACGACACAAGCATACTTTTAAAAGTCAACTACTGTACACGTAAAGGTTCCAGCAGTCCAAAAGCATTCTTATAAGATATTAACTTTACTCAATGCTCCCTTCATCACACTTCCAAAAACAATGATAAACTTCTACTTTTTGATGTAGCAATAACTCAGTGGCAAGTGGAAGTTACTACTTAACTGGTTAGGTTACAGAAAGAAATTGCTTCCTTCCTAAGAAGTTTTTATTTGCAAATAATTCTAAAGTGATAACACAAGCACCCCCATACCAAAAGACACACACACACACACACACACACACACACACACACAAAAGACATTCCTATGCATTTAAACCAGAAGCAAATTGGATTTAAGGTTAATTGGTGCACAACAAACAGAAAATGTTGACCATTTTGTCTGTTTATGTGTGTACTATCTAGGAGGAGACAGATGCCAGAAACAGTGGTTTCTGCCTTTTCTATACTTCTAAATTTTAAAACAATGGGAATAATCTAGCATTCATATATATGCTCTTGTTCCTGTAAAGGAGGGAAAGTACATAAAAAAGTATTAAAGTACATGTGTTCACTAAATATGTGGCTCTAAAAGCAGTGAAAAAGTGCAAATGGAAACTAATTCTGTGCACTTTAAGTGTGTTTCTAATCAATTTACAGCAGACAGATAGGTGGTTGTAGTCTGGGTATGGGCCGAGGAACCTGCGGTCTCGGGTACAGAGGACACCGCCAAAGAAGTGTCGTCGGTAGTCAGGAGCTGTGTAGGCGCCTCACTGAGAACCGGACCACGTGTAGCCGGTTTCGGCGTGGTGTCGGTGGAGACCGCGGGCCTCGCGTGTCGGTCTTTGTCCTTGCGTTTTTTGGATAAAACGGTAGTTGGAGTATCCAACGACATTTTATAATCAAAGGTTTTACCAAAAAAGTGCTGGGCGAACTCCGCCCGACGCTTAATAGTGCGTTTATTGAAAGTAGTGCAAAAGCGGCAGGCCGAGACGTCGTGGTCTGGGCCTAAACAAGGTATGCAGAGGGAATGGAAATCCTTATGCGGTATTTGCTTCCCACAAGAAATACAATTGTTAACTTTGTCTGACATCGGTCTGAGGCAAGAAAAGTTTCCCCAACGGGGTACTTAGCTTTAAAGAAGACTTTGGTTTACAATTATTCGTAATTTCAGGAGCTGGCCGACCGGCACTTGCGAACTGCTTCTGCTTCGGGCACCGCGCGGCAAAAAAGACTGAAGAATATGGCGTCGGCTGTGTCTTATATACCCCTGTCGCACTGACGTCAGGAAAGAAAGCGACGACAACCGACGCCGGACCTAGACTTTGGAATTCGGCCGACCGAGGACCCGCCTGACGGCAGAGAACCCATCTGTGATTACTGCAGCTATATGCACGATGAACATCAACATGCATGCTAGTATGTTCAAATGAAACATGCACACTTCAGGTGCTGTGAAAAAACAAATCCACTGTTTTAGTGCTTGATTCAGAACAACAACACTGTTAACAATGACAGCACATGCCCATAACTGCTTTTGTTTTCAACAGATGTGATATTACTGGATCACTGTGATCTATGACCATCAGTCGTGTCTTTTCTTTAGACTGGATTTTAAGGCTAACATTTTCCAAAGCAAAACAAATAAACAACAAAAAATAGGAAAAGCTTATCCAAGATGTGAAAAACAACAGCACTTACAACTGGTGTATTGTAAAAAAAAAAAATAACCATGACATTATATCAGTTTATAATGAAAACAATGAATTTTTGATCAAGTGGTAGTAGTGTTTTTTTCCAGACAAAATGCTAGCTTACTACTTTTAAGTCTGCAATACTTTGATCTCAATACATTAACAGCCATTCTGTAAACATCAGAAACAAAACAATGACAATGTTCAGGTTAAGCAATCATTTCATAAAATGAGTATAAAATATAATTCAGTAACCCACTCAACTGTCCAGATTTTCAAAGAATGGCCAGATTACTGAATTATATTTTTTGAGGAGTAAAATCACTAAATACTAAATCTTGGCAAGCCAGAGTCCGCTCTAGCCAAGTTCGAGACTGATTACAAGTTTGGGCTTGAAATCTGACATGTTAAAAGAGCCGACAATGAGCTAAGCCACAATAATAAGGTTTATTTATTTAGTTTTTGATTAACCACTGTCTGGTGATTCAGACTGATCCTGCAGGCTTAAAATTCTTTCTGTCTGCATATCTAAGCACTGGGGTTGGCTGGAATTCCAGACAGGGTAGTGACACATTGCTGAAAAGGAACAGGATTATACGTTTTACACAGGAGAGGTGGACTACTGCAAGTAATTGTAGTTAGGCAAGTCTTTAAAAAAAGAAGGTTTGCTGCTTATTTTTAGGATGAGGGTGTTTTATTTCCTTTGCTCCAAAGTACATGCCTCTGGAGGGAGAGTAGCCTGTTTAAGTGACAGAAATAGATTGGGAGAGCATGACTTTTGTAGTCCCCGTTTAACAGTGTATCCAAGTTCTCCTGTAGGGCTGCTTGACCATTTCTTGCAAAGTCTGGTGAAACTAATGTGCACTAAACTATCATTAGATCAGAGAAAAAAAAAACATTTCCCACTAGCCAAGGCAACATTTCTTTCACTGCATACAGTGGCGTACTTATATGTGTGTTTCTTATACTTTGTACCCATTTTTCATTGTCAATAGACTTGTTGCTTGGGCCCAGCACAGAGGGTAGTTGAGCGCAATCAACATAACATTAGCATTCATTCATATGAATGAATGCTGGAAATGCCAGTGTGTTTTCCTGATTAAATAATCTCTTCTGGACTTCCACACACAGTTATTTTTAATGTAGCTGCTGCTGTGATTCTGCTTTTAGAGGGCTCTCTGAGCCAAGCTAGAACTTTGCCTCAGCTCAGGCTCCGTTATTTTTCAAAAATCCCCGGCTTGCCCCCCCCCCCTTTACTAAATACTGACAGACATACGAGGTTTAGACCTCATGTCCTTCAGACAATGCATGCCTACATGAAACCTGTTATTCCAGCAACTCTAAGTTTAGAAGAGTGATATTAAAAATGTATCCCTGATTTTGGGTCTTTGTCCCCCCATTATTTTTTGCTTGGTCCAAATTTCTTGTGCTTAAAGGTTGAGGCATATATAAGAACAATTAGTTCTGATCTTTATCTCAGAAATGGTTGTACTTATACTCAAAAGGGTGTCAAAACACATTGCTTTATAGGATGACTTTGGTGAAATTTTGCAAACAAAGATCCATTTGCAAAATAAAAGCAGCTATAGTATTTTGGCTCTTTCCAAAATATTCAGAGTAAAATGTCAGTAAGGTAGCTACAGAAAGCTAACTTACAAATATGAGCTGTAAAAGTAACTGTAAAGTAGTGCAGTGAAAACTTTTACTTTTTGATGTAGCAATAATTCAGTGGCAAGCAGATGATGCTGTTTCACAAATCAAACAAAATCCCTTTCTAGGGTGCAAAGCATGCACTTTAGGTTTTCATAACTAGGATGTCTGAGCAGGGATAATTTTCAGTGGCAGCCTAGTAGCAAAATGCCACAAACAAAAGGTTACAATACTGACAAACTTAAGTAAGTCTAACAAGCATTTTAATGGCTTAATTAGTAAGTGATATACAGGCGACAAAAAACATAAGTATGTTTGTTTGTGTCTTTCGGCTTTTCCCGGTTAGGGGTCGCCACAGCGGAACTCCGGTCCGCTAATGATTGGCAGTAGAGTTTTACGTGCTGGCTTGCCGGGCCTAACGCACAACCTTCAACGAAGGAATGCCCATTCACGCATGTCGCTAAACAGAAGACGCTCTGAGAATCGAACTGGCAACGTCTAACTGTAAGGCGACAACGCTACCGCAGCACCACCACCGCTTACCTCAAATCAATATCTGTACAATGAAGACATAAATCTCAGGTGCCCCTGATTACGAGGAATGTACCTCATTTGGAGTCTTAAAAAAAGTTCATGCTCCTCAATGTTTCACATTGAAAGGGTCTGTCCCGCATTCAGTGTTAGCAATTTTTTATATTATATCCATGGTAAATAGAAATAAATCATATTAATTCATTAAGATATGTTTTTATAAATATAGCATTTTTTTTTCAATAATAAATCTTTATTGTTTTACCATTTATTCATACAACATTAAACAAAAAAGAAAAACAGATAATTCCCAAATAATGGTTCTAACAACAATACTACAACATATATACACTATTTACATGAATGCTTCCATCAGTTAACAAAGAGCAATAAAAAAGAACATATGAAGAAGATTATCAGTAGACCTAATATCTTGTAATAATTAATTTCTGATAACTTTTCCTTTTAAGGTAAATATGTCCAGGGGTTAAGCTGGGTTCGGTACATTAAGCCAATATAATATTGAAAATTTGTTCCCATATTTTCGGATTATTTATATTTTTGCTATGATCATTGATTAGTAATTTGTGGGCTAATATATGTTTCATCGCTAAAATCTTAAAGTTGTCCCATGAAGTTTGAGATGGATTCAACCAATTTGTAGCTATGTAGAGTTTCATTAACAAAAAGATATTTATGGATATGGTCATTTGGGATCTAGACAAATTATTTGGAGGGATATGCAAAATCATAAATTCCCAAGAAAGTGTTGAATTTTGGTAACCCATCTTTTGAAGTTGAATTTTTAAAGAATTCCAAAGTTTATATATACATTTGCAGCTCCATAACATGTGAAGGAGGTCAGCAGTTTGATCTTTACAGTATGGGCATTTAGGAGAGTTTTTAAGAGTTAAATTTATGCAAGCTAAGACGTGTATAGTAAGTCTTATTAAGTATCATAAGTTGGGTAAATGTTAACTTTTGAAGAGAGATTGATTTTATTGTTAAGTTAATTGCTTTTAATATTTTAATTTCTTCCATCAATGGTATTTTTTCTTTCCAATAATTTGACAAGATTTTGATATTTGAAATCTTTTATCAGTTTCGTTGTAGATGTTATAAATTTACTATCTTGTAAAAGAGTTTGCTATAAATTTGAGCATTTTGTTAAGTCCTCATCATTAACTTTAAAATCTTTAAAGTATCTTATGGAAAGTTCCTTTATCTGTCTCAATATGACAGAGTAAGATTTAGGAAGATTCATTTCCTGTCTTAATTCATGAGTTGAATAATTAAGATATGGGTATATATCAAGTAAAGTTAAGTTAATCATAAGTGGAAATTTTTTAAGATCTATTAATTGATTATTAATTTTCAGGTTGGGATTCCTATGAAAGGGTTGGAAGGTCATCATATGTTGAATAAGGTTTAATGATTGAAAAAGATTTTGTATCAACATTATATATATTTTAATGTGTTCCATTATAGCATATGATTTAAACGTGTCTTTTCTTAAGAAAGGTAATGATTTGGGATTAATATTTAGACTTACGACATGTGTGTAATTCAAAATTAACCACTTTGGTGACCATTTATTACTAAATGTATCATAATTAGCAATTCTTAAAATTCTGTTAGAATTTATTATTAAATAGTATGTTTCAAAATTGGGTAAATCTAGCCCCCCTCTATTTTTCGGAGTCATCAATTTATCGTATGATATTCTAGTTTTCCTTGGTTCCCATATGAATTTAGCCGATTCCATATGGATTTGTTTAAAGAACTTCTTAGGGATTAGAACTTGAGTAGATCTGAAGATATATAATATTCTGGGTAATACATTCATTTTAATAATTGAAACCTTTGCTAATGGTGGTAATTTCAAATTATTCCATCTCCTTAAGTCAGATAGTATGTGATCCCAAACCAGTTTAACATTATTGATATAAAAGTCTTTGTTATCTGTGGAAAAAGTAATACCCAAATATTTTATCTTTTCTTCAGATTTTACTTGGCCTACCAATGGTAAAAGTGAAAAGGGTTTTGGAGTTTTTAAAGGAAATATATTGTTTTTTTTTAAGGTTTATTTTGTAGTTAGACATTACTGCAAAGTCATCCACAGCTTTTAAAAGCTTTTTGGTATCTGAGATTGGTGTTGTACAGTATATATTAAGATCATCAGCAAAAGCAGCCATAGATATTTTAGTACCATAAAGTATTGGGGCATTCTGGTATATATTTTGTTTAATATGTAAAAATAGAGGTTCTAGATAAACATTGAATAGTAAGGGGGATAAAGGACACCCTTGGCGGGTTCCGTTTTTAATTTGTATTCTATTAGAAAAGTTTTTATTGATGTATAAAGTTGTATAAGGATTATTATATAATATTTGTAACATTAGGATAAAGTCTTGAGGTATGTTAAAATATGGTAAAATATCAAACAGAAATTTTATGTTAACTCTATCAAAAGCCTTTTGTGCATCAATTATAAGTGCATACATATTTAAATTCCTTTGACTGGCATAAGAAACTAAAGTATGAAGTGTTAAAGTATTGTCGCTGGTTTGTCTAGCAGTTAAAAATCCGGCTTGTTCATTAGATATTATTAAATCCATTATCTTCTTCAATCTATTAGCTAAAATAGAAGACAGGATTTTCATATCTATATTTAAAAGTGAAATAGGCCTATAATTATCTGGGTTTTGAAGATCAGAATTTTCTTTAGGTATAAGAATTGTTTTTGATGCATTAAAGTGAGGGTCATTAATTTTATTGTTAATTATATAATTAAATATATGTGAGAGTATTTTAGCAAAAGTATCGCAAAAAGTTTTATAAAACTCTGCTGTCAGACCATCAGGGCCTGGCGCTTTATGGGATTTCAATTTTTTGATTGTATGTATTATTTCTTCAGTGAAAATTGGTTTAATTAAATCTACCTGAGAGTTATCATCTATTTTCGGAAAAATAATTTTTTGCAAAAAATCATTATTAGTCCTATTTATAAGTGATTCATTTTGATCACCATAAATTTGAGAATATATCAGTTCAAAGGTATTTATAATATCTACAGATTTTGTATATATTTTATTCTTGAAATGTATTTCTGGAATTTGAGAGGGTGTTTTCGATTGGTTAATAATTCGAGCTAATGCCCTTGATGGCGTTTGAATATGGTTAGCATATCTTGCTAGCATTTTATGTTCATGAAATGTCAACCTGTTATTTTGGATCAAAAAAAGATCTTTTTGACATTTTAATAATTCCGTTTCTGTTTGTCTGTTATAATTCCAGATTAAATCCTGATCTAGTGTCTTAATTTTAGCCTCTAACATTTGTACATCTCTAATTTGTATTTTTTATAGTACGAGGCTTTCTGAAGAAAAATCCCTCTTACTTGTGCTTTAGTTGTCACCCATTCAATATCAGGTGTATGTTGCTGTTTAGCTAAATTAACTAGTAGGAGATAAATATAGCATATTTTAACCATCCTAAGACCTTCATTGTTGAAGTTATTAGTAAGCCGTTAATCAGCGTTCAACATTTTGCCCATTTGTTCTACATTATGAGGGCTACTGTTCCTCGTTTTGGAGACGGAAGGTTGAGAGCTATGAATGAAGAGCAGCAGCAAACAGTTTTCCTTACCTGGATTTATATCGGTGTGAGAAGAGGAAGAATATTTAACGTTAGTATAGTTTACAGCAGAGCAAGAGAGAGAGAGAGAGATGAAAGTCAATAAAAGTAAGTAAGGGAATGTTATAAGTAACACAGAAACAGCAAAATAAAAAAGACAAGGATAGATTAATCTATTAAATGAGACAAAATGGGATAAGAAGCACTGAGGAAAAGTTCAAAGTTAAAATTCAAAAGGACTAAGATAATGGCTACAGAAGTTTACAGATCTTTTATCCGAATCCTCAAATCTTAGATTTCTTTGGTCTGCATCTTAAAGACAGCTATGTCATTAGTTATTACAAATATGAAAAGTGTAACAGAACCTACTCTGTGCATGTTCTGAAACAACATTCAAACTGAGGAAAATGTGGTATGCTCACACTATCACAAACACACCTATGTGCATCTGCCTGGCTGTACCTTCTGTAACATTCAAGCAGCAAGTAAAACACCTGCTGGAAGTGGAAGAGACAGCTGCTTGGGAAGGGGTATGAAGCAAATGGTGTAGCTACTGGAAAACACTGTCCTGTGTAATACCGTCACAGAGACAAGAAGGGGAACTGATGACCTATCCCCCTAACTGCTTCCAAAAGAGAGCAGTTGGACAAGGTTTTTATGAGACAAATGCGATCTGGCAGAGGGAGAACTACAGAATTGCTTTTTATTTTATCAGTGTTGACTATCTTTGAGCTGTCTGTCACCCTGGAAGTTACTACGACTCTTGTAACCCCTTCCAGATTCTTTGTTGCCAAAACTGTGGATGACACTAGAACCCAAAGATGAAGTGAACTTTTCCTGCATCCTGGATAACATCTGATGTGGAACCCTACAACTTGATGAGAACAGCGGCAAGTTTTTCCTCTTCACTCTTGCTTCTAAAAATCTGCTTTTAAGGCTTGTCTAAAATGCAAGGTATCTTCTAAAGGGCTGAAACTGGACTTAAGAGGTATCACCTAGCTCTGTTATCCATAATCAGGCATGGCATCAACCATCTGTGATATTAAAAGCTAAGAACATGCTCAGATTGGATACAGAGCACAGAGATTACATTTGGGACCTAACTTCAGTTTTAAGGTCCCCTTCTGGTAAAACCTCCAGAGTCCAGGGAGTCTCTTTAATCAGGTCCCCCTGGAAATGCAGTATACGTGCCTTTACAGTTTACTGTTCTCAGGGTAAAGAGGCAGGCTGTATAAACTCAAATCCCTAGCATGTCCAATGCACAGAACTCATTTTCTGGCGGATGGAAAGTTGGGCTTTGAGAAGTAGAAACCTCCTTTAAGACAGCCACAGCAACAACAAAATCCACTTCAAGGGTGCCAGTCAAATATGTCAAGTCCTTAAGGGGTCAGAGAATCCTGTTCAGTCTGTTTAGCACTGCAGCCACCACAACAGAGTTCTTACATGCTGTCTGTACCGCTGACCGAGCCATCTCATCAGCTGGAGGGATCATCCAAAAGGAGGAGACTAGAATGCTTCCTCTTAGATGAGCATGCATGAAGTGGAGGTTTATGGGAGGCCATTATGATTCCAGTCATTTCAAGGATGACTCTAAATTTAGGACAGTCTGGCAGATATGGGTGTAGGGGAGGGAATCGACCACCATGTCTTCATTAATGCTTTGTGTGGAAGAGACTGCTGGTGAATTAATGTGCTTGTTCGTGCAGCATATCTTCTGCAGAGTCTCAGAGATGAAGAGTAGTAAAAGGACAGCTTACCTCTAATGGATGACACCTTGATGATGTCAAAAGGACTACCATTCCCTCCATCCTCTGAAGAATGAAGGACTATGATGGGCATCCATAGTATGGAAGGAACATGCAGGGAAGCCTGCATCGAAATGGCCAGGTCCAAAATAGAGGCAGAAGAGGCTTTCTTTTATCCCCATTTATACCACCACCTGCTGCAGGTGGTATGCTTCTCTCATTTAAGGTCTACTTTTTTCAGTAAACTTTACTGACACAGTAAGTGTATATTAACATCTAAAATTATAAACCTCTTACAAAGTTGAAGAACATCAAAAAATAAAGTTAAAAAACATACAGGGAATTTGAGCACTAGTGAAAATTCAAATTATTGGCAATACTCATTGTTAAACTGAAGAGCAAAATAACATCCTTTCATCAAAATCATGAAATAATATGCTATATTTTATTTTATTTTTATTTTATTTTACATTTTACTTTAAATTTGTTGACCGGGCTAGTCTAACTGGATATATGTCCATTTTCAGTAGAGGCCCGGGGAGATAAGCTCCGAGGAACCAAAAAAAATCACATATACAAAAATTAATGTATATAATGAATATTGCAGGTGCAGTACAGAGAATAATAAAAGAGGTCATTCGTTCATAACATAGTGCAAAACATACAGATACAATTAATACAATACAAAATGTAGTTGCAATACATCATAAAGAAAAAGATGGCAGCTGAATTATACAATATATTAGTATACAAATAGTCATAAAAAAAGTAGGAGCTGAAATTATACAATATATTTGTAAAAGTAATCTCCTTAATGAGATTCTGAAGATGTAAGTAATAGTATAGAAGGCCACGGTAAGTTGTTATTAAGAAAAGGAACTTGATTACTGAGAAGAGGAGGGTAGGTTGAACCAAGTAAGAAGAGCTAGTTGATCAGTCAGGTTTAGTACAGGGGCACAACCAGTGTGTTCTGAGGAAAAGTTTCAATTTGGTTTTAAAGAGTGATATAGAGGGAAGAGAGGAATATTCATTAGGAAGAAGGTTCCAGGATTTTCCAACAGTATTAGAGAAAAGAGAGTCCCAAGCCCTGTTGTTTGATTTACAAATATTTACAAGACGTTTATGTGATGATCGTAAGGTCTTTAGATTGTTGCAGGGGGTAATGAGGGTAGACAGTATAGGGGTATTGGTAGGTTGGTAAAGGGTTTTATTGGCAATGGTCAGCTGGTGGAATTTAAGCTGATTTTGTAATTCAAGCCATCCTAGCTACTTTAGATTAAAACAGTGGTGGGTTCTGAAAGGGTTATCTGTAGCAAATCTGGCTATGTTATTGTAGGAGTTTTCCATTTTATTAAGGTTGTTTTTAGAGAGATTAGTATATATGGGTGAGGCATAGAGGAGAGTAGAAATTAGATGGGTGTGAGCAATAGTTATTCTAGCTGCAGGAGAGAGGAAGGGTTTGATCCTGTAGAGAGCCTAGCTTTCTATTAACATATTTTAGAGTATTGTTAATATGGCTGTCAAAGTTAAGGTTGTTATCTATGGTGATACCTAGTAGTTTGGTAATTGGATCTGGGGATATGAGAGTACCATTACTGGATGTTATTGTGAAGTCTATTGGGGGGGACTTACAAGTAGGAGTAAAAAGGAGGAGTTTAGTTTTTTTGGGGTTAAGAAGGAGACAGCGCTGTGTAAACCATTGTTCAACTGTGCTAAACACATTTTGGGTAAGGGAGTGAAGTTCAGATATAGATGTGGCTGAGCATATAAGTGTGGAATCATCTGCATATTGTATGCATGTAGCTTGGGGGATTGCTAGGTGAAGGTCGTTGATAAATATAGAAAACAGGAGAGGTCCTAATATGGACCCTTGAGGAACACCAATGTTCACGGGCAGATGGGTAGATAGAATGTTATGCCAAAGTACAGCCTGTTGTCTGTTATCTAAGTAGGACTGGAACCATTTTATAGCTAGTGCATCTAGTGACAGGGATTTGAGGATATTTATAAGTATCTAGTGATTTACCATATTGAATGCCTTAGACAGATCTATAAACAGTGCAGTGGAAAACATATTGAGGTTACGGTTTTTGTAAATAGCAAAGGAAAAGAGGGCAGTATTAGTGCTGTGGGAAGGTCTGAAACCATGTTGAGAGTTTGAAAGTAAGTTATTTTGGATTAGTTGGTCTAGCAATTGTCTGTGTATGCATTTTTCCATGATCTTTGCTAAGGGAGAAAGTAGGGCTATGGGACGGTAATTGGAGAGTTCAGTAGAGTTCTCACCCTTGTGAAGGAGGATAATATGGGATACTCTCCAGATTTTAGGGATGTGTCCTTCACTGATGGTTCTACTGATGAGAATGGAAATGGGATAGGCAATGGATTTGACTGCTGTTTGTAGATATTCAACTGGTAGTTGGTCTGCTGAAGGAGTGCACGGTTTCAGTTTTTGCATAAGGGTAAGAATATATGTTGTTGGGACTGGTTGGAAGAGAAATGGAGGGGATGGGTTAGGGTTAGAGTTGGATATAGTTAAGTTCTGAGTAGATAACTGACTGGCAAGAGTTTGAATGGCCTCAGTAAAAAAGGTATTAAAGGCATTAGCAGTCTGCTTGGGATTCTCCTGGACTGTGCCTTGTGGATTTGGTGTGATGGATTGACCTGGGTGTAATAACTGATTAATACTCGCCCAGAACTTTTGTGGTTTATTATGGTGAGTCTGCTGGAATTGTAGGTAGTAGTTTCTTTTGTCAGACAGTATAGCTTTTTTAGTTTCATTTCCTTGTTTCCCGCCTTTTCTAAACTAGAGTAGTCCAGATTTCAGGTTTTGCTGAATTCTGGGCTGTGGTATAAGTTCCTGTGTTGCCCATATCCTTACTTGGATAGGAGGAAGCTTCTCTGTTCACCAGTGAGAGTGGGGAACTTTGAGCAGCCTATCTGTCCCTGGAGGAGTGGTCTCAGCCCAGCAACTAGTAGCTTATTGGCCGTTTTGGGCTAATTCCTATCTCTTTCAAGCTCCCTGCCTTAAAACCCACATTTGCATGGTTTTGCGCTTGTATCTAACTCAGCACAGCTCCTTGTGGTGTCCTGCAGAGTGCTACAAGCAGCAGAGAGACAAAAGAGAGACTTTCAACAGATTAAGTATTTTTTCTCTGCCTTTCTACCTGCGACTGCATTTTCTCACCGAAAAGCGAGTTTCTAGCTTATCTAAGATTTAAAAAGCATTGTTTTTTTGTATTTTTTATTGCTTTTGCACTTCAAAAGTCATTTAAAGTTGTTTTTGTGTTGTTTAACTATTGTAGGCTACACACTCAAGTGCGCTAGCCTGTTTAAACCACTTAATGTTTCTTGTGTAAGTTACTGTTGTTCTGCAAAAAAAAAAAAAAAATCTTTGTTTCCCACCTTTTCTAAACTAGAGTAGTCCAGATTTCAGGTTTTGCCGAATTCTGGGCTGTGGTATAAGTTCCTGTGTTGCCCATATCCTTACTTGGATAGGAGGAAGCTTCTCTGTTCACCAGTGAGAGTGGGGAACTTTGAGCAGCCTATCTGTCCCTGGAGGAGTGGTCTCAGCCCAGCAACTAGTAGCTTATTGGCTGTTTTGGGCTAATTCCTATCTCTTTCAAGCTCCCTGCCTTAAAACCCGCATTTGCGTGGTTTTGCTTATCGCGCAACATCGCGCAGCGCCATTTAAGCCATTTTAAACTATTCCCGGCTCCACAAAGTCTGCTCTTCAATTTTTCGTATAGAACTAGTCAAACTCTCAAAGCAAGCACTCAACCTTCCTTTTACAGCCCAGCACTTGCTCAAACTTCTCAAGTAAGCACTAACAAACTATAGCACTACACCCCCTTATACTATTTAGTAGTACAAGGCTATTTGTCCCTTCTGGAAAATCAATAAACCAGTTCTTTAAACTATTCAGGCATGTCCAAAGGGCAGTTTCAGGTATACTCTCCAGTCCAGCTGGTGAATCTGGGAATCTTGAGGCAATGTTACAATTGCCTTATGTACACAGACAACCCTCTCCTCCTTCCAACAAACTCAAATGTATGTGAGAGATGCAACTATACAGCCAAACTGGAGGCAGAGCTCTCTCAACCCAAGACTGGCACAGTCAGTCAGGAGGAGAAGGAAACCACTCGCACCACACAACCAGTCTCACATAGAACAATCGTATCAGCAAACAAGACACAAACACACAAAAACATATTCGGAGGCTCTAAATAAAAATTTGCCAAAGCAGCAGAGACTTCCAAAGCAGACATCCAAGCAACTGCTACCCCACAACAATATTCAAGTATCACATACTTCACAAAGTCAGTGTGCCACACAGTCACAGCCCTTAAGGCTAAATAACACACCAAATACACTAGTAATAGGAGACTCTATTGTCAGGCACACTGACGTCCTGCTCACCAGGCTGAATAAGAAGAGGGTCACTGTAAGCTGCCTGTTGGGTGCCAGGATCCTACACAGAACACAAACACTCAGGTCACTCCAAAGCAAGTACAAATATGACTCTGTCATTGTCCATGTTGATGTGAATGACCGGAGACGTACCTCCCTGGACTACATGAAAAGAGACATAGAGGAGCTCTCTGATCAGGTAGCCCAGGCCGGTATGACCCTGACCCTGAGTAGCATCTTGCCCTCACCAAGAATGATGCCACAGTATAAAGACAAAATTATCAATTTTAACAACTGGCTAAGCTATTGGTGTCATTCAAAGGGGATCCAGTGTCTGTCAGCCTGAGATGACATACTCGACAAGCCACGTTGCTTCACTAGGAATGGCTTGCACCTGTCACCCTTAGGCTTTCGAATACTGGCTAAGGCTCTTGCCACCCCCATAGTGCCTTTTTTAGGCAAGACTCACAAGACAAACCCACTTCCATAGACAACACAAGAAACAAAAAACTAAGGGTAATGCCAGAAGTCTAAACCTCAAGATGCACGCACTCGAGACACTCCTCAGTATGGAGAAAATCGATATCTGTGCAGTAACAGAAACCTGGTTCAAGAGAGCACCCCAGCACTACCAGGATATAATTCATGCCATGCACTTTGGCCCCAGAACTCAGACCGAAATACAAAAGGCGGGGGAGTATCCATTTTCATCAAGGATACCCACACCTCCAGGTTAGTGGCACTGCACGAGGCATCGCAGACCATCCATGTGCAACTAACAGTGGGCAAAACTGCTTTTCAGTTTGTAGCTTGCTACAGATCACCCACCTTGTCTCAGGACCCCCACTCGGCACTCCTGAGAACACTGGAGAATATGAAGGTCTCACCAAACACCATGATATTGGGTGATTTCAACTACCCAAACATTGACTGGGAAAACTACTCAAGTCCCAACTCCTTTGCCCAACGATTCCTGGAGTTTATAAACTTAAACGCCATGGAACAACTGGTCACGACTCCCACAAGAGGGGACAACATATTGGACCTGGTCATCACCAACATGGGGGCTAAATGTTCCATACCAGAGGTAAACCCCTCGTTGGTAAGATCAGACCATAAACTAATCACACTGGACATCCACATCCTGACCCCACCCCCAGCCAAGGAAACCACTGTGAAAAATTTCTCAAAAGCAAACTTTACACCTCTCAAGACCAAAGTGGAAAGCTTCAAAGCCCCCGGGCTAATGGAAAATGCTGCCCAAACTACAGACTCCTTTACAAATGCATTCTATGAGCACCTACAGGAATGCATGGATCGAGCCATCCCAAGTAAAACCAAGACTCACTCCTCCAAAAACAGGAGACCAGTCTGGTGGACCCCGGCCATAAATAAGCTAGACAACAAAAGGAGGAAACTATTACATGATAGAGAAAAATCCCAAAAAGGGAAGGCATCCCTGATCAGTATTAGCAAGAAACTACGATCCCTCATAAAATCATCAAAGGCCATCTTTGAAAGAAAAATCGTCAAAGACTCTAAAGTTAATCACAAGGCCTTCTTTAGCTACATCAAAAATCTAGGTGGCAACTCTCAGATCTGCTCTGAGCTGGTGCAAAATGGCAAAAAATACACTGAACCCACTGACATTGCCAACATCCTGGCAGACAGGTTCAGTGCAAACTTTACCCCTCCTTCCCCCCCAAAAGGGCCAGTGTCTATCCCAGAAGAATGTAGTTTCCCAGACATCACAGACACACAGGTGAAAGCAGCCCTCTCCAAAACAAAAAACACAGCATCAATGGGACCGGATGGTGTCCCGGGCTGCGTCTTACACGAGCTCCAAAAAGAACTGAACCCTCACATAAAGTCACTGTTCAAACTCAGCCTTACTACAGGATATGTACCCAAAGAATGGCATACAGGAACAGTTATCCTGCTCCACAAAGGTGGCGCCACAACGGATCCCAGGAACTATCGCCCTATAAGCCTGACTAGCCTGGTCTGCAAAGCTATGGAGCGTGTTAGAAAAATATGTATTAATATGTGTATGCTTAATGACAAATTAATAATCAAGTGTTTTTAATATGCTTTTCATTCTATTTCTTATGCACTGTGATTTATATAAATTGAGTTTCATATGAGACCAAAAATATGCCTTATTAAAACTGCAGCATGCTTACTGAAACTTGCAAGTTGCCCTCTGACCTAGTAACTGCTAGCACAGCAATATTCTTGTTTATGCCTTGTGGAAATGTACTTGAGAAGCAGGTGTTAATCTGCTAGGTCAGAAGCATATGAATAGACAATATACCACTGAATAAATGTAATGATTCCAGACAGACAGCCTTGTTCAGAGGATGGGAACCTCTGCAGATGCAGTAGTTTAGAGATAAGTTAGACAAAGGCTTATTAGAGAAATGAACTGCTAGCATTGTGTTTGATTTAGCTATAGTATCTTGAATGTAACATAACAAGTATCTAACTGAAAGTAACCAAGGCCATGTTGTTTTCCTCAGGATGTTTCACATAAAAATTGTTTAAATCAGCAGAAAATCATGGGAAAGATGGTCAGCAGATGATGACCAAAAGGTGGTAATTCGTTACGTCAGCATGGTAGGACAGGATTAATTTGATAACCTATAAAAATGAATGCATTTCCTGTTTCTGGTTAGACAAACTCTGTATTAGCACGTTTTTGTCTCCTTGCTGCAAGATTAAAGTGCCTTAATCTGAACCTACCATGTTTTGATAATTTTTAAAGAATATTTTTCCTTTGACAGATTGGTCCTTCGGACTGGAATACGTATCTCTCGCTCTGGACCTAGGTCAGAATTGGGCCCGGTGGCATGCATCCGTACGGAGAAGAGGCCAAATCGGCTCTTCTGCTTTGAAAGACCTCCGACTGAATTGTCGTTCGAAAGAGGCCAGCCACTGTTTCTGATCTGGGATTGGAAGACGAGTCAACGATCCGGTGGATCAACTCATGGAGGGTCAGGTAAGGAGGAATTACCTTATTTTTCTTTCAAGATCAGGGACTAGTTACAGAACTATTCTTTTTTTGTCAGGTAAATTGCTTATGCAAATTAGAGACAGAAGAAGGTGTTACTGTTTTTTGTCATAGATCAGGGAAACAGAATAGGTAGACAGATATTCTAGATAAACTGTGAAAAAGGTGTAGATTTGTGGTACCACGTGATAGAAAGGGTTATGTAACAATTTACAGCTTAGCTAAGACACCAATGGGAAATCAGTGCACAAAAAGTTCCCGGGACACGCCCCTAACTGAAGATGCGAAGTATATGCAATTACAGCGTTCCGATAATGTTAAATATTATACCAAATGGGTCAATAAGTACAAATTAGAGGGTAATTTAGATAAACTCGCACTTATGAAACTTGTAAAACAGTTAAAAATAGACGCAAAAGGTAAATTAAAAAAGCAGAGACAATTAGGAGTCCCTCAGGCGCACAGATGGCTTGAGGAAGCAAATCGTAGGGAGCAAATAATTAAAAATTCAAAAACGATGTTTTTAGACAAAGAAGATAATAATTTAGTAATAGCGACGGCCCCTCCTTCGCCCCCTCCACTTCCGTTACCAGAATATGAAGCGAGTGGACGAACTGATCCACCTCCGCTATACCCAGCTGTCACTGCAAAAGCACAACCGTTTGTCAGGGATCCCATCGAGACCAGGTCTCGAACACGCGACTTGAGGAGAGAAATTGAATTAAATGAGTTAAATAGAGCATCACAAACTATGAGTGAAGAAGAGATATGTCCACTCATAGAAGTACCGAATCCTCAGGCAGGACAGGATCCGACTCTTTTAGTTTATAGACCGTGGACACCGGAAGATATCCGGAAAGCCACAGAAGGTATTCCCCACCCAAAAGTTAATTTTAGGAAGTTTTTAGAAGATTTACAAGGTATGAGATAAAGTTACCATTTGAATGGAGAGGAAGTAGAAAAAGTAGTTAGACAAATTGTAGGTGCAGATTTACACATGATTTGTGGCAGCTGGAATCCTCGTGACGCACAACTTAGACCACTCCCACATACTGACGCAGAACTGGATGGCAGAGTGAAAGGTCTGACAGACCGAATCTCTGAAAAGTGGAAGCCTAGGGCTGATTGGACTTGTATTAATTAATGCATACAGCAGGAAAAAGAAACAGTAGATGGGTACTATGCCAGATTATTAGAATGCTTTAACAATCATAGTGGCATGACAGTTCCTGAAAATCAAGCGAATGATTCCCCGTATGAACAACAATTGAAAAATGCATTTTTGAAAGGGTGCATTGCACCTATTAGTAGCTTCATTACGAAGCATATGATAGATCATCGAACAAGTAGGTTACAAGCCTTACTTGAATATGCTAGACATGCAGAAAGACATTTTAATAGTAAAAAGAAAAAGAAAACCCAAGTATTTTCAGCAGAAGATGGGTCAGAAGTATTTGTAGTACAAACTGGGGAAAAAGGGTAAGAAAAATACCCAAGGAAATAAACAATCTGACAAACGATCAGAAGATTTTGAAGAAAGAAAGAAAAAGGGTGAGTGTTTTAAGTGCGGGAAAAAAGGACATTTAGCAAGGGATTGCAGGCTAAATAAGAAGGCGACTACAGAAAATAAGGAAGATGAGGAATTACTATATGATAGTCAGGAATCATTGGGTGAAAGTGAGCAGGAAAAGGTAAGTGTAAATGTGATAGGAGGAGAAGAGGATGTGACACAAGGGGTAGAGGATGTATATGAATACACAGACGTAGAAGAAAATGAAATTTTGGACCTAGCTCTTTTGAGCTTAGACAAACCAGAAGTGACGCTTCTGGTGGAGGGGAGGGAAGTTAAATTTTTGTGTGACTCAGGGGCTTCACGGACCCTGATACACCCTTCCAAACTACCGGAAGATACAGAATCACCAGACTATATACTAGTGAAAGCAGCTAATGGACAGCTATATCAGGAGCCACTCTCCCGTGACATTATGATAATAGACCCTGTTTCAGGGATGTCTCAGAAAAGTAAAATTGTAGTTTCTGAAAAATGCCCAGTGAATCTTCTGGGTAGAGATTTAAAGCAGATATTTGGCATAGCAGTAGTTCCAACCATGCAGGGTATGGAAGCACAGCGACAAATGGACACTTTTGTAGTGCGACTGGAGGGTGAAATGCATTATTGGTACAGCCAGGACTTGGTTACGACTGGTCCAGGGGCAGTAACCGAAGAACTAATGAATGTAGCTATCAGCAAGTTCCCCTCCCTCGACATTGACAAACAGCATTTGTTGCATTGTACTCTATATTACTGTAATAGAACAGGTCCTGATAAAGATTATGAACAAGAATTGTTTCAAAACCATGCAAATAGGCTAGTATTGCGAAATTTGTACTGGGATGCAGAAGGGAACAGTGTAGCAAGCTGTTCATTGCCCCAGGAATTCTTAACACTCTACAAATCTAATCGACTGCCCCATGTTAGTTTGAATAAGAATAAAACTTTAAAATGGGCAGACTTAGGTGAGAAAGTCATGAGGTGGGAAAAACAGACAGAACTAGAACTCTCAGAACAAGGAGTACAGAAACAGAAATTGAATTGGATCACACAGACACACCCAGCTGTACACTCACAGGCTAGTGAGGATAGCTGAGTATTACTATTATTAGAAGAAGAGGAAAAAGCCTTGCGAGACATACCAGACATTCTCTGGTCAGCAGGGAAATCAGATGTAGGAATAATACGAACAGCAGGACCAGTTACCATAACGCCAAAGTCAGCTTTTAGACCCCAGAAAAGACAGTATCCCTTCAGAAAGGATGCAGAGGTAGGAATCAAACCTATCATAGCAGCCTTACTCAAGGAAGGAGTCTTAATAGAATCCCCTGATTCACCATGTAACACACCCTTATTTCCTGTCAAGAAAGCAAACGGGGAATGGCGTATGGTCCAAGATCTACAAGCAGTGAACAATGCAGTTATACCTAGAGCACCAACGGTGCCAGATCCACACACCTTACTGAATGATTTAAAGCCAGAACAGAAATATTTTTCAGTGGTAGACATAAGTAATGCATTTTTCTCGATACCGATACACCCTGACAGCCAATATTGGTTTGCATTTACATTTCAGGGAAAGTGGTACACATATACCAGATTACCGCAAGGGTATTGTGAAAGTCCAACAATATTTGCACAAGAAATGGCTAGTAACCTGGCGAGATTTATCCCACCGAAAGGTAGTAAGATTCTACTTTATGTAGACGACATTCTGCTGGCAGCCCCCACCCAGCAAGAATGCAAAGAAGACGCAATAGCTTTGTTACAATTCTTAGCTACTCAAGGTCACAAAGTAAACAGAGACAAGTTACAGCTTTGGAGAAAACAAGTTAAATACTTAGGATATGTAATATCCAAAGAAGGTAGAATATTAGATGAAGACAGAAAAACAGCGATTTTACAAGCACCTAGACCAACTACCAAGAAGGAAATGATGTCCTTCCTGGGAACTACTAATTTTTGTCGGAGTTGGATACCAAACTATGCTTTGGAATCTGCTCTGCTGGCTGATTTAATATTTAAAAAGCCGATGGCTGCACAGGATTTATTACAATGGACACCTGAAGCAGAAGCAGCTTTCTGTAAGCTGAAACAATTGATAGCATCATCCTTAGTTTTAGGATTACCAAACTATAACAAGCAGTTTATTCAAACTGTAGATTGTAAGCAAGGTTATATGACATCAGTGTTGACACAGCAACATGGGGACAAACAACGCCCCATAGCTTATTATTCATCACAGTTAGATCCAGTGGCGTGGTCTTTGCCCCACTGCGTACAAGCAGTAGTTGCAGCTGCAATGGCAGTGCAGGCTTCAGCCTCAGTAGTATTATTCCACCCTCTCACACAGAGTGCCTCACGCAGTCGCAATTATTTTACTGCAAGAAAAAGTAGCATATCTTTCTCCAGCTAGGCATCTTTCCTGTATGACCATTCTGTTGGGCCAGCCTCATATGACAATTGAACGATGCACAACTTTGAATCCGTCAACTTTGCTTCCAACCCCTGTAGATGGCAAACCGCACTGCTGCCTGCAGGAGATTGAGCAAAAGACATTACCTAGACAAGACCTTACGGATGTTCCCTTGGATGATGCCGAGGTGACATGCTATGTGGATGGCTCGTGCAGGAGGGGTCCTACAGGACAGAACCTAGTGGGGTATGCAGTCATTTCTGATACTGAAACTTTAGAAGCAAAATCTTTGTCACACAACTTATCTGCACAAGCAGCAGAATTGATTGCCCTAACGAGGGCATGTACCTTAGCAAAAGGTAAGAAAGTGAACATTTATACTGACAGCCAGTATGCTTTTTCTACTGTACATGTTTTTGCGCAACAGTGGAAAAACAGAGGAATGATAACATCTACTGGTAAACCAATTAATCATGCGCAACTTATTTTAGACTTGTTAGATTCAATTCAGTTACCTAAGAAAGTAGCTATTTGCAAATGCGTAGCTCATACAAAACAACAGGATAGAATTTCAAAAGGTAATGCATGGGCTGATACAGCTGCAAAGCAGGCAGCTTCAGCCACAGAAACCTTTCTTTTGAGTGAGGAATTACAGCCCTCAGAGACTTTAGATTTAGAAATGTTGAAAACAATGCAGACACTTACTACAAATCTTGAGAAACAAAAGTGGATAAAACGAGGAGCAATCCTCGAAAAGGGACTGTACATCTCCAAGGAAAAGAAACCGATTTTGCCATCTAATTTATTTAGATATGCAGCGTTGTTGAGCCATGTCTCAACAGGGGGGATGGTACAGTTAGTGAATTGAGTGTTTACAACCTATGGGTTTACAAACTATACAAAAAAATTTTGTGCAGTATACCATGTTTGTAACAAGCATCATGCACAAGGGGCATTGAAGCCTAAGCGAGGGAATTTTCCAACACCACCATATCCGTTCCATACTATTTGTATGGACTTCATAGAATTGAATAAATGTGAGAATATGAAATACTGCCTACTTATTATAGACATGTTTTCCAAATGGGTAGAAGCATTTCCAACTAAAAATCCAGATGCAGCTATGGTTGCAAAGGTCCTTGTTAAAGAAATTATACCCAGATTTGGGATACCGGAAAAGATTTATAGTGATAACGGGACACATTTCGTGAACCAAACAATCCAACAACTTAGTCGTTACTTCGGAATATCGTTAAAGAATCACTGTGCGTGTCACCCCCCCAATCTGCAGGGCTAGTAGAGCGACATAATGGGGTACTGAAGAATAGACTTAGGAAATTGATAGAAGAAACACAGAAAAATTGGGTGCACTGTTTGCCTTTAGCACTGTTGAGTATGAGAACTGTTCCAAATGTAAAGGGATTAACTCCTTTTGAAACTTTGTTTGGGAGGGCATATTATACACCTCAGTGGAAACCTCTCATGTCTACAGAGCAGGAGGCTGACAGTTCACTTGCAGGATATATGAGGAGATTTTTGAATAACAAACTTTTGCAGTTAAATTCTGTTTCAGATAAAGAGCAACCAAAATCGGAAGCACCAGTAGCCCCAGGCACTTGGGTCTGGGTGAAGATTACGAAATGAAAGAATTGGAGCTCTCCGAAGTGGGAAGGTCCGTACCAGGTACTGCTGTCAACACCCACCGCAGTCAAAATCGCGGAACGAGCTTCCTGGATCCATTTGACACACTGTAAACTGGTTAAAAACTTTGAACTGGAGAAAAACTTTGTTACTGTTGCACAACAAGAACGAAATGGCCAGATACAGAGTGAGTAGAGACACTGAACAATTTCAAAAAACTTGTATGATTGTTTTTGTTGCAATATTGATCACACTGTTCTTTTTGCTGTGGCCATACTTTTTTCCTGCCACAAAGGTTGAACTGATTAGACGTAATGAACCAAACATAGACTGGCATCCGAACTTTAACACATCAGGCAATTACACGTGTATACACAGAGACTTTCAATGTTTCGAACTGCTGGGTCTGTACGGCCATACCAACAGCATACGTGGGTTTGTTAATGACTGCTATCCCCCTAGGGGTCAATGAGACCTGGGAAAATCTGTTTTTTGACTCAGTTGCTATTAAAGCACAAGATAAGGTAGCACTGTTTTTGCCTGTGACACAAAAAGGAATTGTATGTTTTTATAAAAATGACTCCATCCAAGTTTGGAGGAGTAAATGTAATGTTACTGTACAGTACAAATGTTATAGAAAACCAAATGATTTGAGTGGATCTTGTAGTACAGATTATGACTCATTTTTGAAATCTATGCATAAAACTCTTGATCAGGTACAGCACAATCCTGTACTTTTCAAACAGTTATCAGTGATAGATAAGAAAATGTTTCATGCAGGGCAGTCATTTCGTAACAAAGTAATGACAAAAGTAGAGGACTGTTATTTTGTATGTGGGAAAAAGGCATATAAATGGTTACCTGAGAATTGGTCTGGCAGTTGTTTTTTGGGATACCTGGTTCCAGCCATCCGACACACTGCAGCTTTGCCTCAAGGGAGTATTCGAAATACTCGAGACGTAACCAAAAAGACTGTTAAGAAACCGGAGAATCCAGTGGGACGAATCGAAGCAGGGTGGAAAGACCATCATAATGTGGGAACCAAACTTGTGCACATAGACTTGAGCGATGCTGTTATATCCTGGGCAGGTATATCACCCATGTATGGCGGAGTCAAATCAATATGGGAACTGCGAAAACTGTCTCTCGAAATAATGAGTAATGCAAATTTTTCTGCCCTTGAACTAATAACTGATGAACTGAATGCCATGAGAACTGTAGTGCTTCAAAACCGAATGGCTCTTGACTTCACCCTAGCGGCGAGAGGCGGAACTTGCGCTTTAATCAAAGAAGAATGCTGTGCATTCATTCCTGACCACCAGCATAAGATAAACGATCATCTCGAGGTGATTCAGCAAGTGTCGGCCATGACCAAACCAGGCCCAAACCCTCTGACAGAGTTTTTTCAGAATGCCTTTGGGGGGTGGGGCTCCATTATTATGAACATACTGATTGCTATTGGGGTAGGTTTACTCCTAATAGGAGCTTGTATTTGTTGCGGAATCCCCTGCATGAAGAAATTGATTAAGGAATTCATAGATATATCCGTATCTGAAACTATGTATCAAAGTACTGAATTTGAAGAGCTGCTAGAATGTGAGACGCTTTCATAAAAGTTTAAACTAAATGACTTTCTTAACTGCAAATCCTAAATGGAAGAGGTTAGGAAAAGAAGCAAACTGTTTATCCTTTTTTGAAAATAGAATAAAAAGTATTAACAGGAAGGAGATGTTAGAAAAATATGTATTAATATGTGTATGCTTAATGACAAATTAATAATCAAGTGTTTTTAATATGCTTTTCATTCTATTTCTTATGCACTGTGATTTATATAAATTGAGTTTCATATGAGACCAAAAATATGCCTTATTGAAACTGCAGCATGCTTACTGAAACTTGCAAGTTGCCCTCTGACCTAGTAACTGCTAGCACAGCAATATTCTTGTTTACGCCTTGTGGAAATGTACTTGAGAAGCAGGTGTTAATCTGCTAGGTCAGAAGCATATGAATAGACAATATACCATTGAATAAATGTAATGATTCCAGACAGACAGCCTTGTTCAGAGGATGGGAACCTCTGCAACTGCAGTAGTTTAGAGATAAGTTAGACAAAGGCTTATTAGAGAAATGAACTGCTAGCATTGTGTTCGATTTAGCTATAGTATCTTGAATGTAACATAACAAGTATCTAACTGAAAGTAACCAAGGCCATGTTGTTTTCCTCAGGATGTTTCACATAAAAATTGTTTAAATCAGCAGAAAATCATGGGAAAGATGGTCAGCAGATGATGACCAAAAGGTGGTAAATCGTTACGTCAGCATGGTAGGACAGGATTAATTTGATAACCTATAAAAATGAATGCATTTCCTGTTTCTGGTTAGACAAACTCTGTATTAGCATGTTTTTGTCTCCTTGCTGCCAGATTGAAGTGCCTTAACCTGAACCTACCGTGTTTTGATAATTTTTAAAATATATTTTTCCTTTGACAGAGCGCATCATCATGGATCTCATAAACAAAGACAATGGGAACCTCCAGACACTGGACCCTACCCAATTCGGCTTAGTTAAAGGCAGATCTTGCCTCTTAAACCTAGTTGACTTCTTTGAAACAGTTACCAAGGCCATAGATGAGGGAAAGGTAGTCCACACAGCCTACCTGGACCTCGCAAAGGCCTTCGACACAATACCCCACTCTGGCATTATAAATAAGCTTACCAGCTTGAATATCAACCCCTATGTCATGAGATGGGTTGCAAACTGACTCGGGGATAGAACCCACATGGTCAGAGTTGCTGATGCCATGTCTGACTCCAAACTGGTTACAAGTGGCGTCCCACAGGGCTCAGTCCTGGGACCCCTCTTGTTCGGTATATACTTCTCTGAGGTACAGGCAAGCACGGGAGGACTGTGGCTGACCAAGTTCGCAGATGATTGCAAACTGGGAGCCATAATCGACTCTCCGGCTGACACAAGCATCCTCCAGAAGGGTCTTACGGAGACGGATACCAGGTGTCAGAACCATGCCCTCAAGCTAAATGCCAAAAAGTGCATAACCATCCCCTTTAGGAAAAACAATGTGCCACAAACCACCACATAGGTGGTAATCCACTAAGTACGGAAGATGTAATTAGGGATTTGGGGACCCAAGTAGATAGTAACCTTTCCTTTGATAATCACATTGCCAAAGTGGTTAGAAAAACCTTCTATATAGCCCACCTAATCACAAAAGGGTTCACATCTAGATCAAGAGAGGTCATTGTGCACCTCTACTCATCCCTCATCAGGCCCATAATTGAGTACAATGCCCCATTTGGGATGTACCTTACCCGACACCTGCAACAGCTAGAGAGACCCCAAAAGTACCTCACCAAGAGGATCATGGGCCTCAAACAGATGCCCTATGCAGCTCGACTACAGAAACTCCAGCTCTACTCAGTTGCTTACCGCCTACTCAGAGGCAATCTCTGCCTGACATACAAGGCCATGTCTAACCCGGAATTAATTGACATGCTCCACCTCAATAAATCCAAATCCCTTAGAGCTACACGCTCCAGGGATTTAAACCTCAGCACAACAATAAATAGGACATGCTGGAGGGATAGATTCATATCCCAGAGACTTCCCTCGCTCTGGAATAGAATCCCTATCCATGTTAGGCAGAGCCCCTCACTGACCCTTTTCAAAAGAAATCTTGATGAGTGGATGGGAAATCGTAAATTTACACCTGGGATCACTATGGCCCTGCTGGACAGAGGCTCAGGAATCTAATCTAAAAGGGAGGCGAAAGCCAACACAGTCTGGCTAGGCTTATAAATGCCCTAGAGCAGATAGCCTAGTACCTACCTATGAATCTATAAGCTGTCTGAAGTTTTGTTGGTCTACTGGGTTTTTAGTTAAATGAGATTTATTCAAGTATTTACTTCTGAGATGGATTTTTTGCCTGGTTTCTTTTGAAAGCCATGGGGCAGATTTAGTTCTCATTCTAATAGAGTGGGTTGGTGCATGGTGGTCTAATATGGCTAGGAAGTCAGAATTAAAGTAATTAACTGCTTCCTCCAGTATGAGGTATTTTAAGGGAGACCAGTTACATGTCTTAATTCTCTCTGGAAGAGATTGGGGTTGAAGTTTTTCTTGGTTCTAATTGTTCTAGATATGGTTGGATTAGGTAGATTGGATTTAAGCCTGATGATGTAGGTTAGTGAGTGGTCACTTACATCATCAGGGAGGGTTCCAGCTACATATGTCTGGGGATGATTATTTATGAGAATCCAAACTAAGGTACTTTCTTTCTTATTAGGCTTGTTTATCCTGGTAGGGGAGGTAATGGTTTGAGAAAAACCAAAAAGGTTAATATGGCTGGTAGGTTGGCTACTGCTACAACACTTCCAATCAATGTTAAAATCACCTAGGATTATGGTTTCTTGGGGTAAAGTTTGCGATAACCAACAAAGGATATTTTCTATGGTGGCAATATTACTACCAGGAGGAAGATAGATACAGATCTGAATGTGTTAAGTTGAAGCTTGGTAATAAGAATTTCAGTGTTGGAGTCTGGAGGTGGTTTTTAGTCATAGGTAGTAATCTGTAACCCAGATTTAAATAGGATAGCTACACCACCACCCTTTTTGGTTGCACGGTCAAGTCACAAAATATTATAACCGGGTGGGATGACTTCATTGTCTTTAGTTACAGGTTTTAACCAAGTTTCTGTTAAATAAAGAATGTCAAAGCAGTAGACTTCCAAGAGAGCATGAGTTGTGCAACTTTGTTATTAATGCTACATATGTTGAGGTGAGCTAATAAGAGTGAGTTAGGTAGTTTGATAAGGGAATGGATAGTAGAGGGGTTGGGGCTGAGGAGTTGAGTGGTAGTAGCAGTTGTTGGGCCTGGGTTTGGGTGAAAGTCTCTATCTTTTAAAGAGAAGAGTAGTGTTTGAAGTCTAGGATTTGGGAATTTACTATATAGAGGTAGAGATTTTTCTGGGATTGGGAGAGAGTCATATCTAATGTGGGCTACCCTATGGTATTTTGCTAGTAGATAGCTGGGTGCAGATGTTATGTTAACATGGTTAGTGAAAATAGGTAGAGAAGGAGAGGTAGATAGCTTATTGAGGTAGGGAAGGTGTGGATATAATGGGTGTTCATAGGAGGTTAGCAGGTAAGCTAAAGTTAGAGGTGGTAGAAGTGTAAGTATGAGTAACCTCTGTAAGAGGGATGGGGTGGGTAGCTTATACATCTGGAAGGGCAAGCTGTTAGGTTGCTGTTATAGGCTCGGCGGTATACTAGGCGTGGAAAGGAATAGGTGGTGGTGTGGTGTGAGAGACAGGGATTGGTAAGTGAAAGGAGGGAAATGGAGATAAGTGGTCAACGGTGAAGGGTTTGTGATTGGTGGAAGAGGGAAGGGTGTGGTTAGATGGTATAAGAGTAGGACCCCTGGGGGTGGTTGGGATTTGGGGGTAGGGTAGGGGAGTGGAGTGAGCCTGCAGGGCGAACAGAGCGGGTAGAGACAAGTGAAGGAGAAGCTAGAGAAGAAACTATCAGCAATGCTAGTAACTGAAGGAAAGTTAGGAAAGTCAGGAGTGGGAAAGATCAGTGATAAAATAGAAGTCTATGAGAAAAAAAGGGTGGGTGTAGACAGTTGAAGTAAAGGGTAAGTGATAAAATAACAGCAGGTCTAGGACTTAAGAGATGTAGTGTAATTACACAAGAAATACAGAGGGATAAGCAGGAGATAAAGGATGGGATAAGGGTGCACCCTAGTGGGCAGATCTAGTATTGCAGGTAAGTATGTAAGGGAGCTAGCTGGTTTAGTACTAGGGAAGGAGTGATAGCTAGTAAAGGGGGTTATTATAAAGTAGAAGAGGTTTATTGGATACAGGGTAGATAGGTGGGGGAGTACAGGCTGCTGGTTGTTCAGGCTCGTAGCGTACTTTAGAACCTCTGAAGCAATAGTAGACGGTAGTCAGCTTTACAAGCAGGACTTGGATAACCACATACTGTGCTTCCTTGAGAGAGGGTGCAGGGAAAATAAGGCCGTTAGATGAGACTGCAGGTATTTCGATAGGGTCCTTTGTCACCAGGTAGGTAGGTTCTTAGAGACCATATCAGGAACAGCGCAATGGGGAGCAGGGTACTTTAGGGAGAAAGAGAGACAAACGTGGAGGAGAAATAAAAGAGTTTGCATATAGCAGGTAGTTATGACAATTAAACAAAAAAAAGTTTTACATGAAGACACAATCAATAAAGTAGCTTATATTCATGTATATATTAATATATAGTACAATATACGAGTTGCATCCAACTTCTTCCATCCTTTTAACTCACAAGATCAACCAATTGTGCTCTGATAGAATAAGGAGGAATATTATGTATGCTGTACCACACAGGCCCATTTTTGGCCAACTACTGACATACCACCACTTTCTGTGGTCCCACTTTTCTTGCATGATAATCCACATTTCCTTTATTAGTAAATGTGTTCTTCCTCTTCCAAAATCTTATGGTCTTTTGCCTTAATGTAATTATTTATTTATTGATTGCTTGACTGACTGGTATTTTTTTAACAGGAAAGTCTGACTTGACAATACTTGTTTTCAATGTAGGTCACAGGAGAAAAGCTCCAAAATATTGAAATTTTCCAGGCAGTGAGCTGAAGATGATTCATGCTGGGGTGTATTAAACACCCCTGTTCTTTTGTGAGTGTATCTGGTTTGTGAGGAAGCTTGTGGTAAATGCCCCTGGCCATTTTCAAAAGAAGGGAAAGCCATGGTTGTCTGGGGCAGAAGAGGGTCACCCCAATGATCTTGGGGATTCCTTCTGAATATTCAGAACTACCCTGAATATTAGTGGAAAGGGTAGAAAAGCATACAGGCATGGGTGTAGCTAGGCATACTCTATCTAGTCTACTGAGTACAATTTTCTAAACATTACTTAGAGAAATCATGGCTTTTTATGTCTACAACTGTCTAAATTAATGCCTCTAATAAGAGTTATATGGATTGAAAAAATTATATACGTAATGGTTTTAGAGGGGAAAATGTTGCTAACATTTAAGTGCTGGGGGTGGGTAACATGCTCAATTTTTAACTGCCAGGTGAGTTGGGGGGGCAACAACAAGAGCACCAAGTAAAAAATTAAATTATCTGGCTACACCCTCGCATACAGGAACAAATGCTCCTTTCTAAGGAATGGGAAAGGCATCTGTCTTCCAGGCTTTCATAGGTTAGTACTAGGCTAACTGCTCTTGTGAGCCATTTTAAGCCTAGCCAGTTATCCCCGGTGAGATTCAAACCCTGTGCCTTGTGTTTGTAAGGCAAACACCTTAACCATTAGGCCACCCTCAAATTTTGCCATTTGATTGTTCAGAGGAGGGAAAGATCTGGCAACTTTCAAATTCCCACCAAACCCAATTAATTCCACTGAATACACAGAAATGTATACCGCCACATTATACCAGCACAGATGCAGCTGTACCCAGTAGGAACAAGTGCAGGCCAAGCCCCACACTGATGTAAGGATTTAAGCTACATAGTGTTAAGAAAGTCAGTATGTTCAGCAATTTCAGATAAACTCCAAGCATAAACAGAGTTCAATAAATCAAGTTTAAGAGGTAAAAATCCTAAAAACAACTTTCAGTATGAAAAGCAGATAGTTAAACATACCTGTTTACCCTGAGCAGCTATGTTCCTAGAAGGGGGAGGAGTTGTACTGACACTAAGTGTGAAAGTATCTTGAAACTGTTTGAAATCTTCTGAAACCCTCGAGAGTGCAGAGGATCATGTGCCTTCAGAGGCAATCATTAGCAAAATATATTATTCAGTTCATTCTCTGGTAAGTAAAGCAAGCTAGAAGATAAAAATTAAAAAAGGGCAGGCCTGACACAGACATGTTTTCTGATACTAAAACAATCAGTTTCATTTACCAACTTCTAGGTAAGTGCTACCAATGTAATTAAGGAGAAGAATGACAGAACATTCAGCAGCTATAAATGTCTTGAGTAGACTTTTGCCAGAGTTCAGTATGGGAAGAAAATTTTTTAATTCTATCACTGACAGGGCAGCAGTTTGTGTTGTCAGTACGGGTCAAGTGATCACTGAAAGAAACACAAGCAGTATGCTTAAATGTTAATTTTTTTCAAAGAAAGATCAGCAGCTCATGGGAAAGAAAGCCAAGTCTATCAAGATATTATGGCTTTCACATTTTCATGTGTGGAAGGGGCAATCTTGCAAAAACTGAGCAGCTATGATCGTGTACTGACACCAAGTGTCTTAAATTATTCTTTCATGTTTAGTCCCACAACTAGTAAGATGATTAATAATCTGCTCAAGTCTTTTAGCTGTCCTTGCAGCCTTTTCTGGATCCTCCACCATTTGTTGCATAATAGGAACAGCTCTTTCACCCTCTACTGACCTTACTGGTTTTCAGCATCACTGAAAGTGGCACATTTGATCCTTTTCATGTAAACATTCAAATCAAATTCCATAACTCAGTTCGTAGTGCCTTCAAACTGTTATTACCTCAGGTATATTCAGTCTCCACAAATTTTTAGGTTCTCTGAGTGATGGACACCAACCACCAAGTCAATTCAATTCGAAGCAAGCAATTTGGTCTCCCTCAAAATACTACTCTGCCACAACACAATCTGTGTCTTTCTTGACCAATAAGTAGAAGACACTTTTCTTCTTCTTTCTACAAAAACTTCACCAAGTTAATAACTTAAACACGTTTAATGCGCTATTTTTACTTAGACTTGAATGTAGTGAAGTGCCCTGGGAAAGTGCCCAATTCCAAGTACCACCCGTTCATTACCATTTCCAATCTATTTCTGATTTGTGAGACCCTTTAAGCAATAATTTTACTTTTTTCTTTACATGGCATGGTGAAAGCACTAAAACTAGTTATCATCTGAATGCTGCTTCAAGGCAGGAACTCCCTAAACAGTTTCCTTTTTGAAAAGGCCATTTCTCTCTTTTTGTGTTAGGGATGACATAAATGTATAGTCTTGCAGAAGATAATTTACAATAAACACTGAAAAGAACTGTAAATAAGGGTCTTGGCATTTAAAGTTAAGTGCAAAGCTCAGGTTGTTCAAAGAAATTCGTTAACGATGCAACAATGAGGTTGAGGAATACCCACAGACATTACCTGTAGATGGGTTACTTTATTTTGTCAAGGTTGTTACTTAGAATAGACAAAGGCATTAAACTGCCTGTGGCATATTTGGGTCAGATTACTGAAAGAAATATTAATAAAAGGACACTTGGATCAGGCATATGCAGCTTTATAGACCATGACTACTTCAGCAATGTCTGTACTTTGGAGGGTATGACAACAAATACTTAATATTTCCAGGCAGAACTGCACAAGTATAAAGGCACTTTCAAGGAGTCTGGATTTCATGAGAAATACAGGTTTAGGTGAACTTATTAACTTATTACTGCAGTTCATGATTCTTTGATAATATGAGGTACTTTGAAGTTTCTATATTTTAAATTATCTGGATGTCAGTACAGCCAAGATTCCAGTTCTACATGCTCTAGACCTGGGATGGCACTGAAGGAACATGATAAAGTTTATTTGGGACTCTTGGCTCACCTAATCTTTCTGAACGTGATACATAGGCAGCTGGATAACATACATCTGAGGTGACTGGTATGGGGGGATTGGGGGCTGCTGATACAGCTGAGTCTATATGAAAGAGCAAAGTAAAGTAGGCCTGAATTCTAATTTCCCCAAATAAATCCCCACCCTTGGTCATTTTCTATAACAATACTTGTAGCTATTCCGATAGGTAAAACCTCCTTTTGCCATTCTTGTGTATACTATTCTGTAGTGGTTGTCATTATTCTTAAGGATTTGCATCCAAAATCTTAGTCTATCTCTCAAGCCCCCCCCCCCCCATTACATCAGTCCTTTCCACTTTGATTTACAATCTTCTGCTTGAGTTATGCATATTAGTCAATGGCACAGCTCTAAAGTACCCTTTCAAATTGGGTAACCATAAACTACATTGCTCTATGGATAAAATCAGCTTATCCTACTTTATTCTTGTCATCTTCCCTTGCCAAACAAATTTTATCAAATCTGCCTAGCTTGTATATAGGACTAAAAAGACTAAAAAAAACATTTGTCCCACTTTCACATCTACAAATTAATGGTAATGGACATCAGCAGGGTACGGCAACCCTGTGTTTCCAAACGTTAGCCAAGCATTCCACTTATGCTGTGCTGATGAGGCCATAATAAACATGCATGTCCAGAGCTAGTGGAGCTTTGCTTTATTGGCCTGAATTTGTCCACAACAGACTTAAAAGGAAAAAAGAAAAAGCCATGGACATTCAGAAATGCCATATCGCTGAAACATCTGATGTCCTTAAGGGGTCATTTGCATATATACCATGTTACCTCTAAAGCAAGAGGTTTTAAGGAATCACACACTGGAAGGTTTAGCTTGGCTAGAAATGTAGGAACATGAGAAAGCAAGATTTATTTAAGGTCTTGAATGACGAAATGTTTTGCACCTTAAGAACCAATGAGATACGGTCTACCTAAAAAGAGAGTCAAACAGCTTTGCTTTGACTTCCTCAGGCAAAGACCAAAGTCTAAGCCAGGAAATCCTGAGAAGAACCAAGCCAATGGCAGCTGCTTTGGAAGTGGCATCTGCAACATCATAAATGCACTTAACAGAATGCCTAGCAACCTTTGAGCACAGTCAAGAAGAGATGATGTAAACCATTTACCTTCAGAGTCATCAAAATCTGATAACACCTTACCCAAGTTCCACAAAACAGACAAAAGATACCTAATAATTTCCGTCTGAAAAATGATAGCTCAAAACGCTAAAGTGGCAGAAGTATACACTTTTAAGTCAGGCCATGCTGCTTTTTATCTTTAGGTAAAACATTAGGGGAAGAAAAGCTTAGAAGGTATTTCAATGGAAAGAGTAAAAACAGATGGATCAGAATTAGGGTTCTGGTAGCGTTGTCATCTCACAGTACGACGTTGTCCTGTTTGATTCTCAGCTAAAGCTTCTTTTGTGTGGGAGACATGCGTGAATGGGCGTACGTTCGTTGAAGGTTGTGCGTCAGAGCTGGCAACTTGGCACGTAAAAATTTACTGCCAATCATTAGTGGAGCGGAGTTCCACTTTGGCGACCCCTAACCGAGAAAAGCCGAAAGACACAACAACTATACAGGAATTTTTCTGAGTCTTGCATGCTGTAAAATCTGTCACCTCAAGAGGACAGATGACTATGCAAGGTCTTAGCTAAAAACACCTGAGAGATAAACCAATCTCTAAAGGGTCAGGACAGGTGGGGACAGAACTTACAATCCACTGGACTGAGGTGGCCAAGCTTGAGACCTTTGTAGGACTGACAGGGACAATAATGCCTCATGCTATTCATCCATAGAATCTTTAAAAATTAACCTCTTTTAGGCTTTGCCATTTTTTGAGACTTTTTTTCTTTTCTCTTCTTTTTAATGAAGGATACCACCAACCCCCCCCCCCCCAAGTTGGTAGGCAAAAACTTTGCCAAAGGTAGTAACTTCCTAAGCTCAAAGAAGGCCTTTAAGATTCTGGCTCTCCAATGGAATGTCTTTTTTTCCTGAAAGTATCCCAATGCTCATGGAAGCAGGCCTTGTGGCTCACCCCTGAACAACTGAGATACAACACTGTAAATGGCAGTGCTTGGGCAGCACACTTGTTAGTCAACTGGGGATAAATCTACTAGAGGAAATTTGAAACTGATACAGTCCAAATTTGAACTTTATGATTACTTGAGGAAAAATGTACATTTTTACTTACCATAATACAGTATTTTCATTTTACGTGTTCATCCACTTCAAACTGATGGACTGGTTATCACAAGTGGTTCCAAACCAGTATTCAGGCTTCTCTTTGAAGGTCATCTTCCTCCCCTGACTCACATAATGCACCACTCCAACCCTATTACTCCAAATCAAGTTTGCCATAGGATAAGCTAAGTCTAGCTAAACCCTAACACATGGAATTACTCCATAAAAAGGGGGCTGAGCCACAAAAAGACCCATGTAGGCCTCTGGGAGGTCTACAAAATCTGTCAGAAAGAGTAGAGGTGACAACTGGGAGAGGGACAGAGGGTGGGTTTGGATGAATATGAACAATAAAAATTTAACATTATAAGTAATTAACTTCTGATCTTACCTTATCCAGTCTGTCCCAGCTACAAGTCTGGGGTGTCATTACGACAGGATACCATTGCCTATGGAGGTCCTGAGAGAGGACTTGACTCTAGAAATCACATCTAACTTATAACGTCTTACAAAGGTATTTAGTAAATCCAATGCTGTTGTAATTAATATATCACTAAATTATTTTTAAAGAAAGTGGAAGTGGCCATTGGTCTAGCAGAATGTGCCTTTGGTTTATGCAGAAAGATTTGTTGCTCAATATATATATATATATATATATATATATATATATATATATATATATATATATATATATATAAGATACAGTCTGATAGCTATTTGGACAAAGTGATTTTGGAGAACCCACATGCATCTGTTGCTGCAGTTAATGCTGTATCTGAGGAAGAGTATGAGATTGCCTCTTAAGAGGGGGTGAAACCCCGCTATGGAAGGCAGTTGTCCCCTCTCTTGCAAAAGCATCACTTGCACTGGTTGGTGTATGATGGAGTTGGTTGGTGTGGACCAGTGTGTCTGGATACCTGCCCTGAAAGACTGACCACTTTCTGAAGTGAATGGAAAGGTAATTTGATCAACAGGCTGCCACCATCAGACACTACAAGGAACAACCAACTCACTATCCGATCCAAACCAGGGTACTGGATCGGGGTAAATTGTCCTATGGGCTGTCTTGGCATCAAAGTGCCAGCACCTCATCTTATCCCTTTCATGCTGAAACCATTTCCAAGTGTGTAATACCCTGAACCTTTGGCACTGTCTAATTCTCCCCATCACTACCAGCCCATCCTCTATATGACCAACTCTCTCTTGTCCAGCCTACTTCTTGTGTGGACAGCCACTCATTTGCCTGTGCTGTTTAATGTTTGTGTCTGCAACCGCTAATTTTCCTAACCTTCTTTCCTTACCCAGCTTATCTCTGTATACTTTACCCTTCAGCCCATCTCTCATTATGAAAATGGGGTTTCTCGACCCTCCCAACTGGTCTTCCATACATATAAACAATATCAACACCCCCCCCAACTTCCAATGTCTTCCTGGCATCACTACCAGCCCATCCTCTATATGACCAACTCTCTCTTGTTCAGCCTACTTTTTGTGTGGACAGCCACTTATTTGCCTGTGTTGTTTAATGTTTGTGTCTGCACCCACTAACTTTCCTAAACTTCTTTCCTTACCCAGCTTATTTCTGTATACTTTACCCATCAGCCCATCTCTCTTATTATGAGCATGGGGTTTCTCAACCCTCCCAACTGGTCTTCCATACATATAAACAATAACAACACCCCCTCAACCTTCCACTGTCTTCCTGGCATCACTACCAGCCCATCCTCTATATAACCAACTCTCTCTTGTCCAGCCTACTTTTTGTGTGGACAGCCACTCATTTGTCTGTGCTGTTTAATGTTTGTGTCTGCACCCGCTAACTTTCCTAACCTTCTTTCCTTACAGCTTATCTCTGTATACTTTACCCATCAGCCCATCTCTCTTATTATGAAAATGGGGTTTCTCAACCCTCCCAACTGGTCTTCCATACATATAAACAATACCAACACCCCCCCAACCTTCCACTGTCTTCCTGATCCTTCTTGCATATTTTCCACTGCTTGCTCTTAGATCCTTTTGTATGTATATTTTCAAACTAAGTGGACATGTACTTGGCAACCTACATTACTATATACCAGCCCATACTAAACACTTTGGTGAGACACTACCTGCGTTCTTCTGCTTCTCTGTGGCACTTAGTTTCACAGCACACAGCAAGTGCTATTTATGTTAATAGCTTTCTTGAGCTTAGCAGAGAGGAATATAGAAGTTAACAAGATTACTATATGACAGCAGTGATATGGGATAGCTTTGCTGTGCAGGCATCACAAGAGCTTTGCTTGGCCTTATTCAGGAAAATAACCTACTCAGCAGCACTATGGCTTGACACATTCATCTATAAGTACCTCTCTTCTTCATTGCACAACTTATTGGCAACAGTACTGCACAAGTGCACACCAAACTTATGAACCCAGCCCATGTGTGCATACCCAATTTTAGGATAGTTGGGCAAACTCGAAGGAGCCATGTGAATTTATTAATAAGTGGAACGAAGGTAAAAGACCCATTAAGGGACAGAAGACAGCTATCGATCTGAAAAAAATAATGTTAAATTTAACCCATTTGAATTTAAAGTTTTGGAAACTCGTGCAAAGTTTGAATTGTAAGTTTTTTTTTTAATTCTCTGTGAATTTGAGCAGAGTTAACAATGACCCAGATAAAACAAATGTGTTTGTAAAATAATAAGAATGCTGCATTAGTTACTTGATAAAACCCATATGAAATGGGAGTTGACAGTTTATCAACCAAATAGTTAATGTCTCTTGAATTTATTGATTTGGTAGTACTTGCAAAGTTCACAACTACATTAATGTCTCTTTCAGATTTATAAGGTTTGCGAACTATGATATATTATTAATGCTGACAGAAGCAAGCAACATCAGAATGTAAAAAAACATGCTATGTTTGATTGAGAATGAATATAAAACTGGAATTTAATAGCACACAGTGAAACTAGAGGAGAAATTTACCAGTGTCTTTAAGAAGACTGTCTTTTTATATGCTCATAGGCTCACAGGAGAATACTAGGCTAGCTGTCTTGAAGGGCCATTTTAAGCCTAGCTAATAACTTGAGGTCACAGTCAAACCTTGTACCTTATGCCTGTGAGGTGAAGACCTTAATCATTATGCTAAACCAACCCACAAAAGCGGTCTCAACCAAGCCAGGCTGGAGTCAAACCTAATCCTGATCCGTAGTCAGACACATTATCCACTGCACCACTGCGATGGATAATACATCTAATGTCACAATTAGTTCTGTATATTCTCCAAGGATTAAGCTTGTAATTATTTTTAGACTCAAATTACTAGACTTTTTTTTGGAAATGGTGAAATGAAAATAATTTCTCTTGCACTGGATTCATATTTACAATAACTGTCTACACTTGAAAGAATTCTGGGAAGTACTCCCCCGATACTAATGTTTAATAAAAAAGAGTCCTAAGAGTGGATATGCCATGTGGTGTGAGGGCCTGATATATTAAAAGTGATTTAGCAGTTGTCTAAGTAACAAAACTCCATCACACGGCAGACTGCTTACTCCACTTCTTGCCAGTCACCAGTGGAGTTCCAAATGGTCCCAACACTGGGACCCTTACTGTCGCATGTCTCGTGTATTCAAATGAGACACTGAGGCATGATGGGTTCAAGTCGTTTACTGTACATAAACACATCAGGAGCTGTAACTGGAACATGTACTTTGAACTTCATATGCTTACTGACTGATTCATTACTTCTAACCACTCACATGTGCATCTCCACTGAAGCTTGCACTCACACTAAATGATTATACAAAATGGCACTGATCTTGCACGTGTTCAGTAACTTACATGCACATGCTCTCTGACTACAGTGGCTGACTAGGTACAATATACACACTGATCTACACTTACTATTTAAACTATTCATAAATGACCCAAGTTCAGTCCGTTGCCAATTCACCCTTATACAGCACTTCTACTATATCTGAATTGCAGTCGATAACTCAGTGGCTTGTCAACTGCCAACTACTACTGAATCCTAAACAAAAAAGTAAAAATAAAAATTAAAAAATATATATATAAATAAAAAATACTTGTGATTTTCACACTAAAATCCCCCAAGTACAGCAAAGGTAACTTCACTGTTTCGTCTTACAGCATATCAGGACTGATGCTGTCCTTACTACCAAACTATGTGTGCGGGGTTATCTCTGATGAAAATTGAACATTTGAGACCCACAAGCAAAGCTTATTAATAAAACAGCACAACTAAAACTGGTAATGTCATATAGCGGTATCACTATCTCTTTGAACAAGCACTGAAACCAAAGCACTGCTTATTTGATACCCATCCTTCTTTATGCATTCCCCATCTTCATTAGCCTCCACTCCAACCACCAAAACAGACCAATGTTACAAAAAAAAAAAAAAAATTGCAGTACATCTCCCCAACCAAACCCATCACTGCATCACACTCTACAAATCTTTATTGGATGGAGTTGCCAAACCTTCTCAAATTCACCCAGCTGAAAGTGGCCCACAAACTACAGCCACAAAACTATCCAACCTTAAACTCACCAATACAATGCTACACTCCACCCAGATAATTTTGATCAGAAAATGTCCATCTAGTCTGCATTTCTAAAGCCAATAATACGCACAGGGTTTCACTGTTTCACTCTACTCCACCTTTGTAACCAACCTTTGGAATAATCTCCCCCTCTTCAGGAAACTTGAAAATCATCAAACCTTTAAAAATACACTAACGTTATTATTTAAACATAGGGTCTACATCTGCTTTCCTACTCCCTTTACAATGACAGCTCAAAACACTACTTCCATCTCTCATCCTCCAACCCGTCAGAACCACCATAGCCAATTCTCACCCTCCCAAATCAACTCCACTTCAGTGTCAATATCTCCCATAACGCCAGAACAAGCTACTCCAAACTATCAATCCAGGGCACTTACTACATCACTCCCATCACTACCTATCCTTGTTCTCAGCTTTCAACAGCATTTATTTCCGTACCCTAAGTTTTATAACTTCATCTCGCACCTGTAGTATCCAGTCATTCCTTTTCCCCTCACATTCCCATTTTTCTCTTTGGGTTCTTTAATTGTCCAAGTACTCTAATCCTGCCTCACTCTTCCTAGCACACCAACATGTCCTGTTGAAATGTCATCATATCTTTAGCCACATTTCTTAGTCTCCTAAACAAATACTCTACAGCGATATTGTACAGCATGCATGTGCAATTATCTCCTTGAAGCATACATCAGCCTTTTCCTTCTGAACTTTATATATATATATATATATCTATATATATATATATATATCTATATATCTATATATATATATATATATCTATATATATATATATATATATATATATATATATATATATATAAAACACAAGTTATAGCAAGACTACTATTTTTTCAGTATTTAACAGTTTCTGAGAAATGTTTTACTTTTAAAAACTGTAACTTAACTGTAAGCATTTTTTAACTCTTTAATGAACTTGCTCTACAAATCTTTGTTACTGTTTAAATGGAGATGACCCCACCCCGGCATACATGGAAAAGGGGTCTTGCATGACCCATCTGCACTTTCCTGGTAAAAAAAAAAAAGCAAGCAAGAAAATAAACAGTTAGGTAAACATGTTTTCATTCTGATATTTTACATTTTTGTTTAGCTAACACAACCCTGATAACATTAATGGAAAAGATTTATAATCCTGATTGCTAAATACATTTGTACAGATATGAGTAACAGGAAACAGGCAAACAACCAGCTGGTAAACGTAAACTGTTCCACCAAACAAGCAAAGATAGCAGCAAAAAGAATATGGTAGCAGCTGCACAAAGTATAGCTCCAGACCACATAAAATAAACCAAGAACTTTAATATTCGGTAAGCGCTTTCACCACTGTCCGTGGCTTCTTCAGACCATATACAAATATAAAAACACACACAGAGAGGTTTTAAAGCTGTCCCTGTATACCTCATTAACCTGAGTGACCACTCACAGTCAATCAAATTGCTTTAAACACGCCCTCTTTTAAAACATCAGTCCCTTCCTCTATATTACATAGTATTACTTTTAAAATACAATTTTTTAACACATTTAAAAGTCTTATTCAGCAATCAAAGCATTCATAAGCATCTACATGCATTTCATATTTAAGAACATTTCAGAACATTGCTTTTATCAGCAGCATGTCAAATGCTATATATTATGCTAAACATCATTATTTAAACAATGATATTAAAGTCTCTGTTCATTATATATTCTTTGCTAAAATCATATTGCACTATGTTGTCTGCTTTGCTCAGATATATGCTGTTACTTAAAAATTATTACAATAGCAAATCTAGGTCTAACCTTCTATATATTCCTACTGCTTCTAACAGTGTAAATATAGCTCCGGTTTAAAATTTAAACAAATTACCCATGCCGTGTGTTCAGATTCCATTTTAAAACTCAACTTCTTCACATCGCATATTCGACTGTTAAACTTGTCCAACGAGTGTAATCCACTTAAGATATACTTACATTGCACCCTCGTTATGTTATATTCCATTTCCAAAAGTTAGAAATGTTAAAAATGAGAGGTGTGTGCTCGTCGTCATTGCAGCTCCTTTGCGCATGTGCAATGACGTCATCACACTCGGCAAATGCTCCATTTTACTTTCTCCCACTTTCTTCATTTAATTATGATAGACAACCAAATATTATAAAATATATACCATTACTAGATAATTTAGAGTATAGCAAGTCACAAATTAATAATCAGAATAATTTATGTAAACAGCTTCATTCAAGGGAAGTATATGCTTTTCCCATAGAAACAAATCTTAATTGTTGCACTTCTGTCTTGTATGTCAATCAAATATATGTAATATAAGCACTCAGCACATCATATGGATACATCCAAGCACAATTTTATACAAATATAATAAACATGACTTTAACTCTGTACCTCTGGGCAACCCATTCAGACCATAGGATATATATTCTATGGATAGTGATAGTTCAATATATATGTATAGACATTTTGGTGCAAAGATATAAGTCACCAGTTTGTATAAAAAACAGGGCTTACTTCATACTCTTGTCCTACATATAGATCCCCAGTATATACTTTATAGGACACTCGGAACATTATATTGCTGTTTACCAAAGGCGTTCTTACATAACTATATAGTACTTTAAATATAGTGTACTTTATGAGTAGGGTCTTCTAACAGCCATATAAAGATGGATGGATGTTTCGATATAAGTATATATACATATTAAATAGAGATAACTCTATGTATAGTTATACATCTGTATAATAAAATACTTACAGATATGATATATATAGAATGAGAGGGTGCTTCTAATATAGCAAATAAATTATGCATGGTTGTAAATATATGCAAAGTACAAATAATTACTCTCATCATACTAAATGAGTAATAAATGTATTATATACAAACAGTAACACTGCTTTGTGATGGATAAACTATTCTCAGATATATTTAAATATGTGGTATTTCAGGAAGTAGGGTAAAGTTCTCAAATCTTGTTTTTTAGTAATCTTATCATAGATAGCCCATGTTTACAAACATATTTAAGTGAATGATGTTGCAACAGGTTAGGTAAAATTCTACAGTGTTTTTACTAAGTGGAAATATTTTTAATACCACCTATTAAATATATGTCACTATTTTCTAGGTATTCCTCGTGCTTCTAAAGCACTTTTAATGAATACTTTACCATTCAACCCCTTCTCCTTATCTGCTCTAAGTTTTAGTATCCATCTGAGCTCACTTCTTTCTGTCAGATTCTTAATATTACCCCGCCTTTGCCCAATAACTTCTTCTAATGCTATAAATTTAAAATTATGGTATATACCACTTCTCTCTATATATTTAGACAAAGCACTTACAGAGTCCCTATTCCTTATACTACTACTATGTTCCTTTATGCGTTCTCTAAATGTCCTGTTTTGCCTACATAGAAACGTAAGCAGCAGTCACACTGTGCTGCATAAATAATCTTCATACTGCTACAAGTGACTGCTCCATTCAACTTATATTTATTACCAGTAATCGGGTGGACAAAGTCATCAGTATTTTTAACAAATTGGCACATACTGCAACTGGTACATGCTCTGGTACCTTTCCATGTATTTAGATTACATCCAGGTAGATTCATAGGATAGCATAACATGCGTTTAAGATTTTTCCTATTTTTAAAAACAAAACTAGGACACTCTCCAACCACTTCCCTAATTCTTCTATCTGTCATAAGAAGTGACCAGTGTTTATTGAAAGCATCTCTTACTTTCCTCACATCGCTTGTATATGATATGGAGACATTAACTACATTCTTATTAATCATTATATCAGGTCTATTAAATGCTTGATCTGTCTTATTTGAAAAATATGGCCTCAATCAAAGGAGGTTAGAAAAGACTGGGGAAAGAAAAAAGTCATTTTACAAAGGAACAAGAGAAGAAATTTGTACGGCTACCAAGAAAGCAACAAACTCCAGAAGGTTTAGGAGTTTTGCATGAAAGTGTTTGGCCAGGTATTGTTATAACCTGGTTACTCTTGAGAGGGATTTTCTTCCACAGGCTGACAGAAAATGCTAGAAGTGTTATGGAGAAGAGAGAGGTAACTGGGAATACATTTTTGGGAATATAACAAGCTGGCAGATTTAAAAAAAAAAGCCCTAGAGACTACTCTGACAAAAGCATTGGGGGTAAAATATGGTAGTAACAATGGCAATAATTCCTTTGAACTTGGATACAAGATCTGGACTTAGTTAACACCTTATTAAGTTAATAATATTAACTGCTAAAAGCAATAACTAGACAATCAAATCAATATCTACATCAAACATAATGGAAGTTTTGAATATTATAAAGGAGATAAAGGAACTGGTGGTGGGATCTTTAGAAAAGGGAAAGAGCATTTTTCATTTAATAATTGGAATCTGTGGGAAGAGAGGTTTAAGGTAGGGCAGGAATTGAGCAATTTATGCATTACTATAAAAACTGAAAAAGAAAACATACTCATAATGACAGCAATAACAGAAAACTTTTCTTACGTTTTTTTTCTGTTACTATATGTGAACTATGTAAACTTGTGTTGTAGTTTAAAATGTGATGATTTTTATGGAAGTGTTTAAAAAGGCTCAAGTCAGATGTTTGTCATGATGTATACATAAGGAATCAATGTAGTTTAACTAGAAATAAAAATTAATTGTGGCATATTTCAAACTCTGTAGCTTTTACCAATAAAATTGTACAATTTCTGTCAACCCACAAATTAATACATATATACATACATACATACATACAATGAAACAAACAAAATTAATAATTTTTGAAAAAACAGTGGCACTACAGACTCTCTTAAATGATAAAATAAATAAAGAGAAGGATTATTAGTGGACAAGCATATCAGACTGAGAAAAAATAAAGGGATGACAGCTTGGCAGACACTTATAGAGAAGACTGCAATCTATATTATTCCAAGGCAATGTTATGGGTAAAATGTACCTGTTTACTAATGGCAGGCATTTTTGACATAAGAAAAGTGACGTGGATGACAAATGAGAGAAGGAAATAAATATTTTCAATTTTAAGTGACAAATATGACAAGGGTAACTTAGGGGTGCACTGATTAAGTATAAAATAGCTTTACAACGATTTCAAATGTTTAACATAAAACATAAGAGGGTAAGAAGATAACTTATAGGTACACTCATTCTTGATTAAAAGTGAATTTGCAGTTATCCAGCTTTTGTTTCATCTAAAGTGGAACACAAACATAGTAAATGCAAGGGAAATTAGTACTGCTGAAGGAAAGTTAAGGGGATAACTGCATCTGTTTAATTTTGGGGGGAACTAAAAGCACTGTTGGTAAGAAGAGGAATACCACTGTAAGTCTGGATAGGATAAACAGGAATATCTTGCAATAAGATTAAAGTTTTGAGAAATGTTTGCTGTAAATATGTATAAAATTCTTGACTTTAATTTGTTTTAAGAGCAATAAAACTGATATTTAAAAAAATCTACTTGAGAAAATTAGACTGGCTAAATAGGACCTGAATAGAGAAATAAGGTGTTTCTTAAAAGCTTGTGTTTCAAATGGTCATTGTAAAGTATACTGTAAAGTTAAGCCTGGAACTTTAGGGCAACAGCAGTAGTAGCTGTCCTTGGTGCAACATCCAAGGAAGTGTACTGGACAAATAGGGTCATGGCTGTGATCAGCCTGACAGCAGAATTAACAGCTATTATTTTAAATGTTTCAAACTGAGGCAGAAGAAAACAACTACAGCACTTGCTACATCATCAGTGATAAATGTTGCATTTTTACACAACTGGGGCCTCTCAGTGTCAAAGTGGTCAAGGAAGTCTTGCAAAATTTAACAAATCTGAAGTCTGAGTGTTAGGGAAGAATATCAGTTCCTGTTAAAATTTGAATAATACAGGTCTGGCAATGGTTTATTAAGGAACTCTGTGTGATCTTCTGGGATGTGTAACTCCTTAGGGCTGGTATTTGAGCTTTTTTTCATCCCAGCAGGGCCAAGCCCAAACTCGTTTCTACCTGAACCCAACTGGCTCATTTGAGAGCCAGAGATTGCAGGGCAGACAAAAGCCCTATAGCCTAGTTGTTCCCTGATGAGCTCATCAGCTCATGGTGAGAGTCAGGTGGTAGGAAGTGGATCAGATTTGCTGGTCCTGTGGGGTGGCTTACCTTCTCCCTGGCAGCTTTTCTGCGATCCATTATAGCTGCTCTCCAAGGGCTTCCCTTTGCTCCCAGTGTAACTTGCACATGGCACGGAGTATCCGACTAGTTGTCACCTCTGTGGCAAGCCAGAGATGCCTTCTTTTCCCCAAACTGGGTAAGATAGCAATGTCTGTTCATTACTATTCTCCCCTGCTAGTTCCTACAGTCACCCAAGCTGCTATTCAAACTCTGCTCACCTGCGACACATTCAGGGCTTTTTTTCTATTTACTTCTGAGCAGCTTGGTACTTAGGAACCTTGACGGACAAAATTCTTATCAGGTAGCTCTTTACAGCATTCAAATAGAGAGTGGGGATTACAACTTCAGGAACTTGGTGAATACCGCTCTTTCTAGGGATTGACTTTTTTTTTTTGTAGTCAGTACTTTTCCTTTTGGGAAATGCCACTTTCTGAGTACAATTCTGTACCCACTGAGCTAGAAGAAAAAAGAAAAGTCCTGGTGAGAAGACATCTTTGACCCTTATTCTGGTAATCTGGGTATCAAGACAGAGCACAGGAAAAAGAAGGCAGGATATGAATGAGCTATGTAATGTCTGACTGACAATGACTGGAAAGATCAAAAGTCATGTATAATGTTTGCATCTAAAAATATGTCAATAAGGTTTTCATTTATATAAATGTATAACTGCCCATGTCTTAAGTGATAATTTAATAAAGATGTTTCTTATTTAAAAAAAATAGAGCAAAGGTGACTGAGGTACATAAACATGAGTGAGGGGAGAAGAATGGTCGGTCTTCTCTTGCAGTAGTGTTATCAAGTTTAATCCTGGAGACCTTTGCAATATCTGCTTTCCCAAAGATGAAGCTGGCTGAGGGGAACATCATCATAAGGTGACTGAAAATTCCTTCCCTTTGGATTGTTAAATTTGGGAAGTCAAAGTAGCAGTAACAGATTTCAGTTAAGCCACTGGAGAAAGAAATAATATCTATAGAACAAAGGAAGACATAATTAACATCTGTGTAGCATACAAATAGCTGACAATGAAAAGGGGGTCACAGAGGAAGGAAGGACCAAAAGAGGGCCTCAAATGCTTGTTTACTGATGGACCTACTAGTTTTCCTACAATGCAGTGAAGCACAGGAAGTTTTTTTTCCTCTGTGCTCTGTATCAGTAACATCACCAGGACCTCAGCTTGATGACCTTATCAGTAACCTTAAAACAACCACTGATATATACCCACATCGCTGACACTGTTATTAATTTAAGGCATTTTGACTTGTATGCAAAGGAATCATTCTGCCATCTCTTTTGCTGTTTTTCTAGCTTTTCAAGCCATAACGGGGGCGATAATGGCTACAGATGAAGGGTCATGCTTTGGTATAGTTTGTTCTATGGCTGGTTCCCTCTTCTAGAATTTTTCTAAACTCTGCTACATCGGCAGCATTTGTGAAGTTTTAATTCTTCTCAGCCTAGTGGTATACTGAATTTAGAACAAATTTTACAGGACTGAATATCATAGCGTTCTTCAAGGTGGCAAAAATAAGTTAGGTGGAAATCAATAGTAGTAGTAGTTTGCCTACCACAAGTTCATCTTCATCTATTTATTACTTCAGTGATCTGGATGGGTTAACTCATTTTAGAAAATTCCCTTCTGCTGCTTTTTGGCCAAATAAATTTATTTTTATCTTGCAGTCTTTACAATATTTTAAAACTAAAACATTGAAAATATGTTATATCTAACAGTCTAAGTGTTTGAATGGAATACGGTGTTTTAAAACTGAAACGGCAAAAATCTGTTATATCTTTCTGTTGATTTCTCACACCTTTATAGTGAAATTACACTGTTTAGTTAACTTTTCATTTATTTTTTTATGGACTGGAAACAAAACAAATGAATAAAAAGGACATTAAAAACAAGAGGAAAAAATTCAAATGAATACGACAAAAAGCTTAAATTAGGCAATTACATTAAGAATAGATGTTACACTGACATAATTGTTACATTTATGATATGAAAAAAATATAAAACAGCTGCATGTGTCTATGACCTATTGTTTCTAGACATGTATAAATGAAACAGAGACCTTGTCGTGTCAGTGTAATTTTTGCAGGGTGCAACATGTTGTACATATGAAATAAATGGAACCATCCAAAATGTAAATAAGATTCAAAATCAGGCAACTATAACAAAAGCCAAGTGCATATGCGTTCAGTGTATTAAAGCATAATTTGTGACACTCAGTGAATTCAACTTTACAACTAGATTACTAAGGATCATATCATTTGCATGCTGTCATTTAAGCTTAGTAGTAAGTTCCTAACCTATACAATGATTAATGTAAAACAAGGCAGCCATAATTATACACAAACAAAGCTTCATATTTTCAAATGCAGATTACCTGAGAGTTGTATTTAGTGATATTAATGCATATGGCAAAACTTACTAATTGAAAGGTTTTTAGAAATTATGATAAATATATTAAAGAAAAATCTTGTTTTATGGTTCTCTGATAAATTAGGCTGATGATAATATAAAAATAATGTTTAGATGTAGACCAATAAAGCATTTAATCCGATTTCATTGAGAAAAACAAAGAGACCATAAATTAAGTAGGATGAAAGGTAAAAGAAACGCAAACCCATCCAAGTAAAATTCGCAGTAAGGTGAGTATTGTGTTGACCTTTGGGGAAAAAATATACAGTTGAAATAAATTCAGCTATTCCAGTACACTTGATAGAAATCCACTTACAGCTCTTGTAACAGGCTTACTGTCCACCTCAGAAATGCCAGACAAAAAACATAACAATGATATTGCTGGTGAGGTCACAGTATTGACATTCTAAACTTGTTTTAGCACATGCTTAACTTATATAGTCATCATTTATCCAGTGTGATAAACACAGGTGAAGCCAGATGTTTCAGATTTGTATGCCAAGCTAAAACACTTCTGCCACCCACCTCCACTATAAGTAACCACTGTTCTATGGTAGCGGCATACATACATAAAAATATACCATAAATATTAACACCGTCATGCAGGAAACTATTAAATGGATAGACAGTAAAAGAATCAAGTACACATAAATATGAACACAGTTAAATTCTTTGGTCACCTTCTTTTACTTCACTTATAGGTCTGAAGTTTGGACACTAAGTCTTAGATTCATAGAAAAGTTACCTAGTACGTGGGGCAGGCTTGCCCCAATTCATAATAGGGTGGCTGCACAGTGGTGAAGATCTGTGCTCCCCAGTACTGAAGTCTTAGCAGCTACATGTTAATGTGGGAGCTACGAGATGAAGCCTATACAAATAAGTCCCATATTTATCTTGGTGAATTGCTCCTTTACGATACTTGCATAGTAAGAAAGTCTTACACTTTGCATTATACAAGAAACATCGAAGAGTGCTAAATATGAGTAAGTATACACCACACGTTATCATCATGCACTTATATTTAAGGCAAGAAGTTAGTTTTCATTAAAACAGCATTAGTGACTTAAAAAAAATCACATATAAATACAAGGCCAAGTCTTCATACACAGAACAACTGTATGTCTATGCAACTCATTGTTATGAACTTTGCTCCCAATGTATTCACCATGTGAAGGTAGTATTTTGATTGAACATTAAACATCCACACAACATCATTTATACCAATGTTCTGTACAAGTCAAAAATAAGGCCGCAATGATAAATTAAATAAGCAAAGCAGGAAAGCTTAATTCAGACTGACAAAAAGGGAGAAGACTAAATAACTCTGATCAAAGGTAAACTGCAGACTGAAAAAAAAAATTATATATATAATACACACACACACACGTGTATAAAAAATAGATACAGCTACATAAGTACATAACCAAGCACATATATCTATACATATCTACATATAGTGTGTGTGTCTCTCTCTTTATATATATATATATATATATATATATATATATATATATATATATATATATATATATATATATGTATATACACACACACACGCACACTCAGACACACAGCAAAATGTAATGCAGAAAAGCCTAAAGGGGTGGGGGATCTAGAACTGGGCATGGTGTGGGAAACTCTAAGAAAGAAAATGTGCTCAAGAATTGAAACAGCAGGTGTCTAAAATGAAAACTTGAAATAGTATTCTGACAGTAGCAGTGGGTAATCTAAACAGCTTTCATTTAAATTGCTGCCAAAATGCAGTTTAACTGCATGATATGGTCACTGGATTCATATTAAAGAAGCAGAACATCATAGATAGAAAATACACAGCATTAACGCTACACATAGCAACTAATGAGGTCAGCAGTATAGAGGAAAACACGCACTTGGTATAAAATGAGGATATGGATGAGAATACCATTCCTATGCTCCAGCAATCTTTCAAGATTCAGGAAAGTAAACAGCTCCGTAGTAAAGCAATAAAAACATACTGCTACAAGAGAGGGCTTGGACCATGTCAGTGGGAAATATTTTAATTTCACAGTTTATGTCTCAAATGTTTCAGTATTTCTAGCATTTATACTATGGCCAACAATGACAAGTCATATGCAAGTTTATTAAGCTTGCACATGACAAGTGATATGCAAGCTTAATAAACTGTAAAGATCTGTTTTTGAGTCACACATCAGCTCATACACTGTATGACCTTAATACAAGTCACTTAACCTCGGCAGTACTTCTGGGGCCTCCTTCAAAAAATGTATTTATGGCAAGTGAACCTTACTCACTTAAACAACAACCATGGAGTTAAGTGCATAAAATAAATGACTTTCAGACTTTCTTACTTAAAGTTTAAGAGTGTGACTCTGACTGCCTGCTTTAAAAATTACTGACCATCTGAGACATATTAAAACATGTCACTGAAATTACTTTGGTACTTCTTTACATGGTAATTGGAAAGTTCGAAAAGAACAAAACATCTTTATATATAAAGACAAATGTTTAAGGAAGTGTCACAGACATAAGTCAAGCCCTGAAGATAGTAGTACTGGAACAAACACAGAAACATGTCAACAAACTTTTTCTGTATCACAGCATTTCTAGCCAAGAATGCATATTTTATGAAAATGAGACTACATTTTTATTAAGTGAAATATATGGAGAAATAGATTGTTTTCTACTTCTTTTCACTTCAAATGTAAAGTAGTACAAGCTGAACATCTGCAGACAATTCAGTTACTTTACAATGGTTTCTTCACGTCCAGAAGGGATGAAGTGTGATGTCAACAGTTTTAATGAATTTTCTGAAAGCTAGCATGGCTTATAGGCAGTTGAATATTTTAGAACAAAATTAATAACATTAAAACATCTAGCTATTTGTGCTTACAGTTCACATTTTTCAAGAACAAGAAGATTATAGGTTCGGTTCACCAGATACATAAGATACAGAAGTAGCTGGACTTCAGTTCAATACTAAAATTATAGTCTATCTTGAGAAGGTGTTACACTGTTGTAAAACATTATAACTCACCTGTAATAGTGCTTCATATGGAACATAGTCCTCCTCAGAATCCTTGGTCCTCCATTTTAAAAAACATTCATTCTATACAAACAGCCTTATCAACGGGAGTCAGCCCTGCAGGTTGTACTTAGCTTAACATACAGACAATGGAAAAAACTTAATACCCTTTAAAGCCTGCATGTGCAGTTAGAAAGTATAACACCAATGCCCCATAATGGCTTGCTTTGGAACACACAACTTTAAAACCGCTTAGTTTTATTTTCCACCTAGCACCCAACCTGATCATTTACTCATGTACACCACCTTCCTCAGACTAGTTCCCACATAGTCTAAAAACAATTTTTACTGAATAACTTGTAAGAAAGATATAAGGTATAAAGTAACAGCTGCATAAAGTTTCCTTAGTGAAAGTTTTGTGTGTCACAACCTTTGTGTTTTGATGTGAAACAGACCAAGTGCCTCTTATAGCAATATGAAATGCAGTGGACTAAACAGAGGAACAATGACTTTTCTATAAACTGATTACAATGGAACACTGGTTTGATTGATGCAACACCTTATTTTATTAGTGCATTCAGCTGATAGAAAGATGGTGCTCATACCACATCCAGAGAATGAAGTTTCCTCTTGGAATAAAAAAATAGGGGTTGTGATCAATAAAAGATACAGAACAGTTAATTTGGAAGTCTGGAACTATTACTGCCAGAAATAAAAAGCACTAATTATGAGGACAAGTCACAGTGATCTAAGGATAAATAAACTTTGTCCATTGTCGTCTTCTTTTTCTTTCGGCTTTTGTAGCAGCCTATAAACAAGGAATATATAATAAATATAAATAAAAAAAGAAACTTCTTAAAATATACAGCAAACTAAAGTCTCTCAAATCAACAAAAACATCAAGAAGTTATCAAAGAAACTGAAACATGCCATCAAGAAAACAAAGGCATCCCATGAACTCAGAGCAGCATTGGAAGCTAAAGTTAAATTGTTTGGTTTCATCAGGAAGTTAAAGAATAGAACAAGGCCTCTTAAACCTTCATAACTCAAAAAGTTCTAAAAATACAAGGATCGGAGATCTAAATCTACTTAAACAAAGCATCATAGGCAGAGAGATTTGTTACTATGCCTACGCATTCTCTGGAGCAAACTTACTCTCCAAATTGTGTGGTGAGATTCCATATTTTTCTTCAAAAGATGCTAGACATTTGGATGGTCTTTCATAAGCTCACCCCTGGAAAAACTGGCCTGCTTTCCTTGAAAAGGTAGGCAAGGCCTGGAGTGGGTTACTGTTATGGAAGATAAGAGAAGGTTGACTCACCATACGAACTTGCAACTCAGACGCTCTTCTTACAGAAGTCAGACCAATGAGTAGCACAGATTTCCATGTTAAGATTCTCAAGTCAACCTACTGAGCTGGTTCAAATGTGGGATGTGTTAAATTTTCAGGAAAAAATTAAGATCCCAAGAAGCAGCCACTTGTTTCCTAGGTGGATGGATATGCAAGACCCCTTTCAAACACTGCTTGACTTAAGGACAGTAAGAAAGAGGGGATTCAAAGAGCACACAAGCAGAAATGGCTAAAAGATGACTCTTGATAGAACAGTAAGATGGGACAGAGGATAATAACTTGCACAAATCATCTAGAACTAGAGGCAACCAGGCTTTGTGGCACCACTTGCATAAATATGATTTGATTGTGGCATTTTTTTCACCTCCTGTAATACCTGCAGCACATCCTCAGAAAAAAGGGTGCCTGAAAGGTATTAAAATTGTATAATTCAGACAGTTAATTACTGCGTCTTCAGACTGAGATGCATCAAATAACCCTTGTCTTGTGTGAGTAAATCCAGTCAGTCAGAAAACTTGTGGCAACCGTCAATGGGCAACTTCAAAAGAAAGGAGAACCACTGTTGCCTCAGCCAAAAAAAGAGTCCTTCAGAATCTTTAGGAAGACACTTCACATCAATGCAAAGGCATACAGGAATATTCCCCATCATTGGAAATTAATTACTATTTGTTTTCCAGGCAAGTTGGCAAGGAATCCTGGAGAAGATTTTCTTTAGCTGTCTGTTTTGAAAGGAGACGATCAAATCTATGTGAGGTGTTCCCCATATCTGGATCAATTCCTGGAAGGACCGTATGTGTACTTTCCATTTTGAGGGTCTGTCCTGGTCCTGCTTAGCTTGTCTGCTCTTACAGTACTGCATTAAGTCTGAAGAATAAAAGTGAGCTGAGTGGCTACCACCTAAGCAATCACAGGAAGCCTGCAAAAAGGTTAAGATCTGGTATCCCCTTGTTTCTTTATGTACCACAACACTGCAGTATTGTCTACGATAACTTCCAGAAGTCCTGACAACGACAGATGACGAGACCTTTAACACATTGATTACTGCCATCATATCTTTGATATTTATGTGCATTTCTCAGTCTATGGAGTTCCACAGACAATGAACTTTTAGCCTTTTGAAACCATACCCCCCCCCCCAGCAAAGTCTGAAGCATCTGTTGTGACAGGCTGAGGAAGAGGGGGTGACTGAAGGGAGAAGCGCAAACCTGGGTTTAGAGATGACTGTATAATTAATAGAGTAACATCCTTCTGATGAACCCCAGAAAGTACAGTTGTGTACACTTACCACAAATGTAGATCTTCGAGTGTATTCACTGTTGCAGTCATTACATTTGGGTAATCTGCTGGCAGGTTGCCCTCAGTCGGCCTGAATATCAAAGTCTTGGGTCCTGCGTCAGTTGCTGTCTCCTCTTCCATGACGTCAGGGGTATAAAACACGCAGATGACGCCATTTTATTCAGTTTTTCTTGCACCAGATGTCAGGTGCCCCCTAAATGGGGAGCAAAAAAAATATATATATATATATATACATATATATATATATATATATATATATATATATCAACAGCAATATATATGTAAATGCACTTTTAGCAACATAAACTTTACCTTCATCTAAAAGCAAATACACCACAAAGGCTTTAGAATATAGTGAAGGAAAGAGAAGTTCTAGAAAAAAAGGAGGATGGCAGGTGGATAACCCGGACTGCAACAGTGAATACACTCGAACATCTACATTTATGGTAAGTGTACACAACTGTACTATGTTCTTCGTGTTTCACTGTTGCAATCATTACATTTGGGTAGAATCCCAAAGCTATGGATGGGAGGATGGAACTAAATAGCATTAGGAGCGGCTATAAGGCTCTGCAGAACTGCAGTGGTAAAGCCTGCCCTGGATTTAGAGAAGAGAGGCAAAAGATAATGCTTTGTAAAAGTATGAACAGAGCTCCAATAGCAGCTTCTAGAATGTTTTTGGTTGGAACTCCTCTGAGAAAGGCTGCTGTGGTAGAGGCAGCCATGGTGGAATGTGACCGGATTCCCTTGGGCACCGGTTTACCATGATGCAAGTGGCAGAAACGAATGCAGTGGCTTATCCACTTAGAAATAATCTGCTTTGATATAGCCTTCCTTTCTGATCCTGCAGCAAATGCCACCAGTAGTTGCTCAGACTTTCTTAGAGATTTGGTCCTGTTTAAGTAGAATCTTAAGTTGTCTGTGTACGTCCAATGAATCCAGAATCTGCTCCCCCTTCTTCTGCAGATTTGGGTAAAATGTTGGCAGGTGAATAGTTTGGTTAAGAGCCACACTGGATACCACCTTAGGCATAAAGGAAGGATTGGTCCCGAGGGACACCCTGTCTAGGTAAAATGTAATAAAAGGCTCCACAGCCATGAGGGCCTGTAGTTCTGAAACCCTTCTTGCTGAAGTGATTGCCAAAAGGAAAGCTGTTTTCCAAGATAAAAACTTTATAGCCGCAGTAGCTGCTGGTTCAAAAGGAGGCAGGGTGAGTTTTTCCAGCACAAAATTGAGGTCCCATGCAGGAGTTTGTGATCGTCTGGGAGGCCTTAAATTTTTGGCCCCTCTAAGATACTGTTTTAGCAGAGGATGAGAAAAGATGGGAGGATCAGTGTTGTAATGAGCCGAGATGGCAGAGGCATGGATTTTTATTGAAGAAAAAGATAGGCCCTTGTCAAGCACCTCAGTCAAGTATTGTAAAATCTGAGGAATATTTGGTTTTGCTGTGTCCGTTCCTTGCGTTTGGTTCCAAGCACAGAATCTCTTCCATTTATCAGCATAAGATTTTCTAGTACTAGGCCTTCTGGCTTCCAAAATGACATCCATCACAGATTTACTGAGAGGTGTTGTTTGAATAATTACATGATCAGCCATGCTGCCAGGTTCAGAGTTTGGAGCTGAGTGTGCAGAATTTGATTGTTCTGCTGAGACAGTAGATGAGATATTTGAGGCAAGTACCAAGGAGGAGTTGAGACATATTCCTTAGAATTTGGCACCAGTGCTGGCGAGGCCAGTCCAGAGCAATTAGGATCATTTTTGGTTTTTCCTGTCTGACCTTTAGTAAGACCTTGGGGAGAAGAGGCAGAGGAGGAAAGGCGTAGACTGATAGGTTTTTCCAACTGAAGGATAGGGCATCCACTTTCCATGCTTGTCTGTGATGAGTCTTTGTGCAGAATTTGTCCAGCTGATAATTTTGGGGAGAGGCAAATAGATCTATGTCTGGGCTCCCCCATTTCTGTGTTACCACGCTGAAGACTTGTGGATCCAGTTTCCACTCATGAGGGTCCATAAGATTTCTGCTTAGGTCGTCTGCCAGAGTATTTTGTTTTCCTGGCAGAAATTGAGCTTGAAGATGTACTTGGTAAGTCAAGGCTGTGTCCCACAATGCCATGGTTAGTCTGCAAAGGGGATAGGAATGTGTACCCCTTGCTTGTTTATGTACCACATAACCATGGTGTTGTCCGTCTTTATCAGTAGTTGTCCTGGATGAAGTAAGTCCTTGAAAGCTGTCAGGGCATTCTGAACAGCTAGCATCTCTTTCTGGTTGATATGCAGATGCATTTGTTTTGGGTTCCATATGCCCTGAATGCATCTCCCCGCCAGGTGGGCCCCCCAAGCATAGTCTGATGCATCTGTAGATAGGGTTTGGGTGGCAGGGGGTAGAGTGAATGACAGTCCCTTGTTCTGGTGACATGTCTCTGCCCACCAAAGAAACTCCTGTTGTAGGCAGGGAATGAGAGGAATCATTGTTTCCAGACTGTGACAATGTTGACTCCATAAACTTTTTAGATACCACTGAAGTTTCCTCATATGCAGTCTTGCATATGGAATTAGTAGAATGCAGGATGCCATAAATCCCAAAGCCTGCAGAATTTGTCTTGCAGATAACTGGGTTTTTGTTGCCATCTGTTTGAAGTATATAGTCAGTTGCCTTTGTTTGTCTGGTGTAAGGTAAGCCATCTGGGCAGTTGTATTCAAGCTTGCACCCAAGAATGTAATTTTTTGAGAGGGTACCAGTTGTGATTTCTTTTCATTTATTATGTACCCTAGGCATGTTAGAAGCCTTTTTACAAATGCCAGATGTTGAAGAAGAATGCCCTTGTTCTCTGGTTGAATGATACAGTCGTCCAAGTAAGGATAGATTTGTATGCTTCTTTGTCTGCAAAATGCAATTACTGGTGCCAGGCGCTTTGTAAAGACCCTGGGCACAGTAGATAAGCCAAAGGGCAGTGCAGAGAATTGGTAATGCATAAAACCTGCCTTGAAGTGGAGGTATCTTCTGCATGATTCCCTTACTGGGATATGCAGGTATGCCTCTTTTAAGTCTAGAGTCACTAACCAAGTGTTCTTGCCCAGCATAGGCAGTAGCTGTTGTAAAGTCAACATTTTGAATTTTGGAATATCCAGGAACGTGTTCAAAATCGATAAGTCCAGTATTGAACGCCAGGCATCGTCTTTTCTGGGTACCAGGAACAGTCTTGAATAAAAACCTTGTCCTTTTTCCTGGGCTGGTACTGGTTGAATAGCCCCCATATCCATGAGGGACATAACTTGTTTCTGAGCCACTGCCCATTGATTTTGTGGCAGATCTGGCCAATCGTTTGGAACTGGCAAAGTATGGAAATGAAATCTGTACCCCTGGGATACTATGTTTAGTACCCACTTGTCCTGGGTAATTAACTGCCAATTTTGAGCATGAAGTGCTAATTATCCCCCCAAGGGGGCTTCCAAAAGAAAAGTGCTTGGTGATGGTAGAGGGAGGTCATTGAGACTGCTTACTGTAGGGTTGTGCTTTGTTTCCTCCAGATTTGGAGGTGGAGGCACCCCATTGCTTTGACCTGTAATAACCCTGTGATTAGTATCTAGAGCCTTTTGAGCACCTGGATTTGCCTTGAGAGGCTCTGTTGGACACAGGAAAGGACCAATTTTTAGTAGGCTAGTGCTTACTGAATCTGGGTGGCTGTACTTGTAAGAATTTTTTTACAGTTTGCATAGATTTAGCTTTGTCTTCCATTTTCTTTAAAACCTCTTCTGCCTTATTACCAAACAGAGTATCATGCTGTAAAGGGGCATCCAAAAATTTAGCTTTAACATGATCAGGCAGATTTTGCTCCTTGAGCCAGGCATGCCTTCTAATCACAGATCCAGTAACTGCAGCCCTGCAAGAGGTCTCCAAGGAATCAAAACCACATTGCAATGTATGCTTTCCAACCTGTTCTGCTGCATGCAATTTGTGTCTTTCGGCTTTTCCCGGTTAGGGGTTGCCACAGCTGAACTCCGGTCCGCTAATGATTGGCAGTTGATTTTTACATACCGGCTTGCCAGGCCTGATGCACACCCATTCACGCATGTCTCCATGCAGAAGACGCTCTAGCTGAGAATCGAACCGGATTGCGTCTTACTGTGAGGCGAAAACGCTACTGCAGCACTTCTGCTGCATGCAATAATTCCTGTAATTCTTTATTTTCCACACAATCAGAAATCAACATCATTTTCTGTTTCAATAATCCCATAACATGCTGTTGATATTTAAGCATATGAAACTGGCAGTTTAAGGCCCTAATTGCCAAGGATGCAGACGTACAAACCTTCTTTCCCCATCTATCCAGCACCCTGGAATCTCTATCAGAGGGGGTAGGATTTTTGGCTGTAGAGGCCTTTACACCTCTGGGACCCTGTGAGATAGTTTCAGGATCAGTAGCAGGATTTTTTAATAGAACTTTGTGGGAGTCAGGAACCCTGTAATATCTGTCTGCCTTACTAGGAGCCGGAGGTAGGGAATCAGGAGCCATGTTTGATTCCGAAAACACATCATCAACAATGTCTAATACAGGAGGTATAGCCAAAGGCCTATGCTGAGGAAGAAGAAGGAAATCCCTAAGCCTCTTTTTTGATTCAGAGAAATCCTGACTCTCCCAATGAAAATGTTCCCTTAAAGTATGCAAGGTTTCTCCAAAAGAATAATCCTCAGGAGGAGATGCAGATGGGTTGGATTCTTCTGCATCAGAATCCTCATAGGGTGGCACAGAAAATTCCTGATCAGAAGAGGAATCAGAAGACATAGAAATCTGATCTGAAGATTCATAATCAGTGTCTTGCCTAGGCCTCTTAGCAGGGGAGAAAAGCAAGGTACATTATGATCTGGGCCTAGGCAAGGAATACAGTACAAATGAAAATCCTTATGCGGTATTTGCTTCTCACAAGTAATGCAATTATTAACTTTTACTGACATTGGTAAGGAGAAAGAAAAAGTTTCCTCAACAGGGTACTTAGCTTTAGTTGAAGACTTCGGTTCTGAAACTCGAATGCGAAAATTTCAGGAGTCGGCCAACCGGCACTTGTGAACTGCTTCTGCTTCGGACACCGCGTGGCAAGAAAGACTGAATAAAATGGCGCCGGCTGCGTGTTTTATACACCTGATGACCTGACGTCATGGAAGAGGAGACAGCAACCGACGCAGGACCCAAGATATTCAGGCCGACTGAGGGCAACCTGCCAGCAAATTACCCAAATGTAATGACTGCCACAGTGAAACACGAAGAACATCTGAAGATAAAGGTTGTTGATGGCGAGTACAAACTGATCTGAGTTCTTCAAATGTGAAGTCTGTCTACAGAATCATGATGATCACAGAAGCCAAAAAGCCCTGTATCCCGAAAAATTCCCTGGAGAAGGTTCTAATTGGCTAAAGAAATTCAGAAAGACTGGTCTCAAAGTCCTCTCTTCCTTTGTCACCAGAAAAATCTTTGAATAAAAAAATTCTGACTTTTTGAGGGCAAGAGGTTGTCAGGCATAATGCAACTAACTAAAACAACATCCTCGAAGGCAGAAAACACAGGAGGAACAGTTGTATGCTGAGGAAAATCCAGTTGTAACAAACTTTGATACATTTGCTGGAAGAGAAGGATTTCATTCTGTTCCCAATTAAATAAATCTTTCATTTTATTTATAGTCTTAGAGAAAGATAATTCCTCTGGAGGGAAATCTGAAGGAACACTTTTCTCAGAATCAGAATGTTCAGCTTAAGAAGAATTAACTCAATTGTCACACTACCCACGCCACTTCTTGCTTGTCTGACTGGGAATCGCCATCAGATGGTTAGATAAATATTTTTCTTTTTCTATTAGAAGGAAGTGGGGAAGCAGGATTTAACACATTAAAAAAAAAGCAGAATCCAGTAAGCAAATCCTAGCAAACATTCCGTGTCCACAGTTAAGGCTACAGGAGAAGAAACATTTTTAACTTTCTGCAGTTTTCTTCTTGGGATATTCCCTGGAAAGGGACTGAACCATGACGGACACACTGGCTTGTGAATCGGACACCTTATTACAGCTAAGAGGTATACTTTCACCCACCCATATCTGTTCTCACAAGAGTGGTCCCTCCTTACCTAGTGAGGGCAACCCTACAACTGCAGAACATGTGGCAATTTCCCAGTCCTTAGTGGCTTCCTGAGGATCTACACCATAGAGACCAAGAAATGAGCAATGCAAGGAAGCAGTTCTGCCCACAGCAGAGTCACCCACCAGCATATGAGGCAGTGACAGCGCCAGCCAGACAAATAGACTTCCTAAAAACTTTAGTCTTCTTGTGGACCAGAGAAGTAAGAACCATGGAGAATGACAGCTACTCCATGTTCAAGCCAGGAAGGAGATCCAGAGTGAGTCGGCAAAACTTCTGACAAAAAATGGAAGTTCTGAGGTAAAATCTAAAGAAAAAATCCAGCCCCTTACACACACACGTAGAATAGGTCAATAAAAAATATTTTTACACAGTTTGTTCACATATATAAAAATCCATTCATTGACAAGATAGTCCAACAAAAACATTTTCTAGCATAAAGGCATCACATTCACAGAACAACACACTGTTTCACAGAAAATTATATTGTGAAGGTTTCCCCTGAAGGCTACTCATTTATCCAACCTTGAAAGGCTCACTAGATAACTGTCAGTTCCAGGAAGTCTGAAGATGCCAAGCTGTTTATCAGTAAGAAAGCTCTGATGCTTTTGGCACCCACTACCTTGCTTACATGGCTCTTCTCAAGCCACATGCAGTCTGAAGCATACTGAAGTGAAATCTTTAAACTTAAAGCTTTGAAAGCTGGCATATGGTCATATATTAGGAGAGAATGTATCCCAAACAGCTTAGACTACTACTATTACTTCTTCCGGCTTTTTCCGGTTAGGGGTCGCCACAGCAGATCACCTGTTTGGTCATGATTGACAGTGAAGTTTTATGGTGTCGAGTTGCCAGCCCGGCGCCCAACCTTCCACAGAAGGCACACACGCACGCACTCACGTCTAGGGCCAATTTACAGTGCCCAATCCATCTACAGCATGTCTTTGGGATGTGGGAGGAAACCGGAGCACGACCACAGGGAGGACATGCAGACTCCACACAGAAGGCACACCAGCTGAGGATCTACTATAAATGGGATTTAAATGTTGATCATCACAGCTTCTGTTTTTTTCTTTCATAAACTTAAAGAAAGGTTCAACGCTCAGGAGAGCACATGCTCTTCACATCTAGGACCTAACAGGGATCAAAATTTTGATGTTGAAAAAGTGTTAATAATTGCTTATGCTGTCCTGGTTGAAGGTTGAAAGGGAAACCTATACATTGTAAGTCTAAAGTTATATGCTAACTTTTCTGGGGAGCAGTCTTACTATGCTGACATGTTATAATCTTTCTTAAAGGTAATGGGATGTGAAGAACTGCCTGCAGCTACAATGGGAGGGAAAATAATGATTGCCTTGGTCATCTAGAATATATCTGCATGAAATCTGGCTGGTGTGTAGCAAAACTTGTTAGACTAGATGAAAGGAGAAAAGCATAGCAAAGTATATGGATCCAAAGAAAGGGAAAGTACAGTTTTGTACCTACCATAAATGTAGATGTCCGATAGGAATGCATCTGCAGTCCTTACAAATGGGTAGTCCTGTCGTCAGGCAGCCCTTCGGTCGGCCGGATTCCAAAGTCTGGGTCTGGCTTCGGCTAGTGTCGCACTTCACCCGACGTCATAGCTGCAGTTTTTCGGGTATAAAGGCATCAGCTGACGCCATCTTCCTCAGTGTTTCTTGCCCCAGATGCCAGGTGCCCTCTTTGATGGCTAAATTTGGATAAATGCCAATGTTTCCAAATAGTAGAGAGCAAACACATAAAATAAGCATGTATGTACATATATACAAACAAATACACCATAATAGATCCCCCCCCCAAGCTAGCTGAAGGATGGCAAATACCCTAGGAGTACCACAGAGGGGAAGGTGGGTGGGTAATCCTGACTGCAGATGCATTCCTATCGGACATCTACATTTATGGTAGGTACAAAACTGTACTATGTCCTTCAAGGATGCATCTGCAGTCCTTACAAATGGGTAGAATACCATAGCTAAACTAGGGAGGAGGAAAAAGTAGAGATTATGGTGTAGTTAGGATCCCTTGCAAAACAGCAGTGGCAAAACCTGCTCGGGATCTAGAGTATAAAGGTAAATTGTAATGCTTGGCAAATGTATGCACGGAGGTCCAAGTAGCAGCCTCTATAATGTCCTTGGTAGCCACTCCTCGTAAGAAAGCTGTGGTAGTGGCTGTAGCCCTTGTGGAGTGAGGCCTGATGTTCTCTGGAGTTTTCTTTCCATGGTAGGAGTAACAAAATCTAATGCAATTTCCTATCCATTTGGAGATTGTCTGTTTTGAAATAGATTTTCCTTCCTTTCCTGTTGCATATGCTACCAGAAGCTGGTCAGTTTTTCTATTGGACTTGGTCCTGTCCAGGTAGTAGCGTAATTGCCTATGTACATCCAAGGTATGCAACAGTCTTTCTCACCTGTTCTGTGGGTTGGGGAAGAATGTAGGTAGGTGGATAGCCTGATTTAAAGACACTCTGGATACCACCTTAGGCATAAATGTGGGATTTGTTCTCATGGACACTCTATCTTGATGGAAGATCAGGAAGGGTTGCACTGCCATTAATGCCTGTAGTTCAGAGACCCTTCTTGCTGAGGTGATTGCCAGTAGGAAAGCAGTCTTCCAGGATAAGTATTGTAATTCTGCTGTTGCTGCTGGTTCGAAAGGGGGAAATGTCAATTTTTCTAACACAAAGTTCAAGTCCCATGCTGGCAATGGTGGTTTCCTGGGAGGTTTTACATTTTTAATTCCTCTCAGAAACTGTCTGAGCAGAGGATGAGAGAAGACAGGAGGATCCAAGCTGTATTCTGCTGAAATAGCTGATGCATGTATCTTGATGGAAGAATAGGACAGGCCTGCATGGAAGAGCTCTGCCAAGTACTCCAGGATGTTGGCTATGTTTACTAGCACCACATCTTCTCCTTTTGCAGTACTCCAAATGAGATATCTTTTCCATTTTGCTGCATAATTCTTTCTTGTTGAAGGTCTACGAGCCTCAAGGATTATGTCTTTAACCCTTTGGGATAAATCTGGGTTAATTGTCCTTATGTAATGTTCCAGGCAGTTAGCTGCAGAGTTTTCAGGTTTGGATGCAGGATGTTGTAGTTGTTCTGTGTTAACAGCAATGGGATCAGGGACAGTGTCCATATTTGTTCCCGAGACATGCTCCTCAGCAATGGGTACCAATGTTGTCTTGGCCAGTCTGGAGCTATCAGAATGATCCTTGGACGTTCCTCTTTGATCTTCAAAAGCACCTTGTGCATCAAAGGAAGTGGTGGGAATGCATAAGCTGTCAGTTTTTTCCAACTGAAAGATAGGGAGTCCACCTTCCAAGCAAGTGGGTGGTACGTCCTTGTGCAGAATTTCTTTAGCTGGTGATTGAGTGGGGATGCAAATAAGTCTATTTGTGGTAATCCCCATTCTCTTGTGATGGCTTTGAAGATGTCCGGATGCAGCATCCATTCGTGGGCATCTGTGGTAGTTCTGCTAAAATGTCTGCCAGAATGTTTTCTTTTCCCGGTACAAAAATTGCTTGTAACTGAATGTTGTAGCTCAGAGCCACATCCCATAGGTCCAGTGCCAGCCGACATAGAGGATATGAATGTGTGCCTCCCTGTTTGTTGATGTACCACATAACTGTGGTGTTGTCTGTCCTTATAATCAACTGACCTTCTTGGAGAAATGGTCTGAATGACTGGATTGCCAATTTTACTGCCAGCATTTCCTTTAGATTTATGTGCAGGCGCAGCTGGTCTTGAGTCCATAAGCCTTGTATGCACTTGTCCAGCATGTGTGCCCCCCAACCGAGGTCTGAGGCATCTGTCGTGATGGTTTGGCTTGGTTGACTGTTGCAGAAGGGCAATCCTTTGTTTGATTGACAGGCCTGAGCCCACCATAGGAACTCTTGTTTCAGGCATGGGATTATTGGAATTTTGGCTTCTAGGCTGTGCTTGTGTTGGGACCACAAATTCTTTAGGTACCACTGTAGCTTTCTCATATGCAGTCTGGCATGAGGGACCAGAATTATGCAGGATGCCATGAAGCCTAGGGCTTGCAGTACTTGTCTTGCAGTTAGATGGTTCTGCTTTGTTAATGCCAAGAAGTAGAGGTAGTTGCTCTTGCTTTTCTGCAGTTAGGAATGCCATTTGTTTTGATGTGTCCAGCTCTGCACCCAGAAAAGTTATTCTTTGGGATGGAGTCAGCCTTGACTTTTTTATATTGACTGTATATCCCAGGGCTTGCAGGAGGTAAATGACTCTTTGTAAGTCTTCTGTTAGTTTGCTTTTGTTGTCCGCTTGTATCAGGCAGTCGTCCAGGTAGGGATAAATTTGGATCCCCTGAAGTCTGCAATGAGCAATTACTGATGCCAGGCATTTCGTGAACACTCTGGGCAGTAGATAAGCCAAAGGGCAATGCTGAGAATTGATAATGCTCTGATCCTGCAAGAAATCTGAGGTATCTTCTGCAAATTGGTCGTATGGGGACGTGCAGGTATGCCTCCTTGAGATCTAGAGTTACCAGCCAAGACTCCTTGCCCAGCATGGGAAGAAGCTGCTGTAGGGTCAGCATTTTGAATTTTGGAACAATGAGGAATGTGTTTAAAGCGGACAGGTCGAGAATAGGCCTCCATTTGTTCTCTTTTCTTGGTACCAGGAAGAGTCTGGAGTAAAATCCCTTTCCTTGCTCCATAGATGGTACCTTTTCCACAGCTCTCATTCTTAATAATTGAGATATTTGTTTTAGAGCTTCTGTCCTTTGAGAAGGTGGTAGGTTTGGCATTCCTCTCTTTCCTGGTAGAGTATGGAAATGGAACCTGTAACCTTGGTCTATAGTTTGCAAAATCCATTTTTCCCTTGTGATGCAATGCCAGTTCTTTGAAAATAAAGTTAGCTTTCCGCCTAAGGGTGCTTCCAGTTGTTCCCTGGTAGGCGGTGCCACATCCAAGTCACTGTGATTGTGTTGTTGTAGTGGTGGTGGCTGCGTCCGTGCCTCGCTGGTTGTTACCTTGCCACTGGCGTCCCTGTAGGCACCCCTGGATTGGTTTCTGCCTCTTGAACGCCTATTCCTGCCTCTCTGTGTCTTAGAGGAGTCTGGAAAGGACCAATTTTTGGAGGGCCAGTTCCTGCTAAACCTTGGAGGTTGAACCTGTAAGAAATCTTTCACTGTTTGTACAGATTTAGCCTTCTCTTCCATCTTCTTTAGTACCTGCTGTGCAGGGGAACCAAATAAATTGACCTTGTCCATGGGTGCATCCAAAAGCTTAGATTTGACATGGTCTGGTAATGCCTGCTCTTTCAACCATGCATGTCTCCGGATAACTGTGCCAGTCATGGCTGATCTAAAGGAAGCCTCCAGTGCATCATAGCCACATTTTAAAGAATGGTTACTAACCTGCTGTATGTTATGTACCATTTCCTGAACATATTTTTTATCTAGAGATTCTTCAGAGGACAGCTTTTTAGTTAACTGGTCAAGCATAAACTCTTGATATTGAATCATATGGAATTGGCAGTTCAAAGCTCTAGCTGACAAAGTAGCAGAAGTGTAAACTTTTTTACCCCATCTCTCTAAGGATCTGGTTTCCCTTTCAGAGGGAGGGTTTTAGCAGATGTAGTTGCTACAGCTTTAGGACCCTGGGAGATAGTCTCTGGATCTGCAAAAGGAGCCTTGTATAAATGGTGATGAGTGTCCGGGACCCTGTAGAACATATCGGGCTTAGCAGGGGCCGGAGGTAATGAATCAGGAGCAGTGCAAGCATCATTAAATGCATCATCTACAACAGAAAGAACTGGAGGTATAGCTAAAGGCCTATGCTGTGGCAAATGTAGAAAGGTTCTAAGCCTTTTTCTGGAGTCTGAGAAATCTTGCCCCTGCCACTGAAATTGTTCCCTCATAGCATGCAAGGTTTCCTCAAAGGAAAATTCCTCAGGTGGAGAGGCTGAAGGAATGGACTCTTCAGCATCAGAGTCTTCGTAAGGGGAATAAGGAGCCTCAGGAGGGTCTGTATGTTCTGAGTCATCAGAGGAGTCATCTGTGGATACTGGTTCAGGGGGCTCTGCTCTAGGCCTCTTCTCTGGAGGTGGATGAGAGGCCCTGTCTGGATGAGGCTGGGAGCCACGAATTAAAGAAATGAGATCCTCAGCCAAAGAAAGCATATGGGAACTGGAGCTGGGCCTGTGAGAGGGGGTTTAACAGGCACCGTTTTTGAAGCTTTAGCTGCTTTAGCCCTGGCAAAGGCCTTAATAGACATGGCTGCAGGAGGCCTAGCAGCTCCACGTGCAGGGTTGAAATATCCAAGGGAATAGTGTCTGATAATTCCTGAGAAACCCCAACAGAAGGTTGGATTTCAGAAGCCGATTCCACCAGGCTAGAAGAGGCCTCGGTAGAAGGCATGTTTTCGGCCGGGGAAGAACCGCTTGCTCGGTTTCAGCGAAACCGAGACACTCGTGGTTGGCTTAACAGCGGTTTCGCGAAACCGCGGACCGCGATGTCGGTCCTTTTCCCTGCGTTTTGGTAATTTGTGAAGTCGGAGGGTCCGGCGGCATGATATAAGCAAATTCAGAGCGGAAAAACTGTTCTGCAAATTCTGACCGGCGTCTAAGCGTCCGTCGGTTAAAAGAAGCACAGGCTAGACAAGCTGCTACGTCGTGGTCTGGGCCTAAACAAGGTAAGCAGTAAGAGTGGAAATCTTTATGAGGTATTTGTTTCCCACAAGTTAAACAGTTATTCACTTTTTCTGACATCGGCTGAGGCAAGAAAGAGTCCCCAATGGGGTACTTAGCTTTTTAGAAGTCTTCGAAGTAGTATTCGGTATGAAATCTCTGGTTCTGACCGACCGCCACTTGCGAACAGCTTCTGCTTCGGGCGCCACGCGGCAAGAAAGACTGGGGAAGATGGCGTCGGCTGATGCCTTTATACCCGAAAAACTGCAGCTATGACGTCGGGTGAAGTGCGACACCAGCCGAAGCCAGACCCAGACTTTGGAATCCGGCCGACCGAAGGGCTGCCTGACGACAGGACTACCCATTTGTAAGGACTGCAGATGCATCCTTGAAGGACATCAATCCAGTCTTCGAGTGACAGGAAGAAAATGCTGGTAGCAGCACTGGGTAAGCCAAGTACTACATTGCATGGTAAAGAAATCTACTTCTGGGGATCACCAGGACCAAGATATTTGAAGGAACACCTCTCTCGCCATCTGGCCACTACTCAAAGAGGGATGGCCACTACTCAAAGAGGGATCTACTGGGTTTTGTCTATCCATATGTTCTACAGATGGTGCAAAAGTATTGCTTTTACAATTATACTAGAATTTTCAGTTTTATGTTTAACAACTCAGACATGGTCATGGTCACAAGACTTTAACATACTTGAAGTACAGCCAATGTAAAATGCTTCACACGCTGAACATTATGCTGCATAAACAACAGCAATAATTGATGTGCATGTAAAAACACAATATTTGTAGTTTCTTTCAGTTATACAACTAAAAAACATAGGACCTTCCTCTCTAAATCTACAATAGATACAGTCAGTAAATGTAAAAATGAAAAGGCAGATTATACAAGAACTCAAAAATAGGTGCAAAATTTAAAAGGTTTGCATTCTTGGTACTTGTTTGTGCTGATGCTGAGGTCAGAGGCAGAGATGCTGAAAAGTTATTACACATTAAGGAGTTCAAGTGGCTGATGATTTTTGATGTCTTCAAATGAGTTTGAAACATCAAGTTTAAAAAGAAGTTAAAATTGTGAGTTTTAATTATTTGAACTCTATTTTATTAGATTATAAATGTAATGATTTTAATTGTTATTCTGGCAAAGCCTTTTTAAATGATAAGATGAAAGTGCTTAAACAATAATCAATACATAGTCTGGCCACTAATTAATAAACTGCTGCAAGTACTGCTTGTCCAAGATCTTGTCACTCTTGAATGCAAAACTCGAAATATGGAACTCTTACACATTTTCAATAAACAGGATGGATAACAGCTTAAACCACATCTGTTTTAGAAATTGCCAGTGCCATTTTACTCAGCATAAGGTATTGTTGCCCATTATGCAGTTAAACTTTCTGTATGTCCCCCACCTGTATATGTTCAAATCTGTAAAAAATGAGATGCCAAAAGACAAACACAAAGTTAGACAGTGGTGCCTGCAGCTGTTCTAGATGCCAAAGGGAATGCAGGTGAACAGGTAAAGACAGATGTGATTCTGCATATGACATCATCAAGACACTTGCTGACATTAATGAAAGTGCCCTGGGGTACTATGTTGTTTATTTACAGTTTATTAACTAGTTGAATGAGCTGGTCCAAAAGCCCTTTTTGGCCATGACCCAGGCCCAAAGGCAATAATACACAGATTAAACAACATTATAATATAATACAGATACAGAAGTGTTATACAGCTAAAATGAGCACTATATAAACAAATGATTACATATGGTGTTATTTGTACATATTCATACCATCTGTGACAGATTCCTGCTTGGACTTTAAACAACATTAATTCTGATATTTTGAATACTTTTCCTGGCTATAACAATATTTTTGTATGAACTAATTCCAAAATAGATAAAAGAAACATAATTCTCTAAATAGGTACAGCCTGGAAGTTTTTGAGACTCAAGGATACTTCCAGGTGATATAATATGATTCTGTACCACCACCAGTTTCTGAAGTAACTGGGAGGATGAAAGAGAGATATACAGATAAAGATCAGCATGTGTTCAAGCCTTTAATAGGCAAAAGCTGGAGCAAACTCTTGATGACTAGCTTAAAAGATAAAAGGAAAAGGTAGTATACTTAAAATGGAATATTCAGAATTTTCTAAAGGGAGCTGTAAACTGATAACTGTATCTTCCATGTCAAAGTTTACCATCCAAGAATCTTGGTTTATCAAGGAAATCAAATTCTGGAGATGTGACATTAAATTTCGTAATGCACTGATAAACTGTTTTTTGTGAGACATAGCCAACACTGGTATCACTAACTTTCTCTGTTACAAAGAAATAAACATGAAATAAAAACCTGGAGAGGCCTGCGTCTTTTCTCATTCACACTTAGATTCTTCTCATTCTGCAAATAATATGATATACCTGAATGTGTATTTCCCAGGCCAAATAACCTGTAATAACAGAAGTTACGAATAATGTTTAGTAGGGAGATTATATACGGAAAGGTACAAAAATAGGTGAGAGATCCGAAATAATGGAGAACAAATTAAAAAGACTCAAACAAAAATGTCAGACGTTTTCAAAATATATGTAATACAACTGTGTATGAAAAAGTGTTTAAAAAATAGAAACGAGATTACATAAAACAGAGAGAAAAGGATTGGGACATAGCTTGTGAATTGTAACAGATACTGAAAATGAGGAGGGAGATGATTAAACAATTACTGTGCTTATCTTAAATTACCTGATCAGTTGTATACACAAGTACTGTGTTACTGCTCTAAATATCACTAAAACTAACATATGCCCCATGTGTTTTCTATTCAAGTTCTGTGCATGTTCCAGGTACATATGAAGTTTGCGTCATGTATATTTCTATAGTTTAAACAATTATTGAAAAATGTCTAACTGGATTACACTACCTTTCCTGTTACAAAAGGCACAGGTATATGCCGCTCTTGATTAGTGTTCACAGAATGCAACTTGGGATTAGTTCATTACAATTTTTGCGGCATACGCCTTTGAAATTGCTGACAGTACCTGCTCATCTAAGGTAATAGTTTGACTATGAGTTAGAAAACGGGTTTATATCAGATTATCGAAAGCTGACAATATCGAAGCACAAAACTTCGAACTTGCAACTTCGAAATCTGACATCGAACGTGGAAAAAACAACACTAAACACCCAAAACAACACAAATATTGCTGTATGCAGGGGGGCAAGCCCCCCTGCACTGCCCACACCCCCCGCTACTTAAATATACCAACTCTGAGATCACACTACAATGCAGTAAAGGGAAATCTTCCCTTCCCGCACTCTATGACAATCTCCACTTTACATTTTGATGTTTTCCGTTTTCGAGGTTGCAAGTTCGAAGTTTTTGAGCTTTGAACTTCTCAGCTTTCGATATTGTGATATGCACCCTTAGAAAACGAGTTTTTCCATTACGCATAGTTTTCTGAAAAGTGGTGAAAAATATCGAGCTGGAAGTACTTTCTGACACTTTCTTCCTTGCTATGTGTTCTGCTGGGCCTTGTAGTTGAAAAGCTCTTGATAAATTGAAGAATAAGCATATGACACACTTGACTAACCACAGCTACAATATTTCCATTCTTTTCTAGTTCAGATAAAATATTCACCAGTGAAGACCACATAAGAACTGAGAATTTGAAAAAGCATCCATTACTTCACTCTTAACATATTTTGGGAAATATTATCTTCTAATGCAGGCATAAAACTTGATGGTTAACTGCTGTATCTAAAGAAATCTGTATAAACAGCATTGTATGCACAGTGTCTTATGTCAGCTTCCATTTCATCAGCTGTTGAAGAAAATGGTAGTTTTGTCTTTTGTGCAAGAATCTAGATATTGGAGAATGTTATCAGGCACCCAAAGTACAAAAGATGTCGGAAACCTCACTGTATGTGCTTCATATCAAAGATGTTACTTCTCCAGTGGCTACAATGGGATGCAGGTGCACCCTCTTTCTAAATCCGTCAATGACTCTTAAATTCTTATCAGGAAGTGAGCAGCAATAGCTGTAATAAAACTGAAGTGAGAAGCAGATAGGGTTTACCACATGCTATGGTTTCAAGTTTCTCTTCAAATTCTACCCACTTCCTGAACAGCTTTTTAAAGGATGGACATTTAGATTCTGGAGTCCTTCAAAGCATTGGTTATATTCTACTCTACTAATGATTTTAAAACCAAGGCCTAGGTTCATCCATCTTCACAAACATATATATTTCACTTCTGAAGATGACATGCCATTCAATGTTCAACTACAGATATTTTTCAAACAAATGAAATGCTCTATTTTAAGAAATATCCTCAAGTGGGTAACAATATGATAATAATTGTTGGTCTTCAAAACCAGTATCAAAATCTAACATGGATTCCAGTTGCATTAGTCAAATATCCCAAGTATCTCAGGATGATGAAAGAGATGGCAACCTCTTCTTTCTCAATACCTTATAAAAGAGCTACAGTAGACTCAGAAAATGTGTGTGAATGATGAAGGCTTAACAGGCCATTTTTCATAGGAATTAAGGTGGTCTACAGTATGAATAAACCAACTTAATTACCAGACTTGTATTTATACATTTTTACACTGCCTTAAAATAGTCCTCCAGGAAGTACCAGTAACCAACCAGCAACTCCTGAATCAGTGCTCTGCCAGCAAAGGTCTGATCAGTGTGGACTGCATATGAACTATCCTATATGTTGTAAAATACTACATTAATATAACAAAACATTGTGACGGGGGTTCTCCTTCTTTAAGTAAACTGCTATTTCCAGTTAAGATTGTGAAAGTTTCATTAAGCAAGTAATAATGGGCAACAGTGTGTGTGTGTGTGTGTGTGTGTGTGTGTGTGTGTGTGTGTGTGTGTATGTGTGTGAATAACAGCTATGAGGCCTGACACAGTTTTTTCCATAAATATATATATATATATATAAATATATATATATATATATATATAAATATATATATATATTATACACTTGTTAAATAGCAAAAGCTCTGCTTAGTGAGAGTAAAATAATAGCGACTCTTAGGTTATTTTCAGTCCGAGCTCCTCTGCAGCTTGATATCCTGCCACAAAGCAATGGACTCATTTTTCAGCAGGCATACCTGCAGATTAACACCCTGCTAGAGAAAGTTCGTTCTCCAATCACCATGCTGATCTACAAGTCACCCATTCTCAATTTTTAAAGACCTGCACTCCACTTTTTTCTTTACTCTGACCAATAATGATGAAGTCTTAGTCTCATCCATTACAGCAAGTTTTACATTGGTGTTTCTCTACCTAAACCACACAGAAGACAATTTTCTGATATAGGAAATATGTACTCACTCAGCTGTGATCAAAAAATGTTCTTAAAAAAAAACATGGATTATACTCTGTTTGTCTTCTTTCTCCACTCTTGCGCAACCGCTGAGTCGGTGTTTATTAGTAAGGAGGTAAGTGGAGAGAGCCCCCACATCAAGGGTGGAGAAGGCCTAGCCCTTCTGAACACCCAGGACATGAGAATCTGCTCAGATTTGAGCAGATGAAGTAACAAGTTCCTGATATGTGAGCACATGCAGTTCAACTAAATTTACACAAAAGGTGAATTCTGCCAAACATAATTAAAGACAGGAAACAAACACAAATTAACAAAATAAACAAAGATAAAATGAAATTATCTAAAATACACACACCACTCCAGCAGCCCATGTGTTAGACTCCCCAGCCCCCCCAATAAACTACCTAACATAGTGTACTAACTACATAGATACAGTACTGTGTAAAAAATGTAGGGAAGTAAATATTGTGGAAGAAATATTCAGGGAATTGTTATGGCTAGGCTTGTATAGGCCCTAGGGCTGATAGCCTAGTACCAACCTATGAACCTATAAATATCCTTAAAGACACAACCTCATCCTGCAAGCAACATTTATCATTTTTCTCTCCTGCACACACTGTGCTCCAGTACCAGATGCAACAAAGTTATAATTCTGTTCTAAATAAACATATCTTTCATACCTACACTGTTATCTACATTTTCCTGCTCTCTCTGTGGCTAGCTTTGTTTTAATGGACATCCTGAGAAAATGCAGAAATTGTCTTATATTTACTGACTAAGTACAGTTGTGTACACTTACCATAAATGTAGATGTTCGAGCATATTCATTGTTGCAGTCATTACATTTGGGTTATCTGCTTTGCAGTAGCCCTCAGTCGGCTTGACTAACAAAGTCCTGGGTCCTGCATTGGCTGCTGTCCCCTCTTCCATGACGTCAGGTCGTCAGGGGTATAAAACATGCAGCCGATGCCACTACATCAGTTTTTCTTGCCACAGATGTCAGGTGCCCCCCTAATGGGAAGCAATTAAATCCATAAATACAAGGATATACCTCCAACAGAAAAACAAATACACCAAAAAGCTTTTAGAGCATAGTAAGTGAGAGTAGAGTTATAGCCAAAGGAAGAAAAGGGGGCTGGAGGGAGGGTAACTAGGACTGCAACAGTGAATACACTCAAACATCTACATTTATGGTAAGAGTACACAACTGTACTATGTTCTTCGTGTTTCACTGTTGCAGTCATTACATTTGGGTAGATTCCCAAAGCTAAGGTTGGTAGGAGGAATTTAAATGGAATTAGGAGCAGTTATAAGGCCCTGCAAGACTGCAGTGGCAAAACCAGCCCTGGATTTAGAGAAAATTGGCAAATGGTGAAAGTATGTACAGAACTCCAGGTAGCAGCTTCTAAGATGTCCCTAGCAGGAACTCCCCTGAGAAAGGCTGTAGAGGTAGATGCAGCCATGGTTGAATGGGGTCTGATGCCCTGTGGGATAGGTTTTCCATGGTGCTTATAGCAGAAATGAATGCTGTGGCCTATCTATTTTGAAATGGTTTGTTTTGGAATAGCTTTCCCCTCTGTCCCTGCAGCAAATGCCACCACTAGTTTTTCAGATTTCCTTTGAGGTTTAGTCCTGTGCAAGTAGAATTTGAGCTGTCTGTGCACATCTAAAGAGTGCAGCATCCATTCCCCTTTGTTCTGTGGGTTAGGAAAAAAGGTAGGCAAATGAATAGACTGATTAAGAGCCACACTGGATACCACCTTGGGCATGAAAGAGGGATTGGCTCTGAGGGACACCCTGTCTGCATGAAAGATGATGAAAGGTTCCACTGCCATAAGGGCCTGCAATTCAGATACCCTTTTTGCAGCAGCGATTGCCAAAAGGAAAGCTGTTTTCCAGGAAAGAAATTTTAAATCTGCAGTAGCAGCTGGCTCGAAGAGAGGAAGAGTGAGTTTCTCCAAGACAAAGTTAAGATCCCAGGCTGGAGTTGGAGATCTCCTGGGTGGCCTTAGATTTTTGGCCCCTCTGAGGAACTGCTTGAGCAGTGGGTGAGAGAAGAGGGGAGGCTCTGTGCTATAATGAGCTGAAACGGCTGAGGCATGAATTTTGATGGAGGAAAAAGACAAGCCCTTATGAAGCATCTCAGTTAAGTATTGTAGAATCTGAGGTAAATTGGGCACTGCTGCATTCATTCATTGAGATTGGTTCCAAGCACAGAATCTTTTCCACTTTGCAGCATAAGATTTTTTAGTACTAGGCCTCCTTGCCTCTAAAATGATATCCGTCACTGATTTACTGAGGGATGGTAAAATAGAAATTAGTTAATTAGCCAGGCTGCTAGGTTCAGGGTTTGCAGCTGAGGGTGCAGAATCATGTTCTGCTGCTGAGACAACAGGGAAGGAGTCTGAGGCAGGTGCCATGGAGTCAAGCGTGACACACTGTGCAAGAGTGGGTACCAGTGTTGGCGAGGCCAGTCTGGTGCAATTAAAATCGTCCTTAGCTTGTCCTGTTTGATCTTAGTAGTACCTTGGAGAGAAGAGGCAGAGGAGGAAAGGCATAAACAGATAGGTTTTTTCAGCTGAAGGATAGAGCATCCACTTTCCAAGCTTGCTTGTAGGGAATCCTTGTGCAAACTTTGTCCAGTTGATGGTTCTGGGGGGAGGCAAACAGGTCTATATCTGGACTCCCCCCATTTGCTTGTCAACATGTTGAAAATCCTTGGTTCCAGTTTCCATTCATGTGGATCCATGAGATTTCTGCTTAGTCTGTCTGCCAGTGTATTTAGTTTTCCTGGCAGGAATTGAGCTTGTAGATTCACTTGGTAGCTCAAGGCTGTATTCCACAATGCGATAGCAGAGGGGGTAAGAATGTGTAACCCCCTGCTTGTTTATGTACCATGCTTTTACAACAACTGAGCAATGGATGAAAAGGAATCACCTAGCACTCAATGCCTCTAAAACCAAATTAATGTCTGATGCATCTGTTGTTAAGATTTGTTTGGCAGGGGGTAATGTGAATGGTAGCCCCCTCTATCCCCTCACTCCTAAAACTGACTCAAGATGCTTTTACAACAACTGAGCAATGGATGAAAAGGAATCACCTAGCACTCAATGCCTCTAAAACCAAATTAATGTTATTCACCCCCTCTAAGGCAACTTCTTTCAATATAAACACATTCCACATCTCTAGTCAAAATAATCTACCCCTGGAACTGGTGTCCGAGACCAAGTTACTTGGGGTCCAAATTGATAATCAGCTCAAATTCAACTCCCACCTACAGTTAAATATCAAGAAAACCCATTAAAAACTAGGTATGCTTTACCGACAAAATCATTACCTTACACCTGCTACCAAAATCACCCTCTCTACCTAATTTCTTATCCTCTCCCTTCTCTATGGAGCTCCACTCCTAACCAATCTACAGACCTCTCTAAAAACACAACTTTCCTCTTGCTACAACAAAATTGCCAAGTTCGCTACCAACCACAAGTCCTCCACCCACCACTGTTCCTCTCTCCAAAAACTAAAATGGCTAGAGCTACCCAGTTATCTCACATATACTCAACTAAATCTTGCGCATAAGCTCATTTTCAACCCCTCCCTCTGTCCCTCCCTTTCATCAGCCTTTAAAATGCACCTTCCTGCTAGAGTATTAAGGTCCAACAATCAAAATCTATTAGAAGTATATAAACCAACTCGTCCCCCAGGCAAAAATCTTCTGTCTTATGGCCTTGCACGCCTTTGGAACTCCCTACCACCTTCCATTCGTAGCACCATCAACCATTTTATATTTAAAAGATCTCTTCACTCACATCTAGTATCCCAGTGGGAATGCTCTTGCTCCCACCCCACATAACTAACACTTGCAAACTCCATCTTCCTTCTTCCTCTGTTTCCTCCTGCAACTTTCCTTATTACCCACCCTAACTCATACATATTATTATTCCTACAATAATCGGAAAGAATACACTAGGCCACACTTCCTAAGTATTGCTTCCCTAATACGTTATTACTTCTCAGTACTTTTGTGCATTGCTTCCTAATATGTTATTATTCCTCAGTATTGTCGTGAAATGCTTCCAAATATGTTATTTCTCAGTACTTTTGTGCTAAATTTCCCTTTAGTCTGTATTACCTATTAATTTCATCACTAGACTGTACTCACTCTAGTTTTTGTTGTATTATTTGCAAATTGTTTTTTCTTGTATGATTAACTTCTGTATAATTGTATAATTTGTACATCTATTAAGAATAACCTACTGTAACCTACTTAGTTTTGGAGCTTTTCTCCCCAGGACTCCATTGAAAACGGGTTCATTTGGCCCAATGGACTATCCTGGCAAACCAACTGCAAATAAAATAAAATAAAATAAAAAAAATAACAGTGGTGTTATCTGTCTTTACCATTAGTTGTCCTGGAAGAATGTGGTCTTTGAAGGCTGTCAGGGCATTCTGTACAGCTAACATTTCCTTTTGATTTATGTGCAGGTGTATTTGATTTGGGTTCCATTTGCCCTGAATGCATTTCCCTGCCCACCAAAGGAACTCTAGGCATAGGAAAGGTATGATTGGAATCCTTGCTTCCAGATCCTGTGAATGTTGATATCATAGGCTTTTAAGATACCATTGTAGTTTCCTCATATGCAGCCTTGTATATGGAATTAGAAGAATGCATGAGGCCATGAACCCCAAGGCTTGCAGTATTTGCCTTGCAGATAGCTGGGTTTCTGTGGCCACTTGTTTGAAGTAAGTTGTCAAATGTATCCATTTCTCTGGCGTGAGGAAAGCCATCTGGGAAGTTGTATTCAAGCTTGCTCCCAGGAATATAATTTGTTTACAGGTTACCAAGTGGGATTTCTTTTCGTTTATGGTGAACCCCAGACAAGTCAGTACCCTTTGAACAAAGGCCAGATGACTGAAGAGAATGTCCTTGCTTTCCGCCTGAATTAAACAATCGTCCGGGTATGGGTATATTTGAATATTTCTTTGTCTGCAAAATGCAATGACCGAAGCTAGGCATTTTGTGAATACCCTGGGTGAAGTAGATAAGCCAAAGGGCAGTGCAGAGAACTGCTAGTGCATGTAGCCTGCTTTGAAGCGTAGGTATCTTCTGCAAGACTCCCTGATAGGGATGTGCAGGTATGCTTCTTTTAAGTCCAGTGTTGCCAACCATGCATCCTTGCCTGCCATAGGAAGCAGCTGGTGAAGAGTCAGCATTTTGAATTTTGGAATCACCAGAAAGGTATTTAGAGTAGAAAGGTCCAGGATAGGACACCATGTATTGCCTTTTCTGGGTACCAGGAAAAGTCTCGAATAGAAACCTTGTCCCTTTTCCTCTTCTGGTACCAACTGAATAGTCCCCATGTTTAAGAGAGATAGTACCTTATTTTGGGCCTCTGCCAACTGATATGTGGGTAGATCTGACCACCCGCTTGGTGTTGGTAACATGTGGAAATCCACAGAATAATCAAAGCTTTTGTACAAATGGTAAGCAGCATGAGAGGATAAAAAGGACTGCCTGAACTTAGTTTAATGATGAGACTGTAATCCTCTTCTTCTTCTAATTTGTGAGTTCAAAGGTATATATAGACGTCTTCAAGCATGTGAATTATCCTTGTTCTGATGAAGTCATTGTCTATGATGAAAGCGCTTAACAACTAATGGATTTTGCTGGTGTGTGATTCAAATAAAGTGGAGTTTTCCTTGATGGCTACTGGGTGCATTACTTTTGGTTACTAGTATTTTTCGTGCATCCTGGAACTTTTTATCATTTGGTAACATGAGAAAATGAAATCTGTATCCTTGGGACACTATATTTAAAACCCATTTGTCCTGGGCAATGAGTTCCCAGTTTTTGGCTTGCAGACCAATCTTTCCAGCTAAAGGAGCATTCAGTTGGGAAGTGCTTGGAAGTCTTAAAAACAAGTCATTGAGATGGTTTTCCATAGGGGGAGTCTTGCTGCTCCCAGGCTTGGGTGCGGAAACCCCCCACTGCCTAGTCTTGTGTGTCCCTTGGGACTGAAACCTGGGGTTTCTACTGTGTCTGGGTTTGGCTTGCAATTATTAACTTTTACTGACATCGGTAAGGAGCAAGAAAAAGTTTCCCCAATGGGGTACTTAGCTTTAGTTGAAGACTTTGGTTCTGAAACTCGAAAACGAAAATTTCAGGAGTCGGCCGACCGGCACTTGCGAACTGCTTCTGCTTCGGGCACTGCACGGCAAGAAAGACTGATGTAGTGGCATCAGCTGCATGTTTTATACCCCTGACATCATGGAAGAGGGGACAGCAGCCGACGTAGGAGCCAAGACTTTGTTAGTCAGGCCGACTGAGGGCTACTGCAAAGCAGATAAACCAAATGTAATGACTGCAACAGTGAAACACGAAGAACATCCACCTAATTCACAAACAATCTGATACAATATCTGAGAAATGTAATTATACACTGCCTCAAGAGGCAAAGCTCTCACGTACAGGCACGACAAACACTAAACAGGTTGTCAGAAACACACAACACTGCATAATAACTGCCACATACACTGCAGGACAAACACATAAAACCACATATGCTGAGGCTCTTAAATGTAATCTACCCAAAACAAAACATTAAAAGTATCCTAGATGAAGTAATTATAATAAGTACCCTCAGCGACCTCAAAAACACAGTACCAAACCAAAATACCCCCCACCACAACACATTCACCCTCAACTCACAGTGTCTCTGTCAATGCCAATATGGCAAACCATCACACAATCCAACATTTTGGTCATAGGAGTCTCCATTGTGAGGCACACCTGTTGTTCCACTAAGGAGAGGGTTACAGTTAGTTGCCTATCAGTGCCCAGGATGTGCCAGACTATGCATGCACTCAGGTCACTGAAACACTAGTATCAGTATGACTCAATCACAGTCCGTGTGGGATAAATGATCCACAATGTTGGGTCTTTCGGCTTTTCCCAGTTAGGGGTCGCCACAGCGGAACTCCGGTCCACTAATGATTGGCAGTAGATTTTTACATGCTGAGTTCCCAGCCCTGACGCACAACCTTCAACGAAGGTACACCCATTCACACATGTCTCCACAAAGAAGATGCTTTAGCTGAGAACCGAACAGGACAATGTCTTACTGTGAGGTGACAACGCTACCGCAGCACCACCACCACAGTTAAGGTATAAAAAAAATGATTTTAATAACTAGCTTAGTTTCGGTTGTCATTTGAAGGGGGCACAATATTTCTCAATCTGGGAGGATAAAGTTGGCAGTCCATGATGCTTTGCCAAGGACAGTTTGCACATGTACCTTCTAGGCATCTGAATATTGGCTAAAATGTTGTCCTCCTCCATGGTGCCTTTTTAGGCATTGCTAACATGATAAAACATCTAACACAGCTAAACCAACCCAGAATATTCTAAGGGGGATACATCTCAAAGCCAGGAGGCTAAATAAAAATCTCCTCTCCCAGCAAGCTCTCCTCAGCTTGGAGAATGCTGACCTCTGTGTAGTCTCTAAGGCATGGTTTAAAGCCATGCAGAGCACACTGGCAGTGCAGGCCTATAATGCCTGCCTCACATTTAGGTCAGTTACTACTCAGAAAGGGGCAAAAGGTATTGGTCTCTTAATTTACATAAAAAATAATCACACCTCATGGCTGGTCAAGCACTATGACACACATGAGCTCCTCCACATACAACTCAGCATAAGCAAAGTACCACACCATATCCTCACAAGCTATATGCCACCCTCTGTGACCCAGGATATTCACACCCCTTACTTAAATGAACTCAAGTCGCTCTCTATTCAACCGAACACCATAATCATGGATGAATTCAAATATCCCACTATAGTCTGGGAATCATACATGACCTCAACGTTACAGGCTCAGATATGCCTGGACTTTGTGAACGCAAATGCCATGGACCAACTAGTTTGTATGCTCACTAAGGGTGCAAACATCATTGACCTAGTCCTCACCAACATGGGAAACACTGCAGTCTCCTGAGTGCAATGTTCTTACTGGTCAGGTTGGACCATAAAGCTAATGCTTTCAAAACAAAAATAAAACCTGGGATACCAGGTACCCTGGTAGTTTTAGTAATTATTCAAAGGCTAACTTCCTGCTTTTAACTGACAACATGGTAAAATTTCAAAACCCCCTTCCACACCCAGAGAATACCATTACCTATGTGAAGTCATTCACATAAACCCTGTACAATCATTTATACAGCCGCATATAGGCAACAGTACTTACCCAAAATAAGCACAGGACTAACTCTACAAACAATCCACCCTGAAAAAAATTCATCAATAGCTTGTAAAACAAAAGAAAGAAAATCATAGCCAAAACTAGAAACTGCAATGGTCACTAAGATAAGAGCTTCCTCATTAAACTAAATAAACAACCCGAGAGTAATTAAATCTATCAAAGACAAATGTGAGGTAAAAGTTGCTTCCCAGGCTAAGAACAACAACAACGTAATCTTCAGCTACTTCCAAAACCTCAAAGGCAATATACAACAATGTGCCAAAATAATTACAAATGGAGCCACCTGTACTGAGCCAGAGGATATAGCAAGTCTACTGGCTGAAAAATTCAGCACCAACTTTACCCTGCTTCCCCACAGACACCTCTCAAGAAATACCCTAAACACAGTTCCCCCACTTATCACTAGTGAACAGGTCTTCAATGCACTCTCCAAAGCAAAAAAAAAAAAGGCATCAATGGGACTTGATAATATCTCAGGATGCCTCCTTAACAGCAGCTGTTATATCTCTGTACAAGGGTGGGCCATCCAAGGACCCAGGAAACTACCAACTGTAAGCTTGTCTAGACTCATATGTGAGGCCATGGAAAGAATAATCTTGGACATAATACACAATGACATAGGAAACTTTTAGATAATGAATCCAACTTGGTTTGGATTTGTCAGGGCAAGTCTTGCCTACTCAACCTGGTAGATTTGTTCAAGAAGGCCACCAAAGCAATGGATGAAGGTAAAATGGTGCATACTGCCTACCTCATCCTGGCCAAAGCATCTACAAGAATACCCCACATGGGCATTGTAGACAAGGTCATGAAACTAAATATAAACCACTGGATTGCCAGCTGGCTCACAGGTAGGACACAAGAAATCAAGATAGGTGAGTTATCAGGATAGGCGAGTCTACCTCCACAAAAAGGTCAACCATTAGAGGAGTCCTGTAGTGCTCAGTTTTAGGGGGCCATTCCTTTTTTGGCATCTACTCTTATGAAGTAAAGGCTGATGTCAAAGGCCTCTGGCTGATCAACTTCACAGACAACTGCAAACTAGGTGCAGTCACAGAATCTTCCAAAGACACAAACAGCCTTGAATAGGGCCTGACACTAATAACTGATGCCAGAGTCAAAGTCTAGAAATCAATAACAAAAAAATACATAGTAGTATCTTTCTGAAAACAACCAACCTGGGAAATTACAGCATTAATAATATAACTGTAAGAGCTGACACTGTAGGCAGGGATTTTGGAAAGCATGTATGCAACTACTTGGCCTTTGACCATCATGTGCCTACTGTACTAAGGAAATCATTGTATGTTGTGCAAGTTATAAGCAATGGTATTGGGCATCAAGGTCCAGTGATGTCTTTGTTCCATTATGCTCAGGTCTCAAACCAATTATTGAGAACAATGCCCCATTCAGTATGTACTTGACCAGGTATATGCAACAACTGAAGCATCCTCAGAGGTTCACCACAAAAAGAATGTGTGGTGTAGAAACATGTCCTGCATGGACTGCCCCATATTCTAATCCTTATACTCTGTCTCCTAAAGACTGCTGAAGGGAGATCTATGCCTGTCCTTCAAAGCAGCCTCTAATCCAACCCTTATGGACCTGTTGTACATCACAAACATCCACTCTAAGGACATGACCCTCATCTGCAACATACATAAGAGATGATGGAGGGACAGGTATGTGTCTCGGGGAACTAATCCTTCTCAGGAAGAGGCTTCCCATCCATGTGAAGAAGAGTTCTTCCCTGCACTTACTCGACTATGACTTGGATCAGTGGATGGGTTACTGTAACCTAACTTGGAACAGTTGATGAGTTATCATAACTTTACTTCTGGTCTGCCACCTATGTCCCTATTAGAAAGGGCAATTTTGTAAATGCTCAGCCACTCATACCAAAGTTATACTCCCTGTAAAATAAATGGTATCATAACTTAGAAGATACATTTAGGAAGCATGGCTAGGCTAGGCTAGCAATTACCTACAAACTTTTATCATCTCTATAACAACCCACTAACTGAAAAGTCCAGTCTGTGCATACTATAATCAAACTTCACCTACACTATGACATACATACTGCAATCATACTAACTTGGCATGACAGCAGTTTTACAGTAAACTCTCAGTTAACCAGAACTCATGCAACCGGCAAAAAATATCGAAGAAATACAGTACAATTTTCACGTGTTACACTTTGCCCCCCCCCCTGCAGAAACATACCTTATATTTTTAGAGTTTTAGAATTTAAAAAGGAAAATAGCAATAAATTCCCTCTCTCCCCAACCTGAGGACAAGTCAGACCAAACAAATAGCATAGGGTACAGTATTAGTCAGGCCTATTTTTAATTGGAACTCTCAAGCAACCAGAAAAAAAGAAGTTATGTACACACCATAACGTTTCATGTGTGTTGTCCATCTCGCTTTCATTCTTAACTGGTTGGGTTCGGAACCAATCCTCGGTTCCAACTCGGCCTTATACAAAAGCTCAAGGTCTTCTACTAGCTCGTGGCTGAAAACTCTATCCCACCATGCCCTAGGAAAGCTCCTCAGATCTTGTCTGCTGATATAACAATAGGTACCAAATAAAAACTATGGAATGCCTAATGGAGCACTGAAGAAGGTTGGAGCACATTAATTACCAATTGTATCCGCTGGGTCCTCCAGGAGCCCAAGGCTGGGGGAAGGAGGATGGGCTGTAAGAATGAAGGCGAGATGGACAACACACATGGAACGTTACAGAGAGTACATAACTTCTTTATGTGATGTTGTCCTATCTCACCTTCATTCTTAACTGGTTGGGACAGCATCCCTACCACCATCTTTCTTGAGTGGCTCAAGGGAGAATATTATTCAGAACAGTGGACCCAAAAGAGGCCCTGTTCCTGGAGGCCAAATTCACTTTGTAATAAGTGATAAAGGTATGAGGCTTTGCCCATGTTACTGCAGCACAAATTATGTCAACTGGTAGTCTAGCCCGAAAGGCAAAAGAAGTTGCTATGGCTCTTGTAGAATGACCTTTTACTTTATAGAAGAGTTCTTTGTTTTGAGATTTGTAAGTAAAGGTAATACAATCTGACAGCCATTTCAAAAGTGTGACTTTAGACATGGGAGCACCTTTCTTAGAGTCTGAAAATGATACAAATAATTGGTCAGATTTTCTGAAGTCCTTTGTCCTATGTAAGCAGAAACGCAACTGTCTATGTACATCTAGTTGGTGTAGCATATATTCTGCCTTGTTGCCACAGTTGGGGAAAAAAAATGGTAATTCTATGGATTGATTTAAATTAGACTGAGCATACTTTGGGTAGGAAGGATTGATTTGTTCTTAGGGATACTCTATCTTTGTGGAAAAGCACGTGGGGGGCTTTACAGATAATGCTTGTAGTTCTTAAACTCTTCTAGCAGAAGTGATAGCTATCAAAAGAATTGACTTCCAAGTCAACTACTTTCGATCACAGGATGATGCAGGTTCAAATGGGGAAAAAACAAAATTCAGGTCCCATGGTGCTGGATGGGCTTTAATGGGTGTTCTTAATAAAAAAGTGCCTTTAAGAAAAGCCTTGCAAAGTCTGTGGAACATCACATTCGGCCCTGATTCACCTCGATGGAATTTAAATATTGCTGCTAAATGAACTCAAATAGTGGCTGCAGCTGTGCCCTCATTAAATAGCTTTGCTGAGAATTCAAGAATGGAAGGTATTGGAGCAGAGAAGGGGTCAATGCGATTATTCAAGGCCCAAGAAGAAAATCTTTTCCATTTATGCATATATAACTTCCTAGTTGAAGCCTTATGAGACGAGATCAGGATATGTTTCACTGATGGAGAAAGGTTACGGAGCCTGGCTATGAATGGAACCGGAGCAGCCAAGCTGTCAAACTGAATGTTTGAAAGGAGGGGTGGAGCATCCCTGATGCACAAGTCAGAAGGTCCGGAACTGGATCCAGAATCCATGTTCCTCCTGGAGATGAGGCCAAAGGAAGGGGAACCAGATTTGACAAGGCCAGTATGGTGTGAAGAGTATCAAATTCCTTCCCAAAAAACTGGCTTTCTGAAGAACTTTCAGGACTGATGGAAAGGGAGGGAAGACATAGAGGAGACCTAAGGGCCAAACATGTACAAGTGCATCCCTTTGTGACTACCCTGGAGAGGGGATAAAGGCAAGATAGCTGCTGCATTTGGCATTCCCAGACGTGGCAAAAAAAGGTCGCAGCAAGGTGGAAAATCATCTCTGCTACTTCATGTTTTAGGGACCACTCGTGAGGCATCAGAATCGCTCTGCTGAGTTTGTCTGCTATCACGCTGGATTTCCCCGATGTGTGTTGCTACCAGAAAGCATTGGGAGGATGTTGCCACTGCCATATTCTCAGGGCCTCCCAACAAAGGGGATAAGACATGGCTCCTCCTTGTTTATGTACCACACAACTGACATGTTGTCTGTCTGTATTACAATAGTTCCTAGCAGAAGAGAGTCTTGGAATGCTTACAATGCTAGAAGCACCGCCCTCATCTCTAGGCCATTGATGTGGGCCTCGTGATCCTGCCAAGTGCTTTGGACTGTGCTTCCAGATAATGCCCCCCCCCCACCCTATCTGGGAAGTGTCAGTGGTCACTGTGGTTAAGAGTTGTGGAAGAATTAATGGTCGACCTAATGTCACATGAGTAGAGTGAAGCCACCAACGAAGGTCTTTCTTGCAAGATTCTGTTATCACAATTTGGTGGGATGTGGGTAGTTCCTGCATGGACCACTGAGTGAACAGAAACCACTGCAGAATTTTCATATGTAGACATGCTAATGGAATCAAGTTTATTGCTGCTGCCATGCTCCCCAAGATTTTGAGAACTGTTCTTGCTTATACTTTTTCTTGGAAAGTAGGATTTTGACTTGATGTCATAGGACTTGAAGTCTTTCAGGGGGAAGTTTTGCCATCATTTTTGTTATTTCTAGATCTGCTCCTATAAAAACGAAATACTGAGATGGCAACGAGGCAGATTTTTCAAAATTTACTGTGATTCCTAGTTGACAGCAGAGCTGCAAGGTAGTGTCTCTCACTTTTGTTAGTAGATGCTCGGTGGTGGCGATGAGAAGCCAGTCGTCTAGGTACGGAAACATTTGGAATCGTAGGCATCTCAAGTACGCCGGGACTACTGCCATACACTTGAACACACTGGGGGCTGTAGTGAGACCAAAGGGCAGAGCTCAAAACTGATAGTGACTGGCTCCCAGCCAAAAGTGCAAATGACTCCTGGATTGCCTGTCCATCTTTATGTGGTAGTAGACATCCTGGAGGTCTATGGAGCACATCCAATCGTCTTGTCCCAGAAAAGGGAGTATCGACTGCAGTGTTACCATTCAGAATTTTGACTTTCTTATTGACTCGTTTAATTTGCTGAGATCCAGGATGGGTCTCCAGTCCCCTGTTTTCTTTGGAACTAAAAAGAACCTTGAATAAGTTCCGGGTCCTATTTGGTCTGTGGACTGTCTGTATGATTCTTTTTTTCTATCAACTTTTGAATTTCTAGTGTTGCCTGTTCCCTTTAACTGGGTGGAAAGTCCGGGAACTTTTGTATGTTTGGGACAGGGAAAGAAAGCTGTATGGAGTAACCTCTGGATATCATGCTTTGTACCCACTTGTCTTATTTTTAGCCAGGCTTCTGGGTACAAAGATAAGTGACTCCTGACTGCCTCCAGAGTTGGATAGGTGGACTTCCTTTCAGGAGCACTGGAAGGGCTTACCAGGAAAGATTCCTTGTCGCCCTGATTTTGCAGACCACCCTCTGCCGCATGGCCAGGGTCTTCCATTATTGCTTCCCCCTCTGCCCCTGGGGGAAGGATCACCACGTGTGTCCTGGAAAGCTCTCTGGGATTTTGGAACCACATTTTTCCTCCGTTTTGACCTTTTGGATAAGGACTAGAAGATAGGGGAAAAATGGACTCCTAGGACAGAGAGTGTTTCTCCTTCTTGTTCAAACCTGGTTATTGTGTCCTTGACTTTAGACCTGAACAGGGATGAGCCGTCGAAAGGGGCATTAACAAAAGAAGATTTAAAGGGCTCCGCAAAATCATACAAGTGCATCCAGGAATGTCTCCTTAGGAAAATTCCTGAACCTGCTGCCCTACTCGCTTCATCCACTGCATAAGAAATGAGTCTCATGGAGAAGTTGACCACTGAATTTAAGGTGGAGAGCTGAGAGGAAACCTTTTCTGATACCCCTTCAGCTACTGAACCTTGGAGAGTATCTCCTAACTCCTTCAGGAGATCTCTCTGAAGTCTGATAAAGTGGGTGAAGTAATTTAACAATCTAAGTGCAAAGGTTGCTGAAGAAAAGGTATGCCTTCCATATCTGTCCATCGTATGAGACTCCTTGTTCAGTGGATGGACAGACGAGGACGTCTCTGAAAGTTCCTTTTTGGTGGCCGCCACCACCACCATAGCATCTACTGGGACCCCTTTTGTAAGAAGAGTCTTGTCTGTAGGAGACGTAAAGAATTTGTTTGGCCTCCGAAGAACAGGCTCCACTGAGTCTGAAGACTCCTGCTCCTTTCGACAAACTAGGTCCATCAGTTATCAAAAGATGGAGACATCCAAGTGCCATAAGTGCAAGACCCAAAGAACTTCAGGTATACAAACTCCTCCTCAGAAGGGCTGATGGGATTCCAGCCTCCTCTCTAAGTATTTCCAGGATGTATGCAAAGGAGACATCCTCAGAGGGCGACCTTGGGGACCCTTCTGACTCCTCAAGGTCTGTATCAAATGTGATGTACTCCTCTGGGGAGTCTAAATGCTTCCTCTTGCATAGTCTCTTTAGAGGGATATCTTCAGAAGGGTATTCTGTAGAGGTTTCAGAAGAGATGGGTTCACCCAGTGGGGCATCCTGAGGCCTAGGATCTCTGTGGACGCAATGGTGCTGAGACAGAGACTGATGCCTTTGGGGGAAGAATGTGAGAGTGAACCTGTCTGTGGAGATAGCACTCTATTCATCACCTTGAACGCCTCCCGCCCCTAATCAGAGGAAACTCCTGACTCCAAAAAACCAGAGGACATCCCCATAACCAAGGGGGTGGGCTCCAAGGCAGATGTAGGAGCCAAGCTCACCTGCGCCAAAGCCCCGACAGGCAAGTTCAGATCAGACAACTATCCAATCTGACAGGAGAGTGTCAGCTCCTAGACTCCTCGAGTTCAGACGGAGCCATGGACGTCGGAGCAGAAGTTAGACCTGAAGATCCTGGGATAGGTCTCGGTTCTGATGGTTCCACTACGATCAGTTCTAGACATTCCTACTCTAAAGTCTGAGATTGGATCAGAGGAGGATTCGATGGTGAAAGGGTAGGTTTGGTCAATTCCGAAGCCCACTCAGTTGGATATGACAACAGTTTGGTGAGTGCCAGTATCCTTAATAGCCTCCACACCATACGATCCACATGATCATCAGAGAGGCTCCTGGAGGATTGAGAGGAGGGAGCAGGAGATCTAGCAGACTGCAGTAAAGGATCTCTCAAAGTCGGAGAAGCCAGTTCTAATTCTGGGGACAGGCTCCACAAATGAATTTCCATCAGCCCCAACACAGAAGGAGCAGAGGTAGCAGGCTTCTCGGGCCTGACAGCCTTCAGGTCTGGAGATGAAACTTTAGACAACTTTTTTAATGGCTCTGATTGAACACTCGAAGAACAGGACCTTTTCCCCGACTTATCAGATATTGGAGAAGGGGATTTGGGCAATTTTGAAGTACCCTGAACTTCCTCAATGGCTTCAGCAAAGGGGGTCTTCAACAAACTCTGAATATAAGTTTCTTTCTTTCAAGCAGAATTCTATGGCTAAAGGAGTGACAGATGGCACATGATTCCTGCATGTGAACTGCTCCGAGACAGTAACCTGAATAGTTGACAGTTTTCCTTTACTATGGAATGCCTAATGGAGCACTGAAGAAGGTTGGAGAACAAATTCCAATTGTATCCGCTGGGTCCTCCAGGAGCCCAAGGCTGGGGAAGGAGGATGGGTGTAAGAATGGGGAATGGACAACACACATGGAACTTATGGAGTACATAACTTCTTTATGTGATGTTGTCCTATCTCACCTTCATTCTTAACTGGTTGGGACAGCATCCCTACCACCATCTTTCTTGGGTGGCTAAAGGGGAGAATATTCTTCAGAACAGTGGACCCAAAAGAGGCCCTGTTCCTGGAGGCCAAATCACTTTGTAATAAGTGATAAAGGTATGGGGCCCTTTGCCCATGTTGCTGCAACAAATGGTATCAATTGGTAGTCTACCCAAAAAAGGCAAAAGAAGTTGCTATGGCTCTTGTAGAATGACCTTTTACTTTGGGGGAAAGTTCTTTGTTTTGAGATTTGTAAGTAAAGGTAATAAAACCCAAAGCCATTTTGAAAGTGTGACTTTAGACGGGAGCACCTTTCTTGTCTGAAAAGGATACAAATAATTGGTCAGATTTTCTGAAGTCCTTTGTCCTATGAAAGAAAAATTGTCTATGTACATCTAGTTGGTGTAGCATATATTCTGCCTTGTTGCCATATTTGGGGGAAAAAAAAATGGTAGTTCTATGGATTGTTTAAATTAGACTGAGCATACTTTGGGTAGAAAGGAGGGGTTTGTTCTTGGGATACTTTTATCTTTGTGGAAAAGCATGTGGGGGGGTTTTAAAGAAAAAGCTTGTAGCTCTGAAACTCTTCTAGCAGAAGTATGGCATCAAAAAAATTTTTTTTTCCAAGTCAATATTTTGGATCACAGGATGATGCAGGTTCAAATGGGGAAAAACAAAATTCAGGTCCCATGGTGCTGGGGGGCTTTAATGGGGGGTTCTTAAAAAAAAGTCCTTTAAGAAAAGCCTTGCAAAGTCTGGGGGACATCACATTGGGTTTGATTCACCTAAAAATTAAATTGCAAAATGAACAAAATAGTGGCTGCAGCTGTGTTCATTAAAAGCTTTGCAAAGAATTCAAGAAGGGAAAGGGTTTTGGGGGCAGAAAAGGGGGTCAATGTGATTATTCAAGGCCCAAAAAAAAATCTTTTCCTTTTTGCTATATAATTTCCCTTGTTGAAGCCTTATGAGAGGGAGATCAGGATATGTTTCACTGAGGAAAAGGTTAGGAGCCTGGCTATGTTTGGAAAGACCCAAGCTGTCAATTTGAGGGTTTAAAGGGGGGGTGGAGCACCCCTGATGCAAAGTCAGAAGGCCCAAACGGGGTCCAGAATCCAGGCTCCTCCTGGAGATGGGGCCCAAAAGGGAAAGGGGGAACCAGATTTGAAAAGGCCAGTATGGGGAAGAGTATAAAATTCCTTCCCAAAAACTGGCTTTCTGAAGAACTTTGGGATAAATTTGGAAAAGGGGGGAAAAGGCATAGGGGAACCCAAGGGCCAATCATGTACAAGTGCACCCCTTTGGGTGACCCCCCAGGGGGATAAGGCAAATAGCTCCCATTTGGCATTCAGGGAAATTGGAAAAAAAGGTCCAGCAAGGTGGAAAATCATCTTTTTCTTCTGTTTTAGGGACCACTGGAGGCATCAGAATGCTCTGCTGAGTTTGTCTGCTATCACGTTGGTTTTCCCCCGATGTGTGTTGCTACCAGAAAGCATTGGGAGGAGGTTCCCCACTGCCATACTCTCAGGGCCCCCCAAAAAAGGGGGGGTAAGCCCTGGTTCCTCCTTGTTTATGTACCACACAACTGACATGTTGTCTGTCTGTATTCAATAGTTCCTAGCGGAGAGTCTTGGAATGCTTCAATGCTAAAAACACCCTCATCTCTAGGACATTGATGTGGGCCTCGTGATCCTGCCAAGTGCCTTGGACTGTCCTTCCCAGATAATGCCCCCACCCTATCTGGGAAGTGTCATGGTCACTGTGGCTAAAGGCTGTGGAAGAAAAAAGGGGACCTAATGTCACATGAGGGGAGGGCCACCAAGAAGGTCTTTCTTGCAAGATTCTGTTATCACAATTTTGGTGGGACATGGGTAGTTCCTGCATGGACCATTGAGTGAACGGGCCACTGCAGAATTCTCATATGCAGACATGCTAATGGAATCAAGTTTATTGCTGCTGCCATGGCCCCCAAGATTTTTAGGACTGTTCTTGCTTAACTTTTTCTTGGAAAGTAGGTTTTGCCCTTGATGTCATAGGACTTGAACTCTTTCGGGGAAGTTTTGCCATCTTTTTTTGTTTTTCTAGATCTGCTCCTATAAAAGCGAAATCTGAGATGGAAAAAGGCAGATTTTTAAAATTTATTGTGTTTCCCTGGGTGAGAGCAGAGCTGTAAGGTGGTGTCTCTCATTTTTGTTAGTAGATGCTGGTGGTGGCGAGGAGCCAGTTCTAGGTTAAAACAAAACCGGGGCATCTCAAGTGACCCCTTGACTACTGCCATACACTTGAACACCCTGGGGCTGTAGTGAGACCAAAGGGCAGAGCTCAAAACGGGAAAAGTGACTGGCTCCCAGCCAAAGTGCAAATGACTCCTGGTTTCCTGTCCATTTTATGTGGAAATGCATCCTGGAGGTCTATGGAGCACATCCAATCATCTTGTCCCAAAAAAGGGGGTACGACTGCAGTGTTACCATTAAAACTTTGACTTTCTTATGATTTTTTTAATTTGCTGAGATCCAGGATGGGTCTCCAGCCCCCTGTTTTCTTTGGAACTAAAAGAACCTTGAGTAATTTCCCGGATCCTATTTGGTCTGGGACTGCTGGATGATTCTTTTTTCTAGCAACTTTTGAATTTCTAGAGTTGCCTTTTCCCCTTTGACTGGGTGGAATGTCTGGGATGTTTTTATGTTTGGGACGGGAAAAAAAAGGGTATGGAGTAACCTCTGGATAAATGCTTTGTACCCATTTGTCTTTTTTTAAAGCCAGGCTTCTGGGTACAAAGAAAAGGGACCCCGACTGCCTCCAGAGTGGACAGGGGCCTCCTTTCAGGAGCACTGAAAGGGCTTACCAAGGAAAGTTTCCCCTTGTGCCCGGGTTTTGCAGACCCCCTCTCCCAGGGCCCATCTTCCATTACCTTCCCCCCTCTGCCCCTGGGGAAAATCACCGTGTCCGGGAAAAGCTCTCTGGGATTTTGGAACCACATTTTCCCCCCTTTTGCCCTTTTTGGAAAAGGGTTCTAGAAGTAGGGAAAAATGGACCCCCAAGCAGAGAGTTTTTCCTTCTTGTTCAAACCTGGTTAGTTTTCTTTGTTTTTGGCCCAACAAATGAGCCATCAAAGGGGCATTAAAAAAAGAAGTTTTAAAAGGGGCCCCTAAAGTCACACAAGCATCCAGGAATGTCTCCTTGGGGAAAATTCCTGAACCTGCTCCCCTACTGCTCCATCCACTGCATAAGAAATGAGTTTTCATGGGGGAGTTGACCACTAAAAAGGTGGAGAGCTGAAAAAAACCTTTTTTCTGATCCCCCTTCAGCTACTAAACCCTTTGGGAGAGTATCTCCAAAGCCCCTTTCGGAGATCTCTCAAGTCTGTAAAGTGGGTAATAATTCAAAAAAAAGGGGGGGAAAAAATTTTTTTTTTTGGGGAAATTTTTCCCTTTTTTTGGGGGGGAAATTTTAAATTTTTTTTCCCCCCCCCCCCCCCTTTTAAATTTTTTTGAATTTTGGGGTTTTTTTTTTTCCCAAAAAACCCTTTTTTCCCTTTTGGGAAAACCCCCCTTTTTTTTAAAAAAAAAAAAAAAAACCCCCCCCCCCCTTTTAAAACCCCTTTTTAAACCCCCTCTTAAATTTTTTTTTTTCCCCCCCAAACCCCCCCGGGGTTTTTTTCCCCCGGGAAAACCCCCCTTTTTCCCCCCCCCCCCCCTTTCCCCCCCCTTTTTTTTTCCCCCCCCCCCCTTTTTTTTTTTCCCCCCCTTTCCCCCCCCAAAAAAAAACCCCCCTTTTTTCCCCCCCCCCTGTTCCCCCCCCTTTTTTTTTTTTTTTTAAAAAAATTTTTCCCCCCCCCTTTCCCCCTTTTCCCCCCCCCCCAAAAAAAAAGGTTTAAAAACCCCCCCAAAAAAAAAAACCCTTTCCCCCAAAAATTTTTTTTTTTTTAAAAAAAATTTTTTTTTTTTTTTTTTTTTCCCGGGTTTTTTGGGGTTTTTTTATTTTTTTTTTCTTTTTTTTTTTTGCCCCCTTTTTTTTTTTTCTTTTTTTTTTTTTTGGGGTCCTTTTTTTTCCCCTTTTTTTGGGGCCCCTTTTTTTTGCCGGGGGGCCCCCCCAAACCCCCCTTTTTTTTTTTGGGGGGGGGGGGGGGGGCCCCTCCTTTTCCTTTTTTAAAATGGGCCGGGGTTTTTTGGGGGTTTTTTTGGGGGCCTTTTTAAAAGGGGGGGGGTTTTGTTTTGTGCCCCCTTTTTTTTTTTTTTTTTTTTTTTTTTTATATTTTTTTTTTTTTTTTTTTTTTTTTTTTTTAAAATTTTTTTTTGGTTTTTTTTTTTTTTTTTTTTTTTTTTCTTTTTTTTTTTTTTTTTTTTTTTTTTTTTTTTTTTAAAATTTTTTTTTTTTTTTTTTTCCCTTTTTTTTTTTTTTCCCCCTTTTTTTTTTTTTCCTTTTTTTTTTTTTTTTCCTTTTCCTTTTTTTTTAAAAAAAAATTTTTTTTTTTTTTTTTTTTTTTTTTTTTTTTTTTTTTTTTTTAAAATTTTTTTTTTATATAAATTTTTTTTTTCAATTTTTTTTTTTTTTTTTTTTCCCCTAAAAAATTTTTTTTTTTTTAAATTTTTTTTTTTTTCCCTTTTTTTTTTTTTTAAATTTTTTTTTTTTTTTTTTTTTTTTTTAAATTTTTTTTTTAAAAAAAAAAAAAAATTTTTTTTTTTTTTTTTTTTTTTTTTTTTTTTTTTTTTTTTAAAAAAATTTTTTTTTTTTTTTTTTTTTTAAAATTTTTTTTTTTATTAAAAAATTTTTTTTAAAAAAAAAAAAAAAATTTTTAAAACAAAGGTTTTTTTTTAAAAAACCTTTTTTAAAAAAATTTTTTTCCCCCCCTTTTTTAAAAAATTTTAAAAAAATTTTTAAAAAATTAAAAAAAAATTTTTTTTTTTCAAAAAAAATTTTAAAAATAAATAAATTTTTAAAAAAACCCCCCCTTAAAATTTTTTAAAAAAAATTTTTTTTTTAAAACAATTTTTTTTTAAAAAAAAAAATTTTAAAAAAATGTTTT